>NW_027648626.1:2285200-2988768 GCF_051294905.1 Botryllus schlosseri
GTTCACACTCAGACGGTTACCAATATCCTGATATACTTCTCAGATACATTGTCCGAGAAAAATGTCCGAATATATACAATGACTTTCATAGCCTAGCATGGGAATTTTCTGTTTCGGAACTATCAAGAGCGGTTTTAGTGATTTAGCACAGAGTGTGGCTGTTTCTCCTCGCCGTAACCCGAAATCAATCCGGTCTCCGTCGTCACAGGATTAGATAAAAGTTCAGAAACGTCAACATTGAGAAATTGAGTTAATCCCGTTTGCGCAACAATGGGCAGACTCACGATGAGCTGGGAAGATGTTATATAGTTTGAGCAATACAATCCCAAACACTCCATGCTCTAAAACGACTTATAATCGCAGTGACTCAGCTATAAGTTGATAGTCCATCATAGGCCGAAGTAGAATTACAGGAACACTATAGATTCAAAGTTTCCACCAACTGTTAATCCAGCCCTTGTGAAACTCCTGGCATGTTCACCCTAATAAAATTGTCTGAATTTTGTTTAAAATTGTTTCCCTATAGCCCAGGGGTCGGGAACCTTTTTTGTCCGAAGAGTCATATTGGCCCTATTTTTTCCATTTTAACTCCCAAAGAGTCATACATGTCAACCAACTGTTACGTCACAATTTGAATCCGTTACGCCATGGTTGCACTAATTCGAACTCACTACAAGGGATTCGTCGTGTGCGCACCATTTTCTCTGTAAAAACGCGTACTGATCATGCTGGCTGCATTGTTTAAGCATGCGAAACTCGAGTTACGAGAACGTAGGTCGTCGTGATGCTGCTTTTAAGTGCGAGAACCCATGATCACATGCGTAGGTGTAGAAAAACATGGTCACTACAGAGGTATATATGCCTACCCAATACCCATCTAAGCTGTGATACACCACTGGCGTTGGGTCAGGGGATGGAAGTAAGCCATCATCTGTTGTCAGGATGAGTGAACGAAAATTGTCAAACCTTCAATTACTATTGCTATTTTCTATCGAAGTTCATGAATGACAAGATTTTGAACATTTTTCTTCCAAAATCACAAATTTGCATTGTTTGGAAATATAGCCCGAAACGGGAGGTCAGGCACAGACGGGCCAAGTTTCACCATTGACAACGCAATTCATCGTAAATAGCCTATAATTTCATTTAACGGATATTAATCGAATCAAACAGTCGCACTGATTCCGAAAATCTAGATACTAATCGAATTCTCAATTTTCGAAGTATTCGGCGGTAACACATAACGTTGTACTACACACATATATTTACTACAGAGCTACTATACCAGTCAGGAACGTGGATAGCTATGACATTGCTTGTAATTCGAGTTTGTAATTGAAAATGTAACGTCCACGACAGTTCATTTCGCGCCGTAGATCAGGAAGATGATGTGTATTTGAAAAATGCGTTGTCATGTGGGCATCGTTATGTCATGTCACTCTCTTTGATCAATCAACGTATCGTGCAATACAAGATTTCGAGTCGGGTACATCGAATTCGCGAGTAATATTGGTCGCAGGCGCGACAGTACCCTAAATTTGAGGGTTTTAAAAAGAGGGGGTCAGAGCCCCTAAACTTGAAGACGGCATTGCCTTTACTTCTCAAAGGCATGTTTATACTGCACCGTGAATAATTATTCTGGTCGTGTTGAAAAGTTACTAACAAGTTATCGCAATATTGATCAATTCAATACAAAAATTGATATTTGGCAAAGAGCCATATCTTATACCGAAAAGAGCCATAGGTTCCCGACCACTGCTATAGTCCTTACAGTTATCTAATGTTAGCAATGTGACTATCGGGCTAGTGAACTTGATCTACAATAGCCATCCGACTATACATCGAGGAAATTCACTATTATTATGAATTTGTTGTAGAGACTTTTTGGGCTTAACACTCTTCAGGGGCAACTCTGGGGGCAACTCTTCAGGGGCACACTCTTCAGGGGCAATCGTCGTTTTTGAAATTCCCTATTTGCTGACGATTGCCACTGAAGAGTGTCAGCTCGAAAAGCTTCGGGTTTTAGTATATTTATGATATGAATATATTATTAAAATGTATATTAAATTTGTTGTAGTACAACGAAAAATACTTTCCTACATTCTCGGCTAGAAAGTGTATGTCCTTATACTATAAGTAGTTAGCCAAGAACGGAGAACGAACATTCAACGGCAGCAGTTGTTGGCTGGCAACAATGAAGTTGTGCGTACACTGGTGGTGACACACCGTGTTTCTGTATTCTGACAATGTTGTCTACATCACAATTTTTCATCATGCGCTTCTTGATATAAGAACCATATGCAATGTCCATGCAGTCTTGCTTCAATTAGGAAATTGCGGTACGCCGAGCATAACACCACGTCAGCCTGTTTGTTTCATTTGACCGTTTATGATTCACAATGAGCAACGGTAAGTCTATATAAAGTAGGCTAAAAGCTGTAAAATGTAAAATTATAATTTCACCGACAGTACAAACATCTACGATACAAATGAAATGCAGGTTGCAAAAAAATTGACTTTGTAAACAATTTTGACAATTTTTTGACCGAATCCTACAATTTTGGCTTATTTTGACATGTAAAAAAATGGCCCTACTGATCATTAACCTTTATTGCAATCACATTGCTATCACTCACGATAAGACTTTTGATTATTGTCGAAAATGTAACTTAAATAATTTTGCTTCTATGCAGCTGATTCTAAAAAGAAACTTGTTCATGTTCACGGATGTTCGATTTCACCGTTAAACTGGAATAACCTTGAAACAAGAAATAAAAATTACTTTGACATGGGATTTAATGCTTGGGACAGCGACTGATTGAGTCAACATCACTTCATACAAATCAGCATCAGGAATATAAGCGAGGCGATTATCATGTTGCCATGAATACAGGGTAGCAACGTATACATTAGTGTTATGGATCCAAAATCCAATGTAAATATCCAAACGCTGTAATCCGAGAGACAATTAACTTCAAACTTCAACAATACTTGACCGACAGGGAAGTTAAATTTTCAAGTATAATACATACACACGGTCAAATATTTGGAGGTATTATTAGTAATGAAAATATCGTGTTGACATGAACATTGTCTTGTATCATCGAAATGAAATAAACATTTCATCCAGCCTCGACATGAGATATACATTACAAAATTATTTGAAGGTTATGACTTCTCGAAACGTAAAACTGTCGCAAATGTGCCAGAATTTTTATGGAATAGAATCATTCAGGACATTAAATTTGTGGGAAGCCAGCAAAATAAATATATTTGCGGTTACTCTTATGGTTGTAAAACATAGCAAACCGTCTCGTTGCACTCCAGTATAGAGTGTCAAATCAATCATACAAATGGAGAGCAGCCCGGAAATCACGAACTGTGGTAACGGTATATTGGTTTGACCTGTGTTTTCCAGAATAAAAGGCAGGCAGCGACCAGCTTCAAATGTCAATATTAAATTCCGCCCAACACTAATTTCCAGTAATTAGCTGAACTCGAAGCGGTGCTCCCACATAAATTATATAAAATTCGCTCATGATGGATGGCGTAGGTGTGTTCTCTCTCCAATCATGAAGATAACAATTACCAATTACTTGATGCAGTCGGATTAGATTCCATACTGATCTGATGCCAGACCGTATCAACCGCGGCGACCTCGATAAAATTTGTATATAGATGAGTTACGACCGTAACTATAGTTATTCTAAGTCTGATGTGGAGCGCGAGGCACAAAATTTCATTATTCCTGTGATGATATTCACGGTGTCAATGATCGAATTTTACAACGATACATATTCAATGATACTGAAAATCTGATTTTAGGGCTTCTTATTATGTTAGGGCATGCGTGAAATAGATTCATATTAGGGATGGTGCGAACTCCTGAAAGATTCAGATGTATTCTGATGTAACGATGTATTCGTTATAATATCAATTTCGTTGATGCCGATCATTGATAATAATTGTTATTTCGGACCAAGCCCATAGGAGAGAGTCACTAACTATTCACAAACGGTAAGCTGAATATTTCGAGCAACTTTTCGAGAAATTTTCTAACAAAACCAATAACGTTTGTGAAATGGTAAGGCAGATGATGCTCATTTAGTTCTGAAATTCTTATCGTGTGTTGCCAGCACCACGCACAAAAGTGGTCCGAAGTTGCAATGCAAAGAATTACAACAAAAGATGTTATAATGAAGTGAAACATTGTAATATATGGAAAACGTTCACAGTGCAGAACCTACCAAGGTTCGTTTCCGAACGTAAACCTCCAAATTTCAGAGGTTCACATACAGAACGCGAACATGAACCTCACAATCACATCATCCCTATAGTTGATATGTCCTCTCCAACAATCAGAATCTACAGATAATCCATCGTTGTAGCATGTTATTGGAAATGATTAATTGAAATAAAATCTCATAACAGCGTTCGCTCCAATAACAGGCAGCAGAACCGAAAGCTCGTCTTATTCGACAAGGCACCACCCTAGCGTATGACGCAATAGCAAGACACGCTTATGAATAATCCAATATAGTCCCGATATTATGTTCCTGTTAAGTGCTAGATATGGTATAGACCGAGCGGATAATAAATTGTAAGAGCTCTTGCAGCATTACACCCTTCTTCGGTGAATTGCTATGAAGTCAACTTACCGGCATCTACACGTAAATAAACAATCAAGCCTACGCAGGGAAAGCACTTTCGTATATTTTGGCACTATCGGGCTTTCGTAACGTAAGTCAGCTCCGCGCCACTGCGCACTGCTTAACATGTACTCATATCTAAACATAGCAACTTCTGACTCCCCTACTAGTGAAAAACGAGTTGTTCCATTTAAAAATGAATAATTCACTGGTCATACGAATTATTTTGCGAATTTATTTAATCGAATAATTCTCCCTCAGCCCAATTAGCAGATTATCGCGTCATTGGGTAATGGGTATACTCCTCCATCACCACACTAAATGAAATGTGTAATTATTCTTCATGTAACAAAATTTTGCAAAAGTTGTAGTTGGCTAAAAATTTCCATGTATTGTGTTTTAGTAATCCAATCTAATGACCAAAATACCAAAATACTTCCTGAAGAAATGTCAATTTCTATAATTTCTGATTTTACTCCTAATTGCTCCGTATTAATCACAATAATTGTTTATTGGAGGCAAGAAAACGCTAAAAATTTTAATATGTACAAATATAGCTTACTCATGCATCAAGTAACAAATCAACTCTTTAAAATCGTCAGAAGTGGCTTTGTTTGCGTGACTTGCGTCTGTGAAATGAGAAATCTTTTCTTATTATGGACCAAAAATAACACCATGTAACAAAATTTTGCAAGATTTTATTTGTATAAAATTCTTTATGTATTGTGTTTTGCTATTCCAAACCAATCCTCAAAATACAAAAATTTCATCTGAAGTGTCCCTAGTCTTTGATAAATGTCAATTTTTGTGATTTCTGGTTTTATTCAAAATTTCCCTCTAATAATAAACATAATTCCTTATTGAACGTACAAATCCACTAACAAAACGAAGGAATATGCACAAATAGTGGCCACCAGATATTACGAAAGGACGAAAACACTTCAAAATTTGCAGGATTTGGGTCTATAGACTGAGAAATCTGCTGGTATTATGGAATACCGTGAAAATCGCTCATGCCCTTTTCTCGGAGAAGGACATCGGTCCCACACTTCAACCTTGGAGTCAGAATTTCCGCATTTTATTTAGTGAGTGCCGACTAAATCTCATCAAGTTCGTGTCGGTTAAAAATGTGTGATTTTGGATTTAAATCTATATGAGACAGGTTGAAGTCGTCATCCGAGTCATTTTCTGTATCTTTAAGCCCTGTTGAGTCTTCTGGAGCGTTTTGCCTGATAGTTTGGGCAGTGAAAACTGACTGGAATACGGAACAGGATGCTCAAGAGTAGATGACATAGAAGGATATGCAAGGTCAAGTCATTTTTAGTTATTCTGAACCTTGGAATATCACCGATACAGAAATAACAGTCATCTATAACGTTTCGAATCTCCCTTCAGCTTCTTTAATGGCAAATTACATTGAATGCCGATCTTCCCTTAGCCAGGCATCAATATTTCATCCGCGTGTTTCGCAGATTACATGAAATGACCAGTTTTTATCTTGGTTTCCAAGCTCCATGCCAAAGTAAATTTAATAAGTTCAAAAAACTTTACTCCTATCTATATTTTGTGCTTAGCTTTTTTCAAACTGATATACAGATCGCAGATATATCAAAATTAGCCATCAGGCAGAATATATTTGTGATGTAGACAATAATGATGAGATTATACTCACTAGATCCACAATCAGAACAAAACGAAAAGGAATTTGAGATTGCTTGCTGTAGCCCAGGGGTGGCCAACATTTTTAACAAAAGGGCCACATTTGATTGACGAACTATTGCGCGGGCCAATAGCCACGCGAAGCGCGATTTTTTTTTAAAGGTCATAGGTAAATAATATTGTCACTTGACAATATTGCGGGCCTGCTGTATATCGCTGGGCTCAGTTTGCAAGGAATGGACTATTCTGCGCCTGGACATATCGATATCGGAAGCTTCGACCAACATGCGTCAATCATTTTGTGCCTAGGTTTCATGGTCGATGGTCTTTCTGCGAGCGCAAACGCTAGGTCGCATATGTTGAACGACACTTTGTCTCGTAATAGAGAATATAGTTAGACTCAATCTGATACATTAGGCGGTAACGGTAGAGATATAAAGTACAGCAACATACTGTAAATAGGCTGCAGCTAAATAACTTGTGGCGTCCAAAATGGGGTGTTTTTAATGTATTTTTCACCAAAGTAGTGGGATGCTACAATACCAAATAGACATAGTATATTATCTGGTCCAAAATAAGTATTGCATTGGCTGAAGAGACATTTCCAATGCGCATGTTACTAATAATTCTGCTCACATTTGGCAGTTTTTCTTTTTTTAAATAAAAAATATCAATATCTCAAAAATAGAGCCATTTCAAAGAAACTAATATCATTTTCGGACTCAGCAGCCCCAAAATACCCATAAACCAATAAAATAACTTTAGCAGTTCTTTTTTTTTTGTTGGCCAGGTGCCGCTAACAACGTCTGTCTATTGCAATAGACAACCGCTTGCTATACCTAATGAATCCGTATAGTCATGAAAATATGACAATGCGTTAATAACAATGACCACGTCATTTCACCACGCACATATTTGCGTTTGAAAACTGCTGTGAAAATACGGAACATGTGTCTTTATAAGAAGCTACAGTTGGCCATGCTGCAGATTAGATCACCAGCTCTCTACGGCTAGTATGCAAATAACTACGACATTCAATAGCTACCTTGCTGCGATAGCAGATCTCAGTTACCATAAAATAATAAATATATTCATTTATTATAATCGACCCTAATATCCATCGGAAGCTTCTTGTTTCATGGACTTGGAGTGTATTAGCAGGTATAAGGCAATTTTCGGCTTAACGTAAGGCACACTTTTTCATCAATTATTACTAGTGCTGCAAGACAGAAACCGTCGAATAAAGACCACTTTAACATGTCTCTACCTCCTATCTCAGACTCTCGCCATGTTAAAGCCGCTTCAAATCGTTACGGATTAGCTGGAAATTAGTCCACTTCATTAAAATAACTCCATTAAAGGGTGGTGGGATAATTTTTTGAAATCAAGGACGACGAAAATGAAATGAGCTGACAAGCAGGTAAAATACGGGTAAATATATTTCTCCAGTGATAGTAACATGTATTTTTGTCGGACCAATTTAGATTTCATGAAATCAATCCCAGTTATGCAGGGCACACCGATGTCTCTCTGCCTTGATTCGAAGTTTTTACTGATTGCAAAGTAGCCATTCCTAAAATCTCATCCACAGAGACATCAATTGCATTCCTCAGCAACTCAGCGTTCGAATATTTCTCTGCCACTTGACATTGACTGATCCAGGGCGTAAACGATGCCGATTGCAATTGAGAATGGGCTATGCCAATGAATGGTATTTATGAGTTGAAAAAGCATTTATGGCACTTCACTTAGGCGTTGATACTAGAGCTGTGTATGTGCTGGAAACTTTGCGAGCTTCAGGGAAACTAAATGGTAACCCACTGAGCTTATAAAGCACATTAGATATTTTCTGGTCTTTCAATGTCACCAGAACCCCCTTCTTGTCATAAAGTAATAAAAAACATTGGTGATTTAACACGATATATGGATACAATTAGTTATTAGATGGTATAGCGCGCTCTGTCGCGGGCGCGCGTTCTTCTTGGTCCGCGGCTCAATAAGTCAAAGTATACAAGCCAGCATTGCTCTTTTAATAAAACAACTAAACGTGACGATGCTCGTCTGACGGAGACTAGAGATCGACTTACTCGGACTGTGACTAAAAGCGACTGGTACACATCGGTTCGTAACATCAAGAAACGTAGCAGTAACATAATCAGTAATCAGCGAGGGTAATTATAGGTCAATCATGGAGCGGTACGCTACAAGGGCCCCCGGTTGGTAAAAGCTTTAGGATATAATATGGACTCTACATCAGTCAACGATTTAACTACGAATGAAGGACCCTACCAGCATGACACGGTAGTGATTACAGATTAGGTTTCGAATACGGGTTCAATTCTAATATGTTCTAACGACTAATGAAAGTGAGATGGGCGTGGTGGTAAAGCTATAAACGACACAATTATTCGTTTAGCGATAATGATGCACTTTACAATGTGAAAGGCTCAAGGCACGATTTATAGAACATACAGGAGATGAAGGATCCTGTCGCGAAAAAATACAAGTGATGGCGGAAAAGTGAATGAGTAACACACTAAATATCCATTTTAAATACTGGTGACAACACAAAATCATTCAAGTGATGTGGAGTACGAATAATATGGCCGCTGGCCGACACAGAGTTCGTTCGTGAAATATCAGCTTGCGGTGGCGTCAATTCGTCGAGACACTCGGTGGGAAGTCTGCCAGGTATAAGCCTGTCGGTTGAGGCGTCATACGGACCTTTATTCGTTTGAATTGTGAAACATTTATGAGTGCGTTTTAAAACTTGATGTGGACCAGAATAAACCGTATCGAGTGATCTACGATGACCATCTATCCGCAAGAAAACGTGCGTGCAATTATTCAAATCGTTCGAGACAGGAATTTTGATTCGAATGAAATCTAGTCGGCATCTCACCCACGGCCGAGGAAAAGCGTTTTAATTCACCGACGTATCAACACTGCTGCATGGTATGAGCGGATGACTTCTGTTGAATTTATTGTTAAACGTACGCTAGGTTGATATCACGCGTTTTCAACTTAATGATATTCGTTTCTGGTAACGATGATAGGCCATATGGTGATTACAATCATTTATGGAATTGCTACTCACTTACGAAGGTATGGAAAGCTGATTGAGGTCACATGGTCCGTTGGACCTTGCGCATAATTCGAGAATTACGACGAGATATATTGTTATCACTAGCGCGTGTTACTTCGCAGACGGAGAAGGAGGCTCTATGGCGATGCTAGTCGGTGCTGTTCTTCTCTCTCTAGCAACGAAATTGGTGTGGATGCGGAGAGGGGATGATTACACCCGCAGCTATATTAGGTCACATTTTATATTCATCTGCGTTGACTACTGCGTTCAGAGAGAGAGGGAGAGAGAGAGATGCTATTCTTTCTCGCCTGCACCATCGAGATGCTTTGGCGACGGAGTTGCGATACGGCCCCATGAGGTCATCTAGTCTGCGCCCCCGTTTTTTCTTCTCCTCCATGCTATCCGTGATTGCTGAGCGCCTAGCAGGATAGCTGCGGATACCATTTTTCGAGTCTTTGGTATGACCCGGCCGGGGATCGAACCCACGATCTACCGCTCGAGAAGCCGGACGCATAACCATTACACTATCTCGCTCGGCAGAGCAATATATTATTCTTGAAAAAGCCATAAATCCACTGACTGTTACATAGCATCACGCCTCCCATTGATACAATTAAGAATCATATATCTATCTGGTGATCGCCACTTTGACCGAATGTAGCACTTTTGACCTATGCAATTTCCACTTCGATGCGACCATGTAAAATTTTTGAGGAATTAATGATTGATTCGGTCAATAGTATTGATAATTGCGTATATATTGCTATAAATTTTCTATCCTCTCAGTCCACGTAATCATATTTACCTGTAGAGCTAACTATTGCTCGGTGACGTCACAATAAGCAAGTTACAAGTGGCGGGGTGTAAGGGGAGCATTTTAACTTCGCTGTGATTTCCTGAACGCCTTTCTAAGGATTTTGTAAATAATTGGTTTGGTTGCCCGACATATGAGCATGCGACACAATGAAAAACGACAGTTAAGCATGCGACGCTCTAGCATGAGGACACATTAGCATGGTAACACATGAGCATAGGGACACACGAGCAGACATGGGGTAATCGCGTTTTTTTATATGATAGGTCTAGATTTTAACATGTAGCCTAGGCAGAGTAATCGGGCCGCCGCCAGCGATTATCACGCATTGACCAGGACTATGACTAGGCTAAGGAGGGGGGCCACAAAACATTTTCAGATCGGAAAAGGCACCGCAGCCCACAAAAAGTTTGAAACCCACAATGTTAGGACGATATATACGAGCTCGCCATAATAATGTTCACATATCCATCATTGCTCAATGTATGTGACACTGTATATCACTAACACTAGCTGGACTAGCACATCATAAATTCCTTTTCAATGCTAGCCAACTTCGAAAAAAAGTGATGCATAGGCGAATAGCAGAAAAACCTTCAAGCATGCAAAAACGATACTGCGGTTAAATAGACATTGAAGCGCATTTATAATAGAGGTCGACCGATATTGATTTTTACAGGCCGATACCGATACCGATATTTCGACGCTCACAAGGCCGATAACCGATATCATAGGCCGATATTAATATGGAAGGAGCAGAGAACTATTTCGCCAAAAATATTATATATTAGGCAAGGTGGCACTTGTTCATGCCACAGAAAGGTGAACAACAAACGAAAAAACTGAAATCGAAAAGATTTATTGCTTAATTGTGAACATTCGTTGAAATTTGGGATAACCCGAAAATCAAAAGATGATACAGAATTGCAGATCAGTTCAGAAAAGGTAGATCGTAGTTAGATATAAAATATCGGTCGCGATATCGGCCTAGATCGGAGAACTCGTTAACTCTGGCAAATCACACAAACTCAACCGATCACCGGCAACGATCAGCTCATTTTCGAGGTCTATCCTCGGATCCATGTCTTTAATTTTTGATTTATTCGACACGTTCTTACCTTTGTCGAGATTTTCGAATTCGCTGCTGAATCTTGAGCGTTGAAGCTGACGTAAAAGGAAGTATTCCGCCATTCTGAACTCATTTGGTCCAACGAAACGATTGCTGCACTCTGGATCCATCTTCATATAATCACGATGCCGCCAACGCAAGATTCTCGCTGTAATACGAACAATTTTGGAATAGTTACTGTGGCGATCCACATAAAAGGGAATTAGTGGCTGTGTGATGTTCACTAACACGCGGGTAGTTGCGGTTTCTGTGTCGACTTGCGGATTCGGTTGGTCTAGGTGGGATTTCACAGGCCAGTCCGACTCTTCAGACCTCAGCCAATCAGGTCCGTGCCAATAGGTAGAGCAATTCTTCAGTTCCCGAAGCGCCATGCCGCGGCTATGGTAGTCTGCTGGATTTTCGATGCCTGGACAATGTCTCCAAGCGTGTGGGGATACGAGATCATGAATTTCCTGAACTCTGTTCCTCACAAACGTTTTCCAATGAGAGCTTGGCTTGTCAATCCATGCAAGAGCTATCTCTGAATCAAGCCACAAATAGACTTTATCAATATAAATTTCAGAACTCAGCGCATCCAAAACGTATCTAGTTAACTTAGCCAGACAGTGGGCTGCCATTAGCTCGAGTCGCGCAACAGATATCGACTTCAATGGGGCCACTCTCGTTTTAGCAATCAAGTACCGGGTCTGAATATTGCCTACGTCATCTTCAGCTCTAATGTAGACTACGGCCCCATAAGCAGTTTCGGAGGCATCAGCAAAACCATGGAGCTGCATGGAATTTGGAAAACGTATTTGACAAAAAAGGTACCGTGGAATTTTGATGGACTCTAGAAGCGATAGCTCGTCGGTCCATTGTCGATACTTCTTGGCGAGTGCGTCGTCCACTGGATCGTTCCAATCGAGTTTTCGCTTCCACAATTCTTGCATACAAATCTTGGCGGTGATAACGAATGCTGAAAAAAATCCCAAACACGTCGTAGATTTGACTGAGCTTACTCAAAATGGATCTTTTGGTGACGATTTTATCCTGCTCAAGCAGTTTGGGTTTAACATTACAATACATGACATCCTGCGTCGTGTGCCATTTCAAACCGAGAGACGAGGCCTCACCATTGTTAGCATCATCAAGATCGAGAATGCAATTTGGTAACCGAGCTTCCTCGGGAATGCAATCCATGACTTCTTGATTATTGGACGCAAATTTGACCAAGGACCACCCACCGTCCTTGAAAAACTCAACCAACTCCTTTTGCTTGCAGACAACCTCTTCAACGCTATTTCCACCTACATGAATGTCATCGACGTACATATTGCGAACGATTTCATCGCCTAAGTCGCGACCAAATTTATCAATAATCGGCGCAGTATTAGAATGATGGCGGATTGCTTGAATAGCGAGAAAAGGACTCGACGAGACTCCGAACATTACTCCCTCCATAACGTAGACGTCTGGCGCTCTGCGAGATTCGCAATTTCGCCAAAGGTATAATTGGAAGCGCTGATGATCCGGATTAATAGCAGTCTGGCAAAACATTTTCCGAATGTCACCGCTCAAAGCAATTTTATGAGTGCGAAATCGTAGAAGCACAGCACCTATGTCGGGTAACAAATTTGGGCCCTTCAAAACGCAATCATTTAGCGAATACCCACAGCCATTTTTATCGCTTGCGTCGAAAACTATTCGCAATTTCGTGGAACAACTCGCTTCACGAAAAACCGGATGATGCGGGACGTAGTAATGAGGAATCGTACTAATTTTATCCAATTCCGCTTGCGACAATTTTCGAGCAAAACCATTGTCCACGTAGTCCATGATCGCCTGATCGTATTTAGTCAATTTATCAGGGTCTTTCCTTAGAACCTTTTCTGTTGTAAGCAAACGAGAATATGCCTGCGCGAAATTGGGCTGCAGCTCTATTGCATCGCGTTTAAATGGTAACGACACGCAATACTTATCCCCATCGAACGACACTGAATCATTGAATTGTGCAATCGCGTCAACCTCTTCAGAAGTATGAACCACATCCTTATCTGTAAGCCCAATGCAGTCTTGCTTCCAAAATCGTTCGAGTTTGTTGTCCAACAGTTGCCAAAGATCCAATTCAGAGCGCTGTACCTTTGATGAGCTTCTGGTAAGCAAACAATTAGAAGAACGATTACCTGAAGAATTACGACTACATGGTCCAGCCAATACCCAACCGAACATAGTTTCAATAGCAAATGGTCCAGATTCGGGGATTTCAGTACTAATAACCGATCCATGCATCAGCGAGAAATAATAACGTCCTCCCAATAGTATATCTACCGTACCGTCGTCCCTTGGGAGAGGGTCAGCCCGCGGCAATCCGTCAAGGTGTTTCACCTGATCGCAACGTAAAGTGATGTTATCTAAGGGCGTGCAGATAACACCGTCTTGAACGAACGCTTGAACTTCAATACAGCCTCTCGGTTCTGAATGTAATGGTTCCAGATTGAATGTGACTAGATCCATTGAACTAGAGGTTGAACTACCGCCAAATCCACTAATATTCATTTGTTGGCTTCGAATAGGCGGTAGCTGCAAGTAATTAGCGGCGTTTCGGGTGATAAAAGACTTCTCCGACAACGAATCGAAAGCAATGCGAACACGCTTAGTCTTACCCTGGTTTGAGATTTGCGCGAGTGCGGTGGGAAGCAAGGTATCAATTTCGGAGTCCGACGCTGTTGATCGCCTAGCAGTGGATGCCATTGTTTTCGCATTCGACGATTCCGTGACGTGCAGTAGTCGGTGATGAGCCTTCCCACATCCTTCGACCTCGCACCGGGCTTTGCACTGATAGAACTGCTTAGGATGTCCAGACTCACCCTGCGATGCGAGACACCTGAAACACACCTTTCCGGGATTCGTTAACAAATGAGACATTCGTTGAGCAGGGGTTAATTTCAGAAATTCTCTACAATCCAGTAACGGATGAGACTTGCTACAATATGCGCAGAGAGACGACGTAGATTGAGTTACCAAAGACTGAGCGGAACAATACTTATCGGTGTTTGAGGTCTGTTGCTTCGTCTTTGGTTGCTTCTCCGGCTGCTTGGAGCTAGACCTCTTCAGAGTGTCCATAGTCGCCAATTCTGTTGCAATGAACTCAAACATTAGATCGGACGAAGCTATTTCGCTGGACTCTATCAATGGGCTGATTTTACGCATCCAACGCTCGAGTAATTTCTGAGGTAGCTGCGATTCCAATATCTGAGTGAACATTTGATCTCAGGTGGTATTATTCTGAGTCAGTATTGACCTCTTAGCATTAGCCCGGTCTAGCATACCTCGCACTTTGTCGAGTTCGAAATCGACCCGGTTACCATCAAGCAGATCTTTAATGTGACTGCGAACGATTGCTTGCGTTCTGCCGAATCGTTTCAGTACCGCAGCAATCGCCGGCTCATAATTAGTCGCATTAGACGGAAAGCCGTTTAGAACTCCAGACGCCGATCCCTTCATAGCAGTCTTCAAATAAGTCATTTTGTAAAATTTACTGACCGACGGGTTGTTATGAACAAGTGGTTCGAACGCTTCCCAGAATGACGGGAAGGAAAGTATGTCGCCATAAAACGAGGGCGGATTCACTCCGTTTGGTAGACTTCCAGCTGTCTTGTCAGCTTCGTCAATCGCCTTCAATTTCGATAGCTTTGACCTGGCTTGAGGAATGTTGGTTAAATAGACTTGAGTAGCATTTTTCAAACCGTTAATAATCTCGGTCTTCAAGTCGCCATCTTCCAATAGATCAATTTTTTGCCATCTACGTAGGATTTCAAATCTGTCATGGACCGATTTCACGAACACCTCAATTTCTTCTTGAGTTCGAGTGCCTGCAATAGTTCGAGAAGATCTTTATTCATTCGCTTAAATCGCTTACCGATGACACTGGGCAGATCGGAGTCCCCGTTAGAGCTGGCTTTGTCCGCTTCCTGGCGCATTGTTTCGAGCTGAAGGAGGAATCTTTTCTCAGCTGCTTCTTGCTGGACGAGGAACCTTTTCTCCGCGGCCTCTTGCTGTTGCTTCATTAGTGTAAACATCACCATAAGGTCGATGGGCTTATCGGTCTGAATGGAAAATGGATCGGGCGCAGCCGCGGATTGATCTAGCACCGGTGAATCTGGCGATTGCGTTCTAGATGTCTCCAAATTGTCGGGCTTACACTCGCGAGCTTTCTTCAGTCTTTCCGACAGCGCGGCCTTGTTCCCCGTGGTTGGCAGCTCTAGAGCAGCAAGTTCTATACGCATCTCTTCAACGGTCATCTTGGCAACAGTCTAGAACGAAGGAGCTAATCGAACTTTCTCGTCAGTCGGAGAGTGATGCAGCGGCATTCTGATATTAATCGTTTGTCTTCAAAGATCAGGGCAGTTAATAGTGATTGCTGAATTGGTGCAATCGAATGTACTCTGACGATGAAACGAACCAAATCTCCGTTGAATAATACGGAGAGGATTACTTTGCCTTGCTTGTAATATGTTGCAAACGTTAATTGCAGTCGTTGTAAATTGTTTCTGCGCGGCACACAAAATGAGCGTGTGACAACTAAGGCGCAGAAGCCTGTCTAATCTCGACGGTAGAATGTAAGGCCGGTGTAAATCAAACAACCTTTTAATCCAAATTTACGCTTAGTAGCACGTAAGCAGTACAAATGGCAGCACGCAGCACGCAGCAATATAAGGAATAAAGTAGGTACAAAGTAGGATCTACAACGATGCTTTATCCCGAGAATCTCCAACCGTCTGTTCAGCAAAGTAACCAACGAAAACGAGTCTAGCAATTGAATATATAGGGAGAGAAAACGAGACTGATAATGATGATGATGATCAAACACGAGACAATTAAATTAAATACACCAAGATATCACGAGACACTGCAAAGCCGTACGCGCGCGCTAACACTCGCGGGTCTCACAGATCGGTGTTGCGGGCCGCATGCGACCCGCGGGTCGTAGTTTGCCCATCCCTGGGTTAGATTCTAATTAAGATGAGAGCTGCCGAACGCAATACATATATATATTGCAGTGTAAAATATTCCCGTTATAACGGCGACTACGCAACCGATACCGTTTCGTCACGCACCTTGTGTAAGTTGTGCGATAAGACTATCGCAACGTCGTAGGCTACATATCATTGCATTGGCGCATAACACACAAAGAAAAGCTGGCGGATGGCCATGGCATTGGAAGCGATGTCTATACGCGCAACTACGCTAGAGTCCGATTCCAAGGGGACCTTCGCACGGTTATTATTGAATAATGTTATGTTCGATTCCAAGGGGACCTTCGCACGGTGATTATTGAATAATGTTATGTTCAACACACCCGCTTACCACAACACGTTCTATTACGACAGCGCATCGACAAATACCGTGACTTCCGTGACGCACGTCATCTCAATCGGGCCAATACCGCCATGGTGCTGTCAAAACTATATTATTTGTTCAGCAACTTTCTACGGGATGATCCAGATCGGTTAATGCGATACGCGTCCAATAACGATGATGGTGGACGGGCTACAAAACGATCGCCAAACACTATATTTAACACATTGACGACAGTGCGAGGATTTGTTGAATTCGGTCGTTCGCACTGCCCAGAGTTGTTAGGCAAAGTTGTCGTTGTCAAAGACCAGCTGCGCCTGATGCAGGTCGTCGATGTCACTAGAAGAGGTACGAACCTTGACCGACAAAAAAGGAACCAGCAACATCTAGCAAACGACATGTCAGTAATTAACGCCCATTGGCATCAATTCAAAACGTATGAGTGTTGCGCTTATCGTATTGTATTTCAATACTTGTTCATGATTTGTATTTGCACCGTAGAATGATGGCATCGGACGAGTTCAAAGAGGACTTAACGGCGTTATCACGCGTGTTTGGCGGCACTCCTGATTGACGTAGGAGCATCCACCGGGACACGACTGTCTCATTTCAGACGGGTCACCGCCGAAGAATTAATGAATCCCGGCAAGCTGATCAGCGACCAGGATCGGGTAATCGTACAAGTCAATCAAACAAAAAGCAAATCGCTCGTCGGTATGATTGCGTTTGAGCACGACCGCTATGAAACGATTCAAATTGGTGAGCATGCTATATCAATATAGTCGATTGGTCATGTCGTCATAAGTACACAGTTAGCTCACGGAATGCGTTAAGCAGTGACGAACCATTACCAAGTACTTGTAATTGTGTTCCAGTTATGCGCTCACCACAACGGATGCATGAGCCCCGCTGAGGCGCCCGCTCTTCGGTCTACGACCGGTCAGCCCATACGTCAGCTTTCGAAATGTGTCCAATCATATCTGACAAGACACGGAATGCAAGGACTATCTTATCAGCATTTACGAAAAATGCTGGCCACTTCGATCTATTATGATATATGCGAGACATCCGGGTTATTTTCTGTCCGAATTATTTTTACAAATTTTCGGAATGGTATCACTAGGGCTGAAGAGGATGATTCTGAAGACAATGTGAATTGCAGTGACGATCAAGAAGCAAAAGAGAAAGGCCAAGGCGAACTCAGAAAGGAAAAAGGTGGATAAATCCGAAGTAACGAAATAACAATGACTACTGCTTCTACCGCAAAATTGAGGTTATATTCTCGAACCCGCAGCTGCAAAATGCCGTCAGTATGTACACTGTTTTTTAAAGGAAGCACCGTTCTTGTTTCAAGTATATCTAGAGTGTCTTCGGGACAAGGATGATGTAGCTGCTTCCTCGTCTCATTCGATCGGGGTAGCCAACGTGCATTACGATGGAATATCGCGCAATTCAAGTGTCGCGGCGAGTGCAGCTATCAGCAGGAAACTGTTTAATCGTGCGTTGGCCACACATCACGATACTATACACGCAGACGCCGCTAGGTGCGCCGTAACATCCCAAGATGATATGGAAACAGATCTCCCATATGGAGGTAAATAACAAAAGAGAACAGGATGGGAATGGTGGATTTAAAGAATGTGGATCCTGGATGTGTGATGACCTGCATTGAAATCATGTACACTGGACAAGCTTCTTTTCTGATTCGAAAAACGGAAAAACTAATGTATGTTGCGCATTTGTTTGGAATTGGTAAAGTATGCGATGCAATGTCACTTTTTCCGGAAGAAAATCTTGACGTAGACTCGTTTTTCGATACCCGGTGTATTGCTGAGAAGTATTTCTGTCAGCAATTACAGCAAGCATGCAGAAGTTTCGCTCGCGATCACTTTCATTCGATCATGGAAACATCCTATTTCAAGGAACTTGAGTTCGATTTCCTAGAGGATTTGATTTCCTCTGAAGATTTGCATGTGTTGGATGTTATTAAATGCAAAGCGTCAATGATTTGGGTTAATGACGACTTGGATCGCGCCGATCAACTTTTTGATTTACTGAAGCACATCGACCTGGAAAAAATCCCCGTCTACTATCGTAAATTTTTATCTCAGCAACCAACTGTTGCTAAATCCACCGAATGCATTATGCACATCATGAAGTCACTACCGGAGAAGTCAGATGTAGAAGCCAGTGATTACAAAGGTGACTATACTCCGAATATTATGATAGTGAATGAGGATGTTTCTCGTCTGATGTGGTTTCACATAGACAAAGAGTCTTTGACAGAGCAGCGACATTGCAATACTAAAGGTAGTATGAGACCATTATTTGCGGTAGTTGTGATGGACTGCTACATATATGTCGTTGATGACAAGTGGGATTTGTACAGTCGTAATTTTCTTGAAAATGATTCACCCTGGAGAAAACTTGAACCTGCATTTTCTGAAACCTTAACCGTATTACATACGCGTGTACTAGGTGACATATAACGCATTGTTCACACATAAATAATAAAGTTATGGATGACTAAAGTGCATGCTTGTCTTTGCAGTGACTGAAACTACGGAAAACGGTAAATTCACGACTGCCAGCTGCCGTACCACGCGTAATGACGCCCCTTCTACGTCCGGGAGCGTACAGTCGTCAGCCCGTGCGAAACATAAACTAATAGTCGATGCGCGACCACGCTCCGATCCTGTCACGACACCGACGGCGATAGTCTCATCGGATTACGCGCATCAAGACTCCTCTTTCCAGGATATGGCACCCAACGGTACGCATATAAATATCGGGCTAGCACACGGATCTGTCACCATGCCACCTATTTGCAGATAACATCGCTATTGCAGTCGCACGCCTTGCATTCAAAAGGCAACGCGTAACGAGTAAGAGCCCTATATCTATTAACGAGCATCAGTTCCTGTGGCTTTGCCGTCATCCGGATCTATCCTTATTTTTGCGGCGAACGGGTCCGATGCTCAGTGAGTCATTGCGACATGCTGCTACGCGATGTGGGTTAGCTATCGGCCCCATGCGCAGCAAATTGAGAATGTTGCGGGACTGCCACAAATAATAGGTTTGTCGAGAGGCATGGCATGTGTAGTGTGTACATGACTATTAATAGTGGAGTCGCTTGGTGATGTTGATGTGGGTGTTGTTTCACGGAAAAATATAGACAGTATTGCAATATTTTGTCGCTAATTGATAGGATATCGAGGCTTGCAGGTGTATATATTGTGCATAGTTATCTGAAGAATTTGCAACGCACCTCATAAAACGCTTGCCTAGCGTACATAAGCGTTATACTATACATGATGCAATAGTCTGCCAGAGAATTACGTAGAGGTTAAAGCACGGTTTTGTGCTGAACGACACTAACAGATTGACTTTTAAATTTGAAGAAACACATTACTACTTTATACATAATATATTAAAATGCCTAGTGCAGAGGCATCACTCGTATCCAAACAATGTGCACGTAGACACTAAGCTCATGCGACCGCTGCGTGGTTACACAACCAACAGTAAACTTCACGTTCAATATCAACGCCGACCAGGTTATCTTCCTGATAAATACATGCGTATGTCCGTTCTAGTGCACAACAAAATTGTGATCGAAATCGAAAGGAGACATTCGTATCAGACAATACCGATAGTTAAGTCTCAAATAGCCAGCATATCTGTTGGTTACGTCGCCTAAATACATATTGTGAAAGGGACACGCCTATCATTGCACTACCAACTAGTAGGGATGGTGCGAACGTGAGGTTCACGTTCACGTTCGCGCTCTGTGTGTGAACCTCGGAAATTTAGAAGTTCGCGTTAACAACAGAACCTTGGTAGGTTATGCACTGTGAACCTTTTGGTAAATTGTAATTTTTTTTCCATTATAAGATCTTTGGCTCAAATTTATTGCATTTCCACTGTGGGCCACTCCATGCATGGTGCTGGCAGCATAAAAAATCAACACTAAACGAGAATGCACCATGCACCTCGACAACCTTAAAAGTTTTAATTGCTTTGTTGCAAAAATTTTCTCGGAATATCCAGCTTTCCGTTTGTTAATATTTAGTGACTCTCTGCTTTGAGTTTGACCAGCAATCACACAACATCACGAGCGATATACGTAGTCAGTGAATGATGCTTATTCAATCAATCAATGACATTGATAGCGTCTTATGATGTAAAAAACGAACGGTCGTACGGGGACAATCTTGACTTCATATCTTTACTGTATCATTAAATCCAAATCCGTGCGATTAAGATGCTTGCTACTGCTGCATAACTTGTTGTTGTTTGTGGTATCGGTAGCGAGTATAGAAACCCGTTGTACACTCTGCTCGATATGAATGTAGCAATAATCAGACTCCGAATACATTGCATATCCGGTATGGCTAAGACCGTTAAGGCGTAAGTTTATATTCCTTGGTAAGTCCTCGTCGAAATTGTTGGCAAAGTGACGGAATGTACTGATTTTATGCAATTGTTATATCCTTTGATTACCGCGGTTGATACATTAGCGACGTTTAAAACGCCGATATGTACTTCGGCATTGTGGCATTATGTGGACCGAATCTTCGCTAGGTATCGTGTACATTAACATAGGGCATACATAGGCTATCACTGCATTGAAAGATAGGGTTGGAATTACTAATATGACGTCACGAGGTTCACGTTCGTGTTCACACGAACCTGAACCTTTCAGAGGGTCACACCATCCCTACCAACTAGTACACCAATCTTCAAGTCAATACAGTTGTTGATACCGGCAATAAGATATTACGTAACAGCCGTGGTTACACCCAGCGCTCTTGCACCTAGTCAACCTCACCATGGGCGTATACAGGCGGTTAATATTACTATTGATTGTGAATGTTCCTGTGCAAATGCGCACACTACGTAAGGAACACCATTCATAATAATTATGCTTGCATTGACTGACGACAGCTTGCCGTGTGTTCAGGACCCGTTGGCACTATCGAACAGTCATCATTGAATGTATGGTATTTATTGATACCGCAATAAATGCTGGTCTTCTTGCACCGGTGATGACCGCTCAGTCAATGATATGCTGGTCTTCTTGCACCGGTGAATGACCAGTACAATCCTGGTCGAGCAACTAGTAACAGTAGCCAGTATCGTCTGAAAGGAACATGAGGTGAAGTAACCAGTCGGTCCTGACTATAATTGTATGACCCAATACTACGTACCATCCTAGTCGATATTCTCATCCACGCCACGGGACTCACAGTCGTTGGACACGGGTTCAACGCTGCAATGTATTGGTGATAGTCGACGCCATTATAAATGTTATCGTATAATAAATGCTCACGATTCGTATTCGGCGTGGTCGGCATCGCCCGCTCCGCCCGTCGACAGCTGTGAGTCCCAACTAAACGCACCACCGTTTTTTTTATTAATATAATACCGTGTATATTAGGGTTGTCCATAATTTGGAAAATCTTACAAATCCTCGGTTGTAATGTCTTATTCGATAGATTATTGATAATAAACGACACTGAGCCTGAAAGAAACTCACAGAAAGGCCGTTAAGATTTCGTGCAAAGCGTTTGAAAGTAGCTGCCGAAGAATGGGCGTGCCACCGACCATAGAACGGCGAGAAGACTAGTAATCAAGAAACCACGGCTCTTGATTGGATAATCGGCTATGCTTCAATGACCACGTCAGCAGCAGCTTGCTGATAAGGTGAACAAGGAGTCTGCTACTGGCGGCGATTCTGAAAGCGCATTGTATGTAGGTTGACAGATAATGATTTAGGATTGATTCAAGGTATCTTGAGGTACGAAATACATGATGTACAAACAACAGCTGCTTCACAAAAACGTCTAAAGCATGACCGCTTCATTGTGAAGGAAACCGCTGTAGCCTATATGCCTTGTTTTCAGCGAGGGAAAGCATAGGCGCTTATGCAAGTGGCGACGGATTCCTAGTTTCAGAAATAATATATCATTATTGAATACAAAGATAAAGCTTAACAATGACACTATAAGTTAGGTGATCTGATTGGGCTCAGGTTGCAGTACATAGTTAAAGTTTTGATTGCTCTAGCGATCGGCTGAATCAGACGGTTTGGCTTAGCACTCATCAGATGTTTGCAGCAAATTGAATTCACTTGTAAATGTTTTCAAAGTCCCTAATGATGTCGCAGAAACGAGGTTTAAATGCAAGCACAGGCCCTGCTTGATATGATATGCAAACTATGCTGGATACTATGCACTATGCAGCATTGTCTGTGTTTGTTACCTTTACACCCCTTTTCTGCGCGATTATTAAGGAATTTGACATATCATATCCAGCATATTATGTGCTTACTTTTACGTCTCTTTTCTGCGTCATCATCATGGACTCTGACAACACTTGCAAGTGAATACAGTTTGATGCAAGCATCTGACAAGTGCCAAGCGTGACCCGCTGATTCAGCCGACCCTTAGAGCTTTCAAAACTTCAACTATGTACTACAACCTGAGCCCAATGAGATCACACAAACTATAGTGTCATTGTTAAGCTTTATCTTTGTATTCAATAATTATATATTATTTCTGAAACTAGGAATCCGTCGCCACTTGCATAAGCGCCTATGCTTTCCCTCGTTGAAAACAAGGCATATAGGCTGCGGCGGTTTCTTTCACAATAAAGCAGTCATGCTTTAGACGTTTTTGTGAAGCAGCTGTTGTTTGTTCATTATGTATTTCGTACGTCAACATACCCTTAATCAATCCTAAATCATTATCTGTCAACCTACATGCAATGCGCTTTCAGAATCGCCGCCAGTAGCAGACTTCTTGTTCACCTAATCAGCAAGCTGCTGCTGACGTGGTCATTGAAGCATAGCCGATTATCCAATCAAGAGCCGTGGTTTCTTGATTACTAGTCTTCTCGCCGTTCTATGGTCGGTGGCACGCCCATTCTTCGGCAGCTACTTTCAAACGCTTTGCACGAAATGTTAACGGCCTTACTGTGAGCTTCTTTCAGGCTCAGTGTCGTTTTTTATCAATAATCTATCGAATAAGACATTACAACCGAGGATTTGTAAGATTTTCCAAATTATGGACAACCCTAGTGTATATATACGGGACAGTTAAGCGATTTACTGCGTGCACAAACCTGCGTGTTTCTCCATTATTGACGGTCAACCCCATGTCAACTGAGGAGTCGTCCTTCATCCAGCTGTAATATAACATTATACCTATCATTATCCATGATAGCTACATATTACACCAACTCAACACACACCATTGGGGTGTCTATACAAGTAAGATACAACGCAGCACTTACTCCTCATCAGTAGGTCGATCGTCGTCGCTGAGCTCACGTATTTCGAGTACTCCATCGAGCTCGCCTATTTCGGGAATGCCAGCGTTCACGTCCATCTTTTTTCGTAAATGGCACAGTCGCTAAACTTGAACATTAGTAATCAACGCCGGAACAGGCAGTGACTTGACCATTGTGACGGCATACCGCTATCGTGCGGGACGGGGGAGACATAAGACTGCTGAAGTATGTGCGTTTCCCGTATACCAATCGCGAACATCAACATACCGGTAAGGCAAGGTTCGGCAACCTACGACCTGCGGGCCGGATCCGGCCCGTGACATGGTGTTTGGTTATCACAAGAATACGGCACGCCGTTTCATAATGAGTTTCAATCTGCAGTGCAGCACTGCATGAAAAAATGCGGCATCGCTACGATAGAATAGTAGCCTACATCGTATTCGCCCGCTTTTCCGACACTCCTTCTCTAAAAATTGAATTCTCACTATCCAGTACTCTGTTTAATGTGGACGCCAACACCAATGCCTGAAATTTCAAATGGGCCTTTCCGAAATGCGATGCAGTTGAATTGAATGACAAATTTCATACAAAGAGCATATCACTGCATGACTTTGACAAAGAGTACGTTATTAAACTTGGTCTTTATCCCAGCTTGACCAACAATGCAAAAGAAATTGCATCGATTTTTGGAAGCACGTACGCATGTGAACAATAGTTTTGATCAATGCAATTCACGAAGAGCAAGCTACGATCACGTATTTCGGACGTCCATTTTGAATAGGGTCTGATTCTTGTTTCATCTGACTTGTTACCAGAAGTTGAAAACCTTTCACAAAGCAAGCTGCGACACTTGTCACATTTATTCTGTGTTGTTGAAGTGTCAACACATGTGTCTTCTGGTTGGTATGATTGAGATTGCAACATTGTAGGATAATATACCGAAGTGAGCGTAAAATATAGTAGGCCTACTAATAAAAATTCCAGCCCGCCAAAAAGTTGTACACCCGACATTTGGCCCGCGACTAGCAAAAGGTTGCCAACCCATGCGGTAAGGGGTGATCCACCCAAATTACAGATGGTTAGCATATAACGTTGGTTGGTGGGTATATGTATTACTGACCAAGGCGAGCCGTACCCATATCCTGTTCGTAGAGTCGCAAGTTGCGCAAATATCGCCGTCCAAGTTTGACGACGTTCGCTAACCTTGCTGAATCAGCGGTGTTACAACATCACTAATATCGCCAGTCATATTACCATGGAGACAACGTTTTTAAACCGTGGCGCCAGTCTGTAACTTGTCATTATGACAATCCCAACATGTTGGTTTGGTATTGACTCTCCACACGCGATTCATCAAATGGTGGGTCGCGACCATTTATAGATACTGTATGCACAGCACATGCACATTAGGGTTGCTCAGATTTTAAAAATTGTCCGGAAACTTCGGCCATTGTGATCCAAATGATGGTTTAGTACACAAAAACAATTTTATGACCAATTTTGATCATCTTCATCGTGATCTTCCTTTTCCTCAAAGCCCCCAAAGATCAGGGGCCAATTCTCCTAATTATTGGGGATTCCCCAGACTATTTACCTAGCTCTTATTGTAAAGCAGTGCTCTGAGGTGATGGTTGTACCTTTAGTGGAGTTTGCAGTTGAAAACGACCGTCTATAGGTGATAAATATCATGGTAATATATCTTTTGGGCAATCGTATTGAACTACATATGCCATGTGCGACCTTCTGGTACATGTGTTGTTATCTCTGTAGGCTCACTGCTGCAGCTAGTCAGGCTATATGAATGGGACAATTGCATGCATTTCCAGGTTGCTTTTATTTTGTTAACGTTGGTGAAAGATCTATTAAGTAGGAATATAATGTGCAATGCCAGTGCCTCCGGACAATTTCAGCTCATTTGTAAAATACTGAGTTGTCTAATTTGATGGAGGACCGGAATTTAGTTGAAGAATGTCTGAAACAAAGTGGAGAAGGGTTGTACCTGTCCTGCAAAGAATAAAAGACAAGTCCACTACTCAATATTCCCGTTCACTTATTGCCCGAAGACGACCAAAACGCAGGACTGTCCTGTTCAAACAGTCTAAGAGGTTGCCATAGTGTGGAATATGACAAGGGTACCTATACTGAGCAGCATTGTGAAAATTCAACAAGTTCATGATGCAAGGCTTGCTCTTGTAACAACAAGAGAGTCACGTGAAGGCAATGTATGTTTCTGAAACTCAATGAATTTATTGTGAGAACATTTTGAATAATCAAACTTTATGAAGCAGATTATGGCAAAAAATAATCAGCACGTTATAACATTTTCGTGGCTTGTGACAATTGGTATTATCATTGAAAAGATGTTGAGAATTCCAAGTAATTTTCCATCTGTATGCTGAGGATAAGAAGACAATATCACAGCCAATGCTTCATAGTTTGTTCCAAATCTGTCTTCTGTCAACTTTCCATCCCAGTGTGTAGCAGCATGATTGGGTAGGTCTTGTTGGAATGATTCAAATATATCATGTGGAACCTTACGGCGATTAGCCTTTATATGTCTCTTTTATACTTGATATGGAAAGCACAAAGGCATCAATATTCCCTCCGCATGCCTGCATGAAAGCACCAAGTAGCATAGTTGCTTGGTTATCAGTCAATTTTAGGCGGTCCAGCTCATCAGTAATATGTTTCTTTCTTAACCCGATCGAAACGGCACACTCATTAATGATTACTGAGCGTATTTTCACGAACACGCTTTACTTAATCCAAAATTTCCTGGGTTGTTCTGGTCGTAGACAATTACAACTATTACAGATGGATAGCTATTATCAATACGCATACGTCGAGCCATAAATAACATCTTATACTATCGAATAGCCTGTTCAAAATGCAGATTGAATACATAAAAACGTTTTGCGCAAAATACAATTCGCCACGACGTTCGCGTGAATGTGCGCGCGTGAGATAAACCAGCGCCCGTGACCTAAATCAGCGCATCTCCGAGACATCAAATTCATTTGCAGATCTTTTCTCCTAACATGTGCTGGGTATGCCCATTGCCCATCTATTGGAATACTTATAATCAAAAATTAGTCGCACAGAAGATTCTTCGAACTGGAAGTAAAATTATGTTACGAAATAACATGCGCGGGTTTTAGCAATGTATTTTCTGTTGCTGTTGAAGATTACGCGTATTGAATATTTTTGCTATTCATACACCAAAACTGCCATGATGTTCTTCAGCGAGCTACAAGATCTCCGCTATTGATATGACAGCAAATTTATGTCCGTAAATGGCTTCACTTCTGGTGGAAATGTTTCACGTCTTTCCCGTAGTAGCGAATAAAAAGAAATGCACTGGCACATCAGTGCTCCGGTCGCGATTCTGGTATTGAAAGGTATTTTCGTGTCTGCTCGAGATTTCCGTCCACAACGCGCAGGTCATTTATGAAAATTTGACGACCAGCAAAGCCAGGCATCAAATCCCGGTTCCATCTAATCAATGCACTTTCTTGATTCAAAGTATTTTATTCGTCCATGATTCACGAGAGAGGCAAGAAAATTCGGCGTAACTCTGTCAAAGCAGTTGACCTATTATCATTGCAGTGTGGGCAACGAATATAATTGCAATAACTTCAGTTGCCAATGCTATAATGGTTTCTTACGTTTTTCCATGTGTTGGTGCTAGATGTGCTGGTTTGTTATTATTTCGATTTGCTATTGCATTACACACGTGGTGCATTATTTCATGATATATTGCGCCATGCAATAAATTCTTTTACAAAAATATGGTTGAATGTCGATTTTCAATTTAGCGGATCGAGGTATGTAGAGTCTGCGGTCACGAACGCACTTCGAAACTGATTGCTGCGATGCGCGTGTTGTACAACAGCAATGTTAGTTTCAATACATGGCACTAACTCGTACAAAGGATAGACAAGCGATTACATATACCGACGTTGTGAAATGAATCATTTGAACGTCCGCGATACTATGTTATTACCCAAACAATAACACGCGGTGATATATTTGCTGTTGTGATTAGCGCAGATTCGCTGTTGCAGATTACGCATATCGATTGCTGCTTTTTATACTAATACAGCATTACCAGCATGATAATGTGCAACGAGCTACAAGATCTCCAACGCGCAATCGATATGACAGCAAAGTCATGTCCGTAAATGGCTTTACTTCTGGTGAAAATGTTTCAGATCTGGCCCATGGTAGAGAACAAAAGCAAAATATGGCTGAATGTCCAATGTCCATTGTCAAATTAGCGAATAAAATAGGTGTGTAGAGTCAGCGGTCGAGTTGTGCACTTCGAAGCTGATTGCTGCGGTGCGCATGTCGTGAACACTGGGTTTTCAAAATGCCTATTTGTTCAATAGACAGCCCTTGTCTCAAAGCGATTGTGTACATCACGATTATCGATAAAAGGCTTGCATAATATGACCTAATCTTTTTTCAAATGCCCAGTAAAATATCAGTGAAACACTGTATTTTATATTGCAGGTATGACTACCTGTCAATCCAACCACTATATGTTCAGTTCTAGTTGTTGTACAAGAGCAAGGTGTGTTTCGACAAAGCACTATCTAGTACTTAGTAACTCGTACAAAGCTAATATATACACCGGCGCGGTGAAATGAATCATTGAACGTCGTCGATACTAGAATAACTCACGGCGCGTGTATGTGCGCCGAATGCGAGACGCCTGGCATCAATCGCGCTATATCCAACTGTAGCCATCGCTATATCAGCGGTCGTTACTCTCGATTGTATTATCGTAAGAACCTCACTCAGGTCATTTTAGAATCCTGATATCCTTGCGAAATCAGTCAGGCGATGATTCTATCCCGAGCAGGTCTTTGTATGACGTAGTCGCAAATTCAAAAATCAAATTCTCTTTTATTTTCTAAAAGTTGAGAACACTTCTTGGTATAGGGGCATCACCTGTTTCTCTCTCGCTTTGAGAGTAGCTCAGTTGGTTAGGCAGCTGTTTCACGATTACAGCGATATATTGGGTGTCGGTTCAACTCGCGTGGTTCACATTTTATGAACATTTTACTAAATGCATTAAAATTTGGACTTGAGGCCGGCCGTTTCGATCGGGTTAACAAGTTTCTAGGAGCTTGAAGTTCAATAAATGAAGGATATTTGATTGCAGCATCATAATCAGAGGGTAGTGTACTGGTTTCCTTCCCAGGTGACGAGGACATTAATGTAACAAATTCATCACTAGAACTTATGCTCGCAGATGCTGAAAAAGGTTCGTCACTGATCTCAGCCTGGCTTCTTTCAAAGGTCTCATGTTTTCCTGCGAGTCGTGCACTGCGAGAATGGTCCTCATAAAATGCGATGTCTTCATTTTTCTGAGATGGCGACAACTGCATCGCAATGTCCAAGGTCCCCAACTTATCGAGTTCATCACAATCGACATGTTCTTTTGAAGATAATAAAGTTCAAGCGGCATGAAGTTTGGCAACCTCTTCCAACAGTTTCAAGAAGAAATTTCTGCGTTTTGGTAGTCTTAGGGCAGTTTTCTTTCGGATATAGCAGATATTTTAGAACTGGGAGTGACTGATACAATCAGATGACTATCCGCTCGAATAGTAACCAGACTTCGATCTTGTTCTTGGTGAATTCGGCACTATACCTTTCTCCGCTTTGTGTCAGGCATTCTTCTACTAAATTGCACTCTACCATCAAATGGAATTACTCGTTATGTTACAGATAAACTAAAATTGAGGTAAATATTACCGACATTACATATCATACACCTTTCAATACATTTACTGTTTAAAAAGTAGCTGCAAATCTCTGCATTTGTTCACGACTTTGCAACCCAACGGCGCTCCTTCGAAGTACGATCCATAACAAACCAGTGTCACCCGTGCAACTAATAAATGCTTCCCATGAACACGATAGACAGGTTTTGAACAGGAAAACGGAGATACATCTGATATTTATAACACAACATTTAGGTACAATTTTGAAAACAAATATACTACCTTGCAATTCCTCATTTCTGCACAACCGTTTTCAACTGGTAACATCACAAAAGCTACAAACTGGTTACACGGTCAACACTACAGAGCACTACGTCAACGTAAACACTCTGGTGTATCAGCTGTAGTAAGGAGAAATGACCTCGGGACCTTTGGGGGCTTTGAGGAAAAGGAAGATCACGATGAAGATGACCAAAATTGCTCATAAAAGTGTTTTTATGTACTAAACCATCATTTGAATCACAATGGTCGAAGTTTCCTGACAATTTTTCAAATCTGAACAACCCTAATGCACATGTGTAGCTCAGATGTATCAACTATCAAGTGCGCGGCCCGTGAATGCATTTTGGATTTTCAAGTATTACTTAGTAGAGTGTGATCGACATTTAGGTGAATCAGTGCGCATCAACTCAAATTAATTGAGTGACCTGTCAACGCACGTGATTTACGGCAGGAATATGTGGGTAGGGCCATTTAATGATCATACGGTGACAGACACATTGTGGTAGTGACAAACCGAACATCCGCCGCATATTACCTTACACGGAAGTATATCGCGCCGGTTACTTACCACGTGATTACTTCAAGACATACGTGCGTTCTGAGTAAATTATTGCATACCTCCCACCCCACCAATACCCGCATACGGAAGTTATACGTCACCTCCTAGAATACAGGGGCGAAAAAAATTCGAGAATGCGCTATCGCCAAACACCCACGTTAAACTGACCATGTCGATTGTCCATTGCTAGTTCACTGACGTTTGACTCATATGCGCACGGAAATCGTGAACATTCATGTTCTGTATAGTAACAGGGATGACGTCTCCTAAATTAGATATTTACTTTGCAAACTATATTAGCATCTTGGCGGCCGTTAACACAGCCTGATCTAACTTAATGTAGACGGTCGCACAATTTCTTCTCTAATGCCGTCGATTTCCGGCCCTCGGATTAAATAATCTATATCGGGGCAAGGTAGACACTTTATTTGCTGGAAAACGTTCTCTTAGCAAAGCCTACTATTTTCGGAAGCCCGACGTCGTTTCCTAAGCGTATTGGTGTTGGCAGTGATGGGCCCTTGCACATCAAGGCGCTATGCCCACGACTACAACAATATGTTGACAATGAACTCGACGTCAGCATTTGTAAATGCTTTACTAAGCGTTCTTCGGCAATATTAAATCACGTAGCGGGCCGCAAACTAGGACCTCGCGGGCCGCGTGTTTGTGACCACTGCTCTGGAAAAATCAGCGATATCCACGACTCAATACCAAACGGCATATAACGAAAGACACAGCCGGCTGTTATTCCATGTAGATGGCGTGGCTTTAGACAGCTACCAATTTCAGTATAGCCAATACCGTTTACCTTTGGCCAGCATCTTTGCCGACCCATTCATGCGTCACTATGGTTAAGATTAGGTAGCCTAATTATGGTGAGGGAGAGGTGTTAAATTGCCAATTAGCATTGCGTTCATTGCGATTTGATGTCCATCATGGACGAACGTTGCATACCAGAAATAATAGAAAATACATATAGTTACAATGAGAACCCAGATGATATACCCGAGATTCGGGAACTGGTCTGGACTGATCAGGAGCCCGAAACTTGCTCGGACACAGCTCGCGGGTAAGTCACTAGTTCGGTTATTACACGTGAAACAGCATTAAGGCGTTGAAATATGCGTGTTGTTCCCAAGTATGTTGCGTTTCTGCTCATTGTGATAATGTTGATTCCAAGGACGTCCAGTGACGAGTCCGGTCCAGACAAGAAAGCGAGAGTTTGGACAGCGACACTCGCAGGTTTACAAGATGTCAATATATGCAATGTCCCACTATAGCCATGCACCGTACACTGTAAAAATTATTGTTGTAAAGTACCCTGTAACCAGCTTGTAATGGCGGAATGCAAGCTTCTGGAGGTTGTAAACGCCAAATGCAGGCACATAACAAGCTGTCGTGCTTGTAAATTAACAGGCTTCAGAAATGATGTCCAATAATGGACAACGCAGTTTGAACTTATACTCCAGACATACGTCATACACAGAGGTGATCAAAGTAGTCAAGAAAGCTACTCAAGTAGAAGTAGAAGTAGCGACGAAAAAATCTACTCAAGTACGAGTAGAAGTACTTCTTCAATAAGCAATCTGAAACTACTTGAAGTAGAAGTAGAATTGACCGACTTTAAATCTACTCAAGTAAGTAAGTAGTTGTGAAAACGGTCCTAATTCGTTCACATGAATTGTCAAAAGGTGCAAATTGAACTATGCGAAAGGTGGCGAGCTCTATTCATATTGATGCATACCAGGAGGTATCCAATTTTCGACAGCATAAGGATTCGTCCGCATCATCGGATGAAAATGATAGTATTGTCCTGGAAATGCGATACTATTCCTCTGTTTTCTTGAACACCACGTTTTAGAAAATATCATGGTATGGCGCCCTTCCCCATATTGCCCCGTAGTTTAGTCGAAGAGCAATACGGAGAAGTTGTATCGGGTACGGTGTAAACACGTTGCGCAATTAGTAAACGGTAATAAAAAAAATGGTGGACGGTAAAAATGCCATATGGTGTGCTTTTATACTTCTACATGTATGTTATCCAGACAAAAGAATTGATATTAATTAGAACTCAAAGTATATGATACTGGGAATTGAAAGTGAAATATAAACACTACGTCTAAGAGCACAACACGTATTTCATGTATTTAGTCCAGAAAGTTTCAAAGGTGGTATGCGAAAACAGCTCTAAAACTAAAAGAAAAGTTAGAGTCCACTTTTCCAGATTAGGACACGCCATGGACATGCTAGATTACGATATGATAAGTATATGCTAGATTGCGAAACATCAGTTTCAAACGTTGTGATGAGCCATATATACTGTGATGCAATATTTCATATGGGCGTAGGGCGGAAATGTGGTGTGAACGGAACTACGCCAACCCGCTACCTAAATTATATTCACCGATACTTTCGTGAAATCACACTGACCAACAGAAAACAATTTTCACTCACCTTGTAATGAAACCAAGTGGTGGACCTTCGTTCAATATTTTGTTTGTGTCAAATACTTTGCAATAAACACACTGGAGTGGTCGAGCTTTACATCAGCAGACTGTAATCTGTAAATCAAGCTTACATCCGACTTGTAACTGTATCGTTTACCTAACCGAGTTGTATGCACAGTTTGATATTTTTTTGTTATTTGGTAATTGCTGAATATACTACTTCGAAATACTCCCTTGAACGTAATTTCCATCCTCGTAATAATCGAAGTACATTTGTGTCGAATTTGTAACAGCCGACTATGACATGATAAATTTTTGACAAGTTATGCTTGGAAGATTGGTTGTATATCACGAAAAATAATTACCGCTCATATTGATACTGTTATCCATTGTTCGGTATTTTCAAACGAGTAAAATTTATTACTTGAGTTACTCCGCTTAATACAAATGTAGAACCTCACATTCGAGCGATGTATTGGAATGGCGATTGTATTATTGATGTCGAAGGAACAGAAATGTATCGATTTATCGGATTTGTACATATCCAGCAAAATCTGGGTATATGATTGTACACGGTTCGCATATTTGACTGTGATCACAATATTGATTTATGTTGTACAGTTCACTTTCACCGTCGTGCGAATAACCCATGTTACGGTTCCATGTTTGTGTGTCTGTATGTCATGCTTCAGATTGACTCAGAGTCATTGCAATGTGTCTTATTGGTATTGTTATCGGGTGACATTCGATCTACATCAAAACTACCGGCTATGATAATGTCTGTGGATCGATGTTTGTATACCAACACATTGCATGCAATGTGCAATGTCACACACCTCCATTTGCGCGTATACTGGTGTGGGCAAACAAGCGCGACGTATGTCTGGATGGTATTTTTTCGTGGAAACACAGGGTGTAACATGTTTACTTTGAATATTGTCCATTGGTTTATCGATTCACAGTTGATATCCGGATCCGGTTACATACTTTATCTGGGTTTCCGATTTCAAACTGAATATCGAGACATACATTGACCAATAAAGACACAATATAGTAAACATGCGGGAGGAAAACTCGACCTGGAGTTGTTATCGCGATGGGTGACATAAATCCAACCGTTTTCCGAACACCGTTATCCACATACCAACCATCGTCAAGGAGGTGTTTTATTCAGACATTTTGACTCTGGAAAATCCAAAGCACGAACCCGGACATCACAGAACTATCGAAGCCTATTGTCCAATTTTCCAAAACATTCACATCGATGTATAGCGCATTACATGTGGGTAACTGAGGGTTTTGATGGGATACACCAGAACAAGTGAATATGCGATTACACAAATGTATCGGAGTCGTTGTTGGTGTATATTTCGTCACTGTCCGTTGGTATTGGTACTCAGGTGAAAGATAGATTTCCAAGTGAAAACTGTATTGGTACTCAGGCAAATGATATTTTTCCAGACGAAAAGGGTTTGTTACCCAGGAGAAAAGATTAGTTACTCTAGGTAAAAGTGTTTTTCCAAGTGAAAATGTATTGTTACACTGGGTAAACGCCGGATCTCTAAAAGAAAATGATATTTTTACTCGGGTAAACGACGACCACCGAGTCAAAATGGTGTGTTGCTCAGGGAAAAAGGTTTGTTAACCAGAGAAAAAATATATTTCCAAGTGAAAAAAGGTTGGTTAGCCGAGGAAAAAAAAATATTTACAAGTGAAAATGGTTTCTTACTCTGGGTAAACGTCAGATCTCCAAAGGAAAATAATATGTTTAGTCAGGTAAACGATCGACTGGCAAGTGAAAGTGGTAATTTTACATAGGTAAACGGCGTGGGTTCAGTGTCGTTGGTCTTGTTAAAAGTTATCGCTTGACGTCGGTATACTATTACGAGTGTGAAAAGGCTATGCACGTCTTGTGCGGAGTATCGCGACAGTGAACATATTTTTGGTGTGACGAAACAAGATCGTTGTTTACATGTTAATGTATTTCGATTATCGAGTAGCGGTACAACAGAGAGGAGTCTACAGTTAGTTCGTGTTGTATGTCCCGACTAAAACCACAAGACCACATGTAAATCTATTAGCACAACTCGATGATGTTGATGTAGTGTTACTTGAATTAATTATTACCTATTTACACAACATAAAAAATAAAAATTCATGTCGTAGTAAGTAAGTTTCTTGAACTCGTGCTTGATGAAAACGAATGGTGACAAGTATGCGTTTGTGTTTGAGTGAAAAGAATTATTTAGAGTAGTGACAGTTTGTGACCAACGAATGCAAATCGATCATGATATTACAATATACGCTTTCGTCAACATAACGACTTGGTGTAGAAATACTTTCACGTTTTTTAAATAACTGGATTCTCGAGACTTGTTACTTGTACGATGTACCGTTGGTATGTACCATTATGTACCATGTACCATTTTGTATGATAGTATGTTTTACTAGTGAGGATAACCATATGATGACTCACCACTTTTCGTTAGCAAAGTAGATTGATTTGTGTGTAAGATGTAAGCACCGTAACTAGAAAACATATGCACTCTGTTGTTGGAGTAGCAGATTCATTGCTATGACATGGACATATCCTGAAGCCTTGGTTTGTTGTCTTACGAAAGATACGCGACCTCGGTGTCGTAAATTGTGTTAACTAAACTCGTATGGATACCACAATTGTGCTGGACTTACACAGGGTATTCGAATACTGTACACATACAAACTTTTGTGTAAACAACTCTGGTGTTTCTGTTCATACTAGTTCTGTGTTGAACTACTTGATTATTACGATACATGAACAACCATTCAGACAATAAAGTTCTTTAGGTATCGAAACAGTTTGAAAGCACCACCAATCATTGTACAGGTTTGTAGCATGAGCGAATATTTTCGTGTAACATGAATATATTTCATATGGCTTTGGTAAGAAATGAGTTATGCAGGATAACCATACACAACCTACAAAAGTAAAACTTGTTGCGTTTGATTGTATACTTTGTATCGATGTCTTAGCGATGTTAAAAGACGGTTGTGTTTACATTTGCATTAAGCGGAGTAACTCAAGTAATAAATTTTACTCGTTTGAAAATACCGAACAATAGATAACAGTATCAATATGAGTGGTAATTATTTTTCGTGATATACAACCAATCTTCCAAGCATAACTTGTCAAAAATTTATCATGTCATAGTCGGCTGTTACGAATTTGACACAAATGTACTTCGATTATTACGATGATGGAAATTACGTTCAAGGGAGTATTTCGAAGTAGTATATTCAGCAATTACCAAATAACAAAAAATATCAAACTGTGCATACAACTCGGTTAGGTAAACGATACAGTTACAAGTCGGATGTAAGCTTGATTTACAGATTACAGTCTGTTGATGAAAAGCTCGACCACTCCAGTGTGTTTATTGCAAAGTATTTGACACAAACAAAATATTGAACGAAGGTCCTCCACTTGGTTTCATTACAAGGTGAGTGAAAATTGTTTTCTGTTGGTCAGGTATGATTTGCATTTAGAAAAACGATCTACACCGATTAAGCGACGCTGTTTCATATCTGATGAGTGAGTGAAATTTCCTTATGGTTTGATTTAGCGAGTTAATTATCGGTGATTCAATCAGATACAAGTAAGATCTTTAGTGACAGAGTATTGTGATGACATTTACTTTAGCGAATGACAACGGAAAAATTTTCGATTGCATTGTCGGCGTATGTGTTACACAAATAATTCTAGTACACCTAACCATAGGGTACATTTGGCAAACATCGTACAAAGTGTTTCTTTGTGTTGGTAACGACTTTCAGCGGTTTGGTTTCATGTCGGGAATTATTATTTGAGGGTTCAAAAAACAATTTCAATCAATGCTACAAATGAACAACAATGCAAACACGTTTAGTGAATTACAGTGTAGCAAGTACTTCCTTAATATTACGATTGTTGTGCACTAGACATTTCTAGTTGAATTGAATGCATCGAGCAAACATATTCAATTTACTTTTGTAGTGATCAAAGTCTTAGAGTGCAACCTCGTGATATTTTACATTTAGCACGTTCTATAGAAAGTGTGAACGGAGTTGAGTATTAATCGTGTACTTGGGATAGTGCTTTGATATCAAAGATATATTTTCACACTGTGTAATGTTTCGATTCTCTGTTGTGAATACCTCCAGTAACGACATTGATGTTAAATCCTCACTCTTGGTCATTGTAAGCGAATCCTAAACATCGCAACAGTCGGTATGGAAATCGAACGCATGCATACTTTTAGATAGGCGACACTAACAAGTTTATTACGTCCGTGAAATACTCTGAAACATCGATTCGCGATTGTGTTAGCTAGATTCATCTTCTATATCTGTGGACACAAAGAATTCTTAACTTTGGTTACAGCTCGTTCGTAACGAATTGTTGCGTGCAATCTAGAAAAGCACAAGTCGGAGACGAATGATTTGATTTAAATAAACTAAAAAAAATCCTTTTGTTTTGATGTTGGATTTAATACAATTTGTATGACTATACCGAATCCGAATCCGAAAGTGCAATGTTACTTTAGTAGAAAAATTGGATGACTCGCATTTTGATATTGATAGATGTGTAGAGTAATATGACTAGTTTATAAAATCTCGGTAATGTTTTTTTTTGTCATGTCTGTGATCAACAAATATGTGATCAAGTCTTACCATTCGATATTAACTTTCGCAGTCGGTGTAATTTGTTGAAGTAACAATACCGACGAGTTCAATAATATTCTCCATCGATGCATTCGAATAATCCGTCAGCTGCAAGCAGATTTAAAACTTGATGCTGTTTCGCGGTTAACTCAAGTCGGTGGTCTTGTTTGTGTTGATTTGATCATGACGAGTTGCCTGGGTAGATTAGTTAATGTGGTTGTAACTACGACCGTACAGAGTTGCTGACACCCCAATATCTTTTACGCTGTAATATATGGATTTAATTGTGATAAATTAATTCTCAGTTATTGTTCGGACATTCAAATCTCGTATACTCAAAATATAATATGTCCAAGTCAAATCGTATATGTACCGATTAGTAAATACTTTGTCTTCAGAATAGTAACGACCTTTACAATCGAATAAAAAAGACCAATCATACGAATACAGCCAGGATGAATTAATTCAAGTTTGTGAGTTGTAGTGATATAATCAAGTAAGTGAAAACTAGATTTTTAACAATTGTTAATGTTGTGAAGAATTCTTTTGAGTATGGTAAGATGTTAAAATATCTCTTTGACAAACGGAAAGCGGGATCGCGAATAGAGTTGCAATGTTTCATTATTTGTTTCAAATCAATGTGCATATAATATCGAAATGGGACTGCGGGAAAGTTGGTAGCCATGTTTGTCAATCTATTTCAATATTAGGATCTTGGTTGCTTTCACACCCTATTTAGCGTCCACTTGCAACGTAATAATTTTATTTATTACACGAGCTTTCGGAGCTCCGCTCCTTCTTCAGGTGTTAAAATGAAAATAACGCAAAGCGATTCTGGATTCAAACATATACGCGTATTGTGACATCACAGAGAAGATAACTTTCAGGCCGAAAAAGTTTGTACCTTTGTGACGTCATAGACAATATAATCGGAATTGTAATTTGAAAGGACTACAGCAAGTTATGGCACTGAAAATGAGGTTTGAAAGCGTATATACAATGATTAAATACATATGCACCGAATTTTTCAGCTGCAGATTCGCATGGTGTAATGTGACATGCACCCCCGATCTATATTAAGCCCTTGATGGAACGTATTGAATTGGTCGATGTATTTCTGTTCAGTGGCCTTGCGCCGGGTTGAGTCCTCGATGTTCCCGGCCAACACGTTAACAATCATATCATTTTCCGAGTGTCCCGCAGAAGAAAAGTGCTCACCGACAGGCTTCGATCTGTTTCGTTTAGAAATGTCATGTCGATGACTATTTATTCTTCTGTGGAGTGGTTGGCCAGTTTCGCCAATGTACCACGCAGCATCACATCCCTTTTTGCAACGAATTAAATATATCACATTATCAGATTTGCATGTGTACTGGCCTTTGGTCCTGTGATTAGTCTGTCCTCTAGTAATCACGGTGCTGGTGTCGAGAATTGGACACGTCTTACACGAAGTTTGTCCGCAATTTTCAACAACGTTTTTTTGTATTGTATGAGGTAATCTGCTTTGTACCAAAATGCTTCGCAAGTTTCGGGGTTGTCGGATGGCTAGAAGTGGCCTCCTTGGGAATGCCTCTTTACATTTTGGATCATTTTCCAAAATACTTTGGTGTTTCCGTAGCATCTTACAAATCTTTTCCGCCCCGGGAAAATATGTGGTAACCATCGGCACTCTGTGTTCTTTTTTGCCATCACTACTAGTGCTGCCAAGGAGTTCTTCTCGTGGAACGTTGATAGCCTTGTTAATTTGAATCTTGATCAGATTTTGATCATATCCAGAATTTATTAGTTCATCTCTTAGAACTTTCAGATGATAATCCCTGTCGTCTTTCTTTGAGCAAATACGATGTATACGAAGAGCCTTGCTGTATATTATGCCCTTTTTACAGTGCATCGGATGAAAGCTGTGATAGTTCAATATTTTACCGGAGTCCGTTGGTTTACGATAAAGTGATGTGGTAATAGAACTCTCTTCGATATTGACGAGTGTATCGAGGAATGGGACGGCGTTCGTCGAGTGTTCCATAGTTAGTCGGATATTTGGATGAAAGCCGTTTATGGACTCGTGAAACTTTTTTAGTGATTCTTCTCCGTGGGTCCATATCATAAATATATCATCGATATATCTGGTGTAGAATATAGGTCGCAATTTCTGGGTTTCCATAAAATCTTTTTCAAAATGATGCATGAAAATATTTGCATATTGTGGAGCAAATTTTGTGCCCATTGCCGTACCTTGAAGTTGTAAAAAAATGTCGTTATTAAATTCGAAGGTATTATGCGTCAACGTGAATCTGATGAGCTCCATGATGCTTTCTTTCATTGGGTGACTACTTTCCTCCAAGGATCTTTCCACAGCTTTCATACCATCACTATGTGGAATGCTCGTGTATAGTGACGAAACGTCCATGGTAGCTAATATAGTGCCTGGTTTCAATTTCTTGAAATGCTTGAGTTTGTTCAAGAAATCTGTTGTGTCCCGGCAAAAACTAGGTGTGCTTTTCACCAATGGTTTGAGATGTGTTTCCACGTATCCAGATATTTTTTCTGTTAGCGTGTTGTTGCACGAGACAATGGGGCGTCCAGGAATGTTCGCCTTGTGTAGTTTCGGAAGCAGATAAAAGCGGCCGAGGCAAGGATCAGAAGGCTTATTGATTTTCGATTTCTCTTCTTCACACATGTCTAAAGATTTAATAATGTCCCTCAATTCCTTTGTGTGTTGTTTTGTTGGGTCATTGGCTAATTTTTTGTACGAATCGGTGTCGTTCAGCTGCCTGTAACCTTCTTTTAGGTAGTCTTTCAAATCCATAACGACTACTTTTCCTCCTTTATCTGCAGGCTTTACCACGATGTCATGGTCATGTTTTAGTTCCCTTATTGCTCTTCTCTCTCTATTTCAATTCAGACTATGTCAAAGTCCAAATATTTCATTTTGGATTATTTGGATTTACCTTTAGTCCATCCGCGAATGGATTTAAAGTTGGCAAATTACCAAAATGATTGAATATTATCGGGTTAGAGATAGTTGGTATTGATTCTATAACTGTTAAAACAGCGGCGTGGAATGTGTGAATAATTCAATGTGACTGAAAGTCGGCGTCAGTAATATTCAGGTTACGGTCGAATCAAAAGATCACGTTAAAAAGATTTCTCAAATTAATTAGAATTGTACCGAATTAACACATTCAGATACGAATCAACTTGAGCTGTGTAGTAAGTTTCATTTCATTCAATTGATACATTGCTTGAATATTCGCATGATTCTTATCATACAACTAAAGTCAACCACGTTCCAAAGTGTCAAAAACATATAGCGACCATACCAGAAAGTGTCAAATTGTTGGTTTACGAATCACCGTCTGCGACGACTCTGTGACAAACTAATTACGGAAATATTACCTTGTGAGCGGGCATGAGGTATCGCTTTGTCTGAAGCATTACCCTGTGAGTGTCGTAGGATTTTAAAATTATTTCACACCTATTTGAATAAGCGTTCACTTCACAAAGGATTAGGGTTAGAGCGGAAATAAGTGACAATTTATCGCTATTCAAGTTACCGACACTGGCGGTCTGTTATTCGTTACTTGTTAAATCTTACCAGCGATATCAAGTTCTGTGTCAAACTGCTTACGAAAATTTCACCGCGTGAGCGATCGGTATGGTTATGACACCAAGTCGCTAAAGATGGTTATGTCCGAGACATTATCTTGTCAGCGATCGCGGGGTTTTGCAAACTATTTCACACACCTTTTTGGAGTGTTAATTTGTGACCGTTGTTATTGTTGGTATTCGAATCACCGTCTACGCCGGCTCTGTGGTAAACTAAATACCAAAATATTACCTTGCAAGTGATTCCTAGACTTAGCAAACTATTTCACACCTTTTTTGCTGAAAGTACGACATGTCGCCCGCAGTCTATAAACGAAAGTACGAATTATCACCACGACACCGGTTGAGCGATCCCTATACCGAAAAGGGTTACCGTCGAGAGATGTCTATACAGAAAGGACGATTCACGGCCGCACCCATAAGACACAATTGCCGCATGCCACCACCGCCATAAGAATAACGTTATATCATTGTCACTCACCGTAAACGTTGGGATTACTTCAAATTGGTCATATATAATAATTTGTAATATACACATTAACTAAGAATCAATCACGTGACTATTAACTATTCCTGATACTTCTTCAACACAGCGCGAGAGTTGACTATACCCGAAAGGGCGAATCACGGCCGCGCCCATAAGAACACATGGCGAGTCACCAGAGACCGCGTAAGAATACATGACAGGCAGGTCATCGCCGCGGTCTATATCCACAACGTTAGTTCACTACCAAACAAGCCATGGCAGGTCATCGCCGCAGCCTATACCCACAACGTTAGTTCACTACCAAACATTCCATGGTAGGTCATCGCCGCAGCCTATACCGAAAGGGTGGGGTCACCAACACGAGTTTTCAAGGTATATCATCGCCGCGGTTGCCCGACATATGAGCATGCGACACAATGGAAAACGACAGTTCAGCATGGAACACTTCAGCATGTGACTGTATAACCCAAAAACTTACCCTAACCGGAGACATAGCCTAACCTAACCTAAACCCTAACCCTAACCCAACCATAAATCCAACCCTAACCTACCCCTAACCCGTAATTTAACCCACATGCTCATGTGTCGCATGCCAAATTGTCGCATGCCGAAGTATCGCATGCTGTAATGTCGCATGCTCATATGTCCACGGACCCATCGCCGCAGCCTATAGCTGAAAGGGTGGTATCATCACCGCACCCATAAGAAACAATGGCAGGTCACGACCGATAGGGGGGTCTCAAAGGGTGGGGTCATCACCGCGGGTTTTCAGGCAGGTCACCGCCGATCCCATAAGAGCCCCTGCCAGGTCACGACCGATCATACTAACTACTTATGTCACAGTTTGTCAAAACGCACTTTTTACAAGAATCTTACATTTTAAGGTATGCCGTATCTACTGGTGAGGTGCTACAGTTCACAAGTCCATTAGTTTTTTTAATTAGAATGTGCTTATGTCCATTTATATTTTATATTTGTAGGATCAAAGTAGCTTATGTCCATATACAGGACATAAGCCCAATTACAATCACGATTTGGATCACTGATCTCGGACATGAACAATTATTTCAGAACCGTCTACAGTGTGCAATAGTTGGAGAAGCTGCTGCCGTGCTGCTGTTAGTTCTCATACCAGCAGTTTACTTCTACTGTGTCGCTTTGTTCTTGTGTGCTTCAAGATTTCTTGATGATGAATGCCTTTATAGTGTTCTCACTGCGAATGATATTCAATTTTTTATTAGATTCAAGTAGAAATATCTAAGATAATTGTGATGCCTACATTGCCTAGTAGTATCGAACTACATTCAAGAGTATCTACAGAGGCCTGGCGCTTTGACGAACCTGGATCCTCCGAAGAACATAGGTGGTCATATGCTCAGTTTGGTCCAAGATGGCAGGATGTTAGAGTCTTTGGAACAGCGATTAGAAGAAATGGTGGCAAGTGGTTAGTTGAGTGGGATATTGATAATACCCAAACAGCTTTTGAAACTGCCAATCTCAAATTGGAAGAGGAAGATGAACAGCTAACGATAGAACCCGCCGTCCCAGTGCAAGAGTGTGACTTTGAGGTAGAAATAATCATATCAGATGAAGAGGTAGATTACAACGAAACCTCAGAAGAACTGAATCAAGCATCAATGTCTCCAGGGTCAGAGTCGCAAAATGAGGGAGCATCTGGTGAGCCTACTTTACTATCTGAAGGAGTGGAAGTTTATTTGACATGGGGGGCTACCAAACTATTCAGGGCAAGATTTATCAGCTGTTCCCCTGGTACAAGCGATAGTAGTTTGCGGATGGAAGGAAGTTTTCTTATATTGAGGATACTGCAAGCAGCAATTAACTGGAAACATTTTGACAAAGACGTTCATTGTCCAGATGCGATCATAAAATGGAAATATATAGTATATTCAAAAAATACTAGACACTCAAGCGTCGATCACACACAATGCGACCAGAACAACAGCGATCGATGCGACGGAGCATTTCTTTGTATCTTTATTTTAATGATCGCGAGCGCCATTCCGTCCGAATGACGATGCGACGAGAGGCCGATGGTACCTATTTTGTTGCTGTGGTTGCCGTACTGACATATCGTGCGAGGGCAGTGAGCGATGCATATGGCGATTGTGGTACTAGACAAGAAAGACAGAAGGCTTTTGGTTATGTTGTTGCATAGTTATTGCTGTAATATAACTAGTCTGATTTGCACAAACTACCCATTTTGAAAATTAAGTAGTTCTATAGTTGCGCATTTTGCAAATCCAGTAGTTAGTACAAATCTGTGTGCTCTGGTATCATTGCTTTGGGCAGAGTTGCGGGTACCTCTGTATCTTCATATCACATCAATGACTCTGTATTTATACCTTGCAGTGTATTTATACCTTGCAGTATGATATTAACTGATGATCAGAAGCAAGCCTTGGCAATTTTGTGCATTCGAAGAAGAATGAAAAAAAAGATGCAGGTCAGATCGATCTGGGTGCATCCCATTTTACAACGGCGGGAACAGCTAGGAGAATATCATAGGTTGGTCAAGGAATATGAATTAGAAAGAGAAGCGCATTATTTCGACTACTTTCGGATGAAACCACAGCAGTTTCATTATCTAATCCAACTGATTGGAGAAGATATCGCCAAACTCGATACCAACTGGAGGAAAGCTGTTTCTGTAGAGGAAAGATTGGCTGTCACTTTGAGATTTCTCGCGCATGGGGACTCATTCAGAACAATCGCTGGATCCTATCGACTCGGCCGCTCAACTGTATGTAACATTGTTCATGAGACTTGTAAGGCGTTATGGAATAACATGCGATGGACATATATGAAAACTCCATCCTCTGCTTCTGAGTGGGTTGACATAGCAGAAAATTTTGGAAAACTGTGGCAGTTCCCAAATTGTGTCGGAGCAATCGATGGGAAACATGTTCAGATGAAATGTCCCGCAAATAGTGGTTCATTGTTTTACAACTACAAAGGAACTTACAGTGTGGTTTTGATGGCAGTTGTTGACGCAGAGTACAGGATTCGTTTCGCTCAAGTTGGAAGCTATGGACGCGAATCGGATGGAGGAATTTTCCGCGATTCACCATTTGGGCGTGCACTAGCTGCAAATGAACTGCAGCTACCTGCAGATCGGGAAGTTGAGCCAGGAAAGCCTCCGCTACCATATGTTTTTGTTGGTGATGAAGCCTTCCCCCTATCATATCACCTGATGAGACCATATCCTGGAAAATACCTAGCCCACCCGAGATACGTTTATAATAAACGACTGTCTCGGGCTCGGCGTGTCGTGGAGAATGCGTTTGGCATCCTCGTCCAACGATTCCGGATTCTACTAAAGCCTGTCCCCCTAAAGGTCGAAAATGTGGATGACATGGTCAAGGCAATTTATTGTCTCCACAATTTTCTGCTCAAACATTCGCCCAACTATACCGAATGTTCTACGGATGATATCAATCCTGAGGATCGTTCGATGGATCATTATACTGGAAATTCCACTACTATTGCAAAAAACGTTCGAAATGCCTACACCGACTATTTCAATAGTCATCCAATCATTCACTGAAACTGAATTCACCAATCATTCACTGAAACTGAATTCACTGAGTACATGTATTGGTTTGTTGTTCAATGAAAACATTACAACTGAATTCACTGAGTACATGTATTGTTTGATTTGTTATTCAGTGAGAACATTACATTTCGCATTCGTAAATACACTGCGTAATTTTTCCTATCACTTTAGATCTCTTAGGTTCTTCGATGGCCTTCAGTGATTCGGTGATAAATTTGGCAAAGTAGTCGAGAGCATCAGCATCTTTTTTCAGGTGTTTGAGAACAAGCGAATCAAAGTCGTCTAGCACCTCGGTTCGCTTTCTCGAGGGAGTCATGCTTGTGTTCTGTTTTGAAGATAGGCTTGAGTTTTTTGAAGAGACTGATGGCAAGGGAGAGCTAGAGCTTTGTGTAGGAGATGACAACACGTCCCTGGTAGATTCCAGATCCGTAGAATTCGATTGAGCCTCGATAGCTTCAGCTTCAGGATCTAAATCTGCAGAAACGGATTCATCCTGAACTAACTCGAGCGTGATCAGCGGATCCATGTTACTGGATGCCCTGCAAAAAGAAGTGAATTTGTAATGTGTGCGAGAAAATCGGTACCGGTAGTCAATGATTTCGTAGACTCGTGATAATATTCATCATACGGCCTCATCATCCCCTTGATAACATTTTCATCAAATATAAATACACTTATTGCGATATAATGAACATATAGGCATAGGTTATTTGATGAAATATAAATTAAATAAATCTAACGGTGAAGATAGAAGTTTCGTGCTCAGTGAAAATGAGATGAAACAAGGCAATTCGAAGAAATGAAGATGGTATGGTATGCGAACCAAACTCACGTTCTTGACTGCACATACGGTTCGATGAAAGCCATCTGCTTCTGAAGGGGCCACTCACTGACAAAGCTTGCCCCTGCTCCACTTTTCTTCAGTCTCTTCCCATCACGGCGATTCCTCATGTACTTCTGCCTTAAAGAGTCCCATTTAGCTTTAGCTTCTTCTGCTGTACGACAATTAATTAGATGATAAGATAGACATAACAGTAAACAATATTTCATTTCTCACCTGGTATGTTCAAGGCCTTGCCAATGCTTGTCCAGCTCTGTTCACGAAGAGAAGCCTTCCTGTAGGACTTTGTCGATTGGTCATATAAATGCTGATGCTGCCTGACCAACGAAATCAGCGTCTCTTCGAAATCGTACATCGTAAACTATTCCTGTGCGTAGTCAGCCAAAAGCTTCGCTGGAAACAAACTTTCGCGCGCACGCGCGGTTACTGGACTCGCGCAGCCTGTTCACTGTTTTGTTCAGTGTGGCCACCCTGTGGCTGTGGTTGGAGTGAGAACGAAACCGCGCGTTGGAATGTTGGATTCAGTGTGATCGACGCTTCATACTGAGGGGCCAGAAATGGATACCAGTGCTAGGCCACCAACTCTTCTTAAAAGCACGAAACGGCGGAGAAACGAAAAAACGTGGAGGAAACATCAACGGAAAGTGGCCTTAGACCAGGGCATCATTAGACATGGAGAAGATTTTGATGGAAGTAGTATTGTTCGAAAAAGGTCTCCTAGAGCAGTGGTTCTCAACCTTTTCCACCTCGCGAACCGGTAAAATTTCAAAAAATATTTCGCGGACCGGTGGACTTTCAGAAATTGAAATCAACCCAAAATGTAGAGTATGAAGCCGTGTTTTGCAAGTATATGGTGCTAGTGAGTGACATTTAAGGGTTTTGATCGTAAATAATTATGTTCCTGATGTCAACTCGAATAATATTATTCTCTTCGATAATATAGTGAGAAGAAGTGTTCGGGAGTCGAACCAAGCACCTTGTCGTGCTACCTTGCTGAATGCTGATTTCTCACTACCACCAGGCGTAGGCTACTACGGCTACAATGCACCGTACGAAAACACCTGAAAACAGCTTACCCGGCCAATGGCCATACAAAAAACCATTGCCGAAATGGCACTTCGTCAGTCACCCCCCCCCCCCGAAAAACGCTAGTCTTAGGCCCCACAGCTAAATGGATGCTATCACCACTGCTTGAGAACACATCCGTTCCACTAAGTGCCGGCAGAGAGTCTACGTAGCCTAATCGCTATAAGTGTGCAAATTTTCTATAATTCATGACCAAATCCGTCGATGATATTGGTAATTGCGTACATATTTCTATATTTTATTTTATCCTGTCATAATCAGATTCTCCGGTAGAGCTGAGTAAGGTGTAGTCTTGGAAAATTTATGGCATTAAACTTATTCGGGCTGGATATTTGCAATAATTACTTTGTTGTATGTCACTAATTCATGACCTACTGTCTGTTATATAGTGAAGCGATATTGAAATCGCGCAAGCGTACTAAGCTAAAAGAAGCACACGATTCCAAATTCTTCATTGGAAAATAACTTTCTCTGTGGGATGGCGTTTTTCCTGAGGGGTACAGATTGCCAGTACTGGGAAATTCGGCTCCAGTCATTTAGTTGCCTATGCACAATTTGACATATTTATATATCGGTTTGTGGTCTACAAAGGGCAGTCATTTTCGGTCAAGGTTTTGTCGCTGCCATATGTTTGGCACACTTTTCGCAGTCCTGTATTATAGCCCAAACTTCATCATGCATTGGTGCCTGGTGCGTCGTGGCGCGGCAATGGCTGACGCCGAAAATGCCTGATCACTCGATATTCAATTTATTTAGTGACACCAAATCGGACAAAGTGTGACATATGTTTTTAAAATTTGGATGAAGTTTCAACTAAAATAATCTTCAGTTTATGTTCATTCGCGAAATAACTTTTGGCTCCTTCAAGCTCGGCCCCTATCAATTACGGGTTACTATAGTTACTATACTGCACAGGAACTGTACGCATGTGAAGATAAAGGGATGCATTATAAGCGTTTCCATAGTTGCATTTCAAATAAATTCCCGTCAATGCATGCATGTCGGCAATTCGAGGTGATCATGTTCCGTCTGCGCTCCGGCCATTGTAGGCTTAACGCCCATTCGTTCAAAATAGGATGTTCAGATACTCCGCTATGTCTCCATTGTAATGTCGCTGAGACCGTCGACCATTTTCTACTGAACTGTGCAAGATACGATTTTCAACGGTCCTTTCTCATTGAGTCATGTCGTTATCATGACATCCCATTCACGACTTATAACCTATTAGTTCAGGCCGAGCTATTAACCCCTGTGGCTGAATTCGTGCTGTCATGTCGTAGAATCCTTTAAGATTTGATTCGTATATAGACGAGGTTGAAATACATTGCAAGGGTACTTATACCAGTAGGTAACTTCAGACCGTGGTGCACCAGACCCTTAAGGGAGATAAGCGCCACTACAACTTTTAACCATATTAATAATAAAAAAATAATAATACTGCACAAAATGAATGAATGGAAAACGAATCATCGTGCCAACTGCGCATTTTAGCAAGTCAGCTTTTACTATGGTCGCTCACATGTCGTCAAAAAATGCAACGGCTTGAACTTCAAGTCAAATGTTTCCAGACCTAATGCGAAAACGAAGCCCTCAAACAGTTTCAATTTCGATGCTTTATTGATTTTATCAATGAACAAGCCTTCAATATATATTGCACATTGAAATGAACGTATAAAATTCTAAAATGCCTGGCGGACCGGCAGGAAAGTCGTTGCGGACCGGCACCGGTCCGCGGACCGGCGGTTGAGAACCACTGTCCTAGAGCACCTTGCACGGAAAAGTGCATGAAAAATTGTACCACCTTTATTTCAGAAACAGAAAGATCGAATATATGCAATAAGTTTTGGGATATAAATGGATGGAACCTGAAATCATCCTATATCAATGAAAGAGTGAAGGAGCAGCCTGTAAAACGTAGAAGGCATCGACAGAATACCAAAACAGGTAAAAGAAGACAACGCTCTGCAATGTTATACTACAGCTTCATAATTGGTGATGGTGAGGAGATCAAAGTATGTCAAAGATTTTTTCTGTCTACTCTAGATATCTCAGAAGGCAGGGTAAAATATTGCAAGAAAATTAGAAGAGCAAAACCGAATTTACCTCTTACAGATAGAAGAGGAAGTACAGGTGATCGCCCTCACAATATCAGCGACGCAGAACGTGCGGAAAGTGTAATCGATCACATACAAACATTCAAATCACTGGAAAGTCATTACACGAGGAAAGGAAAAAAATATGAATACCTGCCAGATGGTCTAAATGTATCCAAAATGTTCAGAATGTATCTGGCATGGTGCCAATCTAAATCCATATCTTCAGAAAAGAAAGGGTTCTATTACAGAATTTTCAAATGTAGATTCAATTTGAAATTCAATAGGCCAAAGAAGGACCTATGTGACCGCTGTTCAGAATATGCAAATATGACACCAGAAGGAAAAAGTGCTGAAGTTGATGAGCAGCATCAGGCTCATATCAATGAGAAAAATTGTTCCAGAGAGTTTAAGGCCACAATGAAAAAAACTGCTGGTGCTACAACAACTGTGGCAGCATTTGACATGCATAAAGTGCTCCTTCTGCCTCACGGTGAAGTGTCATCCTATTATTATTCGAGGAGGCTGAGGGTCACCAACTTTACCATCACAAATATTGCATCCATGGAGACCACCTGTTGTCTATGGGATGAGACTGAAGCGCATAAAGGCTCCTGTGAGGTCTCATCAATGATGTTTTCTTATCTAAAACAACTGAGAATAAGAGGAATGAGAGTAGTTCATCTCTTCTCTGACCGCTGTTCAGGTCAAAATAACAACAGGATGGTTATTGCAATGCTTTCATTTGCATTGAACACATTCAAATTTGATGAAATCACGATGAATTACTTGGTTACAGGACATTCCCAAAATGAGAATGACTGCGCTCATTCCTGCATCGAATCGAAAACAAGAGGTATGTCTATACATACCTTGGACCAATGGGAGACAGCTATTCAGCTGTCGTTTGTGAGGAACAAGGCCACCATTATTCGTGTAAATCATCAGGATGTGTTTGATTTCAAAGATGTCAAATCTTTATACCCATATAAAGGGCTTTTGACAAAATCTAGCACTGAGACAGGTACTCAAATCAGAGTATACTGGTCGAAGATCCTCCAGGCCAAATTCACTCTCAAGAAGCCTGATTCGATGCTATTCAAATATAGTTACCTTGACACTGATTATCGCCAAGTCAAGTTGGCGACATGGAACCATTGCACCAGATTGAATTCAAAATTTTTCGACGAGGCCTCCCTGTCCAGATGTTATAAACAAGCACCAGGAATATCCTCTGACAAAAAGGAAGATTTGCTAAAACTATGCAAAAAGAAATTAATTCCATTGCACAATCATAATTTCTATGAGAATCTTGCGGTTTCTAACTGATTCCTCTGATGCCGAGAGTATGTGAAATTCACAAAGCGCATGATTTGTTTCGTTTTTTCGTACTTCGTGGCGATTTTATTGAAGCAGCATTCTCGGTCAGAAAGCTGAATACATGGTTCTTTTTTGTACATTGTGGTGATATGGTAAATCCGATAATGAAACGTAGAATGGGTAGGCCTATAACTATAAAAAAATCTGTGACCATGAGTGAATCGCCCACACGAGAATTTATCGCTCTTACTGTTTTAGTTGCCAGAGGTATTACCAAAGTCGTCAAGAAACATACTCCAGTAAAAGTAGTGACGCCAAAATCTAGCTAAGTATGATTAGAAGTAGGTCTTTTACTTAAAAGCAACCGAAAACTACAAGTAGAAGTAGAAATAGCATGTTTTAAATCTACTCAAGAAAGTCTGTAGTTGTTAAAAGTATCCATAAATACGCTTGTTAAAAGTATCCATAAATACGCTGACGGAATGTCAAAACTCTGGTACTGAGCTGTGCGGACGGTGCATATGGCTACTTTGTTGGTGCTGCTTGACAAACTGCCAAAATTACGAAAAGTAAGTAAATCACAGCATATTGCGAAGTAGAGGTAACGGAACAATAGATTTACTTAAGTGACTAATGCAAGTAGAGGAAAACTAATCGAGTACTTCGGAAAAGTAGAATTACTTCATTACTGACCACCCCTGAAAGTTGCTTGTATTTTGGCTTAAGTCCTTTATTATTTTAATCGGTAGTGCTAATTTTTCAGGTTTACAGTAGATTATGTCCAAATACAGCTAAAGACTATTATAATAAAACAAATTTTCATGTCTCAACATGTTTATTCGTAAGATATCACTCTGATCCTTCTTTGATTAAAGGCACATTGTTTCAAACACACCCACGGCCGAGATATGGAGAAGAGAAAATGTAAATTTTACAAAACCTCGATTTTCTCAAAATGTGAAAAATGGACATAATCGCAAGAACAATGGCCAATAAATTCACACTATTCAAAGGAGTCGGAGGAAATGTTAAAATGACTCTTAACGATGAGGCAAAATTTGAAGCTACAGTTGGTTCCAGCGCATCAGCACCGAAAAACGAAGTTACAATTGCGGAAGATGTAAAGGGCGATGCCGAAATAGATATGAGCAAAACTGCAATTATGGAAGTACACGTTGGAGACGCAGATACCAAAGATTCGACAGATGATAAAGACAATGGAGATACAGTTATCGTAAATGATGTCGGAGGCGACTTGAAAGTGAATGACAAAAGCCGCAAAGAAGATTTCAGCGGTGCTGGCATAGGTACGTTGAGCAATGGTACTCTCATCAGCAATCAAGACAGCTGTTCCAGCACGATCACTGCTCGAAAGGACTAAATAGATACTGCATATAACAGTTTGTTCCATCAATTTTCCAGACTGTGGTTAATCGGCAACCAATATGGTGATTTTCAAAATATTCCTTGCTACACCCATGAGTGCGATTTATACTTGTTTCTTGTCACATGTTGATTATAATTATTGGTATATTGAGCTTAAGGTAAGCTATCTGTTCGCCGGGATTATTTAAATTTCCATGCCAGTACGTCATATATGATGATACGATTGCGGAAGCTCTACAAATTCTCAACTAGTTGCTGAAAATTACCCCTGACACGTGTGGGCCGAAAATTTCCATTTCAATATGATTATACTTTTCGATTGTATATTGATGTTTTTGTACCTCCGAAAAGTACTTCTAATTCTCTACTAGTTGATGACCATTACCACATGCAACACGGAATGCTACGTCACACGATGCTGCGGAACACTAAAAAGAAGTGATGGTAGAGCTAACCCCAGATCCTGCGAGAGATGCGGGGAGACTGACTCTCCCCACCCAAGCAAACAGTAACGAGCACCTGCATGTCTAAATCCATCAGACTAACGATTTTAACCCTAAATGTAAATGGACTAAATGATAGAATTAAAAGAGCCGGCCTTGTTATTTTCTTTCATCAGGAAAACAAGAGCAGATATCATCTGCCTCCAGGAAACGCATTCTGTACTCGCGACAGAGGAAACCTGGACCAAGGAGTGGGGAGGCAACGCTTATTGGAACTCTAGATAGCTGTACAGCTGGCACGGCAATCCTCTTTGGCCGCAACAGACACTTGGCGAAAGTAATAGAGGTCACTAAGGATATTGAAGGAAGGCTGCTACAAATCCGACTGAAAACAGGTAAATCTCATTTCACAGTAACCAACTTCTATGGCCATAATTTCAGGCGGAAAAGAAGAGAACAGCTGAAACAGTTGGTAACAAGGACCTGCAAAGCCAAGCCACAGCTCCTAACGGGGGATTTCAACACAGTAGAAAGATGCGAACTCGACAGACAACCACCAGACCTCAGAAGATACGAAAGAGACGCAGGATACACCAGAATGATAATGAGGACTATCGGAGTAAAGTAAGGGATACATATCGAGACACAAACGGTAACAAAAAGGAATATTCTTTCTTCCATAGGGCAGGGAAAGCCAGGCTAGACCGAGTTTATGCATCTCGAGGTATAACCCCAATATCATGTAGCCTACTCACCACTCATGCCCGTTTTCAGACCATGATGCGACGATCGCCATGGTACAACTGCAGGAAAAGGCTGTAAGGTCCAATACCTGGAAAAACAACACCATCATATACAACCAACAGGACTTTCAGGAGGACGTCGAAAGAAAATGGGAAATGTGGAAAACCCTGCATCCGTGCATATACACCTCAAGAGTGGTCTGGTGGGAGGCGGTCAAGCGCAGGGTAGCTCACCTAGCGAAAAAGCACGCGGCAAACATAAGAACTGAAACCAAATATCGCCACGTCGCGCAAGAGCGGGAACTGAAAAGGGTAAGGCAAAATGCAATCCGTAACAATGCATCCTTTGCAGAATATAAAAGAACGAAACGGAAAGTATGGAACGAAAATGCTGACAAATTGGTCAAACTTCAACTAGAGGCGAAGGCGCAGGAGGACTCCATTATCGACCAAAAGCCATACCTGCTCTGTAAAAAGATCAAAAAGAGGCAAGAAGCGGCCTCCATCCATGAGCTAACGGACGCTGCAGGAAAAACCACTTCAGATGAACTGGAAATCAGAAATATCGTGGAAGAATACTACGAGGAACTGTACCGTAAGAAACATACCGATAACCAAACTGCTAAATCCTTTTTAAGATTCCAAAGGAACCGTCTCACAGACGATCAAAGAGACAAAATCGATGGACCAATTCGGGAAGAGGAAGTTAGAATGGCAGTCGTGCAACAAAAAGAAAATAAGACGCCGGGGAGGATGGAAGACATCACCGAGGTATTCACTGAAATTTACAGAGGAGGTGAACCGACGGAAACCTTCGCTCGGGGGATAATCAAGGTTATACACAAAAAAGGTGACACCAGGGACATTAAAAATTATAGACCGATAACACTGCTAAATGCAGACTATAAGATATTCAGCAAAATACTTTCCAACAGGTTCAAGGCGATCCTCCCAGACATAACTCATCGACACCAATTTGTTAACCCGCCAAAGTCGATAGGACAGCTCAACCTCTTGCTAAGAGAAGTGGCAACGGAAATGAAAAGCAGGGAAAGGGGGGCAATCATCTCGGTTGACTTCAAAAAGGCGTACGACTCTATTGACCACGGTTTCCTGCAGAGTGTGCTGGAGGCAGCAGGGTTTGGTAACGTGTTTCGAAGTTTTTTCAGAACGATATATGATATAAGGGAAGCACGGATATCCATTGGAGGGAGAGTCGGGAAACCATCCAAATCGACTCCGGGATTAAGCAAGGAGACCCGATATCTATGTACTTCTTCACAATCACTACTGAATCTCTCTTGCAGAAGCTGAATCTATCCTTGAAAGGGCACAAGGTGATGGGATACAAAGAAAGCATAATAACTAGGGCCATTTAAAGTCATATTTTTTTCAATGCATCAGTAAGTCGTAAAATCAATTTTAACGCAAAAACCGCATCCATATGGGGTATATTAAGAAAGTTATAAAGTCATATAAAGTCATATTTTCCTGGTTAGGTCATATTTGAGTTATAAAGTCATATTGCTGTATACTTTAAGTAAAAAGTGCCAATTGAAGCGATTACGCACTAAGAAAGTAAGGCCATTTCCGATTGAACGAAGGCAGACTGTAAGGTTAGCCTACATAACATTACAGTCACAGACCTATGAGGTCACACATTACATTATGAGGTCACGCATTGCATTGTGTTGCCACACAATCTGTTTTACTTCTGTGCACTGAAGTGGGACGTCATTTGAAGTTTAGTCATTGGGTAGGAAGGCTAGAAAGCTCAATCTTGGTCTACTTATATACAAATACAGTACAACTAGTAGCAAACTGAAGAATATAATAGTTGAATATATACAGTTCACTTCATGTTTATTCATAAGAGACTTGGACATAGGACATAGAAAGAATATATGGTTCAGCATGCCAAAAGTGAGAGAATCGAATGCAGCGAAAGTCAAAGCTATTGTAAAAGAATATAAAGACTTTAAGATCTCCCCTACAGAGAAACTGTTCTGTCAGGTATGCAGTTGCATAGTGAAGCATGAGAAACGTTTTTTTGTTGAACAGCATCTTGCAACACTCAAGCATAAGAACGGGATTGAAGCAAGAACGACCAGCTCCTCAGCTCTGCAACAAGCATTTATTCACCCGGTGCAACTAAACGATTTTACCAGTCAACTTGTTCGGGCGTTTGCATCAAGTGACATTCCATTGTTAAAACTACAACATCCATCAATTAGAAAGTTGTTTGCGGATTTAGGAAAAACTGTACCCTCTGAATCAGCATGCCGCCAAAAAGTCTTTGAATTGAGTGAAGCAGACAATCAAAAACTGTTGGATAACTTGAGTGAAAAAGAATTGTTTTTTGTGATGGATGAAACAGATTTAAGATGCAAAAAATTTCTGCACACGCTTTGTGGTACACTCGACAAGCCTGAATCTTGTTTTCTGGTTAAATGTTCTGTGCTAGACAGATCGCCAAACAGTCAGAAGATAATACATGAACTTGACGATGTGGTGAAAGAACTGAAAGAACTCAAAATTAACAGAGAGCAAGTGAATTTATTGATATCTGACGCAGCAGCTTACATGTGCTGCGCTGGAAAAGTCTTGAAAGAGGTATATCCTAAACTGTTGCATGTAACATGTGTTGCGCATCTACTGCACAATTGCGCCTTGAAAATAAAAGCCTCCTACCCCGAAGTAGACAATTTGATTGCAAAAGTGAAAGCAAGTATCTCCAAGAATAGAAGCAGAGCTGCCGATTTCGATCCATGTGGCACACCACCACAGCCCATTGTTACTCGTTGGGGTAGCTGGTTGGATGCTGCTCGATATTATGCCGAGAGACTTCCACAAGTGAAAGAAATAGTCAACGCATGGGAAGGTGAAGGAGTTATTGTAAAGAGCGTCAGAGATTCAGTGAACGATCCAAAGTTGACGAGTCAGTTGACAGAAATATGCCTCCACTACAACAATATTTCAAACTTGATACTGAAAATGGAAAGTTGTACGTATACTATCAAAGAAGCTCATGCTGATCTAAATGCAGTTATTGTAAAGAGCGTCAGAGATTCAGTGAACGATCCAAAGTTGACGAGTCAGTTGACAGAAATATGCCTCCACTACAACAATATTTCAAACTTGATACTGAAAATGGAAAGTTGTACGTATACTATCAAAGAAGCTCATGCTGATCTAAATGCCCTTGATTTTGGAAAAGATCCGCTTGAGCTCAAAAATTACATTAAGAAGCGATTGGAGAAAAACGATGTGAAACAAATTATGGAGCTACAAAGACAAGACATTTCACCAGCGCTGTATGCAAAACTGCAGAAGTGTCAACCAACATCAGCGTCTGTGGAGCGCTCATTTTCCTTACTGAAGTCATTTTTACGTCCAAATCGTAACTTTAAAGACTCCAACATTCCACACTACATGAAACTGTACTACAACAGTGGTTTAAAATAAAAATGGACGTGTATTACTGTTATGTTGTTCATGTTTTACTCGTCATTTCCATGAGTGACGTTGGTTACATGTAAAAATACACGATTTTCGCATAAAGTCATATAAAGTCATATTTTACCAAAAATAAAGTCATTTAATTGATTTTTTAAGGTCATATAAAAATGGCCCTAATAATAACACCTGCCTACGTGGACGACATCACGATAACTTTGGACAGGGTGGAAGATTGTGATGTAGCGATCCAAATCATTGCAGACTTCGGGAGAGCAAGCTCGCTGACGATCAACAAGGACACGACCAAAGGAATGAGTTTTGAGATCTCAACACGACGGAAAGCTACGAAGGAAATCGCGTGGGGTGAAGAGCTAGTCATCCTTGGAAACACCATAACGAAAAGCAGGCTAAATAGGCCTCCACAATGGGATGCAGCCATGGGGAAAGCAGCACTACTTCTGAAAGACCTCCAACAGATGAATCTTTCAAATCTTATTTTTGGAGAATCTCCAAAAATTAAACCCAATATCCAAAAATAAACAGGCCTGAGTCAGAGTACAATGCAATGAATAGACAGTAAGGGTGTCCAAACGACTGGTAGTAGTGTAACAATCAAACACCCACCTTTGTGCTGCTGGTGTTATTTTTATTGAATGCCCGATACAGCAGTGATATTGATGTTGTCATGTTGATGCTCTTATTTGAGCTATTCTCTTTCGTTCTATTATTCTTTCGCGCCTATCTTCGGCTCTTTGCTATGGGCATTCATGTAAGTATACTGTATGAATACCGACACGTATCAGAAAATGATACAGATATAATGTTTTCTTCACTTCGGTCAGTAGCATCTCCCTTGGATCATTCCGAGTTTAATTCCCGATAAACGGTTTCGTGTTTTCCAACCAGGCGAGCCTTTCGACATCACCATGCACTTCAGATAACAATAAAATGCATTGTTTTGCACGCCGCTAGTTTTGCAGAGGTGACGTGTTCATGTTCAACGTAGTTGCAAAACCATGTACTCTCTACTACTCTATAAATAAGTTCTATAATCTGTGACAGCCCACGTCGAATTCAGGCGCATGAAGATGACGGCCAACTTTATCATGAAATGTAGATCTAGCTATCTGAAAGGGCCATCTTCGGCAAGTGTGTAAACTCAGAGTCGATAGACGTGATGCATATTATATGCATTGTTGCTTGAAAAGGTCCTCGACATGTGTTTGACCGCCAAATATAAATATATACGCGTAACTAGACAGTTCGTTAATGCATGATGCTTCAGAGTTGAGCTGTGTGGTGATGTATTTCATATGTATTTAATGTTATATAACTTCAATGGAATTTCCAAAAAGAGAGAGAGCGTATGTTAATCCTATTTACGAGAAACCCGATAGGCGAGAAGACGGCATCATCTATATTCCGTATTTGCTATCTGTCAAATTAATGTCTTGTTATTTTACATCTATATTCCAGTATTTGCATTCTGGTGCTCTGGTACTTGCTTTTTAAATTATTGTATTATTATTATTACAATCTGGCACCATTATCATATAGTATTTTAGAAACGAGTAGATGAATATAATATGCATATGTAGCGAGGTTTCTTATATGGAGCCATTCCATGGCAAGGCATGCAAGCCTATACAAAAATGTGGCATGAACTTTTTCGAATAAATGGCATATAATTTCAACAATGGAGTGGCCATTTTTTTAACCAGGTGTGCTGGTCGTCATTAACCCATCCTTTCCTACGCCCAAGCATGTCGAACTAAGACTTAGTGACCTTGCACGAGCATGACTTGAAGAAAATAATATTTTTCTTGCAGTTGAGCGTCTTGTAAAGATTCTCTCGACTCCAATGATGTCAGTGTAGCATATTAAATTGATGCTATGCCTATTGACATATCCTCGAAGAACATGAAAAGATCCCTTTGATTTATGTATATGATACGTTTTTTATGTAATGGCGTCTTGAGATGCAGACTATAAAATGCAGTCATTCAGTCTCGGGATACAGGCGTGTCACTTCCGTCCGCGATCGTAAAGCGTTGCGCATCTAAAACTTTTCGGTTTGCCCGAGAGAGATTTACAATGTTGCGCGGTGACATTGATTCTGAGGAAGAAAATGATTGGGAAATATGACATTGATTGTGCAATGCCGATTCAGGCGACTGTGTGGCTGTGTCGTGCGTTTCCTTTCGCGGTAATTAATTTCCGAGTCGACGTCGTCACCGATTACATCATTTTTCGACAAGGTATAGCCCGACTCGTGTCGCAAGAAGTTTATCGACGTATTGTGTTGGTGTCATCCATTTCTAAGAAGTGTCGCTGTTTAGAATTCCATTTGTTCATTGGCTAGCAAATAAAAACGCGTTACGTGGATGCAGTGACAAGCTAAGAAAAAGGCTTTCAGTTTGATTCTACTAAATGGAGGATGGTATCTGGGTTTTATGTTTTGAGATGCTTGTATACAATACAATTATAATATACTATAATGGGGAATATCGTACAGTTAAACTCTTAGCTCTTCACTTTTCCCCCTAGCGGAGTGGTCTTTAACCATTCCCTCCTTTGAAATCACTAATCAGTTCTCGCACCCTCTCTAGATCGATAGAAATATGTTTCTTGTGTTGTCTCTTCTGTGAACCAGGTAGAAAAATCATGACTCGTGTGGATAAGTAGTCGTGAAAGGCAGTAAATATAGCAACGGCCACTGCACAGTATTGGGATCAAGTCACTATCTTCGAGTCACAAGTCATCTCGAGTCATTGCACATTTTGACTCGAGTCAAGTCGAGTCAAGTCAAGGCAAAATTGAAGTCAAGTTGTATTTTCGAAGTTCGAGGCATAATTAAGTCATTGCATTTTGCTAGCTGTTTGAAATTCAGATTGAGTCGCCATATATTTTAAATTGAGGAATGAATATAGAGGTAAATATACATGCAAAGAGGCGTTGTATAACTCACGAATGCGAAGTACTGCTGAACTACGTAATTGATGTATACCGGCATAGTCTTTAATTATCCGCCAAAATAGAGCATAGAATACGAAACATCACATAGGGTAGACGAATTGGTATGATACATCACCCAACTACATATCCATGGGATACAATTTAAGCCTGCGCCAATGCTTGACGACTGACTAGTAATATAAACTTGTAAACGAATCATACGAGAGATTTGGTTGAGGTGATCACCTAGAACCAATGACCTATAGAACAGAGATAGATATCTTGTTATTATATTACTTTACTACTGCGTCAACGTACGCTGTACGCGGTCAATTTATTTGTTGTAGAACAATTGAGGTTCAGTAAAACGCAAAATCATTGAATGAATGAGATTTGTCGCTCTCACAAGTCTCATCAGCGTATCGATAACAATCCGAACATTTGTAAAGTACGCAGCTATTTTTAGCGAGAACGATTACTTGATGACTTGAAATTGACTCGTGAATTTTGCCCCGAGTCACGAGTCAATCCGCATTTCGGAACCGCCGAGTCAAGTCAGGTCGAGTCATTTTTGCAAAGGTACTCGAGTCAAGTCAAGTCACGCGAAAAAGGTGACTCGAGTCATCCCAACACTGCCACTTCAGTCAGTACTGGATAGTGGATTCTGGATATGTTCTCAACCAGTGTTCGTCTCAATGTCACCTTCGAGAACGTGCATCCGACGCATGTCGGGTGCTCTGTTTACTATCGTTCTCGGTACCAGACGTGAAACCATATACTCAACACAGTCCGCTATTTCGGCCTGGTTCAAACCACGTATTCCAAAACAGCTTGGTATAGTATGGAGCAATTGGGGCATTAATCCAGAGCCGGAAAGGATATCGTCCGGACCCAGATAAAAGGCAGAGTCGCAGTTTGGGTAGTAGGCTATACCTGAAAAAGTGGTGGCCAGAGTTACATTTTTGATAAGTATGGATTTTAAATACTAAAGATTAGTTATAGTTCAAAGAAAATTGCTGTTCATGCAAATTTCTAAAGCAATATATGATTGACTTTTTATATTTGTACAGAGTAGACCGAACAAATCTTAATGATTCAACATCTTCACTCCCCCTACACAGTTTTCGCTATAACACCTGGTTTAGACACGCTGTCCTATAGCGTGAAGAACGCTTGGGTTACGGTATATCGAGATACAACATCGACTTTTTAAATTTTCAAATTTTCATTCTATATACGTAACCCCGAGAAAGCGACGGTATTGTATTTCTGAAAATTTATTTCCGTTTGGTGTTGCCTATATGCCTTCCAGCGATGCGCGTTGAAGCAAGTGTCCCGCGAAAGTGCACAAACACGAATATGAAGTCTCGCGATTGACCTTGCACTTACTTTTATGTATCATGTTCTAATCCTTGTTGCAAATCATCCTTTTTTCAGGTCATCTTACTCTATTCGTCAAATGCAAATATCATTGCAATCGGATTGCAAGATCTGAACTATGCGAAACAAAAATAGACTCCACCGCCAAAACTAGATCGACTCGCAGCTTTTATAAACTCTGATCTTGCACGTGTGCCTGACCATCATTGCATTCCGAATACATCAGAAGCCATCAGCCACCTGTGTGCGATACAAAATAAATTTGTTGACATCAAGCGCAGATGCACAATTTCATTCAATCATTGCGGTTTGTTGAAGTCGGAAATACATATGGCTTTGGATGTCCCTGTCTGAAATTTGAGGATAATAATGATCTACCCTATGGATATCAAAATTACCCGGCTATCTAACGCATCTTCAAAGGCTTCTTAGGCTATCATATATTTGTAGATATCTATATTACGCACAACATCTTACATACGTTAAAACGTTATGCTGGACTATACTGACATGCGAGCTTTTTGTAATAAATTTAAAAATATACGTGTGTCAAGATCGTGTCATAGATGCCTATCGGAGTATGTATGTATGGAGGGGTGCTTCTCGGCAGCTAAGTGCTTTTGTACCATGTCTGTTCATTTCTGCAACTATATGTCCCTATCGAACAACAAAACACTGATTGAAGCGTATTAATACTCTTTAATAGTGAGTTGAAGGAGAGTGGAATCTAATATCTTTATGCGGATTGAGCTAGATCATGGGTGGACAATCCGCGGCCCTAGAACAAAGACTTATGCGGCCGGCTACACATAATTTAATTGGCCTGTGTTGGTGGCCATCGACATGCAATTCCAATTAAAGAATTGGATCCCAAAGTTTGAAATATTTTTATTCAACTTAAAAACTTTCTTCACGTTCCGCGCGATTTAGGTTGACTTGATTACAGTATTAGCGTACTTGATATCGGAGCTCCACCGCATATACAGACAGATACGAAGGGTAGAGGAAAATAATGCGCCGATTTCGGTTCGTGTATTATAGTAGGCTAATAAAAAGCATGCGGCTACGTTCCGCTTCTGCGATTAGAAACTTTTATGCGCTAGACATTTCACAAGAAAACAGTAAATGTACAGAACACCGCAAGGCTTTCCGCAGCGCGAAGCTCTCCCCAGTATATAGCCAATTTAACATTGATATTTTGCGTCCGGGTGGGCCATTACCACTATCCGCTGGAATGCAGCCAGATGCTTTATATATATATAATCGACATACGGCCGTGAATAGCAAAAATGTTAAAGACCCATGAGCTCGAGAACAGAGATGCTACCCTGGGTCATGCGTAGTTAGTGCGTGATGCGAAAGAACGCTCAAGCGTCTCTGACAGGTCATGTGGTATTATTTGTTGAGTATGATTAGATTGAAATGCGAAAACTTCGTAATGAAATTAATAATATTTTATGTGTGCAGAAATCTTTTCACGGCGGGGCTATAACTTATATGCGATAATGGAATATGTTGCTAATGCACGCTCGGATCAGAGCAGTGAAATCACGGCGTTCGGCGTATATTCCATTATCGCATATAAGTTATAGCCCCGCCGTGAAAAGATTTCTGCACACATAAAATATTATTAATTTCATTACGAAGTTTTCGCATTTCAATCTAATCATACTCAACAAATAATACCACATGACCTGTCAGAGACGCTTGAGCGTTCTTTCGCATCACGCACTAACTACGCATGACCCAGGGTAGCATCTCTATTCTCGAGCTCATGGGTCTTTAACATTTTTGCTATTCACGGCCGTATGTCGATTATATATATATAAAGCATCTGGCTGCATTCCAGCGGATAGTGGTAATGGCCCACCCGGACGCAAAATATCAATGTTAAATTGGCTATATACTGGGGAGAGCTTCGCGCTGCGGAAAGCCTTGCGGTGTTCTGTACATTTACTGTTTTCTTGTGAAATGTCTAGCGCATAAAAGTTTCTAATCGCAGAAGCGGAACGTAGCCGCATGCTTTTTATTAGCCTACTATAATACACGAACCGAAATCGGCGCATTATTTTCCTCTACCCTTCGTATCTGTCTGTATATGCGGTGGAGCTCCGATATCAAGTACGCTAATACTGTAATCAAGTCAACCTAAATCGCGCGGAACGTGAAGAAAGTTTTTAAGTTGAATAAAAATATTTCAAACTTTGGGATCCAATTCTTTAATTGGAATTGCATGTCGATGGCCACCAACACAGGCCAATTAAATTATGTGTAGCCGGCCGCATAAGTCTTTGTTCTAGGGCCGCGGATTGTCCACCCATGATCTAGCTCAATCCGCATAAAGATATTAGATTCCACTCTCCTTCAACTCACTATTAAAGAGTATTAATACGCTTCAATCAGTGTTTTGTTGTTCGATAGGGACATATAGTTGCAGAAATGAACAGACATGGTACAAAAGCACTTAGCTGCCGAGAAGCACCCCTCCATACATACATACTCCGATAGGCATCTATGACACGATCTTGACACACGTATATTTTTAAATTTATTACAAAAAGCTCGCATGTCAGTATAGTCCAGCATAACGTTTTAACGTATGTAAGATGTTGTGCGTAATATAGATATCTACAAATATATGATAGCCTAAGAAGCCTTTGAAGATGCGTTAGATAGCCGGGTAATTTTGATATCCATAGGGTAGATCATTATTATCCTCAAATTTCAGACAGGGACATCCAAAGCCATATGTATTTCCGACTTCAACAAACCGCAATGATTGAATGAAATTGTGCATCTGCGCTTGATGTCAACAAATTTATTTTGTATCGCACACAGGTGGCTGATGGCTTCTGATGTATTCGGAATGCAATGATGGTCAGGCACACGTGCAAGATCAGAGTTTATAAAAGCTGCGAGTCGATCTAGTTTTGGCGGTGGAGTCTATTTTTGTTTCGCATAGTTCAGATCTTGCAATCCGATTGCAATGATATTTGCATTTGACGAATAGAGTAAGATGACCTGAAAAAAGGATGATTTGCAACAAGGATTAGAACATGATACATAAAAGTAAGTGCAAGGTCAATCGCGAGACTTCATATTCGTGTTTGTGCACTTTCGCGGGACACTTGCTTCAACGCGCATCGCTGGAAGGCATATAGGCAACACCAAACGGAAATAAATTTTCAGAAATACAATACCGTCGCTTTCTCGGGGTTACGTATATAGAATGAAAATTTGAAAATTTAAAAAGTCGATGTTGTATCTCGATATACCGTAACCCAAGCGTTCTTCACGCTATAGGACAGCGTGTCTAAACCAGGTGTTATAGCGAAAACTGTGTAGGGGGAGTGAAGATGTTGAATCATTAAGATTTGTTCGGTCTACTCTGTACAAATATAAAAAGTCAATCATATATTGCTTTAGAAATTTGCATGAACAGCAATTTTCTTTGAACTATAACTAATCTTTAGTATTTAAAATCCATACTTATCAAAAATGTAACTCTGGCCACCACTTTTTCAGGTATAGCCTACTACCCAAACTGCGACTCTGCCTTTTATCTGGGTCCGGACGATATCCTTTCCGGCTCTGGATTAATGCCCCAATTGCTCCATACTATACCAAGCTGTTTTGGAATACGTGGTTTGAACCAGGCCGAAATAGCGGACTGTGTTGAGTATATGGTTTCACGTCTGGTACCGAGAACGATAGTAAACAGAGCACCCGACATGCGTCGGATGCACGTTCTCGAAGGTGACATTGAGACGAACACTGGTTGAGAACATATCCAGAATCCACTATCCAGTACTGACTGAAGTGGCAGTGTTGGGATGACTCGAGTCACCTTTTTCGCGTGACTTGACTTGACTCGAGTACCTTTGCAAAAATGACTCGACCTGACTTGACTCGGCGGTTCCGAAATGCGGATTGACTCGTGACTCGGGGCAAAATTCACGAGTCAATTTCAAGTCATCAAGTAATCGTTCTCGCTAAAAATAGCTGCGTACTTTACAAATGTTCGGATTGTTATCGATACGCTGATGAGACTTGTGAGAGCGACAAATCTCATTCATTCAATGATTTTGCGTTTTACTGAACCTCAATTGTTCTACAACAAATAAATTGACCGCGTACAGCGTACGTTGACGCAGTAGTAAAGTAATATAATAACAAGATATCTATCTCTGTTCTATAGGTCATTGGTTCTAGGTGATCACCTCAACCAAATCTCTCGTATGATTCGTTTACAAGTTTATATTACTAGTCAGTCGTCAAGCATTGGCGCAGGCTTAAATTGTATCCCATGGATATGTAGTTGGGTGATGTATCATACCAATTCGTCTACCCTATGTGATGTTTCGTATTCTATGCTCTATTTTGGCGGATAATTAAAGACTATGCCGGTATACATCAATTACGTAGTTCAGCAGTACTTCGCATTCGTGAGTTATACAACGCCTCTTTGCATGTATATTTACCTCTATATTCATTCCTCAATTTAAAATATATGGCGACTCAATCTGAATTTCAAACAGCTAGCAAAATGCAATGACTTAATTATGCCTCGAACTTCGAAAATACAACTTGACTTCAATTTTGCCTTGACTTGACTCGACTTGACTCGAGTCAAAATGTGCAATGACTCGAGATGACTTGTGACTCGAAGATAGTGACTTGATCCCAATACTGTGCAGTGGCCGTTGCTATATTTACTGCCTTTCACGACTACTTATCCACACGAGTCATGATTTTTCTACCTGGTTCACAGAAGAGACAACACAAGAAACATATTTCTATCGATCTAGAGAGGGTGCGAGAACTGATTAGTGATTTCAAAGGAGGGAATGGTTAAAGACCACTCCGCTAGGGGGAAAAGTGAAGAGCTAAGAGTTTAACTGTACGATATTCCCCATTATAGTATATTATAATTGTATTGTATACAAGCATCTCAAAACATAAAACCCAGATACCATCCTCCATTTAGTAGAATCAAACTGAAAGCCTTTTTCTTAGCTTGTCACTGCATCCACGTAACGCGTTTTTATTTGCTAGCCAATGAACAAATGGAATTCTAAACAGCGACACTTCTTAGAAATGGATGACACCAACACAATACGTCGATAAACTTCTTGCGACACGAGTCGGGCTATACCTTGTCGAAAAATGATGTAATCGGTGACGACGTCGACTCGGAAATTAATTACCGCGAAAGGAAACGCACGACACAGCCACACAGTCGCCTGAATCGGCATTGCACAATCAATGTCATATTTCCCAATCATTTTCTTCCTCAGAATCAATGTCACCGCGCAACATTGTAAATCTCTCTCGGGCAAACCGAAAAGTTTTAGATGCGCAACGCTTTACGATCGCGGACGGAAGTGACACGCCTGTATCCCGAGACTGAATGACTGCATTTTATAGTCTGCATCTCAAGACGCCATTACATAAAAAACGTATCATATACATAAATCAAAGGGATCTTTTCATGTTCTTCGAGGATATGTCAATAGGCATAGCATCAATTTAATATGCTACACTGACATCATTGGAGTCGAGAGAATCTTTACAAGACGCTCAACTGCAAGAAAAATATTATTTTCTTCAAGTCATGCTCGTGCAAGGTCACTAAGTCTTAGTTCGACATGCTTGGGCGTAGGAAAGGATGGGTTAATGACGACCAGCACACCTGGTTAAAAAAATGGCCACTCCATTGTTGAAATTATATGCCATTTATTCGAAAAAGTTCATGCCACATTTTTGTATAGGCTTGCATGCCTTGCCATGGAATGGCTCCATATAAGAAACCTCGCTACATATGCATATTATATTCATCTACTCGTTTCTAAAATACTATATGATAATGGTGCCAGATTGTAATAATAATAATACAATAATTTAAAAAGCAAGTACCAGAGCACCAGAATGCAAATACTGGAATATAGATGTAAAATAACAAGACATTAATTTGACAGATAGCAAATACGGAATATAGATGATGCCGTCTTCTCGCCTATCGGGTTTCTCGTAAATAGGATTAACATACGCTCTCTCTCTTTTTGGAAATTCCATTGAAGTTATATAACATTAAATACATATGAAATACATCACCACACAGCTCAACTCTGAAGCATCATGCATTAACGAACTGTCTAGTTACGCGTATATATTTATATTTGGCGGTCAAACACATGTCGAGGACCTTTTCAAGCAACAATGCATATAATATGCATCACGTCTATCGACTCTGAGTTTACACACTTGCCGAAGATGGCCCTTTCAGATAGCTAGATCTACATTTCATGATAAAGTTGGCCGTCATCTTCATGCGCCTGAATTCGACGTGGGCTGTCACAGATTATAGAACTTATTTATAGAGTAGTAGAGAGTACATGGTTTTGCAGCTACGTTGAACATGAACACGTCACCTCTGCAAAACTAGCGGCGTGCAAAACAATGCATTTTATTGTTATCTGAAGTGCATGGTGATGTCGAAAGGCTCGCCTGGTTGGAAAACACGAAACCGTTTATCGGGAATTAAACTCGGAATGATCCAAGGGAGATGCTACTGACCGAAGTGAAGAAAACATTATATCTGTATCATTTTCTGATACGTGTCGGTATTCATACAGTATACTTACATGAATGCCCATAGCAAAGAGCCGAAGATAGGCGCGAAAGAATAATAGAACGAAAGAGAATAGCTCAAATAAGAGCATCAACATGACAACATCAATATCACTGCTGTATCGGGCATTCAATAAAAATAACACCTGCAGCACAAAGGTGGGTGTTTGATTGTTACACTACTACCAGTCGTTTGGACACCCTTACTGTCTATTCATTGCATTGTACTCTGACTCAGGCCTGTTTATTTTTGGATATTGGGTTTAATTTTTGGAGATTCTCCAAAAATAAGATTTGAAAACATCCAAAAATAAGCATTTTTGGATGATGTTTTTAAAAGTTTTTTAGTGAAATAAATGAGTCAGAGCAATGTAAATACTGTTGAAACAACCAGCAAACTCATAAAACACACAATAAGCAGCACCCGCATGTGTGTGACAGAGGGGGTCTCCGAAGCGCTGAAAGTACTTCCAGTTACTGTGTCGATCAGAGGCGATGGCGACAAGGGTTGAAGAGGCGGCAGGGTATGAAATTGTGCGAGTGCGGGCTGCACCACTGGACCTTGTGGCGCAGGCCGAGTATACCGCCACCTCTACACCAATCACTTCGTCCACACGACAATGAAACTGAATGGCCACCTCAGACGGCAACCGAACTTTATCCAGGAGGTGGAAAGTACGTTTGTAGACACCCAAGCTTGTAGACACCCGTTGGTTGGCAATTAAAAACGTGAGCACTTGGTTGACTGGACAGGGGACACCGTACCAAACTACTCCAGGTTATGAACAAGAAAAGTTCGGCCTGTGCACCTTCGTCAGAGTGGTGGATCCAACTGATCGTCCTCGATCGCATGGCCACAAAACTGAGCACCACCGTCCCGAAGCTTCAGGGACTTGGGTTTCTGATCGCTGAGGAGCTCCATTGCCTGGTCGAACGCCTTCGAACGCTGAGGACTGGGAAAATGATATTCGCGGCAAGGTCTTCTCGCCAGAGGGTGCAGGGCTATCAAGTTCACTGAGGCACGCAACTTCGTGGAGAATTAGGGGTGTGCAGTGAAGTCCTCGACCTTCCTGAGAACATCGACGAAGAGGAGACACAGCCCACGTTCGATACAGCCATGAGCCTTATTGCAGGGATCATCGTCGGCATGAAGAAAATCGAAGTTGCCGACAATGAAAGGGTCCTGCCCTGTCTACCACACAAAGTGGTGCATCCTCGTGGGACCTAAGTGAGAGGACACAACAAGCACTTCTTGCTCTTTTTGATTCTAATAATATAAACAACAGTGATACATATATATAGGCTACTTTATTTGCAGCTCCGTGAATTGATCGACTAAAGCCGTGGTCGGTTGTCGAACAAGTGGACCTGAACACCCGAGTAGATACATAATATCGAAGACCAATTCCAATCCATGTCTTTCCGATACAAAATCGACATCACTCCCAAGCGCATTATTGACCATGACCAGCGCCTGTCAGGAGCAAAGGCTTGGAAGATTGAAGAGCTCGGAGAGTTTGAAACCATCTGACAGTTCTTTGCTCCCCTATAGGCTCGATGTTTCCCACCACTGCGACGTTCGAAGCCGATTTCACAAATTTAAGTGGGAGAAGCGTCTCTACCGGGAGTCTGTCACTGATTTTTATTTGAAGGGTAGGGCTATCCTCCAGGCTTAAGACTTTGTGACGAAAGTATTGGGAAGTTAGATTAAGATCACTGATGATGTCGATGTGTTGGAGGACATGAATACATGATAATAACATACTTTCAGTGAAGATTTCTAGTAGTATTAGGGATAAAAACACCTTCATTTCATATTTTTGGAGATTCTCCAAAAATAAAATTTGAAAACATCTAAAACTAAGCTATTTTTGTTAATTTTGGAGAAATCCAAAAATAAACAGGCCTGTCTCGTCTATCGCATTGCATCCATCGCATGTCGCGAGAGGATAGATATCGAATAGCAACTGGCTTATTGACAGCGTTGATTTTTGAAAATTTGTAAAAGTATGCGCTGATAAGTAGAGGTGGTCAAAGCAGTCATAGTCGGTTTTTAAGCAAAAGTAGAAGTGACGCCGTAAATCTCTACTCGGGTACAAGAAGTAGTGATTAACAAGTAACCCAAAAATTAACTATATTCGGGGCATAGTTTAGCCTAAAAAACTTATAACTGTCAAGCAGAAGTAGAAGTAGTCATAAAGCACAACCACTTGAGGAAGTAGTACAATTTGGCAAATTCTACTTGGAGTAATTAGAAAAGTAGAAGTACATTACTGACCACATCGGCGGGTAAGCAGGCTGTATGATGTTGCGAACGGTTTACGGATTCAGTATACGAACCTTGATAATTCATACGTTTGCGTTCACATAAGAACCTTGATATGTTCTAAAATTAGTAACTTATAAACTCCGTGAACCGTTTTGCGAAGTATAGGAGTTTTAGAGTAGTCCTCGCATTTTTATCACAATTCCGTGAATTTCAACCTATCACTCACAACTCGAGGCAGCAACGGAATGTAAGACGAATCCTTTATCGCTAAAATTATAGTAGTTCTCCAGAACTTTGATCAAAATATCGATCTTGAAATATTTCGGTAGTCAGAGATAAAGAGGCTGTAGCTTCCACCATCATTACGTACCTGGCCGACATAGAACGAGATCACAACAGCAACAGCAACAACAAAAACAACAACAACAAATATTTGATAAATTCAAACATTCTACCTATGAAGCTCAATAATGGTGACAACGACAGGCGTATAGTAACGGTAGCGATCGTGTATATCGATGACAAGCGTAAAAGGCCTCTTACCATCTTGCTTTAATGGCTAGAAGTTAAGGCGACTCATCGCGAAGAGAAGAAAATAGAGACTTCCACCTATCGAAATGACATGATATCTGGCAACACCTTTCGTGATAGTAGGAAGTCACGTGACCAAAGACACGAAGTCGGATTCACGCCGTAGATGCGTGCGGGTTATGGTTGTTTCGACACAATTGGGAAACGAACTTTTCGGACATATGTCGCCATGTACGTATACTTGAGACGCATGTAGCCGGTATACTTCTATCTCGCGTAGACATTTAGCATCTTGAGTAGAGGAAAAATAAAACCACTGATTATAATTATGATGACAGGTGGAAATATCTGATAAATAAAAGCACTAGGACAGGTTACTAGGAAGAAATGAACATATAATGCGTCATAAAACGACGCGTATTTTGGCACAAATCCACACCAATTTGATAATGTGGGCGATGCTTCAATGATTTGAATCCTGCAATTACAGCTGCTAGAGTTCTAGATGATAATTATAGCACGTGCTTGGGTAACAGCATTGTATTCACATGTAGTTTCAGACAGAGTCTAGCGAGGCAGCATTACTTGAAAACTTGTCAAAACACACTTGACCTCATGTTATCTGCAGTCAGTCAGTATGATTTGTGGAAACAAAATGCAGGTAGTTTATCATTGCAAATTCTCTTCTCCCATAAAACAAAGAAAGGAACCAGTAAACGATGTGGGAGATATTTCCTGATATCAAGGATCCGACAAAATATTTCTAAGGCCACAGTGACGTAGAGAAGCGTTTGCAAATGTATTTTCGGCCATTACGTCGTAGTGACGTATTGCTGTATAGCAAAAATATGGGGATTCAGTATTTCCAACTTCAACTCCGAATTTATAGTTGATATCCGAGCTCACACCCACATCCGTGTCATTACGTATATCCTCTACCTACACATTGGGTAGATCTAAAATGTGAAACTATACATATGCTTAATCTTATAAATCGTAAAACCTGCATACATTTTCGTCGCTCCTGATGCTTTATCGGGTACGAATATCGAGGATTCACGCACCCGGTCAATTGGAACGCAATTTGAGAGTATGTGAATACCCGATACGCCAACAATATTCTTTGTGTATTAAAAACCGACGAAGGATGAAACATACATTGATGTGTATTCCAAAGAATTGTCGTAAATAGGAATATAGATAAGCGCAGTCAGCAAGAGTGAGTGTTTACTGATGAGCCTGTAATTTAATTTCGACAGGATAAGATGCCTTGCAGATTCGCTAAAACAAGTAACGTAATATTTGGCATTAATTGTCTTGTAAATGTAGAAAGTTTTCTAGTTGAGTTCTCCTTCTATCTTCAATTCATTTGACATAAATATTTTTCGTAACCGTAAATTACTCTGGTTCCATTTCGTTTTACAGCGGAGACGCTATTCATATTAACCTTATACCCAAAGTGGAATACTCCACATTACAAAATCATTATCTCAACGCCGAATATTCTACAAATGTCGTCACTGCCGTGTCTGTGACATAGTCAATTCACGTCTGAAGGCTGTAAATATCACACTTTATACTACGGAATGCCAAATGAAACTTCGATATTACTACACCATAGCGTGACATCATTCTATTATCAGAACACTTGAGGTATTTAAATAGTTCCGTAGTGCCACTCGACGCTGAATCGCCATTAAATCGCGCAACCCATACCAGTGAAACCTTATCAATGCCAGAAACCCACGCAATGCTACGCAGCTTTCGTCAGCATTACATGTCATCTTAGCTGGATTAAAAATCCCAAAAGGAGGTATCTCGAGAGGCCCGTAGCGTGCGATGGATGTCCAAAAGGTTAATCTGAAAATGGCCACCTTGCCATGAAAGTGGGCCCTCGTCTTTTATGCCATGTCTTCAAACTCGAAATGCTCTTACAGCAACGTGACGCACATTCGAACAACTTGTTTTTGTGTCTGTAATCGGCTCAATTGAAACAAACGTAAAATCGGACTATTCCAGAAGAAATGATGGGAAATGAAGAAATAATGCCCAATAGTAAATTTCCTGGCGGATTTGTGCAGAAATTCGTTTATAAATATCCACGATTAAAAATTGCGATACTTCAATGTTGTGTAACACTTCCGCAACACGCAATACATTCTATTTAAACCAACAAAATAAGATAGCACCCCCCATGCGACATCTTTTTTTTTCTTGTGTGATGCTATATACCCTCAATTTGTGGAGACATGGATTTGTTTTACGCACAAACAATTAAGAAAATAATTACGGTTTCGACACACAAGGTATAACAGTTGCTCTGCCAATATTTGTCTACTTGCATATTCCTGCACCGATGCGATATGGCGCACATTGCAACTATTTACAAGAGTGGAAAAGCCCACATTCTTTACTTCGCGCGATTATTTAACTAGAAATGGCTCTTAAGATATGCAAAATGTACTATTTAGAAAAAGTGACGTATTAATGGAACCTGCAGAGTTATGCTGGAAAGTTGACCGCGATTACTCTATCCATTGGGGATATGCAGTGAGCCTCATATCTCCTTCTGGGCCAGTGGTTCCCAACTTTTTTGTCTTCATTCCCCACTTCAGGTTTAATCCGAGCCTTCATTCCCCACTACCCAAACCTTCGGTCATTGCGGAGTAGCTATTGGCTTGTTTGAGTACGCAAGACACACAACCACACCAGTACGCAGGACAATCGTCTACAACTGCAACATAAAACGATAGTGAACCGATAGCGGTAGCGCAGTCATACAAAGATTTGATTTCATATCGTTCAACTCGTAGGTCGATACCGACCAAATTCAATTCCGATTACAAACGTTCTTACTGTGTTTAGGTGTGAAATAAATTACATATATATTATATATGAAATTATCTCGGCGCAGTATCTGCCATTTTCTAACACAGGCTATCTGCTGTTGCAACAGAAATCACAAATCTTTCTATTCGAATTCCAAATGGTATTAAATAATACGAAACTTTACACAATCTCACTTGAAATCAGGTATAGTTTAAGGATTTGTATTGAATTTAGTGCTCAAACGGTCCACGTATTAATCCATTGATGCATATCATATTGAGCGCGGAATATTGTATAAGATTTTTGCAACGTGAGTGTATATGGGAATTTGAATATTCGAAGTATCATTGACACCAATATTTACAAGACTTGTATGGATTGTCCTGATAACGCTTTTATTTCCAACTCTAAGAACGACAGCTATTTGAAATATATGTGCAAAGAATAAGAATCACCCGGTCATTGAAATATGTTTTTCTAATCGAGTTTGAAGTTTCAAGGGTTAAGAACTCCAGCTGTATACTCGATGTAGATTTTATAGGACTTGTGGCGATCAAAACATATCTTGTAAAACGGTGCTGAGACTAAAAATTGTGCCCAACTAGAAAATTTAAAATGAAACGGCGTGAGGTCGTGGAAGAGTGATCGAGTTAAAATGCCATATAACTTGGCCTACCCTCTCGTAAGTTTGTTATATCAAAAGCATCAGTCAGGCAGGCCTGATCAAAGTGCGACCCGCGGGTCACATGCGGCCCGTGAAGCTATTCTGTGCGGCCCGCGAATGGTTGCTTGAAATTCAAAACATAATACTTGCTTGTTGAATGACCAAAACCATAGGCTGCGTATCAACTCACGGAAATTAGTTTACTTTGAAGTCTGTTCATGAATATGCCACGATTACGTTGCCTATACGTATACCTCGCATGCATATTCAAGATTCAAAATAGAGGTAATGTAACAAAGTATGAGTAGCAATTAAAATAAAAAGAAATTACTATTTCCATTTAGTTCAAACTATCTTTGTTGCCATTGTCGCATTACGCATTATACGGCGTGTGTTTCAAATTGAAACGCGTGCTACGTTTCCTAATCCCTAATTCGTAAAACAAGTCAATCAGTGCTTGCGATTACTATATGACTGATCAAGTCATCATATCTATCACCCATAAAGGATTAATTAACAGACATGCCAAAAAACAAAGCCGAAAACTGAAATTCAATGAAGATTTATACTTCGAACTTTCTAGCACATAAGTATTTGTATATTGAAGTCAGAGGTAAACCCGTCATTTTTGTTTTTGCCGAGCATGTCGTCGATATTAAGGATTTTAATTAATGTCGGTCTTATGACAAAAATACGGAACACTCAGTCAAGGGAGGGCGAATTTCAGAAAAATGCATGCTTCGCTCAACATGAAGGCTATTAAAGTGCGCCAAGAAAATAAGCTTTGTACTATTGCATATTAGAGGTCGACCAATTATCGACATGGTCGATTATCGAGGCCGATATTTGGAGCTTTCCCGATTATCGGTATCGGCCTATGCAGGCCGATATCGCGGCCGATATTTTATATTTAAAAAACATTCAAAAATTTCGGAAATTCAATGCTCCGTGTTTTCAATCTCAAGAAATCGACGACGCAAAGGGCGATATATGACAGATTTACCCTTGCAGGACGAGTTTAGCTGGGTGAGCATGCAGAGAAACTATGCTGCCTGCATTACAATCTATCTTTTCTGAACTGATCTGCAATTCTGTATCATATTTTGCTCTTTGGGTTATCCCAAATTTCATCGAATGTGCACAATTAAGGAATAATTCTTTTCAATTTCAGTTTTCTCGTTTATTGTACAGCTTTCTGTGTCATGAACAAGTGCCATCTTGCCTAATATATAATATTTTTGGTGAAATTGTTCTCTGCTCCTTCCATATTAATATCGGCCTATGATATCGGTATCGGCCTTGTGAGTGGCCGATATATCGGTATCGGCCTGTAAAAATCAATATCGGTCGACCTCTATTGCATATACAGTTCAGTGCAGTGGTTCTCGAAGTGGGGGGCGTGAAAGCATCAGAAGAGGGGCGCGAAACCGAAGTTTACTGAAAAAAATTCGTGCCCCGCGCGATCTACCCCGGCTTACAGTTATATTGCTCTGTGTATTGTTCGATATTTATTGATTCACTCATCGACAACCATAAACTACCACGCCATCCAACTATCCGTTGGGATTGATAGCGTTCTAGCTGCACTTTTTACTATTTTGTGATATCATGCTGATAAGGGGCGCGCGAAATTTTCCACTATCATAAAGGGAGGCGTGCCTAAAAAAGTTTGAGAACCACTGTTCTAGAGTCTTAATATAAGAACGTGGATAGCGGTGTGAAGAGAGTTAAAATGTATCATGTTTAACATTGTTTCGAATCAGGACAGCAAATTCATATGTTTTAATTAACCGTCAATTTCCCATTACCTGACATGAACACATTCACTAATCACCATTTATTAACAATGTTATTTAGAAATAAAAATGAAATACGGCCCGCCAACATATTTTCCATTTGTCATTTGGCCCGTGGAGAAAATAATTGCTCACCCCTGAGTTAGGCTGTTCATTGGCAGGCCTGTGCATTTGGGTAGCAGAGAAAACTGCATTGTGCTGACTGTCCATTCCAAACCAATTTTGATCAGTTTTCCGATATTTTTAATTACGCGTCGTAGCAGTTACATCGTACTAATTCTGTGTACTTCAAATTTTGTTGACGCATTTCAATCCATTTCAGGCCACTTTGAAGCTTGGTAAGGTGGATTGATTACCGAGATCAAGATATATTTCGCGAATCTTCAGCGATCCGAAATATATATTGCGATCCACCGAATCAACGTAGGATGTTGGTGTTATCTAATCGCAAAATCAAATCATGCAGACTGGTATTTTCCGTCGTTGCAGCGATAAAATAGAAAACCATTCACTCAACACTGTCATCCAGACGGATATTTAGCCACGAGCGATAACATTTTCAGTCGCACTGAGTATAAACTTTGTGACGCCATAAACTACGATGACATAATAGTGGAAACAGTCGCGTATACGTTTCAATGAAGAAGAAGACTCATCGATCGCCAGTACAATCTGCATGATACGAAATTAGGACTTATATATACCTATATAAGATTACATTTATCATTAATATAGGAAATATAGGTATAGTGCCGACAGACTATATGTTTCATGAGTGCGTCATTGACGTCAACGATCAGCTTATTTGTAATTCCAAAATCATTTTAATAGCAACACGAGCTGTCTGGTCGGAAAATACCTGAAATTGAGCTCTTATCACCGCAAGAATAACAATCGATTCGTCACGTTATAGTATGGTGACATCTCTGCCACCGGTTAGATAATAATTTGACAATCCGAGACAAACTGCAATGTTCACACTCAGACGGTTACCAATATCCTGATATACTTCTCAGATACATTGTCCGAGAAAAATGTCCGAATATATACAATGACTTTCATAGCCTAGCATGGGAATTTTCTGTTTCGGAACTATCAAGAGCGGTTTTAGTGATTTAGCACAGAGTGTGGCTGTTTCTCCTCGCCGTAACCCGAAATCAATCCGGTCTCCGTCGTCACAGGATTAGATAAAAGTTCAGAAACGTCAACATTGAGAAATTGAGTTAATCCCGTTTGCGCAACAATGGGCAGACTCACGATGAGCTGGGAAGATGTTATATAGTTTGAGCAATACAATCCCAAACACTCCATGCTCTAAAACGACTTATAATCGCAGTGACTCAGCTATAAGTTGATAGTCCATCATAGGCCGAAGTAGAATTACAGGAACACTATAGATTCAAAGTTTCCACCAACTGTTAATCCAGCCCTTGTGAAACTCCTGGCATGTTCACCCTAATAAAATTGTCTGAATTTTGTTTAAAATTGTTTCCCTATAGCCCAGGGGTCGGGAACCTTTTTTGTCCGAAGAGTCATATTGGCCCTATTTTTTCCATTTTAACTCCCAAAGAGTCATACATGTCAACCAACTGTTACGTCACAATTTGAATCCGTTACGCCATGGTTGCACTAATTCGAACTCACTACAAGGGATTCGTCGTGTGCGCACCATTTTCTCTGTAAAAACGCGTACTGATCATGCTGGCTGCATTGTTTAAGCATGCGAAACTCGAGTTACGAGAACGTAGGTCGTCGTGATGCTGCTTTTAAGTGCGAGAACCCATGATCACATGCGTAGGTGTAGAAAAACATGGTCACTACAGAGGTATATATGCCTACCCAATACCCATCTAAGCTGTGATACACCACTGGCGTTGGGTCAGGGGATGGAAGTAAGCCATCATCTGTTGTCAGGATGAGTGAACGAAAATTGTCAAACCTTCAATTACTATTGCTATTTTCTATCGAAGTTCATGAATGACAAGATTTTGAACATTTTTCTTCCAAAATCACAAATTTGCATTGTTTGGAAATATAGCCCGAAACGGGAGGTCAGGCACAGACGGGCCAAGTTTCACCATTGACAACGCAATTCATCGTAAATAGCCTATAATTTCATTTAACGGATATTAATCGAATCAAACAGTCGCACTGATTCCGAAAATCTAGATACTAATCGAATTCTCAATTTTCGAAGTATTCGGCGGTAACACATAACGTTGTACTACACACATATATTTACTACAGAGCTACTATACCAGTCAGGAACGTGGATAGCTATGACATTGCTTGTAATTCGAGTTTGTAATTGAAAATGTAACGTCCACGACAGTTCATTTCGCGCCGTAGATCAGGAAGATGATGTGTATTTGAAAAATGCGTTGTCATGTGGGCATCGTTATGTCATGTCACTCTCTTTGATCAATCAACGTATCGTGCAATACAAGATTTCGAGTCGGGTACATCGAATTCGCGAGTAATATTGGTCGCAGGCGCGACAGTACCCTAAATTTGAGGGTTTTAAAAAGAGGGGGTCAGAGCCCCTAAACCTGAAGACGGCATTGCCTTTACTTCTCAAAGGCATGTTTATACTGCACCGTGAATAATTATTCTGGTCGTGTTGAAAAGTTACTAACAAGTTATCGCAATATTGATCAATTCAATACAAAAATTGATATTTGGCAAAGAGCCATATCTTATACCGAAAAGAGCCATAGGTTCCCGACCACTGCTATAGTCCTTACAGTTATCTAATGTTAGCAATGTGACTATCGGGCTAGTGAACTTGATCTACAATAGCCATCCGACTATACATCGAGGAAATTCACTTGTAACTATTTGGAGTTATGCATCTGTAATATTGACTGCTCCGAATAGTAGGCAGAGTGGTTGCATTGCGAATATCATCGAATATGCAAAGAAATATTGCGATTAGCAGGATGATCAGTAATAATCACAAACGGAAAGCATTGAAATGCGAAGTGGATTTACATCACCTTGTGTAAGATTACTTTATAAGTCTATATACTTTCTACTGACCCTTGATCCGCATAAAGCAGACTGTAAAACCTGATCATCAGGGCGATTTTTGGCCTAAAAAGGGGAGATTTTGACCTAATAAATCAAAATTTTGACATTTTTTGACCTTAAAAAACTTAATTTTGACCTCATGTGTGTAAATTGGGTGTTTTCCCACAAAATATTAGAATTGTAATACTTCTCTTCATTTCTGGTTGAAACTGTCTGTACTTATGAAGTAGTTTGGCCTGAAAAAACTTTTTTGACTTAAAAACTGACAAATTTTTACATCAAAAAACTTTATTCAACGAAATCCGGACTTGAAGAATTCCAGTAGTAGCAGTAGTATTATGAATTTGTTGTAGAGACTTTTTGGGCTTAACACTCTTCAGGGGCAACTCTGGGGGCAACTCTTCAGGGGCACACTCTTCAGGGGCAATCGTCGTTTTTGAAATTCCCTATTTGCTGACGATTGCCACTGAAGAGTGTCAGCTCGAAAAGCTTCGGGTTTTAGTATATTTATGATATGAATATATTATTAAAATGTATATTAAATTTGTTGTAGTACAACGAAAAATACTTTCCTACATTCTCGGCTAGAAAGTGTATGTCCTTATACTATAAGTTCACCTATGATTTTCTATAAGAACTAGCTTTACAAACCTAAAAGTATGCTCGTTGTCTGCCGAGGATGCCTCGATGGCTGTTGTGCAATTTATTAGCAGGATGCTTGATCCAGCCTTGTTTGTATTCGTTTTCTGTATGTGCCTTTCAAGTGTGCAGAAAGATATGCGTTTTTTTTGGCATCGTACTCAACAGGTTGATGGTCGTGAATTTTGTAAAATTACAATGAAATGGAGTCCAGCTGTTGTTTCAGTTTGCGTTGTACATCTTGATGACTTGGCTTAATCGCCCAGACAATTTTTCGTTTACTTATGCTATTGTATGCTATTATGCGGATGTTAGAGATCTCTTATATGCTCCAAGTTATTCTTTGTTGTGCTTCTGGAAAGCTGAATTCCATATCATCCTTTTTTGCATGTACGTACATTCCTCGTGAAGAGCACTGCTGCCGCAGCTAAATTTGAAGCGTTCCACGATTTCTAATATCGATCATGCTATTGAGTCGTATGTCATCAAACATCAAATGTGCTATGCAGTATTCTAGCTATGTGTATTAGGCTGGGATTTAGTGCTGAGTTTCCATTGTTAGCATGATGTGTGTTGAATAAAATTAGTGCTGTAATCTATTTCGTTATGGCGTATATGGTATTTAGAGTTAATTGGTTGGAGCTGAAGTGCTGGGGCGTTGGAAAAGGGAACTATGATGGAATTTGGCAGGTTGAATGAAGCTTACGTGGCTTACGGATTCCTGCAATTTGTTAAACTCGAGATACCTCGCGTCTTGTGACTGATTCCTATACTGGTCGCATGCGTGGCCAATTTTTTAGTTAGACATCGGCAGCAGCAGGAAAACTAGCCAAAACGTCGAAAATTTGACGTGATTGTCGATCTGCGGCCCAGCCACGCTACGACGGTGCATTTAGTTTGGTTATGACGGCGAGTGTCCGCATTGTTTTGGAGTTGTAAGATTATTATGGGTCCGCAGCCGGGAATAGTCACTGATCTATAGGAATAGCGAATAAACTAATAGGGCCGTAGGTTGTTGCAGGTCAGTTCAGTATATATTAATAATTCTGTCTTTTCAAAATCACTACAAAATTGCGATACAGAAGAGATGGGAAAGGTATCGAAACGACACGGACTGATCTTTGAAAATCAATGGACATTGGGACACTGAACAGATTATATTTTCATTTGCCCAAGACACACACTCAATTTACATTGCGATATTGCGACAATGTGATGTAATGAACTGATAGAGGGATCCCGAACGACCAACCAGTCGGGGTCTATTGAGATCGAGCTGGCATTCAACTCGATCTAGTGCTCGATGCAGCACCGTAACTGCCGCACCCCAAACCCCCCAATTGGGGGGGGGCGAGCTCGAAGGGGGCCCCAACTTATTTCGTGAATTAGCATAAATTATAGAGTATTTTTTGAAAATTTATGCCATTTTTTCAAAATTTTTCGCGCTGCGCGCGATTTAAAGTTGCCAAATATCTTGATTATTAGGTACTCTTCCCCCAAGAAAAAACACGCAAGATTTATTGAAATGGACATATCGGCGTTGGCCATTAACACGCCACTATGCACCAAGATATATAACGATTTAGGAATTATTACATGCGACTCCAAGAAGTGTGCCAGAACGATCGGCAGCGCGAAAAGCTTGACCGAAACGGACTGCCCTTACGCAGACCGAAACCTTCGTTATATATACAAAATAATCCGTAAGCGCCTAAATGACTGGCGTCATGTGTTCCTATCTTGGCAATCTGAACCTCAGAACACAAATACCATCCAGCAGGAAAAAATATATGACAGTGAAGAAATACCAATTTGAAACCGTGTGCGTCTTTCAGTTTAGTACGTTTGAGTCATTCTATATTTTTGATATAGCAGACAGGAAGTCACGAAATAAAATCATGTAACGAAGTCATACCAACGGGTCCGCCCGCCCGAAGATGTTTAATTATTATTTACGGGCCCTACAGTTTCCGGTAAATCTGATAACGTGAGCAGAGATGACATGATATTGATAGCAAAATATATGCAATTCCCGATCTTATTGGCCGATTGTATCATGAATTATCGAAAATTTTCGCGCTTCGAGCTGGCTCACTAAACAGTGCAGCTAATTTCGTGGCAAAAGCGAACACTGTGATGAGGGGTCGGTTTATCACCATATGAGAACCCCCAACCAAAGTTTTTGTGTGTGGGGGGAGGGGCAGGGCTGACGAAGTGCTGTTTCGTTCCTGCCAACGGGTACACGCCCGAAGATGTCTAATAATTATTGGTCGGTCCTACGTTTTAGAACAGACCTCGCTCAGCTCTACCGGTAAATCCAATGATATATATACAATGATTGGAAACTACCGTGAGCTCTGCGTTTCAGCGTGTTCCTGGTCACGCTTCATCACATACACAGTTGTGCTGTAAACAAAGGCTTCCTCAGCAATACTTCTTTAAGGAACTAGCGATGATATATAATTCGTTGGGTATATTTATCAGTGGCAATAAGCGTTGACTTGTTGAATAGCTTTAAAAGCACATTTCTTTCTCGCGTCTGGCATTTTTCTTCTGATTATGCTAGCGGACCGCTGCCATATAAACGTTGATTCACGTACACGTACTTCGTACATTCTTACACCTAGTTCACAAGATAAATTTCGCGCGTCATGCGCGTATCTTAAATCCAATTCACACATTGACGACTCGCAATTATACGCAATCCCCGTGATGTAGCCTTGTGACGACCAACGAGGCTTATGTTCACACAGTCGCGGACGTTCAACCTTTGTTGCAAGTGACACAACCTTCATTCCAACTTGAGGTGTCGCTTTTCCATCATGTTCCTACATCAATAACATCATATATAATTAAATATCAAGCAGATGTCGTTTTTAAAGAAGTAATTCTAGTTATTTTGAGTACTCGAGTAGGTTTGCCTACTTCCGCGGGTGATTGTGTTTTGGAACTAGTGCACTATACACCAACATTACCCGTTCATGGTGATCACTTTATTGACTAAGTACTTTTACACGTCAACCTTTTTTTTTTATTGTTCTCTCGAATTGATATTTCATTACTCAACAGATTTCTAGTTGCGAGGTTTCAGTTTTTTTCCGTTTACGCTCATTACGTAAAATAATTCACTTGATACCTATTATAAACGATGCACTGCCATCAGTGGCGTATCCAGGGGGGGGTTTTAGGGGGTCGGAACCCCCCCTTTTCGAAATCCTAAAAATTGATGTAAAATATAGCCTCTAATATTTGCTAATTTAGTAGTTTAACATATTCGTTTTTACGTATGAGAAGGCGAATATGGCGTGTTAATGTTATTTAAGGGTACTAAAACCCCTACCAAATCTTGGAATCATGCGCCGAATTAGTCGAAAGCATAAAATAGGTCATTATATTTCGCTAATTCCATACGAATTCTGCGCTTGTTCAGCTACATTTCCGCGGTAGTAGCTGACGTTCTCAACTTTCTTCCCTCGATTTCTCTCTCGCCTTGCTAAAACGAGAGACGCATTTTAGGAAAATCTAATCTAATTGGCCGACGCGATACGTAATTGCAAAGACGAAGTTGTCGGCAATCAACATCGCCCGCGAATTCGCTGCACCTGATCGCCTTCCTAATTAAGAATTGCACGGCGTGTTGATTGATCAGCGAGACGCAGACACGGCGGCACCGGTACGACAATGCTATTCTCAAATCCACATTGTCTTCGCGATTATTGGCGAGAAATGGTCTACGATTGACATTCACATTTCAAAATACAAGCCTAGCAATCCACGTTGCCGAATGTTAGGTGGCTTGGTGGCGTCCGAATACAGGCCTGTGTTGTCGCTGAACGGGAGAATTGAGTAGGCCTAGTAGTATAGTTATCGGCTGATAAGTTTCTCTGTCGATCAAGTTATTATCCCAGTGTGTACTTTGTATTAATTGACTGACTTGCGTACTTGCAATTAAGGTGTAATTACCTTCGCACGTACTACACGCGCAGCCGTACGGCTAGTAATGCCATCGAAAAGCACACATTCGTGTACGATGTACATTGTACACTGTTCACACCACACCTCTCTGTGGTGATTGCGATCGCCCTCGTTTATGCTACCGCCTTATTCCGCGCTTGTTCGTCCGCTGCGATACTACCGACCGTGCGCATAATATCGTCAAAAACCAACAAAACCGCGCATCTCTGGCCGGAACTACGCGCTTGGAGACGGGCGGCGTTTGCTGGCTCATGACTAAATGTGAGCAATTACGAATTTATTTCAATCATACCGTCAAAGAAACGCGATTTTCGGGCAATGTCTGTATCGTATTCGTACATCTCCCACTCACCGCAAATCTCTTTTTATTATTAAACTATAGAATATCGTAAATATTCGCCATGGCGTGGAGACGAGTAATTGTAATGATGACGTCATAATAGCCAATCTCGTAACGCAAAACCCCCCCCTTTTTCGCGCTCTGGATACGCGCCTGACTGCCATTCATTTATGCTTCGTTACATAGCTATCTTACCATGACTCACAGTTTTTCCCTTTAACGCCCATTACGTGAAACACGGAGTGCTTGGGACTCATCATAAACGATGCGCCAAAGGATTTGTTTTATACGCATGATACCTATCACCATTTTTCTTAACGATTTACCAAAATTATAACGTTACACTTCATTACTTCCCTATAACAAACTATGAAAATCCCGTATTTACATCTAAATCTTAAACACCCATTCTTACCTTCAGATTTAGTCATTCTCCGTTGTGTTCCGTATTACTCTTATTGCCATCTATTGACTTGTTCCGTTTCGTCTCCTCGTGTTCCTCATACGACTTAAGGTTCTACGTCGACGACACCTTATACAACCTACCCATAACACAATCACCAGAGCTATCAACCCGGTTACCATCATTATCACAGCAACCGGTTTCAGTGTAGGTATCAGTTTCGCACCTTCCATAATCATCCTATCGATCAAGTTTAATCCACTTACCTTATATCCACCTTCCATCATCACCAGTTCGTGCAGCCATCGAGTATAGTTGTGGTCAACGAAATCTGTGGTTGTCTTCCCCACGGTGGTTCTTGATATTCGGGAATACTCAGGAGCGGGTGTTCCCAAACTTCGGGTTTTCTGCCCGGGCTGCGGCGATGTGTTAGCCATCGTTGACTCAAAGGTAATATTCATTAGTTCGACACTCTTCGAGGACGAGTCGTCTTTGTCGTCTCCTGTTGAATACAAAACAGTTGTTTCGGTACTTACCTTGCGGTTGTGGTCTGGGTTTTGGTAGTCCGTTCCGATGTCGGTCCTGCCGTCTTCGGTGGTGTTCTGCAGAGCCTTCGCAGTGGTGACCGGATGCACTCGCGTCGTTGTTGGTGTTTCACCAATGATTTTCTTCATTCCGTAGGTTTGGTTTCACGCGCGAAGAGTTTGCAACTGTTGCTTCCCATAAGTCGCATCAGTTGGTTTGACAGTTTTATACTCCCCCTTTTTGTTTGCCATCGATTTCGATCGTCTTCCTTGCACCAGCCTCGCTTTCATCCGCCATTGTTTTGTTAGGGGTGGCAGATGTTTCAGCGCTGTAGTGCTTGGATCATAGTCTTTCGCCGCTGGAGTTACCCACGTCGGACTGTAGTAAGCGATCATGTACACTTCTTGGGATGGGGGTTTACCTCTGACGTCCGTCTTGCTACTATCGAGTGCGACACGCCTTGTCTTGTTAGTCTTTCATTTATTTTCTCATGAACAACAAAAATAGCCAATTTTCATTCGGCAAAACCTTGTTCAATAATACCAAAATAAGGTATTATATCTATTGCTTCCTTTAGTGCCTTCGCCTGACCCTCCCGCGTCGGGTTATAAGGGCCAGAAACGAAAGGCTTAGTCGATGGGTCCTTACGTCCGATGTCGCATTGGTATTTCATGGATTGGGGGGCGCTGAGTTGGCCCCGCAGGCTATCAAGTTCGGAAGCAAATGGATCATAAACGGCTGTCAAGACTCCTTCAGGGATGGCGATTTTTTCTAGGCCAGTCAAAAGTCAGGAGGTTTGTATGACAGTTTCGCCAGTGCTACCGATTGTGCACAGAGACTTTCGAGTTCCGTCTTCACGCTGGAACTGGTGTCTTGTTGTAAGGTTACATAGTAATTGGGCCAGTTATTGGCCCAATGCGAATTTCGTTATGAACGGGGTTTTGGTGTTGGTGGAGAGAAGGGCGAGGTTCTTCGTTGTCAGCGGGGATTCCCAACCTATTCAATCTGACCTCTGATCTCGGCGTGTGCCCACGCCTACCGTCACGCCGGCGGATTCAGTCGCCGCCGGGGGCCCGTTTCTGGGGAGACGTGCATCTTAAAATCCCCAGACTCCTTGCCGGTCATGACCGGACATGTGTCCGGTTAGGCGGTAACAGCTGCTTTGTTTGGGAAATTACTCATAACTGTGGCTGTCGTCATGCATCTATGGGCCGAATTGTTACAGTTATTCGGACAAGTGCATCCACGAGAGCTTTCAGGACCAGTTTTCTCGTGAAGGTCCTTATTTACGTCAGCCGGGATTCCGCGCTCGACGTCTTCATTATTGGTGCCGTCAGGGATTCCTGACTCGACACATCTTTAGTTAGTGCCAGCAGTGCTAACTGACCCGACACTTTCTCGACTAGTGCCAGCAGGGGCTACCTGACCCAACACTAGGGATTTCCCATATTTTTTTGACCTTTTGGGAAAGAAGGTAAGACAGTTGCCGTCGTTAGATCGGCGTATTTATGATTGGTGCCAGCAGGGATTCCTAACTCGACACATTTCGCGCCAGTGGTGATTACCATCTCGACACTTGCGCCAGCGGCAACGGCCTGCGGCGACACAGACAACGTGCCGGCTCGACGCTTATCTGGTTTGCAGCTTCCATCAACCCATTATCGGTTACAGTGTCGCGAAGACTGCTTCCGACTTTGGTTCCGTCCCGTTGATCACACGAGATCCCGTCATGAAGCGTTACTAAAGACAACCCTTCGTTTGCATTAGGCGGAGATTCAAATTCAGTCGCTATGTTTGGTAATTGTTGTACATGATCAATCCATTTTAGACCTACAATATCGAGAGGTCTCCTTCCTCGATCGCAAATGGAGCCGATAGTCCGTCGAAATTGATTATTACTAAGGAGTCAACGTGGGAGGAGTCACCTATATCACGTAGTTTCATGTCTATAGGTTGTCGCTCCTCCCAGCTTGGCGGGTATTAGGTTTCTACGACGTTTTTCAATTTGAGGACGCTTCCCGTGTCGGCGCAGAAAACCCCAGTTGTGATCCTTCGATGATCTTTTCTTTTCATAGATTGGCGTTCGCAGATAGTAAGGAGGTAATCGATGTGTTCGTCTTCAGACTCTCCCCCGTCCACTGAAATTGCCAAGAAATGACGCTGAGCCCCAGAAGACCAGTTGGTGCCTCCATTTGATTATAGTGTAGCTTCATGGCGCTTGCCATACAAGTATTCCACACTTGGTTCGATTTACTTCACAGAGCTCAACCCCATCTCCTGGCTTTTCCACATTTTTCCACACCCCTTATACAACCCGGTTTTGTCGACGTTGATTGAAGCATTGGTTGTAGATTGATCGAACGAAGCAGTGACCTTGGTAGGTCCAGCGGCTCAAACTATTCATACAATAGACAAGCCCCTTGGCTTAACACAACCAACATACTCCAATAATTATCATGCAGACAGAAATGAAGTATCTATGCAAAACTCGGTTAAGTTGGCACACGGAACATACGTCAATCACTACACGAGTCAAGATTTAACCTATTCATATTCATGCACGATTAATAACAGTTCAATACTCCAAGGTGTGTTTACACCATAAATGTGACGGTATTTCCTGCCGACAATATACATGCATATAATATACAAGAAATATGCCAATCGATGCCACAAAAAAACAATACCACACAGAGTTCAAGTTGACCAATTTGCCGACCACCTTGTTTATAAGAGTTCCCCAATCTTCCAGATGCAGATATCAAACCGCAATTAGTCCAGGAACCGACCCCTTGTTTGAGTCGTTACTACTTAGGATCATCAAGTAGCCTACTTGCGTGATTTCGATTCGGAGATCGGGCATTCCAAGTCCAACAGAACGCGGGGTTTGTTGAGGGTTCGTTGTAACGATATTCCGAATGCAATACCTCTATGTTCTTGGCTCTTTCCATCTTTAGCTCATCGGCTTTATGGAGCGATTCCAGCAAATTTAATCGAGCTTCTTCATTTATGTATACATTGCAATTTCGGTTAGCAGTCACTCCTATTTCATCGCACTGCTTTATTTCTGTATACTTTGCAACTGCGGCAAGCAGCCGACCCAATCAATAGCATGTCAAGATTTTTCAGAGGGACATCGGAACATCACCCTTCAATCTCAAAATACGTCAAACCCTTCCACAATGCCTCCGTCAATGTCCGGTTTTCTGGATATAGTCTGCTACTGGATGCTTCGTTTGGGGCTCTGTTTCAGACTGGCGGATTTACTTGGCATAGAGTCACAAGTTCGCCGAAACTAGCGGACGCACCGATGTCGTCTTTATATGCAATAATTGGATACTACAACTGAGTGTACAATTCATGTGGACATCATACATGGCATAGATATGCATACATATATCAGTCATACTTCGGCTCACTGTAAAAGCTCGCATACATGAAAAAATGGTGGCGCCATTTTTGGTTAAGCAAACTGATGGTATAGCTAACACTTAACATGCATACGACACAGTCCCAGATAAGCACAAAATGATACCATCTCACTTATAATAGTCATATGTGAACCAATATCCTAATTGTAATCATGTTATATTCCTTAATTTCCAGTATTGGTGTGCTTAAGCTTTTTTATTCATTCGTATATATCGTGCTTCATAGGCAATAGACTAGGCTTATCGCGAATTTCGAACTCACATATGCTCCAATGCCTTACCCCAAGAGGTCTTTAAATACCCATATTTCTATTGTCCTATGGTCCATTACACATCAAATTTTCAAACTTTTGTCCCGTTGGGGTGAAGGGTCCTGACACTAGTATAGGGGCGGGGTCTGTTATGACGCCTTATTAATACCTACAGTTGCAGTACTCGCTATTAAATTACTGCAGTAACAACCAACTATTCTCATATTAAATGTTCATAACTTATACCTATATTTAAGACATGTTAGCGTCATCTTAAAGCAATATGATGGTAAATGTCAAAGATTAGGTAAATGCAGTACTTGAACAATATAAGAAAGATAGGCGTCACGTTGCAATAATACGTCATAGTAAACCCTCCCATGAAAATACCCTTTTGCAGATTGATTTTTGCCAATACAGTAAACTTCATAGTTCATACACGTCATGATTGCAATACGACAAAATGGCGCTCGTCAGGCGCATTCACTTCGTAAAGTGAATACGCGGACAAAGCGGGTTTTAGGCTAGTGTCATATTCCATCATCGACACATCAGTTTCGAAAAACGAATGTGTGGATAAGTTCAACCAGGGGTTACTTTTCTAAGGTCTTTATATTAGCAGTACTGGCCTGAAGTATTCCTAATGTTATAGGCCTAGTAATTCCGGTTATATATTTTTCTGTATTTATTGTAGTTGGTGCCTAAAACGTTTTGGAAAGTCTGTCGATATCTTGGTCTAAAGACCAAGGTATCGATCCATTATTTTAGTAGCCCTAATCGTTTTGGAAAGCATATCGGTCTTCTCCAGGGTCTACCACCAAGGTACCGATGTAGCAATTTGATTGAGTCAGACCCGGACAACTAGAAAATTTTCAGCTTTTTCTAATTAGATGAGATTTAGAGCTACACAGCTTTTCCAAATTATGTTAAAATTAGAATTAGAGCTGCGCAACTTTATCCAAATTAGATTAGAATTAGATTACTTGCATTTCGTTCTAATTCAGTGAAATTAGACAACTAGAATTATTTAGTTGTCCAAGCCTGGTTCGAGTCGCCTGCTTGCAGTACCAATAATAAATCCAATTTGACTTTGTCCTTGTTATTACTTAATGCGACAAGTGGGTATATTTCTGAAGCTATTTTTTAGTTTTTGCGTTTCATCTTACGTCAGCGAGGTAAATTGTCCTCAAAAACACTAAACAAGAATGCTCTAAAATGCTGACAAAACCATGGAATATCTAGGTACAAAGGCACCCGCCTTATTGTCGGCATGAATATGCACAGCGAACGGCACATATTTATTGACGCACTGCGATACTACACATTTGCAACGCCGCAACATACCCTACGGAAACTTTATCGCTGCTAGTGATTATTTTTCACCCTCACTAATTCTTGGTCCTAGTTCGGCCTATGTAAGCTTACATGAAATCATAGGGTGTTTTTCGGCATATTCAAATCTTGACTGGAGTCAGGCTCACTTTCAACTAGACACTTTCATCTCGCCAAATCTGTCGCAGCCAATTACTACACGCGACAGGATAGTTAGTACGACTGCCCTGGATCGCAGTTTCGTGTTGTTTTGAAATGATGAAAATATTATTAAAACTGATTGACTAAACGCGGCATAAGCACTCGTCATTTCCTGCTTTTATATCTCTAGACCAGCGGTTCTCAACCGGGGGTCCGCGAAGCAATTTCAGGGGGTCCGCGAGACCTCTAAATTTTTTAAATGGTTGAAAACCTAATTTTTATTTTATTTTTTCAATTTGAGAAAGTATGAGGCAGTTTCGCACCACAACTGCTAAAACCTCGTGACTCATATCATCAGAATAATCGTCTGTCATAAACTATCGTAGTGTAGAAATTCATTTTCATTGCTAATTTTCCACTAACCTGCTGATACAAACATATTGCTGTTTAAAAACGTTGTGTTGGGGTTTGTGGAAAAAATAAAAATGTGGAGATAGTAACGTTAATCATGGTGACTTCGCAATGTCTTCGATACCTTCTCCATTTGAAGTTGTCAGTCTCATCAAATTAGTGTACAGTCGTTTGAAATGAAAATTTCCGAAGTATTTACCTATTTGTCTCAATGCAGGAATTGAAACCTTGCCACTAATCCACTTTATCCTGTGATATACATAACCAGTATTTGAACAGCTTCTTGGAGGTACAGAACTTCAATATACAATTGGATAGTATATTCATATTGAAATGAACCCGAATATTTCTGGCTTACACTCGTCATAAATCGGACAACGATATACCTGCTTTTAAAGCTCGGCTATCATATTTGGCCCATTCTTATTGCGGATGCCCTATCGACAAGGCTAGTTTTTTGATGAACAAGGGGTGTTTCGTCGCTATCGAAGCATTACGCTCCAACTCTGGAATTCATATCACCAGTTATATTGGTATGCGGCCTAGTCTTGTTAATGTTCAATCGTTGATGGTCGAAAATGTTTGCTCTTATATATATATGTACACCCGAACAGAACAAGTCGTTTTAGGACAGTTTTTCTTAGGTTGGAAAACTTCGATCCATTCATTGGCGCATAAAATTTGTCGCTACTTTTAGATTAGGATTTCACTTTTACGATAAAAACTCTCTGCGGGCCGATCAGAATGCCGTCACGGGCCGAATCCGGCCCGTAGTCCGTATGTTGCCCGTCCCTGCGCTAGATGCTGGGCATGATATGTTCATAAAATATACGTTTTTTTTTTCATTTTGGTGCTATAAATGTTGCGATCACACTAAAAGTATCGTCGGATGCGTTATGCGTTAACATTACGTTAGCCTCCATCTATCTTAGCCGAAATAGTTTTCGGCACTCCTCGTTCATATCAAAACGAAGACGCGGATTTTCAGGATTAGACCACGTATTTCAAGAAACACAGCAGCAAAATTAGCTTTGAAATGACATTTGTCTACCAATTTCTACATAAATAGTATGATGTTATTTTCAAGAAAAATCATTATTTTGCTGGTTATCACAAGCCTACAGTTCATATTTGCGCAAGACAGATATGAAGGTTGCACCATAACAGCGCTAAAATTGAACTAAAGCTTGAGGGGGTCCGCGAGGGTCCGTGACGGTCAAAAGGGGTCCGCGAAGCCAAGAAGGTTGAGAACCACTGCTCTAGACATTAGTATCTCTGGACTTTAATTAAACTATACTAACTGTCCTACTCAAATTTTAGCGTAAATGAATTACATACTTTTCATATTGATTATTCGAGCGGGTTTCTGCAGATATGGATAAATACCGTTAAGCATGATCCGTTTTGAATACTATCGATAAAACGTGTTAATATGGTGTAGCCTTCTTTGTTTCATCCATGGCGACTAGGACTATATACCGCGCATGTTTGAGAACAAACGGCAATATTCGCGAAGGATTTCATATGTCATCACTAGGGCCATTTAAAGTCATATCTTTTTCTATGCATCAGTAAGTCGTGAAATCAATTTTAACGCAAAAACCGCATCCATATGGGGTATATTAAGAAAGTTATAAAGTCATATAAAGTCATATTTTCCTGGTTAGATCATATTTGAGTTATAAAGTCATATTGTTGTATACTTTAAATAAAAAGTGTCAAATGAAACAATTACGCACTAAGAAAGTAAGGCAATTTCCGATTGAACGAAGGCAAACTGTAAGGTTAGCCTACATAACATTACAGTCGCAGACTTACGAGGTCACACATTGCATTATGAGGTCACACATTGCATTGTGTTGCTACACAATCTGTTTTACTTCTGTGCACTGAAGTGGGACGTCATTTGAAGTTCAGAGACTTCCACAAGTGAAAGAAATAGTCAACGCATGGGAAGCTGAAGGAGTTTTTATAAAGAGCGTCAAAGATTCAGTGAACGAGCCAAAGTTGACGAGTTAACAGAAATATGCCTCCACTACAACAATATTTCAAACTTGATACTGAAAATGTAACGTACACTATCAAAGGGGCTCATGCTGATCTAAATGCCCTCGAATTCGCAAAAGATCCGCTTGAGCTCAAAAATTACATTAAGAAGCGATTGGACAAAAACGATGTGAAACAAATTATGGAGCTACAAAGACAAGACATTTCACCAGCGCTGTATGCAAAACTGCAAAATGTCAACCCACATCAGCGTCTGTGGAGCGCTCATTTTCCTTACTAAAGTAATTTTTACGTCCAATCGTAACTTTAAAGTCTCCAACATTCTACACTACCTGAAACTACTACAAAAGTGGTTTAAAATAAAAATGGATGCGTAGTACTGTTATGTTGTTCATGTCTTACTCGTCAGTTCCATGAGTGACGTTGGTTACATGTAAAAATACACGATTTTCGCATAAAGTCATATAAAGTCATATTTTCCCAAAAATAAAGTCATATAATTGATTTTTTAAGGTCATATAAAAATGGACCTAGTCATCACCCATTCGAATTACAACAGAATATGACTGATATCCAGAGGTGGTTAGTCACGAAGTACTTCTACTTTTTGGAAGTACTCAAGTAGTTTGCCTCTACTTCTGGTACTTATTCAAGTAGATCTGATTTTCTCTAATTCTACTTCTACTTCGTAATATTTTGTGATCTACTTACTTACTTTTCGCTATTTTCAGTTTGTCAAGTAGAAGTAGTCTAATTCCCCAATACGAACGATAACTTGAGGAATTCCGCGGCTGTTTTCATGGAGTACCAACATTTAATATTCATAAGAGTCAAGTAAAGCCCAGGAATTTTATTGCGCTTGGCGCATAGTAGTAATGGAGTGACAAATATGTTTTCATGAAAGTATCAGTGAATGTAATTTAGGTACCGGATTGCTTGGTTCCTCTCACACCGCATTGTCGTCCTTATCAAATATTTCATCACTGTAAATATGGCCCACCACAACATTTGAAACTACCGTTTCGCAATCTAGCAATTACCTATCATATTGTAATCTAGCAGCCCCTTACGTGTCTTGATAATCTGGAAAATCCAGCCTTTTTGAACGTTACACCTGTTTTAGCAGATGACCTTTTAAGCTTTGTGGACAAAATACAGGAAATATATTATCCGCTTTTTAGAAGTGGTATTTGTATTTCATTTTTATTGCGAGTATCATACTTTTACTTTCATAGATGTTAAAGCATAAACACATGTGTGGTAATGCCTCCATTTTCCGAAAATAAAACTAGCCTACACTAAATATAACTTTTGCGATCCACAATATTTGTTATTAACGTATAATAATCACGCAAGGTGATGTAACCGTATCCGATACATTTTCTACGTATTGCTCTTCGCCTAAACTTGTGGCCTTATAATATGGGGTAGGGCGCCATCCCATGACATTCTCTAAAAACGGGGTGTTCCAGTAAACAAAAGATAAGTATCGCATTTTCATATCAGTACTATAATTTGCATCCCATGATGCGAAACAATACTTATTATGTTGAAAATTGATACCTCCTGGGATGCATCAATACGAATCAAGCTCCCTGCACGTGCTCAATTCGCAGCTTTTGACAGTCCATGCGAACGAATTAAGGCTGTTTTCAAAACTACTTACTTACTCGAGTAGATGTAAAGTCAGTTAATTCTACTTCTACTTCAAGTAGTTTTAGGTGGCTTATTGAAGAAGTACTTCTACTTGTATTTGAGTAGATTTTTCCGTCGCTACTTCTACTTGAGTAGCTTTCTTGACTACTTTGACCACCTCTGCTGATATCATCCACAAGTCAGTTTTTCTTTTCTTTAGCAATTGTCATACAATTCGGACCCTCTCTGTCTTTCAGCGTTCCCTTTCTTTGAATTCAAATCGACTAGCACTTTTTATACAGTTGCACTGTGTTCCAGAATAGCTATAACCATAAACTCTTGTGACCTCAGAACAGTGTGGAGATCAAACCACTACCTTCGAGTCACGAGTCACCTTGAGACATTACACATTTCGACCCGAGCCCAGCCAAGTACCTTCATCATTCAAGCCAAATTGAATTTTCGAAGTATGCATGATGATGCAAAGTCACTACACTTTGCCAACTGGGTGTAGGACAAATTAATTGGTCATTTATCTTGAATCAAATACTGAATAAACTTAAATATACATACGCTCTGATCTTCGATTACGTAACCTCGGTGCAACAATGCCAGCCTCGTCCGTACGTAGATGCGGCCTTTCTAAGCTTCAATTCCTCCGCTTCGTGTTGGAGTCCGAATTGGACTGGATAGATGGTGATTCGAGGCTGCTTATATGCATTTCTGTTTCAAAAACAAACAAAGACTTCCCTGCCAAGAGCTGGCTATAAGTTTCGGGCCCAGTTCGTGATGAGTTATTTTCTTTTTAATCTTTTTATGAATCACAGTTCGTGCTCCATCCGCGGCCATTAACTAATTGTTTTCGGCTCTACCAGCTACCAAAATGGCACAGCTTCGTGTGCGAGTTAATCTCCCTCATCATTATAAATGACCCATTATAACGACTTCGTGCACGAGCAGAAATGACTAAGTGTCACGATTCGGCCTCGGCTCCTTATTTGGATAGAAACATCGGTCGCCCTTTTTGATTTTGTGCCAAACCAATACATTGCAGTACCTCGCTCGCTGCAATCACCTTTCCCCCACTCAGAGAAATACATTACCTTTGGGTTGTCAGTCCTTTTACAAGCTTACTCAGCAACCCACACACAACAACGTCTAACAACAAGAATTCTTCAATTCGGGTTTTCATGCGAAGCCTAGCTTGAACTCCGGGATCCTAGTATTTTTAGGCGTCAGAGGCATACCCTGTACGACCTTAGCTTGGCTGGCCCATAATTGGTCGAAGCGACGACCTAGCGCATCACAAATAGCCCCCCTTTTTTAATAAAAGGGCGACTTTTGTTCATATATTTCTTTAGGTCGCCAGCGGGCGCTGTTGTTTCATTATGCGCACACGAAATTCATTCGAGGTTCTCCTAAACTGGATTATAGCATAGAGAGTACCGCACGAATAATTTGTATCTTCTTTGTACGGGCGAAACCAGAATACATATATTCTTGCGCGCTGTGTCAAATACATGCGACATCATATGCCAACGATTGTTAACACACGGCGTTGATCACCCGAATTTAGTGCGAGTTTAGAATCCCGGACTATTGTTGATTTTCCTGAGGTGAATTTATTGAAATTCAACGTCGAGTTAACTTTATGTTTTCTTTCACCGAATAGTTGCAAAATTGCGGAGTTTTAAAAGGGTCAAAATACAACTACAGGTCACATTACTTTGGTATAGATACAGTATCACGTCAGATATATCTTCGCTTGTATATTTATATCGGCCGCACGAGATACGTAGCTGGGTGTTTACCTTAGATGGATTGTTCTCGAGTTTCATGATCAAAAAGTGGTAGGTTCACGCGGGTTTTCACTACGCGGCCATCCATATGGTAATCTCGTTATCATGTTGTATCACCAACCAGCAAGCCAGTGTCGAAAACGTCCGTTCAGCAAAACTACTTGAACTAATTCAGAACTCGCACCGCCGCGAATCTCGCGCCTCATCAGCACCTGACAGCACAACCCAACGCCAAGCACCGCATAATGCACTTCTGCACAGTATTAATTACAGAGCAAACGCTTACCATACTGACCAAGCGATCAATTGTACAAAGCAGATGAGAATTAACATCCATCATGCGGTATATACGGGAGAGCACAGATAATAACGCGCGAATGATCAGGCTATTATTGTATCTCCCCTATAAAGGTGAGATCATAATTCACATTTTCCTACGTGCTATGTCAAATACCCGTGACAACGCATCCCCACGATCGCTAACACACGGCGCTTTTCACCCGCGTGAATGGAGATTCAAATTGAGTGTGAATTTAGGATCACATACAATTGTCGTTTTTCTGACGTGAGCTTACCGAACTAATTTCAACAATAATTCCAAAGGTCATGTATTCCCGTATGTATATAAAAAAAACGCAACTACAGGTCGCATTAATTTGGTAAATTAAAAGTCCGCTGCTCGCCGTCATATTAACTTTGCCGCAACGATAGGTCTTCGCATCTCATTCGAGTTATACCATATGGCATCGATTATGAAATTTGACCCTTTATAACTTCCTGAATTCGCATCGCCCATTAAGCGATAACAGTTATTCACTCTACCAAGCTAGACTTAAATATGTGGTTGCCGCGATTCACTGACTATACAGCCGGCGAGTTCACATTTCGCCTCAATTAAAATGGCCGACAGATTATACCTCTGATCGTTAATGTTCGTTCCTTGTATTTATCCTCGGTACACGAATACTACATTAATGCCTTCAAGTTCAGATTACTCTACACTACATTTCTACCCTTTTCTTTACGCTTACACGTCAATTTTTGGTGGGGTTAAGTTCATCTGTTCCATATGAGTTCAAATAAACTTCAATAAAATATATGCTTCGTCATATTACACTTCTTTTACAACCATTCTCTCGAATTTCAAACAGTGTTCTCCGTGTAACAGAGGGTACTAGGTATATGAGAACCTGTGTTTTCATACTACTCACCAAACAAAAACATCACAACTTGTTTTTTTCCGGGGATATCTAGATCTCCTGAGTTTTGAAGGTTTTTGAAAATAGCACGCACATATTCAATGGCCATTTTGCGGCAGTCACTAAGCTTAACCCTGCAATTTCAAAAGTGACTATTTCCAACTGACTCCGAGCGAACAACCAAATCTACTTTTAGAACTTTTTAAAAGTACTATACACATTTATATTTTCGCTACTTCTATTTGAACCTGAGTAAATCATTGTAGCAATACTTCAACTACTTCAGTAGCAACGCTGCATACATCACCCACCTCTGAAAAAAAGTCACCTATCCATGATCATTCCACAAAATCTCGATGCCTTACAATACAGAATTGAATTTTCAGGATTCCATCATGTTATGTAAAGAAATGAGGAAGATACATACACTTCACAGATAGAACATTTACGAATACATAATTTAATCCTCAAATCCCTACTTCATGTGTATATGACCGAAATAATGATGCAGGCATTTGAAAAAAGTAACAGTAATTTGCAACTGTACAGAACTAGACCAATGCAAAAATTACCATGTGGACAACAAAAACAGTTTATGCGTGATTTGTTAAGCAATAACAGTGCTAGATATCAATTTTTGTCATCTTCAACTTGGGAAAAGTATTTGGATGATGTCCTTAATAATGCAGCAGTACACTCGCTTTCGTTGGCTCAAGAATGGCCAAATACGACCCGAACGATGCCGTATCTACTCTTGATGAAATCTGCCTTGTTTAGCTGTTTGTCCATCTTTGCTTGCTCTTGCCCGAATCATTGGTAGGATGGGGAACATTCTTTTTCCGTAATTTTATATGATATCAAGGTGTCACCAAATTCATTAATATCTGTAGTGCAGGATAAGGATTCGGCTATTTGACCGTACCTGTCCATGGTTATGCATAAATGGTTATCGAGACTCAAGAATTTTTTGGTTTTCTAAGTTGCTGTTCCTTCAGCACAAGAATCTATCCATTTTCGCATTTTAGGCAAGAAATCAATTTCCAGCCAGTCTAAGCGTGAATCGTCTGGACTGCAATATGGCTTCAACTCGGCGTTGTAGCTGAACTTGGTTGATGTATTCATAATATCGAACCACTTGTAAATACCTGCAAACCATGCAGAAGCTTCTTTACCGTCACCTCTCCTGCTCGCATAATATGCGCAACACTATTAGACAGAAGCTGAGCTGCAAAAATCTCCCGCATCTTTGCCAAGCTTTGCATACGAAAATGTGCATACGTCAATTTGCCGCATCTCAATTCCGTCAGTTCAAACAACCGTAAAATGCCGCCATCGAATATATTTACCATCCTTGTTGAGAAGTTTCGTACCACCAGTGCGACTGGCGTAGAGGTTGTTGCGTACGCTCTTGGAACATCTTGGGATTTGCACTGAGTCCATCAGCAACAAACGCAGCTACCCGAAATCCACAATCCACCAAGATGCCGACACATTTCCAGAATATAGGCCTACTCGAAAGTCGAAATGAAGCCACCGACTTTGTTGCGCAGTATGCCAAGGGTTTGGAAACAGACGTTACCAGGCCACTGGCATAAACTTGAAGAGCGTGTGTAGCTGGTTCATCATCATCTACATTCTACAGGTCTCGACTCCCCAAGATCAACGAATCCTACCATTCCGTCTTTCGTTGTACTGAATACAATATTCTCTTTCACTGAAAATGCAAAAAATCAGAAGTCGTTAGTAGTTATATAGATCGGTCGCACGCGGCTATGGGGTTCTTATGGGCCCGCTGGTGACTCGCCGCGAAACTCGTGTTGGTGATTCGCCCTTTTCGACCCCCCTATCGCTGGTGAGTCGCCATGTGTTCTTATGGGTGCGGTCGTGATTCGCCCTTTCAGGTATAGGCTGCGTCGGTGACTCGCCGCGAAAACTCGTGTTGGTGACTCGCCTTTTTTACTATAGGCGGTGGCGGTGATTCGCCTGTCATGTATTCTTACGCGGTCTCTGGTGACTCGCCATGTGTTCTTATGGGTGCGGCCGTGAATCGCCCTTTCGGGTATAGTCAACTCTCGCGCTGTGTTGAAGAAGTATCAGGAATAGTAAATAGGCACGTGATTGATTCTTAGTTAATGTGTATATTACAAATTATTAAATATGACCGATTCGAGTTAATCCCAACGTTTGCGGTTAATGCGACTTCGATATATCGTTATTCATATGGGTGCGGCGATGATTCGTACTTTCGTTGATAGAATGCTAGCGGTATGTCGTACTTTCACCAAAAAGGGTGTGAAATAGTTTGCTAAATCTAGGAATCAGTCGCTTGGTAATTAGTTTACCACGGAGCCGGCGTAGACGGCGATTCCAATACCAACAATAGCCGCGTTCACATATTAACACTCCAAATAGGTGTGAAATAGTTTGCAAACCCTGCGATCGCTGACAAGATAATGTCTCAGACATACGCGACTTGATGTTACAGGCATATCGATCACTCACGCGGTGAAATTTTCGTAAGCAGTTTGGGACAGAGCTTGATTTCAGTCGTAAGATTTAATAAGTAACGAATAACAGACCGCCAGTGTCGGTAACTTGAATATCGACAAATTGCCACTTATTTCCGCTCTAACCCCAATCCTTTGTGAAGTGAACGCTTATTCAAAAAGGTGTGAAATATTGGTAAAATCCCGCGACCGCTCACAAGATAATACCTAAGACATAACCATCGCTCGCGACTCGCTGTTACATACATGCCGATCGTTGACAACGTAATATTTCGGTAATTAGTTTACCACAGAGCCGGCGTAGACGGTGATTCGAATATCAGCAATAACCACGCTCACAAACTAACAGTTCGAAAAGGTGTGGAATAGTTTGCTAAATCTGGCACATGGTAATGTTTTGGTAATTAGTTTGTCCCAGAGCCGGCGTAGACGGTGATTCGAATATCAACAATAACCGCGTTCACAAACCAACACTTCAAAAAGGTGTGAAATAGGTTACAAATCCCCCGATCGCTCACAAGATAACACCAAAGACATAGCCATTTCTCGCGTCTTGCCATTACATACATCCCAATCGCTACAGTGTAATATGTCGATGGTTGTTGCTATCAAGTAATAAGTAATGAATACCAGTACCAGCACAGACCGTGATTCGAAAACCAACAATTTGTCACTTGCACGCGATCGCTATATGTTTTGACACTTCGCACCGTTTTCACATCTATAGAATCAATACCAACTATAATTCTACAAGAATCAGGACTCACAAGTATGTGCATTATACAGTTATTGTCTTTATTAACTTGAAATCAACCTCTTAACAAAAACACGCATCTTATCACTCGTCAACTCTATCATGAAAATCCTCGAGTCCTTATCAGCAAAAATGTTATAGCGCGGCGTCGGAATCCATTCGAGGGGTGTTCTAAAGTTAAATCCAGATAATCCAAAATGAAATATTTGGACTTTGACATAGTCTGAATCGAAATATATTGACAAACATGACTACCAACTTTGATCCAGTCACATTTCAAGATCATACTTTGAAACAATCCTTGAAACTTACAACTCTATTCACGACTGAGTTTTCCGTTTACCAAATGGAGTTTCAGTAAATACTATCGCGATATTTTAATGTGTTACTACACACAATAGAATCAATCAATGAAATAGCACCTGTTGTAAATATTTCTAACTTGACAACCACTTGTGCATACCGCGATCGACTTGTAACGCGATGAGTTAAATCGGAATATTTCAATCTATTTGTCGAAACCTTGAACAAGCTATCTGGTTATTTTTTGTTGCAATCGAGTGAACGGAAATAGTATTACATCTCAACATTTTAACATCTTCCCATACACAAAAGAGTAAAATACAAAAAAGCCTTGTCAAGTCAATCCGTTACCCGACCAAAGCAAAAAGTATCATTATGAAAAGTAGACAAGACTATACGCGAGTAATCACCACAATCCAAAATCCTTAACAAGCTTGGTTGTATTCATATCCCTACGACACATCTTTTTTATTCAACTTTAAAAGTCGTTACTATTCTGTAAGATAAAGTAATTACTACTCGGTATATTTTATAAACCAAAGTAAATACTACTCGGTGTGCGGTTTGGGATTAACATAATATGTTTGAGTATGCAAGATTTGAAAGTCTACCCAACATGTTGAGAATTCATTTCTTACAATCGAACACAGGTGTTATATCAAAAATTATCATGATGTAAACATAAGGATTGACACATTGATTTGACATATGAGATTTTGTAATAGTTGATCATGACTTTATTATTAAATTATTTGAGTTAATTAGATCTACACTGTGGTAAATGTTATGGCAGCAACAAACTTTTCAGTACCAATGTTATTAACATATTAAGCTGTAAAACTATGTGTGTCTGAAATGTTCTTGATAGGAAAATTACTCCACCTTGGTAAAAATCACTCTGCGTATCGCAGATATCAGAAAATATTTCCAGTAACCAAGACTAAAGATGAAACGACAATATCGGTATTAACACATTCAACAGCCAGTACAATTATTAAAAACTATCGTTTGCGATAAACAGCACTAAAGATGTAATAATTCCAGTATTCATACATTGAACATCCGATACAAAATGTTTTATTATCCCGATTCCCAACGGGTAATTGAAACGACTAAGTGTATAATCAGTATATCACAATATCGTTACTATTGAATCCAACGATTTATTGTCGGAATTTGTGACAGAGAATTGAAACATATGCACTTTACAGAGTATGAAAATATCACTTTGAGTATCGAGTACCGTTCGAAGCTAGCGATCAATTCTTAATCATTTCAGTAACTCCTCATTGTGCGTGCTAAATGTAAAATATCGCGAGGTTATACACTCTAAGACTTTGATTATTGTGAAAGTAAATTGTGATATGTTTGTTAGATGCATCCAATTCAACTAGAAGTGTCTAGTGCCCAACACTCGTAATATCAAAAAAGTACTTGCTACACTGTTATTTGCTAAACGTGTTTTGTATTGTTGTTCATTTCTAGCATTGATTGAAATCATTCTTGAATCCTCAAATAATAATTCCCGACATGAAACCAAGCCGCTGAAAGTCGTTACCATCACGAAGATACAATGTGTACGATGTTTGTCAAATGTGTCCTACCTGGCCAACAGAAAACAATTTTCACTAGCTTGGTAATGAAACCGAAGTCTCCATTCGATATTTTGTTTGTGTCAAATACTTTACAATGAACACATTTGCGTGGTTGAGCTTTACATCATCAAGCTGTTATTTGTAAATCAAGATTTCGGTAAACTTGTAAATGTATCGTTTAACTACCTGACATTTATTGACTGCTGAACATACCAAACGATGCACATTCACTTACGAAATACTGTGTTGATCGTAATTTCCACCTTCGTGATAATCGAAGTACATTTGTTTCGAGTTCATAACAACCGACTACTTCTCTATGACATGGCGAATTTTTTGAAAAGTTATGCTTAGAAGATTGGTGCATCTCGCGAAAAATAATATACCACTCATATTGATACTGTTACTTCATTGACCGGTATTTTCAAACGAGTCGATTTTCAACCGAGCAAAATTTATTACTTGAGTTGTCCCGCTTACTATATTTAAATGTAAACTCACCCGTCTTTCAACAACAAACAATGATAAAAAAAGTACACAAGCAAACACAACAAGTTTTACACTAATTATTATTCCACGCATCTCATTTCATACTAAGTGTATATGAAAGATATTCATGGTACACGAATATATTCGCTCATGCTACGAACATACGCAATGATTGGTGACGCTTTCACACTATTTCGATTTAGTGTAACAAAAACAACAACAACAATTTTCACTCTCTTGACTTATGAAAACAACAGACGAACCTTCATTCAATATTTTGTTTTTGTCAACTATAGTTACTTTTTCATGAGACCCCCACTACTCTTACAAAAGTACGAAAGATATTTACACAAAGTAATCAACTTTACTCGATATTCTCATATTACGAAACTACGAATGGTTGGTTTGACTCTACAAACTGTTTCGTTACCTCAAGACCTTTATTGTCTGAATGGTTGTTCATGTGTCTTAAGAACCGAATAGTTCAACACAGCACTAGTACCAACAGAAACATCAGAGTTGTTTACACAAAAGTTTGTATGTGTGCAGTATGCGAATACCATGTGTAAGTCCAGCACAATTGCGGTATCCATCCGAGTTTAGTTAACACAAATTTATTACAACGGAGCCACGTAAACTTTCGTGAAAGAAAAGCATACTCACTTCCAGAGGGTTATGTCAACGCCATAGCAGTACTCCAACAACAAAGTACATATGTTTTCTAGTCACAGTCCTTACATCTTTCACATAGATCAATCTACTTTGCTAACGAAACGTGCTGAGTCACCACATGATTACCCTCACAACAAAAACAGCTAGAAGATATTATCATACAAAAATATTCCTAACCCTTTGCGCACCAGTGACAAATCATACAACAAACATTTTTTGTGAGGTGAATTGTTGTTCAGTGTCAAGTCTACCTGTTGAAACGTACATTAAAACAACACAGTCACAACTCAATTAAAACCACGAATCTATTTTCATTTCGTCACATACAGAAAAATAAATTTTAATTTCCCAAAACATACTTGTAGTCAAGAAATATTTTTATTAATCAAAATCATCGACTTCTGTTTACGGTGTTAGTGTGTGCATGTCATACACGTGGGGACCGTATTAAAATGGACACGACACGACTGAATGTAAGGAGATAGAAGTCTATCGCATAGATTTGCATGTGGTCTTCGCTACGGTTTCAAAAAACGAATCATCTCTTTTGCGTTGATCTAGACCGAGCAAGTTAGTTAATGGCCATGATTGTGTTTGTCATATGCGAATGATAGGGTTACTGTCAAATCTACATACAACAACCTTCTGGTACTCAAAATAACAATTTCATTCTCTCCCTTCGTAGTCATATACCGCCAACTCGTCTTTTTTGTTCATCGACAGCCGCGTTTAACAAGACCAACGACACTGAACCCACGACGTTTACCTATGTAAAATTACCACTTTCACTTGTCAGTCAATCGTTTACCTGACTAAACATATTATTTTCCTTTGGAGATCTGACGTTTACCCAGAGTAAGAAACCATTTTCACTTGTAAATATATTTTTTCCTTGGCTAACAAACCTTTTTTCACTTGGAAATATATTTTTTCCTTGGCTAACAAACCTTTTTTCACTTGGAAATATATTTTTTCTCCGGTTAACAAACCTTTTTCACTTGGAAATATATTTTTCCCTTTTCTCCCTGAGCAACAAACCATTCTCACTTGGTGGTCCGTCGTTTAGCCGAGTAAAAATATCATTTTCCTTTGGAGATCCGGCGTTTACCCAGTGTAACAATACATTTTCACTTGGAAAAATACTTTTACCTAGAGTAACTAATCATTTTCTCCTGGGTAACAATCCCTTTTCGTCTGGAAACTATCATTTAACTGAGTACCAATACCGTTTTCACTTGGAAATACATTTTTTCCCTGGGTAACAATACCATTTTCGTTTTGAAAACTGACAACCACACCGGTCAATTTGATATTTTTGTATATTGTTACAACAAACAGTGACGGAAATATACACAGACAACCGGTTTCAGAGTATACCCCATCGGTCTTATCACATCAATATCATCGGTTAACCACATACAATATGCTCTTGTACACCGAAATGCATGTTTTGGAAAATTGGACAATAGGCCTCGATAGTTCTGTGATGTCCGGGTTCGTGCTTTGGATTTTCCAGAGTCAAAATGTCTGAATAAAACACCTCCTCGAAGACGGTTGGTATGTGGATAACGGTGTTCGGAAAACGGTTGGATTTATGTCACTCATCGCGATAACAATTCCTGGTCGAGTTTTCCTCCGGCATGTTTGCTATATTGTGTCTTTATTGGTCAATGTATGTCTCGACATTCAGTTTGAAATCGGCAATGATAAAGTATGTAACCGGATCCGGATATCAACTCTGAATCGATAAACCAATGAACAATATTCAAAGTAAACATGTCACACCCTGTGTTTCCACGAAAAAATACCATCCAGACATACGTCGCGCTTGTTTGCCCACACCAGTATACGCGCAAATGGAGGTGTGTGACATTGCATGCAATGTGTTGGTATACAAACATCGATCCACTGACATTATCATAGCTGGTAGTTTTGATGTAGATCGAATGTCACCCGATAACAATACCAATAAGCCACATTGCAATGACTCTGAGTCAATCTGAAGCATGACATACAGACACACAAACATGGAACCGTAACATGGGTTATTCGCACGGCGGTGAAAGTGAACTGTACAGCAATAGAGCGCTCACAGTCAAATATGCAAACCGTGTACAATCATATAACCAGGTTTTTGTCGGATATGTACAAATCCAATAAATCGATACATTTCTTTTGCCTGGACATCAATAATACAATCACCATTCAAATACATCGCTCGAATGTGAGGTTCGTCTGGTGTAAACCCCATGTCAAATAACACCAAAGTGTGCCTTCCGTGTTTTATTATTTCCACCGACGCTTCTTGTCTGTGTCGTAACACTATGGTGCTGGGACTTGAAAAACGACAGATTGTGAAACGGATTGACATGACCAACTGAATCGATGTCAATAGCCTTGTGGTGATGAAAATTTCAAAATGCTACCGATACAGCTAACTGAGAGCGACGTCAATAGCCTTGTGGTGACGCCGTTTCAAAATATCACCGATATGACCAACTGAATCGACGTCAATAACTTTGCGTGATACCGTTTCAAAATGTTACCGATATGACAAACTGAAACCCCGATCTCTTGTGGTGATGGTCGTTTCGAAATGTCCCCGGACGAACTGGACCCTTACGAAAGTGTGTTTTATGATTGCGTGTGAAATCACGAGGCAGTGTTCTATTGCGGTGTACGATTGCAGTCTTCACAGAAACACACCTTATTGGATCACAGTATCAGTCCCAGATTTGCAGAATCACTGTTCACGATATTTATCTGGAGTCGTTATGTGGGAGTAGCGACATCCATGCATCGTGACTGAAAGACTGATCGCAATCATTTCGAGCACCGTACTTCGATAGTTCACATTGGTCGAACGCTGCAGTCTCAGCAGAAAACTTCGGTGTCGATAACACGCTGGATATTGACCGATGTATCAAATTGGTCTGGGTGGTCTGTCTGGAGATAGGGTCATGACTATCTTGTAATGTTACAACGCAATAAAACCATCGACTAAATCAGTGAACGGTGTCGAAATATCGATGTAATAGCGCGGACTCAGAGTCATTGCAATGTGGCTTATTGGTATTGTTATCGGGTGACATTCGATCTACATCAAAACTACCAGCTATGATAATGTCAGTGGATCGATGTTTGTATACCAACACATTGCATGCAATGTCACACACCTCCATTTGCGCGTATACTGGTGTGGGCAAACAAGCGCGACGTATGTCTGGATGGTATTTTTTCGTGGAAACACAGGGTGTGACATGTTTACTTTGAATATTGTTCATTGGTTTATCGATTCAGAGTTGATATCCGGATCCGGTTACATACTTTATCATTGCCGATTTCAAACTGAATGTCGAGACATACATTGACCAATAAAGACACAATATAGCAAACATGCCGGAGGAAAACTCGACCAGGAATTGTTATCGCGATGAGTGACATAAATCCAACCGTTTTCCGAACACCGTTATCCACATACCAACCGTCTTCGAGGAGGTGTTTTATTCAGACATTTTGACTCTGGAAAATCCAAAGCACGAACCCGGACATCACAGAACTATCGAGGCCTATTGTCCAATTTTCCAAAACATGCATTTCGGTGTACAAGAGCATATTGTATGTGGTTAACCGATGATATTGATGTGATAAGACCGATGGGGTATACTCTGAAACCGGTTGTCTGTGTATATTTCCGTCACTGTTTGTTGTAACAATATACAAAAATATCAAATTGACCGGTGTGGTTGTCAGTTTTCAAAACGAAAATGGTATTGTTACCCAGGGAAAAAATGTATTTCCAAGTGAAAACGGTATTGGTACTCAGTTAAATGATAGTTTCCAGACGAAAAGGGATTGTTACCCAGGAGAAAATGATTAGTTACTCTAGGTAAAAGTATTTTTCCAAGTGAAAATGTATTGTTACACTGGGTAAACGCCGGATCTCCAAAGGAAAATGATATTTTTACTCGGCTAAACGACGGACCACCAAGTGAGAATGGTTTGTTGCTCAGGGAGAAAAGGGAAAAATATATTTCCAAGTGAAAAAGGTTTGTTAACCGGAGAAAAAATATATTTCCAAGTGAAAAAAGGTTTGTTAGCCAAGGAAAAAATATATTTCCAAGTGAAAAAAGGTTTGTTAGCCAAGGAAAAAATATATTTACAAGTGAAAATGGTTTCTTACTCTGGGTAAACGTCAGATCTCCAAAGGAAAATAATATGTTTAGTCAGGTAAACGATTGACTGACAAGTGAAAGTGGTAATTTTACATAGGTAAACGTCGTGGGTTCAGTGTCGTTGGTCTTGTTAAACGCGGCTGTCGATGAACAAAAAAGACGAGTTGGCGGTATATGACTACGAAGGGAGAGAATGAAATTGTTATTTTGAGTACCAGAAGGTTGTTGTATGTAGATTTGACAGTAACCCTATCATTCGCATATGACAAACACAATCATGGCCATTAACTAACTTGCTCGGTCTAGATCAACGCAAAAGAGATGATTCGTTTTTTGAAACCGTAGCGAAGACCACATGCAAATCTATGCGATAGACTTCTATCTCCTTACATTCAGTCGTGTCGTGTCCATTTTAATACGGTCCCCACGTGTATGACATGCACACACTAACACCGTAAACAGAAGTCGATGATTTTGATTAATAAAAATATTTCTTGACTACAAGTATGTTTTGGGAAATTAAAATTTATTTTTCTGTATGTGACGAAATGAAAATAGATTCGTGGTTTTAATTGAGTTGTGACTGTGTTGTTTTAATGTACGTTTCAACAGGTAGACTTGACACTGAACAACAATTCACCTCACAAAAAATGTTTGTTGTATGATTTGTCACTGGTGCGCAAAGGGTTAGGAATATTTTTGTATGATAATATCTTCTAGCTGTTTTTGTTGTGAGGGTAATCATGTGGTGACTCAGCACGTTTCGTTAGCAAAGTAGATTGATCTATGTGAAAGATGTAAGGACTGTGACTAGAAAACATATGTACTTTGTTGTTGGAGTACTGCTATGGCGTTGACATAACCCTCTGGAAGTGAGTATGCTTTTCTTTCACGAAAGTTTACGTGGCTCCGTTGTAATAAATTTGTGTTAACTAAACTCGGATGGATACCGCAATTGTGCTGGACTTACACATGGTATTCGCATACTGCACACATACAAACTTTTGTGTAAACAACTCTGATGTTTCTGTTGGTACTAGTGCTGTGTTGAACTATTCGGTTCTTAAGACACATGAACAACCATTCAGACAATAAAGGTCTTGAGGTAACGAAACAGTTTGTAGAGTCAAACCAACCATTCGTAGTTTCGTAATATGAGAATATCGAGTAAAGTTGATTACTTTGTGTAAATATCTTTCGTACTTTTGTAAGAGTAGTGGGGGTCTCATGAAAAAGTAACTATAGTTGACAAAAACAAAATATTGAATGAAGGTTCGTCTGTTGTTTTCATAAGTCAAGAGAGTGAAAATTGTTGTTGTTGTTTTTGTTACACTAAATCGAAATAGTGTGAAAGCGTCACCAATCATTGCGTATGTTCGTAGCATGAGCGAATATATTCGTGTACCATGAATATCTTTCATATACACTTAGTATGAAATGAGATGCGTGGAATAATAATTAGTGTAAAACTTGTTGTGTTTGCTTGTGTACTTTTTTTATCATTGTTTGTTGTTGAAAGACGGGTGAGTTTACATTTAAATATAGTAAGCGGGACAACTCAAGTAATAAATTTTGCTCGGTTGAAAATCGACTCGTTTGAAAATACCGGTCAATGAAGTAACAGTATCAATATGAGTGGTATATTATTTTTCGCGAGATGCACCAATCTTCTAAGCATAACTTTTCAAAAAATTCGCCATGTCATAGAGAAGTAGTCGGTTGTTATGAACTCGAAACAAATGTACTTCGATTATCACGAAGGTGGAAATTACGATCAACACAGTATTTCGTAAGTGAATGTGCATCGTTTGGTATGTTCAGCAGTCAATAAATGTCAGGTAGTTAAACGATACATTTACAAGTTTACCGAAATCTTGATTTACAAATAACAGCTTGATGATGTAAAGCTCAACCACGCAAATGTGTTCATTGTAAAGTATTTGACACAAACAAAATATCGAATGGAGACTTCGGTTTCATTACCAAGCTAGTGAAAATTGTTTTCTGTTGGCCAGGTAGGACACATTTGACAAACATCGTACACATTGTATCTTCGTGATGGTAACGACTTTCAGCGGCTTGGTTTCATGTCGGGAATTATTATTTGAGGATTCAAGAATGATTTCAATCAATGCTAGAAATGAACAACAATACAAAACACGTTTAGCAAATAACAGTGTAGCAAGTACTTTTTTGATATTACGAGTGTTGGGCACTAGACACTTCTAGTTGAATTGGATGCATCTAACAAACATATCACAATTTACTTTCACAATAATCAAAGTCTTAGAGTGTATAACCTCGCGATATTTTACATTTAGCACGCACAATGAGGAGTTACTGAAATGATTAAGAATTGATCGCTAGCTTCGAACGGTACTCGATACTCAAAGTGATATTTTCATACTCTGTAAAGTGCATATGTTTCAATTCTCTGTCACAAATTCCGACAATAAATCGTTGGATTCAATAGTAACGATATTGTGATATACTGATTATACACTTAGTCGTTTCAATTACCCGTTGGGAATCGGGATAATAAAACATTTTGTATCGGATGTTCAATGTATGAATACTGGAATTATTACATCTTTAGTGCTGTTTATCGCAAACGATAGTTTTTAATAATTGTACTGGCTGTTGAATGTGTTAATACCGATATTGTCGTTTCATCTTTAGTCTTGGTTACTGGAAATATTTTCTGATATCTGCGATACGCAGAGTGATTTTTACCAAGGTGGAGTAATTTTCCTATCAAGAACATTTCAGACACACATAGTTTTACAGCTTAATATGTTAATAACATTGGTACTGAAAAGTTTGTTGCTGCCATAACATTTACCACAGTGTAGATCTAATTAACTCAAATAATTTAATAATAAAGTCATGATCAACTATTACAAAATCTCATATGTCAAATCAATGTGTCAATCCTTATGTTTACATCATGATAATTTTTGATATAACACCTGTGTTCGATTGTAAGAAATGAATTCTCAACATGTTGGGTAGACTTTCAAATCTTGCATACTCAAACATATTATGTTAATCCCAAACCGCACACCGAGTAGTATTTACTTTGGTTTATAAAATATACCGAGTAGTAATTACTTTATCTTACAGAATAGTAACGACTTTTAAAGTTGAATAAAAAAGATGTGTCGTAGGGATATGAATACAACCAAGCTTGTTAAGGATTTTGGATTGTGGTGATTACTCGCGTATAGTCTTGTCTACTTTTCATAATGATACTTTTTGCTTTGGTCGGGTAACGGATTGACTTGACAAGGCTTTTTTGTATTTTACTCTTTTGTGTATGGGAAGATGTTAAAATGTTGAGATGTAATACTATTTCCGTTCACTCGATTGCAACAAAAAATAACCAGATAGCTTGTTCAAGGTTTCGACAAATAGATTGAAATATTCCGATTTAACTCATCGCGTTACAAGTCGATCGCGGTATGCACAAGTGGTTGTCAAGTTAGAAATATTTACAACAGGTGCTATTTCATTGATTGATTCTATTGTGTGTAGTAACACATTAAAATATCGCGATAGTATTTACTGAAACTCCATTTGGTAAACGGAAAACTCAGTCGTGAATAGAGTTGTAAGTTTCAAGGATTGTTTCAAAGTATGATCTTGAAATGTGACTGGATCAAAGTTGGTAGTCATGTTTGTCAATATATTTCGATTCAGACTATGTCAAAGTCCAAATATTTCATTTTGGATTATCTGGATTTAACTTTAGAACACCCCTCGAATGGATTCCGACGCCGCGCTATAACATTTTTGCTGATAAGGACTCGAGGATTTTCATGATAGAGTTGACGAGTGATAAGATGCGTGTTTTTGTTAAGAGGTTGATTTCAAGTTAATAAAGACAATAACTGTATAATGCACATACTTGTGAGTCCTGATTCTTGTAGAATTATAGTTGGTATTGATTCTATAGATGTGAAAACGGTGCGAAGTGTCAAAACATATAGCGATCGCGTGCAAGTGACAAATTGTTGGTTTTCGAATCACGGTCTGTGCTGGTACTGGTATTCATTACTTATTACTTGATAGCAACAACCATCGACATATTACACTGTAGCGATTGGGATGTATGTAATGGCAAGACGCGAGAAATGGCTATGTCTTTGGTGTTATCTTGTGAGCGATCGGGGGATTTGTAACCTATTTCACACCTTTTTGAAGTGTTGGTTTGTGAACGCGGTTATTGTTGATATTCGAATCACCGTCTACGCCGGCTCTGGGACAAACTAATTACCAAAACATTACCATGTGCCAGATTTAGCAAACTATTCCACACCTTTTCGAACTGTTAGTTTGTGAGCGTGGTTATTGCTGATATTCGAATCACCGTCTACGCCGGCTCTGTGGTAAACTAATTACCGAAATATTACGTTGTCAACGATCGGCATGTATGTAACAGCGAGTCGCGAGCGATGGTTATGTCTTAGGTATTATCTTGTGAGCGGTCGCGGGATTTTACCAATATTTCACACCTTTTTGAATAAGCGTTCACTTCACAAAGGATTGGGGTTAGAGCGGAAATAAGTGGCAATTTGTCGATATTCAAGTTACCGACACTGGCGGTCTGTTATTCGTTACTTATTAAATCTTACGACTGAAATCAAGCTCTGTCCCAAACTGCTTACGAAAATTTCACCGCGTGAGTGATCGATATGCCTGTAACATCAAGTCGCGTATGTCTGAGACATTATCTTGTCAGCGATCGCAGGGTTTGCAAACTATTTCACACCTATTTGGAGTGTTAATATGTGAACGCGGCTATTGTTGGTATTGGAATCGCCGTCTACGCCGGCTCCGTGGTAAACTAATTACCAAGCGACTGATTCCTAGATTTAGCAAACTATTTCACACCCTTTTTGGTGAAAGTACGACATACCGCTAGCATTCTATCAACGAAAGTACGAATCATCGCCGCACCCATATGAATAACGATATATCGAAGTCGCATTAACCGCAAACGTTGGGATTAACTCGAATCGGTCATATTTAATAATTTGTAATATACACATTAACTAAGAATCAATCACGTGCCTATTTACTATTCCTGATACTTCTTCAACACAGCGCGAGAGTTGACTATACCCGAAAGGGCGATTCACGGCCGCACCCATAAGAACACATGGCGAGTCACCAGAGACCGCGTAAGAATACATGACAGGCGAATCACCGCCACCGCCTATAGTAAAAAAGGCGAGTCACCAACACGAGTTTTCGCGGCGAGTCACCGACGCAGCCTATACCTGAAAGGGCGAATCACGACCGCACCCATAAGAACACATGGCGACTCACCAGCGATAGGGGGGTCGAAAAGGGCGAATCACCAACACGAGTTTCGCGGCGAGTCACCAGCGGGCCCATAAGAACCCCATAGCCGCGTGCGACCGATCTATATAACTACTGTCGTTAGACACATGAAACATCACCGTGAACAGCATTGCTGAAATATTCGCGATGAAGTTTTCGACACAGCTATAAAGTCATGAGAACACAATCTAGCCAATTTACAGGCAAATTCAAGGTTGGAATTGCTCCAATTTGCAAATTGATCGATTTGTGTCCTATACGCAAGAGCAAATGCATTAGACATTAAAAGGAAACTCGTTTCATCAGCTTACCAGTCAACTACCATGGGAATCAAAATATATAGTCAAGGTAGCCCACCACTCTGTAGTGCTTATGCAATGATGAAGAGTAGGCTACAGTATAGAATCATTTCCTCACCTTTCAACAAATCAGATAACGCGAATGAAGTTCGCAAATCTTTAAATCGTCTTTTTTTGTACAATTGATCCAGCCACGATCTTGACGCATGCTCCTTATAAATTTCTCAAGGCATTCCGCCGATTCATATTTGGCGCCAGTGCAAAAACGTTTTGCTGGAACTTTAAACAAATGCGCATTGGCAGAGGTTTAGCACACCCTGGTATGCGACACTATCTCACATCTGACGCAACCAACTATTCATCAATCACCTATTAGTGAGAAAAAAAGTTATAAATATTATAGTAGCCTTCAATAAAATTGCTTTCTGTTAAATGGGTCTCATTGAACTTTCAGGTTGGCCACCCACCAGCAATAAGATTAATCACAAAAGCATCTTAATCAGTTTCACTTTCAAGATATCAGATGGCGTAATTGATGCTTACAAATGTTCGAATCTCAATCTGTCCTAATTTTCCAAGCTTTTTTACGCTCATCCACAGGTGCAGAAACCTAAGCAGCTAGTCATTACCTGCATATTGCGCATTGGCGGAAGTTTGATTAGACCTCAGTATGCAGTACTGTCTCACTATGCTCGCAAAACCTGTTAACAATCAACCACCAAACGAAAAAACAGTGGAATAACTGCCAGCAAAGGTGATAGCAGTACTCCACCACGGTCAACATTACTCAATGAAGTGTATGCAGTCAACCTTATCCGCGCACACGCTGATTTCGGCGGGAGTAAACCTTACAGCGTAAGGGGGCGTGGCAGTTTCCAATCATTGTATGGGTAAATCTGATTACGTGAGCAGAGAGAGGATCAAAATTGATAGCAATATATATGTAACTCCCCATCATATTGCCCGATTAAAACGTGATTTACTGAAATTTTTCGCACTTCGCGCGTCTAGGCGGGAAAGCTGTCTCACCAAACGAACACCCAATGGAGATGTCAATAGCGTAAAAAAGGCGACAACCAAAGGGGGGGCTGGGGGGCGAAGCCCCCCAGAAGTTAGGTTTGCCACCCTATGGGGGGCCCAAGGCCAACGTTTTGGGGGGGGGCTGACGAAGTGCTGTTACGGCCCTGGCTCGATGTCACAGTCTTCTTCTATATCATTCCTTCGTTGTCGGTTCCTTTTATAAATTATGTATTCGTAAATGTTCTATCTGTGAAGTGTATGTATCTTCCTCATTTCTTTACATAACATGATGGAATCCTGAAAATTCAATTCTGTATTGTAAGGCATCGAGATTTTGTGGAATGATCATGGATAGGTGACTTTTTTTCAGAGGTGGGTGATGTATGCAGCGTTGCTACTGAAGTAGTTGAAGTATTGCTACAATGATTTACTCAGGTTCAAATAGAAGTAGCGAAAATATAAATGTGTATAGTACTTTTAAAAAGTTCTAAAAGTAGATTTGGTTGTTCGCTCGGAGTCAGTTGGAAATAGTCACTTTTGAAATTGCAGGGTTAAGCTTAGTGACTGCCGCAAAATGGCCATTGAATATGTGCGTGCTATTTTCAAAAACCTTCAAAACTCAGGAGATCTAGATATCCCCGGAAAAAAACAAGTTGTGATGTTTTTGTTTGGTGAGTAGTATGAAAACACAATCACCCGCGGAAGTAGGCAAACCTACTCGAGTACTCAAAATAACTAGAATTACTTCTTTAAAAACGACATCTGCTTGATATTTAATTATATATGATGTTATTGATGTAGGAACATGATGGAAAAGCGACACCTCAAGTTGGAATGAAGGTTGTGTCACTTGCAACAAAGGTTGAACGTCCGCGACTGTGTGAACATAAGCCTCGTTGGTCGTCACAAGGCTACATCACGGGGATTGCGTATAATTGCGAGTCGTCAATGTGTGAATTGGATTTAAGATACGCGCATGACGCGCGAAATTTATCTTGTGAACTAGGTGTAAGAATGTACGAAGTACGTGTACGTGAATCAACGTTTATATGGCAGCGGTCCGCTAGCATAATCAGAAGAAAAATGCCAGACGCGAGAAAGAAATGTGATTTTAAAGCTATTCAACAAGTCAACGCTTATTGCCACTGATAAATATACCCAACGAATTATATATCATCGCTAGTTCCTTAAAGAAGTATTGCTGAGGAAGCCTTTGTTTACAGCACAACTGTGTATGTGATGAAGCGTGACCAGGAACACGCTGAAACGCAGAGCTCACGGTAGTTTCCAATCATTGTATATATATATCATTGGTGGCCCGCGACTACATTCACTAGCGAGCCAACCAACGTTTTCGACCATGAACATTAGCCTAACAAGACCAAGCCTTGTTCCAATTAACCTTATGTTTACGTGCAGTCTTAACCGAGGGTTTGTACGTCCAACATGCAGCCAGAGAGTTCAAATAACTTCTGTCGACCACGGATTGACCTTAACTATTGAAGTAGGTTACATAACGTTACTAAATTGATTACCTACTGTTTTTGGTCTCTATGATTCACGCTCAAAGCTAATATTAAATGCGATTGATGTATCGATTCAGCAATTCGGTCTGCCGAACGGAGAAGTTGCCCGCCCCGGTTCTGAATGTTCACGCACAATAATCAGCTCGACAACTCGCTAGATTCTCAATTTCATGCTTTCAATACAGTTTACTTTTAAAAACAGTAGACAAGTAACAAACCCATTTGTGTCCGATTCATTTCGCAGAACTCTTACGCAGTTGTTAGCAACAGATAGGACAAAGGCAGAGGGACATTGAATTCCAAACCTAACCTGAACACAGTCCTGTCTTAAATTTAGTATCGATATATTTATAGAAACCTGTTTTTCCAAAGCCTCAGGTCCAGAAAACAACAACCCAATATTATTCAAAATACTGAGGCAAAGTGAAAATGTCAAACTAGCTGTAGTAACTAGAAAAAAATAATCAAAACTTCTGTACAATCATTTGTACATACTAAGTGTTAGAATGTGGAATCAAAATTGCTGTTATTCCTAAGTCAAGAAAGTGATCGTATTTTGGCTTTGGGAATAGTCAGGATTAACATATCTGCGAAAAGCAATGCTTTTTGTGATTTTCATAGCCGTGGCCTAATTTCCATTTTGCATATATGCCATGACCACCACTCGGCCTCAGTCTCCTTTTGAGCCACTGCCATACGGCAGGTTTAGGCCTAGCAGTTCATAACGAATCATCGTGTACGTTTTCACGAGCACGAGAATGGCAAATGTATGTATCCCAAGCTTGACTTGTTTCCAACTACACAGTTATTATGTAGCCTTTACAGAAAAACCGGAAATTAGATTATAATCAGATTAATGGCATTTCGCTCTAAGTAGGCAATACAGACAACTGAAATTATCCAATTGCCCAAGTCTGTCTGGATCGTCTCCGTCTTTTTGGTTCAACTGTTTGATTTTTGAGTCCGACTTGGATTATAAATTGGGGCCCGCAGTGTGCTTCGCCCTGTCGCTAGATGTCGGCATGATGAAGGAAGCGCTTTTCGTAATGAGTTCTCCCTCGACAAATTTGAATTTTTGTCGGCGTCTGATTCAGTCGCTGTGACAACCTGTGACCCAGGGAGGGGGTCCGGGGTTTGAATTCTACGACTTCTTCGTTCGAATGAGCCGCCACATTCTTACTCGCTTTGGAACGTCGCACAGGACTGGGTTGGTTACCGTCCTCTTTGACCTGTAATAATAGTAGGGGGTCAGTCAATACTAGCATTGGAATCACAGGATTTCAAGGTATATTCCGGTCCCGATTCCAGAATTAACTTGATTGAAATCCCGGGATTTCGCAAAAAGATCTACCAGACCTGAAACTACTTCCACTTACAACTAGGCCCACAATACTTTACGTTTTTACTTATTTGGAAATTTCTACTATTTGTAAGCCTACCTGAAAAAAAATTTACGGCACTACTTATCCTTCTCTTTGAGTACCAATGATAAATAATTTGACCATATCTGCTCCGGAAACAGCAACGTCGAATCACCATAACCTCGACCTCCAGACACATTCGTCACCCACCTTTTTACATTGGTATCAACTGACTTTTCCTGTAGACACTCAATCCAACCAGTTTCATGACAGTAAACAGGCCTAAGTTCAGCAAAACGTTTGGAATGATACGACCTGCCGTATTTTAGTTTCCTACCTAATAGCGCAAAACACCAATGCAGTGTCCGAGTGGAGCTTATCCGCATCGGTCATTGTATTGTTAACTACAGGCATTGCAAAATGACCGAGGGCACCATACCATCACATTTTCTGAAAGGGGGCACTGGGGATGTCAAGAGCCACTGTTCTTATGCAATGGTGTCGTTTGTAGGCAATCACATGATACGTTTCAACCCTCATGCTGTTAAAATAGATCTCCTGGTATGTAGCAATACAAATCCAGCTCTCCGCACCGTCCAGTCAGTTTCTAGGTTTCGAGAGCGTATTTATGACAGATTTTATAAATAATTACACATTTCAAGAGTTTCCAAAACAGCAAATTCTACTCCTACCTGAAGTAGGCTACTTCTGCGTTGCTTAAAACAGCACTACTCCTGCTCGTACTTGAGTGAATTTTTCAAAGTTACTTCTACTTGAGTATCCTTCTTGTCTACTTTCACAACTTCTGATCAATCATGCGGAATAATTCCGAGGAATCTGTGATTACATTGTTACGTTGCTTAAAAATGCTGCACACCAATCAGCTTGTTTCCAACCAGTAAAAACCGACGTGGAGCCAAATGCAATTTCAGACTTTATTACAAAAAATGAAATTTTCTGTCAACTTTTCTCTCAACGCCAAAAAGTTGTTAAGTTGCTTACAAGAACGTCTGTGAAGTCATTATCGACCAACAGCATGGTCACATAGTGCAATGAAATAGGTATGGTCGAAAAATACACAAGTATCTTTAATGTGATCTAGAACTGGCATTATCTTCTTTGTAATCGCATTAAAGGTACATATTTGAGCTCCCCACATCATTCATGCTGTTGTGGCGTCATAACGCTGATACTAGAAACTGAAGGCGTAATACTCGATTCAGAATCCATTTTGCCAAGTTCTGCTTGTAGCTAATAACTCACGGTAACATCCACGGTTTCTTGGCTTTCCGAAAACTCGTAATGATTGTCAGAGAAGAACACAGTCGGTGCGTCGTTGGGCCCTGCGATCGTGACTTTGACCTGGCCATAGAAGCGGGTTTTATATGAAACTACGTTTAAAATCAAACTGCAAGTTTATATACCTGAGAAAGTTCGCCGACTTGCGAGCCTGTTGAAGGGTTGCTCAGTTTCACACGGAACGTTTCATCTTCCTCGTACCGGCTGTCGTCGACAAGTGTGATGTCACAACTGGCCGTTCTAACCCCTGTCGGATAAAATTATAATGATAGCTGCACAGTTTCAAATTAGATTACAGATCAGCCTCATTAGAATGATAATGACAAATGTTTGTACGGCGAGTTCGGCTGGTTTCGAAGGGTACAGTTCTCCTGCTGCATTTTCAGGTAAACCATTTATGAGATTAGAATTAGATTACCCGCAATTCCTTTTATCACTCAGCTTACACAACTAGAATTATTATTAACAATCCATAGTCACGGTTTGACTAAGTAAGAAACGCACCGGGTTCAAACACGACAACACTCCGTTTGCTGTTTCTGTCTCGGCTCCGGAAATCGGATCCAGACCGGAGTCTTCCGGATTGCGTCGATCCGGTCGCCATTTCTGATTCCGTATAACACACGGCCGACACTTTCTCCTTGATGTCACCTGCAAGCAAGTAATCACTTTGAGAGACTTATTCATTCATAATGAGACAGTCTTGTACAGACTATCGACTACTTAGTTCAGTGCTCTTCAACCGGGGTGGTCGTACACCCTAGGGTGTACCAGAATTTGTAAAGGGTGTACCACTCTGATGGGGTGTACAGGGGTGTACCAGATCCGAATTACAATGAGCCGATGGCTAGCTATCACAAAGGCAGGTTTATGGGTCAGGACAGGTTGACGCACAGGTTAATGAGCATGCACCCCAAACCCACCAATTGGGGGGTACTCCCCTTACGCAGACCGAAAACTTCGTTATATATACCAAATAATAGGTTTAATTGTCCATAGGCGCCTAAATGACTGGCGCCATATGTTCCTGTCTTGGCAATCTGAACCTCAGAAGACAAATACCATCCAGCAAGAAAAAAAAATATATGCCAGTGAAGAAATACCAATTTGCAATCGTGTGCGTCTTTTAGTTTAGTACGTTAGGGCAATTCTATATTTTTGATATAGCAGACAGGAGGTCACGAAATAAAATCATGTAACGAAGTCATACCAACGGGTCCGCCCACCCGAAAATGTGTAATTGTTATTTATGGGCCCTACAGTTTCCGGTAAATCTGATAACATGAGCAGAGAGGACAAGATATTGATAGTAATATATATGCAATGCAATCTTATTGGCCGATTGTACCATGAATTATCGAAAATTTTCGCGCTTCGAGCTGGCACACTAAACAGTCCAGCAAATTTCTCGGCAAAAGCGAACACTGTGATGAGGGGTCGGTTTATCGCCCTATGAGAACCCAAAACCCAAGTTTTTGTGGGGGGGGGCGGGGCTGACGAAGTGCTGTTTCGTTCCTGCCAACGGGTATACGCCCGAAGATGTCTAATTATTATTGGGATGTCCTACATTTTTAAAACATACTTCGCTCAGTTCTACCGGTAAATCTGATTACGTGAGCAGAGAGAGGATCAAAATTGACAGCAATATATATGTAATTCCCGATCATATTGCCCGATTACATTCTTGAATTACTGAAATTATTCGCGCTTCGCGCGTCTAGGCGGGAAAAGCGGTCTCACATAACGTACACCCAGTGGAGAGGTGAAATAGCGTCAAAAAGCGGATAGCCGAGGGGGGATCTGGGGGGCGAAGCCCCCCATAAGTTAGGTTTAGCACCCCATGGGTGCCCTAGGCCAACGATTTGGGGGGGGCTGACGAAGTGTTGTTACGGCCCTGTGAGCATGGTACGATGTTATCTCAAGTGTAATACTGTACATCGTTTGATTGTGATGTCATAAGCACAAATCTCCCGTAATCATTTAGCCGTCGGCAATAGACCAATGGCTCCGTTTGGTGTTGGAAAGTATGCAGTTAACAAACATGTTTTCAGCTAGTCATTTGTCTTTTAAACAGCTTCTTTGAGGTACAGAACTTCAATATACAATTGAATAGCATATTCATATTAAAATGAACCCGAATATTTTCGGCTGACACTCGTCAGGGGTAATCGTCAGCAACTAGTAGAGAATTCGAAAGAACAGCGTATACGCTGTTCTTTCGAATTCTCTACTAGTTGCTGACGATTACCCCTGACGAGTGTCAGCCGAAAATATTCGGGTTCATTTTAATATGAATATGCTATTCAATTTGTCTTTTAGTGATTTTTGATTAACCCGACGTTAATAAATACCGCAATGAAAATAAAAAAGTGACGTAGCCAGCCAGGGTCGAAACAGCATCCATGATGAAATCGAAACCCTTTTGTTTTAATATGCCGATGTTATGTCCAATATTTCGCCATACATTTGTAATTTAATATTTTGTTACTAGTGATGCAAATTAGCGACAATAGACTGTGTATAGCGACATAGGATCTGAGGTTACTGATATCTCATGCAGCCCATGTGCTTCTGTCGACTGTGTGTGGTGTGGGGCAGGCCTGATACGCAGTAGGCTGGTGCGCCTGCTATCATCGCTGATCTGAATTACCGCTTCTGCAGCAGTAGCTTTACCTATTCTCTCCCCAATACTGTTACATTTAGGTTGATTATCGTTCGTAATGTCATGCTGTTTTGGGGCTGACACGAAATAAATTCCAATTTGCGTGACAGGCGGCCTAACTGGCGGCGAATAGACTCTGTGACCAAATACTATTTTATTCAAATCCAAATTTTTGACGGCAATAACTCCGCTTCTACTGGTTGGAATTGAACCAAATTTGAAGAACATCGTTTTTATAGACAACCTAATACTTTCATCGGGTGAACAGAAAAATTTCAATTTTTTCGTTATTTATTTTTCCCGTAGCAATGCGGCTAATGGTTGGAATCGAATCAAATTTGGTGTGTAGGCTTAAATTAGGTAACCTAACAATTTCAGCAAGTAGCCAGTACGATTTGAGAAAAAAAGTCATTTTTGAAGACCCCTAATGAACAGGGGTGTACGAGTTTTGAGCAAACGTTAAAAGGGTGTACCACTCCGAAAAAGGTTGAAGAGCACTGACTTAGTTCATAGTCAACTAACTACTGCTTTTTGAGTAGTTCTGGTCCCCGTCGCGGATTTCGAATAGGGTTTGGTTGTAGTTCTGATTCTATGGTTGCGAGTTTTGAAAAGTGAGTTGCTCTAGTTTTCAAATTCTATAGTTTTGAGTTTCGACAATTGCTTAGTTCTAGTTCTAGTTCTCAAGTTGCGAGTTTTGAAAAGTGAGCAGATCTAATTTTGTAGTTGAAAATTTTGTAAAAAGACTGGTTCTAGTTGTACTAGTATGTGTTTTTGAAAAGTACGTAGATGTGGTTCCAGTTATGCTTTTAAAAATCCAGCAGTTCTACGTAATTGTGAGTTTAGAAAGCCCAGAAGTTCTAGTGCTAGTTGGAGATCCAGTAATTTAGTTGAAGTGTGGAACAAAAATCAACGATATCCAACCTGATCGTCGAATGGTGAGGAAAAAAGAGGCGTCGTTTTCCTGGACGGTTCTCTCGGTTTGGTCAAACTGCAAGGTCGGTTCGTCCTCGGAATCGTCAATGGTGACCGATGTCTCGGTGATGGAGCCTTCGGAAAATAGAATTATCGTTATGGCGGGTATCTTTTTTACACATAAGTCCAAAATTTTAACGCAATAATTGAAATTTTTGACAACTCTTGAGATTGAAATGTTGACGTATGATTTTATTTTCAATTTCACCTCATAAATAATGTTGCCAGTTTTTGACCTAACGCAATGATTTTAACTATTTTTGACTTTCTTTGAAAAGTCGAAAAAATAATCGCCCCAATGATGACTTGTCACTACGGACCGAATGCTCACCGAGAAGTGCGTAGTTTGGCATCGCGAGTTGCACGGTAAACGTTTCCTGATCTTCGCAAACCTCCTCGTCCTCAATCTCGATCGAGCATACTTTCTCTTCTTCGTGCTCGTCAAATTGAACCTGAAAAGGAGGTATGTTATCTCATTTTGCTTCCTCACCATAGCAATCATTAGCTGGGCAGCTGGAAAAGTAGCACAAGCCGGAAGAACCATCTTGCTTACTCCAAAAATTAGTTCGTCAATGCTTCCAAGTTCTCTCACCTACCCCGCTTGCGTGACATAATCATGTAGTCCTGGCTTCGTGGAAACGAAATCAGTAGCCGTTCCTGCTTCAGTCCTACACAGCACAATCGCGTAATTCAGGTTGCCGTGACGTCTCACGAGTACAACGATTTTCCCTGCACCCTCTTTCACCTAAATTGGAATCTCACTTCGTTAAACACTATCGCTTCAATATACTTTTTCGGGCAAAAGTAAAACAAAACCCTACCGTATAGTTGCTTCGATCGAATGAGAAAACGATCTATCTGATTCGGAACAGATTTCCGGTGACGACGTTGAACATAAACGAATCCATCGTCTCACCGACTGATGCGTCAGCAAGAACGTACCTGATCATATATCGCCTGAAATATGGAATCAGTCGTTCAATTACAATTCTAGATTTGAGCCCAACATGCATCACATTTTTGACCCAATACCGATGAAACCGAGAGGAATATATCGCAGCTTTTTTGACTTATATACTGTACATAGTAATCAGTCTCGCTCTTATCAAGATATCATTAATGGTTTGTCAAATAGATTTCAAAACAAGTCTTACTTTGCGTGGTGAATGACTTCAGAGCCACTCCAGGCTGAGCATTGGATTCAATATGACCGTGTCTAGGGTCAGACGTGATTGTATACGGGATTTGTTTTGCGCCAGTGTCAGGGTCCGCGGTCAATAAATTTTCTCTTAGCAATAATTTCCTTCCCCTGACATGAACGACAAATGTCCGAGTCAATTTCACTCTATGTAGCACTAGCATGACATGATATACCGGTAACAACAGTTGTTAAGTAAATGAGCCCTTCTTACAGCTGTGTGATCACGGCAGAAGCACTTGAATAAAGATCTTATCATCGGAGCTGGTCAAAACAGACGGCCAGAGTGAGTCGGTAACGAACCTACTGTCAAGCTTTGAGGCGAATATTCTAGTTTCAATCATGATGACATCTCCAAGAGATGAATGATGAGGAAAGCCCAATTATCCCACAAAAAATACGATGCCAATGATTTCGTAGCTATATCATTTCCACTAAGTAGCTTTGTACTATTAATATTCAGTATGCTGCGAGGTGACCAATCAAGGTTTACAGCCCTACACCATGGAAAATAGTATCATAACTATAATTCCTGTTGGTAAATTAACTCTTAGCGTCAAGGATTGTATTATCTCAGTTCTTGAAATAATAGTCTCTCATTATTTGACTCGAATCACGAGATTAAATTCCAAGCTTCGAGTATACACCACAAATATATTAACATGAAACGGTAAATCGCTAATCAAACATACCAGCACGAGTTGATCGCGAACTATCAGCACCACTTGCACCTAGTAAGCTTTCGACAGAGCATTAATCAAAAGCCAAGTGACAGCTATTGATAGAAACTTATGAAGAATTAACATATATTTTTATGTCGATATTTGCGGATCCACGCGTTGCTGCGTTTCTATTGAATGATATTTTCGTATGGAAATAAACCCGAATATTTTCGCCTGACACTCGTCAGCAACTAGTAGAGAATTGGAAAGAACGTTGTATATCAACAATAGTATCATCGAATATATCTGTGTTTCAATAATTGCGGACGCGGGTTTACGATAACAAAGCAATTTTAATAACAATGCGGTGCGCGCGGTTTCGGAAAACGTAATATATTAGGAATCAAGACCGACGCTATCGCTAGTGAGGTTGAATGCGTAATTTCGGGACGCAATGCAATGCATTATGTCACTTTTTTCGACTTGGTTTATGTAAGGGGCCCGCGTAATCGAGGATGCCGCTACGCTGCAATGCGGAGATGAATTATTTATTGAAATCGGTCGCACGCGATTGTTACGTAGACGGATCCGTCCACCGTATTACAGATCACGCGTGCTCTTGATCGAATTAATTCCGCGTTCAAGGTTCCCCGCTGTGAGCGGCGCGCGCTGAACGGGGAAAATCGCTCTCGTCGTGTTGCTTTGTGAGTTTGATCGCCCGAGGGTTAAACGCGCTTTGAAAATTCCTACACGGCGTACGAAGTAAGAGCTGTGAAGGCGAGCTGGTAATGAGGCGAATTGAAATATACCTCCAGGCGTGCGAGCTATACGAAGGCCAAGATTTCAATACGATTTTGAACATTCAATACGAATATTTGATATTATCTTTTCACATCACTGAAGTATCAATACTTAGCGTGACGCATATTGAGGAAGTGAGTAATATATGTTTATATTATGATATGAGATTTAGATACCTAACCAATTTCAGAATCACGAGTATAAGTCAAGTTCATGTAGTTGCTTGATCTCGTTATAGGTGACCGAACTTCATTATATTCAAGAGCTTCTTAGAGATACAGAACTTCTAGATTAGATTATATTGATTATATTGGTAGAAAGTTATACAAAACTTCAGTATACAATTGTATGATACGTCCAGTCATATTGATATAAATGTGAATATTTTCGGCTGACACTCCTCAGGGGTCATCCTCAGTAACTAGTAGATAATTGAAAAGAACATTCGATTGTTGACGTTTAATTCTCTACTAGTTCGTTTATATCAAAAATATTCAAGTTCACCTAAATTTGAATTCATATATTATAGAATTATTTGCTTTTGGTATTTGATTAGCGACGTATGTAACATTGAACTGATTTAATGTAGGATTGCTCTCTTAGTGATATATTCATACCAGGAGAATAGTAGTTAATCCGGACTACTTCGCGAGAGGATACTAATTCCTGGATTTGAATTTTTGAAACGGCGTCTCCTTCTTTCCCGATGGTTGTAAGACGTCAAGCATGCACGCCTGAGCATTCGAATGCTAATCGCTCGTCCGCTTCTGGTTATATGGATTCTCTGGATATTAAGCAAATGAGCAACAGCGACATGTGGCAGAGGCAGTATCACCCGAGTCAGTCAAAACCAAACTACCCTAATTCCGAACAGCAACGGATCTCTTGGAATGCTCTGTCTTCTTGCCGAATCGAATGGTTCAACGACAGAAATTCGGCACATCCTCCTTCCCCAGGCGGCAAAGCCACTAAGAAAAAAGGCAGCGTGTCTGGAGAGGGGGGATTCTATCATCGGCACCCAATTAAACGAACGTGGGATGAGGGTACGCAACGTAATTGGACCCCTATTCAGAAAAATGGTGTTGATGATAGTGATTCCTCTTCTGGTTTACTCACGTTGAGTAACGGTGTTGGTGAGATTTTCATATCTTGATGGAAATGCGACTTACAACATGGAGTATTGAAGATAGTTTGCTACCCTTACATACAATAAGATGGATATACCAGATTTTACTCAAGTTGGTTCTTAACAGATAAAATATCATTAATGACTCAAAAAGTATAAGTTGATGCAGACTTTTGTATAATTATTAAATTGCAAATGAGCAGAGAAGTTATTGGATAGAGAATCTGCATTTTGAAATGTCTCGATTCAAATTTGAAATGAGAGGGTTTTCGACCCCCAGAACCCAACCTACTGGCTACTACTTAGTAGTAATGACTATGAGCTAGCAAGGGATGCGAGAACATCACACAACAGAACATCATTATCATGATTCACGCGAAACGATGACACATGTTTTTTAGGACTAACCTTTATTTTTGTACTCAAAAACGACGAGCTAGTTACCCATCAAATAACTAGATAGGGTGGTTTGTACAAGTCTATCTGATGCCCATAAATTTCTTTGTTGATGATATACTAAATATTTTATGTTAGCGTCGATAATAGATAGTCCACAGAGCAGTTAGTCAAAACGCAATGTGTCAATTTGTATTAGCTCGATCCAGAAAGTCGATACTTTCCGAGCACACCGACACTATATTGATGAAATTTACACTTTGCAGCCAGCTGCCATCTGACCTCCTTTGTTTGTTGACTGATATTGATTTTGTACTTATGTGAAATGAGGCCGAAGAAATTAATTAAAATGTTTGTTAACCGGGTCATTGCATTGTCATACTGGTTAACATGCAAACTGTAGGACTGTTACAGCGTTAAATTGGGAAGTTGTTTGGAATATTCGAATTCTTGTGTTTCAAGCATTTCCCTCAACTTGTGGCGCTTTGCAGACTCATTAAATCTCGGGGTCGGAGATCACGAAGGCGTTCATTCACGTAGATCATCCTCATCTTCACATTTACCTAACGGAAAGAACCCTTTTGCGGAAGTATTGGAAGGAAGGAGGAGAGAAGGTATGTGGCCTTGTTCGAGCTGGTCAATAAAGTTGAGGAATGTATGACTTTAGTAAACACTAGTCTTGGTTTGCTCAGTTATAATTGAGAAACAAGTATCAAAATTTCGGTTCCTGAGATTTTTAATAAGCAAATGAGATGTATCCTACCAACAAATTCATTAGGCAATTAACTAAAGGGCCAACCGATCTATTACTATTGACTCTTGCACTGTTGGTCTGCTGCTGGAGAGTGTGTTAGGTAAACCTTGAGTGACCTCTAAATCCACTCAGCTGATCTTTTGTTCCTTGACTGAATTATGGGGTTAGGCTATCATTGTCTGTCATAATATACAGACTAATGTCATTGTGAGTCAGGAGTTTTATTAACTTTGTACTGCACTTGCACATCATTTGTATGTTGTTAAACTTGTGACTAGCTTTGTACTCGGTGAAGATTTTTTGTATGAGAGACAGGATTTGTGAATTGGTATTATGTATAATACTGTAAAAAGTTCAATCTGAAATTAGCACACTGAGCTTAAGCCATCTATTCGCCCCGGTTATTTGACGACATTTGATGTTACGATTGTTGATGTACAATGTTCTTTGCCATTCTCTATTTGCTGACGATTAGTAATGAATGACAATTGTCAGCCGATTATATTTGGGTGCATTTCAATAAGAATATACAATACATACTGCTCAGTAGTATATTGAAGTTACTGATGAATGAGACTTCACTAGTTCATTGATTTATTACCAATTCAAATGTAAGCATCTTACTTTTCAAGTCTTTTTAGATGTGTTGCAAGCCAGAATTTAATTGATGCATATTCGTGTCATTTCTTTGGTGACTAAAAGTCTGAAGTACATCCGTAACAGTCACAACTAGCTTCTAATAGTCTATATCAGATTCGTGATATGCATCTTATCTGTCATGGATGGAAATGATTGTGAGTGTAATATCATGGTTATGTGAAGTGTGGCCAGTAAGAGATTTGTTTGTCGTGAAATTGATCTTTGAATCTTGCCGTATTCTTGCAGAGGACGGGTGTCGGGAGTGTCATAGGCTTCAAAATTCATCCTATCACCACCCTCACCACCACCATAGATCATCGCATCCAACGGCGCAGGGTGGATCATCACAAGACGTGCTAGTCAACATGTTTGAACAGCAGCAGCAACAAGTAGGCTTCGATTTGCTTATATTTGGTAACTCTGTGGTTATTTATCGACTCCTTGTTGTCTGACGTAGGAGCAGATGTCTAGTATTCCTGTGACATTCCGAGAGTCATCCAACGCTCCCATGAGGAAATTCTCTGTGGACTTGATCAAAACGTATAAACATATAAATGAGGTAAGTATCGTTATTGTTTCCTAATTATCTACAGAGACTTGTTGTGTTAATGGTCTTTGTGTTTAGTTGGGGTTGTTACAACTGTTATGAGGTTGTTTTTGAAATCACATGTTTTAGATTAGTCGTAAACCGGACTGATGTATATTGTACTTTGTTTGTTAATGTGTTTTTGTTGTGTACTGTCGATAAGAATCAACATATGTCATGCTACTGTTACTCTCTCTGACAAATCCGAATATGATCCGGTTCTAACTAGGATAAGTCTGGAATTTTCAAACTTTTCCAAGGTCGAAACTTGATTTCATTTGGAAAACTGTATTGTGTAACTGAGTTCAGGCTTGATTATCCCTTTCTACATGTGAATTAACGTATTATCACTTTGATTTTCTATATGGCTTGGATACCTGTGAATGCATTAGGACTGTGCAAGTGTGCAATAACAAATCTCAAAGTCAGATAATTACGAAAGTTTTCTGACAATCTGAATTTGAGGTAGACCCTACTATGTCAAGTATGATATGAGATTTGCGAATGTGGGGTGGTCTGTCATTTGTTATGAGGAATAATTTCAAGCCAACTGTGACGGTTTACGATCTATTTTGAATTAGAGGGCCGTATTTATGTGAAGGCTTGTAATCTATCACAGATGCGAGGCTTTTATAATTTCAATCAAGAATTCCTTTCATTTTATGACGTCAAATCTAATTCCCTGGTTTCATTCTTGTTATGCTCATTTCCAAGCTCATGACTGAATCCAACCAGTCCGAATTTTGCATGAAAACATGGCATTATACATAATTATTACTTCAATGCCAAAATAAGAATATATGCTCATCTGGAGCATCCATAGCAGACTTTTCTGGTTGGGGATATGAGTATCTAATTCCGAAGAACAGATTTACATCAGACTTATACAAACCTCCAATGTAGTTAGTTGACGGTCGACTAAGCACTGGTTTTTGAGCAGTTTTAGTTGCTGATTTTAAAAAGTGAGCCGTTTGTAGTTACGTCTTTAAAAAATTTATTTGTAAAATAACGAAAAACTGTCATCGTTTATCGTGAATCATGATGCTGGTGTTCTTACAGCCAGTGAGTGAGTTATTTTTTTGAGGGGGGAGGATGAGGGGTTGAAACCCATCCAATTTCAAACTCTAAATTCATTCCGTCCATTTGAAATTCCTATTCTATCTCTGATATATATTAGCTCGTTTGCAATTTAGTGATTTAATATCAGTTTTTATATAGTTTTGTTTTATTTTGTTGCGGATTTAAGATGTCGTTAGTTCTAGTTGCACAGTTTGAAAATCTGTTGACAATAGTACTTCCAATGCAGGTTTACTATGCAAAAAAGAAGAAGGGATCCCAACAACAGGCGGCCGCGGCCGCCGCTGCTTTGGATCGCCGAACTCGTGAACAGCGTATTTATTACGATGGTTACGATGACGACAATTACGATTATATCATCAAAAACGGTGAAAAGTGGAACGATAGATATGAAATTGATTGCCTCATCGGAAAGGGTTCCTTCGGACAAGTATGCTCTTTTCTTCTCTAGTATTAGCTTTAATGTTAATATCTTGTTCCGCTCAGGTTGCAAAGGCGTTCGATCACGAGGAACAGGAATACGTCGCGATCAAAATTATAAAAAATAAAAAAACATTTTATAAGCAAGCGTTAACCGAAGTTCGGTTGTTAGAACTTATGGGCCGATACGATGCCGATAACAAATATTATATAGGTGAGTACGGTTTATGCTGGCGCGTTTTGATGTCGGCGTTAATTTCGTTTGCGTTTTAGTACGGCTGAAACGGCATTTTCCATTTCGCAATCATCTCTGTCTCGTGTTCGAACTGTTGTCTTACAACCTGTACGATCTCCTGCGTAACAACAATTTTCAGGGCGTGTCTTTGAATTTAACGAGAAAATTTGCACAGCAAGTAAGAATGACACGTTTTTGTGGGTTGGAATTAAAATTGGAAGCAAATTGCGCAGTTGAAGAGCTAGAAAATTTTCAGATTTTTCAAATTAGATTATAACTAATTATGGCTGCATAGCCCACTTTGCCGAATTAGGTTAGAATTAGATATAGCATGAATTTGCAAAAACTTGGAGTTTGATTTAAATTCTAGAACTTTCAATTTGTTTGAAACAAAGAACTTTACTTTGTAAGAATAATCAAATAGGTTTTAGCAGTCTTTTAGGCAATAAAACTATTTACTTCCTACTTCGTAGCGTAACTTGAACATACCAAAATCAATTTAATACTAAAACTGCGTTCTTTATCATTAGCACTAAAATGCCTAATGTTAACACTTCAAAATTGGCCCGTTTCGTTTGTTATAGTTTTCCTATGACACTTTCAGTAAAACAAAAACGATTAGTTTAAAAAATAAGTAATGGAATTATTACAAAAATTAAATTGGAATTGGGTGACTATCGTCTCGCTCTAATTGGAATAATTAGACAACTATAACTATCTAGTTATCAAAGTCTTAAATTGGTAGCTGACAACAGTATCGCTTGTCCCGTGAAAATTGGAAAGTACCTAAGTTGTCAACTCATTTGGTATGAACTGGAGATTATTAAATATTCGATCTGGCGGCCGCCTTGCTATTGATCGATGAAGTTTAAAGAAATAGAGATATCGCCGTGCAGTAGGCCTACTTGAGTTGCGGTATTTTTTGGTTTTGACTTGGCTGCGACACGTGATGGACTTTATAACTTCCATTCTTGATAAAGCATTGCTTGTTTTCGTTTAGAACAGGGGTTCTCAACCCGCGGCCCGCGGGCCGCATGCGGCCCGCAGACGATTATTTTGCGGCCCGCGACATATTTCATTATAAACACAATTATTGCTGACACGGTATTGTAACAAATTAATTTAGATACTTGGATCTTTTGTCGCACCGTCCCTGTTTCGTTTGATTAGTAATTTTGGAATGCAGTGGTTGTCAAACTGGGAGGCGCGGCCCTTAGGAGCGTGAAAGCATCTGAAAGAGGTGCGACGCTGCGCGCAATTTGTCTTCAGTTCATAGTTATTTCTCTGTGTGTAATCGTAATTTCATATTTAAGAATTCTCTCATCAACAGTCATAACCTTCCATGCCATCAAACTAGCGCATTTTGTTATATGACGATAAGGGGGCACGAAATTATTCTCTATCAAAAAAGGGTGTGTGTCTGAAAAAGTTTTAGAACCACTGCTTTAATGTGCTCTCATTTCTTGATATATGCTCGACTTCAGATTGTTATTGTTTTGAATCGGTATTCTGCTGGACTCTGGTTCAAGAGAATCCCGCTACGTATAGTTGGCCTGCAATTTTAAAGAGTGTTTGACTTACTTCGAACGGTTGTTGAGACTGCCGACATCGTTACAGACGCATCGTTCAAAATTACTCGGGATATCGCTAAATCCTAGAAATCTGCTACAGCAGATGCGATTTCAATAAGACCTTAACATACTGTGTGAATATTTGCTGTTTCCGGAACTTAGCAGCAAAGACAATATCACCTGACAAATTTCGAAGATACTGTCGTCTTATTCAATCGTGTCCAGACGAGTTACGTCAATGTCAGTCGGTCGCATGTTTTGAAACACGTTGCCGCGTAGACTGCTTTAACCCAATCTCGGACAAATCCACCGACATTGCATAACTAATTATCTGGTTGAATTTTATCAGAGTGGACATATATGCAGAGGAAATGCTGGATGGGCAAACGTGGTGAGGGGGCCAGCGAGAAATATCAACTCGACAAAGCTAGCTATGTAACTGTTAATGTAGGGCCCCAGGCATGGAAGGAATGGAGAATGGTTGTTTGAACTGGCCCACCGCCACCTCCAGTTGACGACCTCTTGGAAAAGGTTTTCGGTAGGTAACTTGACTGGCAATTCTTGAAAATTCGCATTAGCTGATTTATTGTTTCCATCTGTGTTTATCGTGACTCGCAGCGTGCTTCATACATATATTGACGCTCGTTTTGAGCCGAATATATGAATTTTGATGAGCATGAAAATATACTATTGTCTTTTTGTATTCCCAAAAAACTAACCATATCCAGAGTCTGCTGCACATCAGCTATACGAAAATGGCACATGGGGAACACTGCTCAGCGAATCTCGAATGTGAACCGCTTCTTGATTAATCTGCAATTGTTTTCATAAAACTGGTATATTTATTATCACTTTTCAGACCTTATCCCATCTCAAATTGAAAGTCTGAAACATCCGTATGACGACGATAGTGTATTGGATAGCTACCCAAACAATGGTGAGCACATTATTTTTTTGAATATGTAGGCTAACTATTACAACCAACGGCTGAGGAACTTGCATCAAATTTTAATTTGTAACAATCTGGCATGTTGAAGCGGTGAACCGAGTCAACTCAACTCATCCCATTCCAAACTGATAATTCTAACTCGACTCAATTCATGATTTTGGTCTTCCGTCCTTCCGATGTTTCGCGACGATAAGATAAACCATGAAAGAATAATTTGAAAGTAACTTTTCTAATATATTTCTAACTAAAATTTTCAAGATATTTGAGAAAGATTCATACTGAAGCATGTATTAGCAGTAACAAGTTTTGTAGGCCTTCATAGATTTTACTGTTCTTCTCAAGCATTGCATTTTTATTCAGATGGATATTCCCAGGATTCAGTCTGCACCTTCATCATTAACGATGATGTGAACACAGAGGCTGGCTCGTCATGTCACAACAGCGATGGTAAGTATAGGTAGTAATTTCAATTCATGTTGGTACCAACGTAGCCGAATACTGTGCAAGCATATTTTCTGTGCCACCATCACTGACGTGTGTTATGTATTTTGGTTGGATGAAAATAAAGACTCTCTCTCTCACACGAATACTTCAAATAGAAGATTGGAGGTTGTTTTGACTGACAACAACATGCTCTATCAGGATACAACTGTTGTTATCCATACTTTTCTTGCAGCAAATGAAACCGCTGCTCTTTTCGTTGATGGCGATGTGACACTACCTTCAGTTCCCTTGAAAGACTTTGCGATGCAACACCAGACCGGTAAGTGTTAGCATTAGCATACAATATTGCAGCCCACAGTTTATTCATTGCTGCATGCAGATATACAAGAGGAAACGGAGAAAACAAACAGATCGACACCGATTGTCTCAAAAAAGAGGGCCAGAATTCAAAGTCTGGAAAAGCCAGGTGTGTTGAGAGAAAAAATTATATTTTAATCATATGTTGCTGATCAAAATGTGGTGTTCAGAAATGAGTGTCCTGGAAATGGCAAAGGAGCAACACAATATCAGAATGAAGTATTTCGAATTGAAGATGCATGTCAAACACCAGAAGCTGGAAATTAAAAAGCAAAAACTGGAAATGGCAAAAGAACTGCACGCAGCAAAATTGAAAAAATACAGCGACGAAACGAAATAGAACAACAAAAACCAGACTTGGACAACTAGTAAAGCATACTGGATCTGGTAATAAAAGTAATTGACCAGTAATTGAATGTGTGATTATTGATGTACAAACAATAGATGAATTGATATAGACACTCAAGAAAAGTGATTTTGCACAATCTCTCTCCGCTTCATGTTGCCTGAAGTCGTGGCCGGTTGTGCTGTCACGTTACCGGTGTCGCTAACATCCGCGGTGTATTCGCTCAGATCAATTTCCCTCCGCCTCATACAAAAATTATGCAGGCAAACAGTCGCAACAATAATTGTAAAGGAATTTTGCAGCTTGGTACGAAGAGGTATTGCTAGACATCGGTACCTTTGTTTCCATACCCCGAAAGTCCTTTCTATTTTAATACGGGTGGCAATGTGGGACTTATTATATCTTGATTCCGACAGAGTGGATGGATTTAAAATAGGGGTCATGAGGTATGGCAAGCACGGATAGCCACTGTCTCCAAGTAGAACACCATCAGTTTTTTGAATTGCCATGGGAAGAGTACTGTTTTCAAGGACCCTGCTATCATGTGTACTTCCTGCCCATCTTAATACCACTTGAATGAATTCCATATTGGAATCACAGGCAAGTTGTACATTAATTGAGAAATAGCCTTTTCGATTACGATACAATTCAGCGTTGTCACCGCCAGGACTGCAAATTCGGACATGGGTACCATCAACCAAACCAACTACTCCTGGGAATTGATGTTCCTCATAAAACGCGTTCATTTGGGCACGCACTTCCTGTGTTGTTGAAGGGAATTTCATAAAAGCTTGTCTTTTGCCAGCTATTGCCCTCGACACTTGATGTACAATCCTGCAAACACTGCTCTTATCCATTGGTATCAAATCACCATCAGTCCTTTGGAAATGACCCGCAGCAAAAAAGCGAAGGGTGACAAGCAGCCGGAAGTGGGGCGGGATAGCATGACATCGACTACTTTCATACGTCAAATCATCTTTGATAATGGACAGTAAATCCACAGTGGATTGTCTTGACAGCCGATACCTATCGACAAATTTCTGATCAGTCAGATATTCCAGTGGATTGGCTCTGTCTTTGACCAATCTTCTTGGCACTCTTTCTTCTACAAGACTCTCTAACCACCGGAGCGTAGCAAGAACATCGAGGTATGGATCCATTGTTCTTCTCGGTCGTTATTTGACTATATTAGTGTAGCTTTCTATTAAAACAAGTTGTATTGAATTTTATGGTCACTGTCAAAACTCTTGATAAACTGAAGAGAGGTTTGGTTGTCAGCTAACAAGATTACTCAACTGGGTAACAGCAGTTAACTTTGCATTGCAAAATTGTATCATAAATGCATACCTATTTTCACAGCACTTGAGCAAATATGCATATGCTTATTGTAGGATAACATCTCCACATTGCACAACAGTTAAATCCTTGCAATGGCTAAAATATACTTCTACACTCCTTCAGAACTAATTGATATGGAGAAATCTGATGCTAATGTATGTTCTGCAGAATCTACACACGTTTTGTATGAACTCAATTTATAAATATTCACATTGGTGTTGTGGCTATCACGACGACTGCATCAATAAACGTGTAAACGGAAAATGAAATTCCTTATTAAACGTAGTTAGATAAATGCCCTGGAATATACGAAATTTGCAGTAGGATATGTACAGTTTCTGGCATAGCTACACCGGTATAAGACGATGATTTTGGTAGTCTAGTCCTACAATACATTTTATCATAACCTCGAAACGTTTTAATTCTGACTTCCTTCGCATTTTGTACAGTAGAAGGGGAAGCTTGGCGTTCATAACCTCGCACTATGCAGTGGCAACAGTTTAGTTAGATCTGCAACGAATAAACCTCATACAACAACTTCACTGACATCAACTAAACATATACATATCTATGAAAATCGCATCTCTCCCTTATGACGACACAGTTCATACCGCCACCGACCGAAAACAGCTGATTGCTAACGTACGTCATTTACGTCGATTTGCGTCAGTAATCCGCGATAAGATAACTCGCAGACGTATCCGCATCTGTACCACAGAGTCACCAGGTGACCTTGCTCGCCGATTAAATTATCGCCGATTAAGGCAATCGGTGATTACTTTTCAATCAGCATCTGTGCAATCCACCCTAAAACTGTAAAACAAACAGTAATTATTTAACCGTCAACAAGCTGAATTGGTAGTTTGTACAAGTCTGCCAGTCACAAATATATATTCTTGAGAATATATAGGCCTATATATGTTATGAATGTAAAGTATATGTGGTAAAAAGTGTATTTCAATAGTATGTGTAACAATATATTATGTGTGTGTTAGCGTGTAGGCTACTATGTATTTGCTGTTGTTGTCTGACAAACCGTTCGAACTAGTATTTATACAAGGCAAAAATATAATAAATATCGGAAAAACAAACAATACCGTAATTTCATGAAGGCACAGGAAGTAAATTTCTCAATCCTTGAAGGATCAATTCTTATTGTTTATCTCGCGTTGTGTTTACGATTGTAATGCAGTAATTGGTGGTAAACATGCTCGTGAAAGGCGTTTGTACGATAATCTCGGTTTCCTTATTGATTTTGTGCTGTTGAACCCGAGCGTACCGATCCGTATTTAGAAGGATTATTTTGCGAAGCTGAGTTCGAGCGAGTTCGTTTTGTTTACTAAACTGCGCGTTTCTTCAGATTCACCAATATATTCAATCACGCTTTTACCGTTCGCCCGAGGTGCTGCTTGGTATTCCCTACGACATGGCAATCGACATGTGGTCGCTAGGTTGTATATTGGTCGAGATGCACACGGGAGAGCCGCTCTTTGCCGGATCCAACGAGGTTTGTGAGATTTTTTTGCATTGTGATGATGATCGAAAAATTCCGTTTTTTTTTCTAAATTTGATTAGGATCATAACTCTAGCTATACAGTATTTTCCTGACTAGGTTTGAATTAACATGACTGAACTCAAAAACATCTGGGAGTTGAAGAAAATTCCTATTTTTCATCTTTTCAAAATAGATTAAAATTATTTCTAAACAGTTTTTCTAATTAGCCTAAGCTAGTCAGGATGACGGAATTCCCAAAAACTTGGATCATTTGAATTGAAATATGAATTTGAGTTGAAAACTTATAGCTTTTCCATATTAGATTATAATTGGAATTATAGCTGCACAGTTTTTCTGAATTGGATTGGAGTTACTGAATTGGCTACTTTATTGCTTGTCCCGTGAACTAGATTTGCTAATGTAATCGTAATCGTAATCGACTACTTCCTGATTTTGCTGTAATCGTAATCGTAATCGCGGTATTCAGAAGTAATCGTAATCGCAATCGATTACATTCATGAAGTAATCACCCCATATCTGGTGTGAATACAAACTACTTAGCCTACTTTCTATATACTTCATTCAATTTAATTATGTAGTTGTACAGATTCACATTACTTTCTAGGATAAAATTGCCATTACAATTGAGTGACAGCAACCATGACGGTAGGACACAACACATCCTACTTCATTTTCAACGTTTGCCTTTTTATTTTATTTACCCGCCGTCCCCGTCCCGTAAGGTTTGCTGTCCATTCAGGATTCAGTGTATCGGCTACATTGCTCTTCTTTAGGTCGCATGTAGGCCAAGATGGGTGTCTGATTTCAATGACTACTTCAAGTCGCTTTGACACCTACACCTTCCTATTTACCTTCGCATCGCAATCTTGTGGTGTTTACTGAAATGCCAAGCGAATTCGGTATGTTATGTAGTTTTACTGCAGGTATGATCTTTTGTGTAATTATCTGCTGGACCAGTTCTGTCACCATTGTAGACTCCTTAAAGCATGTATGATGCAAACTATATATCGAAACACTGGAGCTGGCGTATAGCCGCCATGCTCCTTTGCCATTGCGACGAGAGTAGTATACGTCCTTTACCTTTTTCTGCGAATGGCCTTGATCATGAATTCGTAGCTGCTCGAGCGAACAATACATTATGGCGTCATACATATTCCAGACGTAGCGGCGTCAGACGTCAGACATATGAATGTTCCGAGATAGATATTATATCGACGCGATGTTTTCGTATTGGATAATAACGAGATGCGTTGCTGTAAGATATTGAGGGTTTCGAAGCCACAGCTTAACTTTAGCTTTAGAATATTGCAGGTGTTGATAGTAGATATGGTAGGTATAGCAGTATCCGAGCTCAAACCTGGCAAGTTGCTGGGCATCCCTAAAAGACGGAGAAGCGGAGGCAGCGGAGACAGCGGAGGCAGCGGAGAACGAACCCTAAAACGCGGAAACAGCGGAGACAGCGGAGAGAGCCAAAAATGCCGATTCCTAAAAGACGGAGTTAGCGGAGGAAGCGGAGAGCGGAGCTTTCGGTCATTAACCTTTATAGACACGCGCGACATAGCGGACGGATACTGAAAGCGGAGTTCGGAACCCAGCGAAATGGACATAGCGGACGGTTATATAATATAGAAAGCGCAGATCAGGGCGTATCGGAAGATGTTTCGAAGCAGTGGAGAATAACGGAGTAGTCAGCCATGCAAGTTAAAGGCCAATTGGGCGACTGATTGCCCGTCGATGAGATGACATAACGGACGGATACTGAAAGCGGAGTTCGGGGCGTATCGGAAGATGTTTCGAAGCAGTGGAGAATAACGGAGAAGTCAGATATGCGAGTTCAAGGCCAATTTGGCGACTGATTGCCCGTCGATGAGATGACATAGCGGGCGGGTATATAATACAAGGAAAGCGGAGTTCGGGGCGTATCAGAAGATGTTTCGAAGCAGTGGAGAATAACGGAGAAGTCAGCCATGCGAGTTCGATACCAATTTGGCGACTGATTGCCCGTCAATGAGATGACATAACGGACGGATACTGAAAGCGGAGTTCGGGGCGTATCGGAAGATGTTTCGAAGCAGTGGAGAATAACGGAGAAGTCAGCCATGCTATTTCAAGGCCAATTTGGCGACTGATTGCCCGTCGATGAGATGACATAGCGGGCGGTTATATAATACAAGGAAAGCGGAGATCGGGGCGTATCGGAAAATGTTTTGAAGCAGTGGAAAATAACGGAGAAGTCAGCAATGCGAGTTCAAGGCCAATTGGGCGACTGATTGCCCGTCGATGAGATGACATAACGGACGGATACTGAAAGCGGAGTTCGGGGCGTATCGGAAGCAGAGATGGCCACAGTCCGGTTCAGGAGCCGGAGCCGGAGCAGGATTTCATTGATTTTTGACCTGGCCGGACTGGATCCGGATTTTGAATTTGCGGTTATGGTCGGATTTTAGCCGGATTTTTTTTTGCAATATGATTAATTAGCATTGTTCTGGCAGGATTTTTTCGGATTCCAAACTGGACATTCACCAGCCGGATTTTTTCGGACTCTGAATTTCCAATTGCCAGCCGGATCCGGATAGATTCGGATCCCGAAATTTGGGAATCCGCCCATCTCTGATCGGAAGATGTTTCGAAGCAGTGGAGAATAACGGAGAAGTCAGCCATGCGAGTTCAAGGCCTATTTGGCGACTGATTGCCCGTCGATGAGATGACATAGCGGGCGGTTATATAATAGAAAGGAAAGCGGAGATCGGGACGTATCGGAAAATGTTTCGAAGCAGTGGAGAATAACGGAGAAGTCAGCCATGCGTTTTCAAGGCCTATTTGGCGACTGATTGCCCGTCGATGAGATGACATAGCGGGCGGTTATATAATAGAAAGGAAAGCGGAGATCGGGACGTATCGGAAAATGTTTCGAAGCAGTGGAGAATAACGGAGAAGTCAGCCATGCGAGTTCAAGGCCTATTTGGCGACTGATTGCCCGTCGATGAGATGACATAGCGGGCGGTTATATAATAGAAAGGAAAGCGGAGATCGGGACGTATCGGAAAATGTTTCGAAGCAGTGGAGAATAACGGAGAAGTCAGCCATGCGTTTTCAAGGCCTATTTGGCGACTGATTGCCCGTCGATGAGATGACATAGCGGGCGGTTATATAATAGAAAGGAAAGCGGAGATCGGGACGTATCGGAAAATGTTTCGAAGCAGTGGAGAATAACGGAGAAGTCAGCCATGCGAGTTCAAGGCCTATTTGGCGACTGATTGCCCGTCGATGAGATGACATAGCGGACGGATACTGAAAGCGGAGTTCGGAGCCCCGCGAAATAGACATAGCGGACGGATACTGAAAGCGGAGATCAGGGCGTATCGGAAGATGTTTCGAAGCAGTGGAGAATAACGGAGAAGTCAGCCATGCGAGTTCAAGGCCAATTTGGGGACTGATTGCCCGTCGATGAGATGACATAGCGGACGGATACTGAAAGCGGCGTTCGGGGCCCCGCGAAATAGACATAGCGGACGGTTATATAATATAGAAAGCGGAGATCAGGACGTATCGGAAGATGTTTCGAAGCATTGGAGAATAACGGAGAAGTCAGCCATGCAAGTTCAAGGCCAATTGGGCGACTGATTGCCCGTCGATGAGATGACATATAGCGGGCGGTTATATAATACAAGGAAAGCGGAGATCGGGACGTATCGGAAGATGTTTCGAAGCAGTGGAGAATAACGGAGAAGTCATCCATGCAAGTTCAATGCCAATTTGGCGACTGATTGCCCGTCGATGAGATGACATAGCGGACGGATACTGAAAGCGGAGTTCGGGGCGTAGCGAAATATATTTTGAAACAGCAGAGAATAACGGAGAAGTCAGCCATGCGAGTTTCAGGCCAATTTGGTGACATATTGCCCGTCGATGAGATGACATAGCGGACGGTTATATCGTTATAATATACTGAAAGCGGAGTTCGGGGCGTAGCGAAATAGACATAGCGGACGGTTATATAATATTGAAAGCGGAGATCAGGGCGTATCGGAAGATGTTTCGAAGCAGTGGACAATAACGGAGAAGTCAGCCATGCGAGTTTCAGGCCAATTTGGCGACTGATTGCCCGTCGATAAGATGACATAGCGGACGGATACTGAAAGCGGAGTTCAGGGCGTAGCGAAATATATTTCGAAACAGCAGAGAATAACGGAGAAGTCAGCCATATGCGAGTTTCAGGCCAATTCGGTGATTGCTTGCCCATCGATGAGATGACAGCGGACGCGTTTCGTATGACAATTTAACTGATGATAGTTGTGGAATATTATACTGAACTACTTTCTACTTTACAAAAACCGAATTACAAATGTAATTAGTTCATCCAGAATACTGTTCAGGTAGATGTTGAAGTAATTGCGAAACATTACCACTTCAGTAAGTACGGGAAATAGCCCAAATCTATACTTGATTACCCCGAAAAAGTAGAAATATTCAACATATATAATGTCTGAACAACGTGATGTGATAAAGCAAAAATAACGTCAGATTCGTATTCAGCGCCCCCAAATTAGGTATAATTGACCCGAAGAAGTCCTGGCGCAAAAATCCTGTAGATCAGCGTAATTGGTGCTGCGGCGTGCGACGCCATCAAACCAGGAAATTGGCCCGTGAGCACATTATAGTTTGAGACCTCTGCACTAGTGACTATGATGCGAACTCCGTAACAACTTGCTATGAACCCAATATCGGGGCATTTTGCCTGGCCTTAACAATGCACCTTTGCTCGACTCGATCTTCTCCTTTTGCTAACACGTGTCACTTCATTAACGAAATATCTTTTACAAATTATATACAGATGTTACCAAAGTAAAACGATGAATGAAACGAAGAAAATATATACAGTCATGATTAAAGGTTAAATAAAAGTTCGCGGCTGAATTTTAGCAGCTAAGCATTTTTGCGGTAGCAAATGAAGTATGTCATCTCATCAGCCTTTTCATCGACTAGGCAGGACTTGTGGAACCATATTCGACATTTCACACACATTATCTGCTGATCTTGGTCTTTACTACCTTTACATAAGCTGCTGTCGCAATTATCCCATTTCGATTTATTCATGACACCAATGGCAGATGAGGAATCGGCTAGCTCTGCATATGTAATATCACTTTCTGATATTGCATTCCAATCATCCAAAATACAACCGGATTCTGATTGCGTTTCGTCAGTCGGTCGACGGCCGGTTGGCAGTTGGTTCTCAGTTGACCGTTCTCGAATCCCTGCCAAGTAATCTACCCAGACTCGGCACTTTCCCGACGGAAAATCACGCGCTAAAGGACAAATTATTTGTCACGCAATAAGCAATTGCCATCACATGTATGCCGCAGATAATGTGTTCTCCTGTTGTTTAACGTCCCCCTGCACAGAAAAAACAGCCAGTCGTCAATTGTGCATCTCACATTCGCAACCCTGAAGCAAGCACTGACAATTTTGAATGAGTTGCGAAAAATACCCTCATATCTCGTCCGATTATGAGATATAAAAGAGTCCATCACCAGTATAGTTTTGGTACTCAAGTTAACTACTGTCAGTACCAGTGATTTGGAGCATGCACTAGAAAAATGAAGAAGTCTTTGTTCGCTGCTTGGTGCTTACGCGCAAATCGGCATAGCGACGGCACATTGTGATCTTGTTCAGTCCATTGATACCTGTACGAGGTGAAAAACAAAACCAAAGGTTTTTCGGTACAAAATGCTTCTATCGCTCGCGCTATTGTTTCATCATCTAGCCATTGCTCAGGTTTCAAGCATTGGCGTATCACATGCTGCGGATCTTTATCTTCCTTTGACGACGAAAGCCAAGGGTAATCATTGAGGGCGGGCAGCTTCACAGAGTCGGTCGTCAAGTCCAATGGCGCTGTTTCTTCATTGATTTCAGACATCTGCTCGTCGGATATCATTGACAGATCAGAATGCAATAGCGGTTGTTTGGGTTGCTGTTTTCTTGGTGTTGAATGGTGAGCTGGTGTACTATTTACGGCAGGGGTGGGCAAACTACGGCCCGCGGGCCGCATGCGGCCCTCAACACCGTTCTGTGCGACCCGCGAGAGTCTAGAGAAACTTATCAAAAATATTGATAAAATGCATACTAAAAATCGAATTAATGCAGGGACTTGATTGACCTTTTTCTTAGTATATTTCACCATAATAATTCTAAGACAGTGGTTGTCAAACGGAGGGGCGCACCCTCCTTGGGTGTCGTGAAAGCATCTGAAGAGGGCGCGAAGCTGAGCTCGACTGAAATTTTTTTCGCGCTTCGCGCGATTTACATACAATTCTAGGGTAAATACTTCCTATATTACTTTTATGTTCAATTTCTGGCGCGACAGCCCGATCTCAAGGCCCACGCAGTTTAAAAGGTTTCAACGGGTAAACATCACAGAAATCCTAAACGACATTGTCATAATTCGGATCACGAGTGTGATTTCAGATTGGCCAGTCCAGTTTTAATTATTTCAGTGGACTGCTTATAAAAAACGATTCGCGCTTGTCTTAGGTAGATTCGTTCTCTGTATGCGTACAATTATGGGATTTATATTCTATCTATATTTTATCTACACATAGTAAAAGCGTGTTTGAAGCTAACATGGTTATGATGCTGTCAGCATTGTGTGTCCTGGAACTGTACCAATAGTGGAATTGGTAAATCTAATAACAGATCGCTGCTCACAGATTTAAATTTCAATCATGTTCTAAGAATCGGGACAACCGACAAATTGGTTATTGCAGTCGACCAGCCTATGAAATCTCGCCACTGTTTCTCACGCTTCTCCGATAGCATCAAACTAATGTTTGGTTTGCATTGAATAAGCATATATATTATCTCCATGTCATCACTATATGATATAATCAAACACCATTACTGCGTTTTGGTGTATAGTCACAATTTTATATAATGCGGCCCGCGAATGGATTCAGATGCAGAGTTGGTCAGTAACGAAGTACTTCTACTTTTTTAAAGTACTTGAGTAGTTTTCCTCTACTTCTGGTACTTACTCAAGTATAAATTTTTTCCGCTACTTCTACTTCTACTTCGTAATATTTTGTGAACTACTTACTTACTTTTCGCTATTTTCAGTTTGTCAAGTAGAAGTAGTTTTTCCACCTAGCAGGAAGATAGCCTGAGGAATTTCGTGGCTGTTTTCACGGATTATCAGCATTTAACTTTCATAAAAGTTGAGAGTAAAACCCAGAATATTCGTCGCGCTTCGCGCTCAGTGGATATGAAGTGACCAATATGATTTCACAAAGTATCGATGAATACAATTTAGGTCATCATTGGTTTATTAGCAATTTTATCAGTTCAATACACCACAAAAAATGCGATACAATGAATAGACAGGAAGATGTCGAAGCGACTTGGATTTGTCAATGGAATCTGGACACCCACCTTGGCCTAGGCGTAGTAAAGAGGAGGCATGCACACTGAATGAAAGTAAAGAATACAGTATAGAAAAAGGTGAGGGGATTCCTGGTTCCGTTCACACCACATTGTCGCCCATATGAAATATTTCATCACAGTATATATGGCCCAACATAACGTTTGAAACTGATGTTTCGCATTCTAGCATTTACTTATCATATCGTAATCTAGCAGTCCATGGCGTGTCCTAATCTGGAAAAGTGGACTGTGACTTTTTTTTAACTTTAGACCTGTTTTAGCATACCGCCTTTGAAACTTGTCTGGACTAAAGACATGAAATAAATTTTTCGCTTTTAGAAGTAGTATTTATATTTCTCTTTCAATTCCCAGTATCATACTTTGAGTTCTAATTAGTTTCAGTTTTTTTATCTGGAGAACATACATGTTGAAGTAGAGAAGCAAGTGTAGTGATGCATGTAATTTCCGGAAATAAAGCTACACAATATGACATTTTGCGATCCTCCATATTTTTTATCAACGTTTACTGATCGCTCAAAGTGTTTTCACCGTATTCGATACTGTAACTTCTCCGTATAGCTCCTCAAGTACACTCTACGGGCCTTATAATATGGGGGAGGGCCCCATACCACGATATTTTCTAAAATGGGCGGTTCGAGTGAACAGAGGATTAGTATCGCATTATCATATCAATATTAGCATTTTCCTCCCATGATGTTAACGAATGCTCATGTTGTCTAAAATTGGATACCTGCTGGTATGCATCAATATGAATCAAGCTCTTCACATTTTGCATAGCCCAATTTGCAGCTTTTTGACAATCCTCGCGAGCGAATTACGATCGTTTTCCCAACTACTTACTTACTTGAGTAGATTTAAAATCAGAAAATTCTACTTCTACTTCAAGTAGTTTTAGGTTGCTTATGGAAGAAGTACTTCTACTCGTACTTGAGTAGATTTTTTCTTCGCTACTTCTACTTCTACTTGAGTAGCCTTCTTGACTACTTTGGCCACCTCTGTTCAGATGTCGAATGCGGCCCGCGAGCTCAAAAGTTTGCCCACCCCTGATTTACGGTATAGTCAAAATCTACCTGGCGAGGCCTTTTCCGACCGGACTTCCTGGTCCTACCCTTGCGATTTTTCAGGAGCTGACTCAAATTGCAGGGGACCGCTTTCTGTGTGCTGTTGTCTTTTAATGACATCGCTACAGCTAGAATATGATAGCATATTGTTGTGCTTGGGCAAGTACATGAGGAAGGCTTTGGGAAATACCTGACGCAATGAACTTGACGTTGAGTCATTGAAGCACCGGTGAACACACCATTGGTCGACGAGAATCCAATCATATTATTTATCCCGCACCACCTCGCCATAGCGCGCTGGGAGAATCTTTGATTCAACTTATTGTTTGACCTGAAGAATTTTGTCACATTTTGGTCATTGTTGATTTCACTTATGATATCGTCAAGCGTCAACATTTTAGGAAATTTGATATGTTCGAGTTTTTTTCTCATGTAACTAAATTCCGTTTTAAGTTGATATTCCCCATGTCCGCACGACGAAAATCATGTAAGTAGTTCGTCTGCAGATTATGCATCCATAATATGATGGCATCCAATGTCTTTTCTTTACGCCCGCTCGCAGCCTTCAAAACGTTGTTCATTGACTCGCTAATATTGTTAGTGGGTGGGCTCTCACTAAAAGCGGAAAAATATTTCGTTCTGAATCTGCAGGTATTTCTGGAAATGTCCGTCCGCTATGTCATCTCATCGACGGGCAATCAGTCGCCGAATTGGCCTTGAACTCGCATGGCTGACTTCTCCGTTATTCTCCACTGCTTCGAAACATCTTCCGATACGTCCCGATCTCCGCTTTCCTTGTATTATATAACCGCCCGCTATGTCATCTCATCGACGGGCAATCAGTGGCCAAATTGGCCTTGAACTCGCATGGCTGACTTCTCCGTTATTCTCCACTGCTTCGAAACATCTTCCGATACGCCCCGATCTCCGCTTTCCTTGTATTATATAACCGCCCGCTATGTCATCTCATCGACGGGCAATCAGTGGCCAAATTGGCCTTGAACTCGCATGGCTGACTTCTCCGTTATTCTCCACTGCTTCAAAACATCTTCCGATACGCCCTGATGTCCGCTTTCTATATTATATAACCGTCCGCTATGTCTATTTCGCGGGACCCCGAACTCCGCTTTCAGTATCCGTCCGGTATGTCACCTCATCGACGGGCAATCAGTCGCCAAATTGGACTTGAACTCGCGTGGCTGACTTCTCCGTTATTCTCCACTGCTTCGAAACATCTTCCGATACGCCCCGATCTCCGCTTTCTATATTATATAACAGTCCGCTATGTCTATTTCGCGGGGCTCCGAACTCCACTTTCATTATCCGTCCGCTATGTCATCTCATCGACGGGCAATCAGTCGCCAAATTGGCCTTGAACTCGCAAGGCTGACTTCTCCGTTATTCTCCACTGCTTCGAAACATCTTCCGATACGCCCCGATCTCCGCTTTCCTTGTATTATATAACCGCCCGCTATGTCATCTCATCGACGGGCAATCAGTCGCCAAATTGGCCTTGAACTCGCATGGCTGACTTCTCCGTTATTCTCCACTGCTTCGAAACATCTTCCGGTACGCCCCGAACTCCGCTTTCTATATTATATAACCGTCCGCTATGTCTATTTCGCGGGGCCCCGAACTCCGCTTTCAGTATCCGTCCGCTATGTCACCTCATCGACGGGCAATCAGTCGCCAAATTGGACTTGAACTCGCGTGGCTGACTTCTCCGTTATTCTCCACTGCTTCGAAACATCTTCCGATACGCCCCGAACTCCGCTTTCCTTGTATTATATAACCGCCCGCTATGTCATCTCATCGACGGGCAATCAGTCGCCCAAATCGCCTTGAACTTGCATGGCTGACTTCTCCGTTATTCTCCACTGCTTCGAAACATCTTCCGATACGCCCTGATCTCCGCTTTCTATATTATATAACCGTCCGCTATATCCATTTCGCGGGGTCCCGAACTCCGCTTTCAGTATCCATCCGCTATGTCGCGCGTATCTATAAGGTTAATGATCGAAAGCTCCGCTCTCCGCTAGTTCCGCTGTCTCCGTCTTTTAGGAATCGGCATTTTTGGCTCTCTCCGCCGTCTCCGTTGCTTCCGCGTTTTAGGGTCCGTTCTCCGCTGCCTCCGCTGTCTCCGCTGCCTCCGCTTCTCCGTCTTTTAGGGATGCCCCAAGTTGCTCTCAGTCCTGTTTCTGAAGGCGTATCTATTTTCGTTACAGTTTAATGGTGACAGAAGCTATGGCTTATAAGAATGTATTATATTTTCTGTCATTGAACTACACGAAAATGGAAGCGTTATGGCATTATGAATCATGACGTCGAATGCTTGTGTGATAGAAAGGGATCATTTCGCCTCTCGCTTAGTAGCACGGTGCCGTGCGAAATACGTTGGACGTGCGATGCAAAGGAATATTGCCGGAAAAGTTTGCAATCACGCTGGAAAAGATGATTCAGGTACGAAGTCCTAGGCCAGGGGTATCAAACTCAATTTGCGTTGCTGGCCGGATTCAAACCGCTCGCGGGCCGGATCAGCAGTCAAATCATTCCAAAATGTTACGGTACCTCAAAAGGCCCACCCTTACTTTTCGCTTGAATAGTTTATTATCGATGCTGTATACATTTTGGTATATTACATAACATTCACGATCATATCATATGGATATATTCTAGCAGCACCTTTACTCGCAAACAACGGAATTTTGGAAAAAATTCAATGAATGATCTTTTGAATTCAACCGCTAAGACATTGACTCTAACGACGGAATAAGCTGACATATTTGTATGCTCCCTTTGTTTTATTCGTAATCGGCCGTTTACTCGGCGCATGCGTTTTAAGGAACACAAGTGGTTTAATTGTAAACGCAGACGTTGGAATTTGGCTCATTATTAATCGTCATTCGGGTTTCTCTGTCTGTCTGGGGCCTTTGAGTAGAAGTGATACAGCAGTGCGACCAAATATATTACTTTTTCTTTTTCACTATTATATTCTCCATGCGACCTGCATATAACAGTTTCTTTTTCACTTTACGAAGAACTACTTTATGTCTCATTTTTTCATAAAAATCTGAACTCAGTGTTCACTTTTTGGAGTCTTGGGAATTGGATGTCAGTATCACCAGCTTGTTCCTGATGATGACTAGAGTAAAACCATAACACCAGCGCCGGATAATTATATTACGGCCTATGATATTGACATTTGTGGCCTTGCGAGAACTCCGGGAAGTATTTCTTACAATAATATCTCAACAAATGTGCTGGGAAATACAGGGTTTTTTCAAACTACTCAGAATTGCTTTGCAAGCTACATGTGGCCTGCGGGCCCTATGTTCAACACCCCTATCCTAGGCCATCATTATTCGAGAAATTGACAAGAATATGAAGAGTCGCAGTATGTCATACTATACCGTCTCAAAGTTTCAAAGTGTTGATGACTGCATAATTTTTGTTCAGATTATAGAAGAACCTACAAAAGAGCATGGCCCAAAGTACAGTCCTTCAACTGCTGCTGAAGTTTTGATGAAGCCCTCTTCATTCAGGCGACTGCTGACTGATGATCTCCACAAGAAAGACTGGATTTTTGTCACATTCACTTTTTTTTTACGTGTTCCCGCATTAAATAAACCTGATTCGAATTTACTGGTCTCAGGAACGTAAAACTGCTGCAAGGGACCAGACGAGTATATTGATATTACAGCAGATTTCTGTTACGTTTAGTTACGGAAATTTTCCGTAAAATTTTCTACGGTCAGCATATGTAAAATCATATTACGAGGAGAGTTATTTCGAATTTACTGGTCTCATCAGCGTAAAACTGCTGCACTGGACCAGACCAGTAACTTGGTATTACAGCCGTTTTCCGTTACTTCAAGTAACGGGAATTTTCCGTAGAAGTTATAACTGTCAGTCTTAGTAAAAATAAATTACGGTCAATATTATTTACGGGAAAATATTTATCATATTTACTGGTCTCAGAGTCGTAAAACTGCTGCCAGGACCAGACCAGTAATTTGGCATAGAATATTTTTAACAGTGTATGTTGAAAATTTTCTGATCCGTCCGATTGGAACCTGTCGTGTTTCTATTTAACAGGAACGACAACAGCTGTCTTGGTTTTTCTGCTTTTGCTCGCTCTGGCGGCTTTCAAATTACGCCGTGAAAAATGCAGGTAGCCTACTTGTTGATCACACCGTCCGTTCACTCAATTGTTCACAAGTCACAATGTACTATTGTCAGATGACACACTAACTTCTCTCGGCAGAGGCCGTGTGTCACCTCAAATGGTATACGCTGACCGCAAGCTATTTGTTGATACGATTGTTGATGTACAATGTTCTTTTATATACGTATATAATTACTGTCATTTGACTTCCCAATAAGAATATCGTGTACTGAAATTGTCATGTAGCTTGTGTTATTGGTGGAATTTATTGTCGTGTGGTGCAAAAGACCACGTTGATATATGCATCAAAACAACAATGTTCTTTTCAACTCTCTATTAATTGCTGACGATTGCCCCTGAGTGTCGGGTGTCAACCGATCCGGAAATATTCGTTTTTCTTGTTAAAAATACGAACATACTATTAAGTTTTCTATCTCAAAGTCTTATAACAATATGTGTATTGCGTTGCGTCACAGCAAACGCTCCACAAGGACCAACCAAAGCCAACCATCGTTTCTCCCCTGCGTCACCGCGCCAGCCTCAACGCAATACTTCGACATAAGAAGGGCGTACACGTCTCTGCCGATAAACCGGGGCTCGGCAAAACAAACCGACCGTCTGTCGTCAACGTTGCGGGGTCACCAAATAGATATCGTTTGTATCGGGGATCAATTCGAAGTTGGACCGCGAGAGCACATGTTATATCTGACATCGGATGACCTGCGCGGCGAAAGGTCGGCGAGAATTTCCGTGTGACCTGCTGTCTTTTGGGACCTCGCTCTGTTGGGATGGCAACGCTGACGAGGTTGAAAAGCTATCGAGAACACCAGATGAGGATGAAATAACTGGAATCTGGTCTGGACTGGCTGAAATGACTACATTGCTTTCAGTTTCTCGCAATGGCGCGAACTTCAGTAACCTGCCACTATAGGGCTGGGCAGAATTCGATATTGAATCGAACGATAGGTTTCGAATCGAGTATTATGACTCATTATGACCGTACGAAGATGCGGAAAGTAATATAAGGGCAGTGCTACTGCGCATTACAAATGATTCGGTGTTATGTCAACAATGCGTATTTCATTGGACTTCGTGACAATGCTTCATACAGCTGTCATGTCCATTTAACGCGAGTAGCTTCGTACTGCATGTTGTACATTGTGATACATCCAATCAGGGTTTCAAGGCTTCCTCAGTGTCGGATGTCATCGAAAGAAACTATAATTGTCGTTCCTAAAATAACTGCCAGACTCGAATCATTAGATTTAATACCGGATTCGGATTCGAGTGCTCGATTCGTTGTGCCCAGCACTACTTACTAACAATGAACTCTATGTTCCATCACAATGCTGCAAATTGCGAAATTTTTGAAGTGCTTTGTCAGTTTCAAGTTTTATGTTCCATTTCTTTGAGCAATACACAAGCTTTCAACACCTTGGATTTTGCAATCGAGAATTAAACCCTTAAATATATTCAGCGGGTTGCAGCAGGAAGATTGAGGCGAACCGTTCTTTGAAAACTACTGATATAGGTCGGTGGTTCGCAACCGTCCATAGGGCGAAAAACCGAACTTCTGGGGGGATTCGCTTCGCCCCCCAGACTCCCCCCTTTCACTGTGCGCTCTTTGCCGCTACTTGTCGTCTGTATTGGGTGTCCGTTTAGTGAGTCAGCTATTCTCGCCTAGACACGCGAAGCGCGAAAAATTTCAATAATTCATGATTTAATCGGTTTATATCAGTGTTTCCCAACCTTTTTCCACCCACGTACCATTGCGAGGTTTTATGCAGTGCTCGCGTACCACCTACAAGTTACGCGCGCCGAAGACAATCAAAAATGTTTTCACCATTTATTACGTCATAAGCACGTATTTGACCTATGCGAGATGCAACAACAAATTCTAATAAACTAGGCATTATCAGTCAGGGCTAATGAGATGTATGGATTTGTTTTTTCACCACGAGTCACAAGAAGAACAGCCTAATGAATTAACAACAAACAACAAAAGTCGATTTATTCAATGCGATGGCTGCATTTGTTTATTTTCCAATATCAAGGGGCGGATAACCTTATCGACCAAAGGGCACATGAGATTTGCGAACAATTGCGCGGGCCACTTGAATGTTGATGACCTTTTTTTTAGCCACCAAATAGAAGCGAACCGGATTAGGTAATGATGAAAACAAGACATATATTACTACGCATCCAAATCGATAACAATTATGTCATGAAAAGTAAGTGTGCATAGTGCACTCATGAAGTAGCCTAACCGCGCGAAGCGCGAAAGCTTTTCATAGTTAGTGAATGAGTTAGGCCAATACTAATGTCACTTGCATATACTGTGGGCCACGTCTGTATACCACTGCTGGGCTCACTTGGCAAACACAGGATTATTCGAACATATTAATATTGACGATTTCGGTGTGAACATGCGCCTATCATTTTGTGCAAAAGTTTTATCGCCGATCATCTTCATCTCTGCGGGTCCAGACGCGAAGTCGGATGTTATACGGCACGTTTTCTCATAATTGCCAGTATAGTCAATTAAGTAGATTGGGAGTAGTTTTATATTCAGGAAGGGCTACAAAAAGCAACAAATTGAGTGACAATAAATCGCGCGAAGTGCTAAGAATAATATCAAGTCAAATAAATCTACCACGAAATATTCTATTTTATGGTCATATAGGGAGATCTACGAAATATCTTGCTGGCCCCTTGCTACCCCAATGCGTCGGAACTGGTATATAAGTCATCAACCTCCCAAATTTCGGGGTCAGACTAATCAAAGTTTTAGGTTGGCCTTGGAAATTCACAGTAAATTACCTTAATATTTTTTACTTTTAATATTTGATAATATAACTAATTTCGAGAATTATCTCGTGGGCCACATTTGGCCCGCGGGTCACGGGTTGGCCGTCCCTGCGCTAGCTGGTCGATGCGTGGCATACGTTTACTCAAAGCGCATCGAAAGTCATGCATGGGCGCAACAAGTTGGTTTCGTTTCTTCGACTTGATGGTCGTATTGGGATGTAAATCCTTGCTCGCACTCCCACGTAGAAGGGAAAATTTACAGCTGGGGAATAGCGTGACAAGCTAGCGTTGAATACGAGGAGGCGATGCTACAAAACACCCCCAAATCAACCCCCCTACACTAATAACTCCCTTCGGTCGAAAAAAAAAACAGAATCTACTCGCGTACCACCCGGAAGACCTTCGCGTACCACTAGTGGTACGCGTACCACAGGTTGGGAACCACTGGTTTATATGATTGGGAATTGCATATATATTGCTATCAATTTCTTGTCATCTCTGCTCACGTTATCAAAATTACCGGTTTGATGAGGTGTCTTGGTAACTGTGGGGCCCGTAAATAATAATTAAACATCTTCGGGTGGGCGGACCCGTTGGTATATGTCCATATCTATAAATCCTGCGTGTTTTTTCTTGAGGGAGGAGTACCAAATAATCAAGATATTCAGCAAGTTGAAATCGCGCCTGACGCAAAAACAATTTGAGAAAGTTGCATAAATATTCAAAAAATACTCTATAATTTATGCTAATTCACAAAATAATTTTGGGCTCAATTCGAGCTCGCCCCTTCAATTGGGGGGTTGGGGCTGCGGCAGTTACGGTCCTGAATGGCTCGCATTACCGGGGTAAGTTATTGTCAACTTGCAAGGTTAACCTAAAATTTGATAAGCCTGACCGCGACATTTGGAATATTGATGACTAAATTATCAGTTCCGACGCTATCTCGAATCGACAATTTTTGTAGATCTGTGTATGACGATAAAGTGGGATATTTCGTGGCAGATTTATATAACTAACTCGATATTTTTCTTTAGCACTTCGCGCGGTTTATGGTCACTCGAGTTCTTGCTTTTAGCATTGGTACCCCTTTCTGAAAAAACAAAAATACGCCCAATTTAATAGAATCGAGTTTCACTATATTCGCAACTCTGAGAGAACGTGTCGTCCAACAATGGTTCGTAAATCTCGTGCGGCCCTTTTGCCGAAACGGTGAGCCGCCCCTGAGGTAGACAGACGGATTGCTTATTCGTTCAATGAAAGCTGGCACCAATGCCCGAAACAGACGATCACAGCGATACGACCACATCCTAGAGCAGTGGTTCCCAACCTTTTTCGACCCGTCGCCCCCTTTTCAAGCTCAACACCGATCATCGCCCCCAAATTTTGTGTACCGAAAATTGGGCATACAATCTGTAGTGTAATCAACGGCGGCTTGACTAAAAAAAGGTCAACTTTACGGCTGTTTTGACGCGTCAGCGCCCCCTATCGCCACCCTCGCTATTTTCGCCCCCCCTCTCCCCCCCCCCCCCCGTCGCCCCCTTTGTCCATTTTCGCCCACCTATCGCCTACTTCGTCATTTTCGCCCCCCCCCCTAGAACGTCAAATCGCCCACGTTGGGAACCACTGTCCTAGAGTCATGCTCGTCAAGTCATCTGTGGTCATAGCATAGCGACGATGATTAGATAGAAGTGTGTCAACTTCATTCAGATAGCGTCGTTAAATATTTTCACGATAGCATGATCAATGACATTGAACACTATAGGCTTGTTAAAAAATGCCCTTTCCAAAGTATCCCTCCTAGATGTTAGGCTGCCTAACTGACTCAGCACGCCAGATTTGGCTCCTTCCCAAACGGTAGAAACCGGGCAATCCTAAATCGAAATTTGAAACTTTTACGGTCGCGACCCGAAATTTCCGTCTGAAAATGTTGTGCGACACCACCTCTCAATTGGACGAGCTGGTAACTAAAGCAATGGTCAGTATACCTTCGCCGAAATCTACTCACGTATGTGTGAATCTCGCGATTATGTGCGCACTGCGCAGTAATAGCAATTATGAACTCGTCAACCTCCGTCCTTAGATTAGGAAACTCAGGCAAGACTATATATAGTGTACTGTATAGGTCTTTTCGAACGATTTCTGACGGACTTTGAATCTAGTCCAGTAAGTAAGTAGTTTTGAAAACGATCTAGTTTGTTCGCATGGATTGTAAGCTGTGAATCGTGCTATTCGAAAGGTGCAGAGCTTGATTCATATTGATGTATCCAAGAAGGAATCAATTTTCGACAGCATAAGCGTTCGTCCGCATCACGGGATGAAGGTGGTAGTATTGATATGGAAATGCGATACTAATCCGCTGTTAACTTGAGCGGCCTGTTTTAGAAAATATCGTGGCATGCAGGGCTTTGGAGCCGGAGCCGGAGCCCGGAGCCGGAGCCCCGGAGCCGTGTATTTTCGCCGGAGCTGGAGCTGGAGCCGGAGCTCTACATAAAATTCAGGGATATATAGAACTCCGGGATGGCTGACTGCGTCATCGCGGTATTACCTAAGTGGGTCCAGATTCGCGCATTCAGCTTTGATGCACGTTACGGTCAGCCGCTTCATCTGTGTGTAATTTTAAGTTTTTGAGAGCGGTAGAGGCATATAGTATCCATGTTTATGTTATTATATAAAGCTAGAGGTTAACTAGGTTAGGAGATGTTCACGTAGTCTGAAACTTTGCGGTATTAGCCCTATTCCTTCAGCAGCAATTTACCGGTATACCGCCATACCGGTACGGTCATTTACTCGCCTTCGGAATATCTCTGCTTCTGTAGTATCTTATGTAACATGTTTCGCTGCGCTGATAATAGTGAGAAGATAACAAAATGTACAATAATTTCCAACGTTAACATTGATATCCGCAGTATGATTTTGATTACGCCTTGCGGTATGTTTTTCATTTACCGGTGTTATGTGAATGTATGTCACCATCCAAGGCTGTACATTGTACAACTACAAGTGTACATTTACACTGTGCCGTGTCAACTATGAAGGCGAACGTTAGGAGGGACTTCGTCAGTTAAGATCTTGTACTATAGATTAATATGTTAATATGCAGGTAGTGCTGGTATTGCAGGCTTACCGGTATTCCAGATCATTGCTGGATTATTTCTAGTAAGAATTGGAGCCACTGAGTAGCCTACACCCACCGGTGTGCAAGATTCAAGAGGCATTTCAATTAAGGATAACCAAATATTTGAATCTAATACAAACACAACACGTCAAGGTCGTTGCAGTTGTAAGTGTCCATAACAACTGTTGAATCCAATCTCTTGTTACAGATACTATTCATCAGTTATATGTCTGGTAAAACAAGGCAGGCATATGTTTGTTAATGAACGGCACCTCAATGCTACAGTGCTGGAATTATACTTCAACAGAAGTGCACTGTGGTGAACTGCCAATGGCTGACTCCCAGTATATGGCCACAGCATTTGTTGACCATTTGCTCTTACTGAAGCCATGAAGATGCCCACTCCCTTGAATGGATAAGCCAACACAATCGTCAGGACACGATACGACCCTGAGATACGGCCTGTCTTTACCATATAAACACTTATAGCCTGTAGGCTATAGGCCTGTACGATGGAGGAAGAGAAAACTCTGCAGATTTCTTTCAATTTGCAAGGTCTAGTCAAAGTGTCACAATAACACGTGGACCTCTCCTCAGTCGGCCCAAGGTAAGTTTGGCTGATTCTAGTGATGAATTATTAAATGAGCGATTTACATTAATCCTGATGTGGTTAAAGTAGTCTGCATTGCTACTCAAGTAACAGTCGTATTCCCGGGCGTACTGGTATTTAAACTTTCTCAAGTAGCTGTAGAAAGTGAAATGCCTGCAAGGTACTTGAGTTTGGAGATGGCTGCTTCAAAATTACAAGATGTATCTTCGAAAATAGGCGACACCTACTTGAGTACTGCAATGAAGTAGAAGTTCTTCACTACTGACCAACTCTGCATACATCTATATATATTCTTAAGGTTGATTTGTGTCTCTAAATACATCATTTGTTCATTTTTGTTGCAGATTCCGGAAAAACAAACGCGATGTTCCAGCATTTGCATCACGTCAAAAGTGGATATCCTGATATATTATACTGGGCACATTCCATTGAAATCTTGGCAAAGATGGCCACGATCTGAATATTTGGAACTCGTGCCTCCTCACCGAGATGATTTTTTGACATGGAATCATCTATCGCTCTATCGCAAAATCTGCAAGACAATGATACTGAATATTTCTTAACTGATAATTGGCATGAAATGCTTCAGGAGGCCCATTCGTGATGTACCGTTAAGCCATGGTGGTAATTTCTTCACTGCGGTCATGAAACTATTTCTCGGTGAACAAAATATCAGCTGAATACAACAACTGGGTCTACCGAATGCTTCTTAAATCGATAATGATATGTACCAAACTTCTAACCCCCGAGGCTACATTTGAACCTCAAAAGAAGTATCAATGGTGTGTTGATTTCTTGATCAACTTTCATTGAGTGACATAGAAGCTGACAATGCTGCTATCACAATTTCGAGTCCTTACAGGCCATGCTATCTTTTCGGTATTGGAAATGCTCCATGGTAGGGGTGCATTTAAAACAACTGTGTTCGAAACACTATGTTTAAAACATGCTTTAAACAGTGTTTTGTACAAAGGCCTTTTGAAAAAAATTCTTTTTAAGTTGTAAAATTATGCCATAATTGTGTAAATCCTTTCCAAAGTACGTGTTTTATGAGCCTACGGACGATTACCACCCGATATAGCCGACTAATATCGATATGGGATGGCTGGAACCCTCAAACTAGTCGGTTCAACAGCAATAGCACATATATTTCGTCGAAGGAGCTATATTTACACTATATTTTCAATTGTCAATGTCAATCCAATATGACGTCACTATTGAATATTCTTGACGTCATGGCTTAAAAAAGTATGTTTTATACAAGGGCCTGGTTTTAAACATGTTTGTTTTAAATGCAACCCTACTCCGTGGTAATTGTCGATTAACGCGAATTGAAACGGTTGATTTAATCAATCCTATTACCCCCCCCCCCCTTCCCAGCTGCAAGCTTTCCGACAATGCCTTGTAAATAGGTAGAAGACGCTTATATTATTCGTTATCCACTCTGTTATTTATGGCCTGATGAAGATTATATGATGTGTAGAAATTGAACACATTCATGATTTACTGAAATTCAGAGTTGTCAAAGTTTACTTGGTTGGCTATACAGCAGTGTCATAATTTACTAGGTTGGCTATACAGCAGTAAGGTTGTGATAAGGGAAGAATGTCTAGCTTACTAACTATTCCGCAAAAGGTTGAGGATCGTTATTCTAGAAACAGCTGTATCGCTAGCTTGCAGAAAAGTGGATATTTCGAGGCAGATTGCAGGTAACTTTCTGGACCTACTTAGGTAAAGGCCTAAATGAAGTCAGCCATCCCGGAGTTCTATATATCCCTGATAAAATTCAGCCGGAGCCGGAGCTGGAGCCCGTTATTTGAGGAGTAGCTCCGACTCCGACGTATTTCATAAGATGCTATCATATATGCAACAACCACCTCATCTGATTCATCATATTTGAACAGCAGGGCTGTGCACAGAAAGTGCGTTCTAGTGCAACTATGATGTTATCGACAATTGGCAAGTATCCATTATGACGTCACAAGCCGGCATGGCGGCACCTATGTCTTCGTTGCTACAACGGATGTTACTGACGACTAACAGACTTTAGATTACTATAGATAACTAACCTATGGGTATATTAGTAATCTATATAGACCAGAAATGGCCAACCTTTTCGGCTAAAGGGGCACACGCAATTGAAGAACGAGTGTGCGGTCCACTAGCCGCGCCAAGCGGGTAAAATTTTCAAAGTTTATAAATAAACTAGGTCAATAATATTATTACTTGAGTATATTACCATTACGGGTCTACTGTATACCGCCCGCTAAGCTCAGTTTCAAGGACACGACTATTCGGCGTCAGGCCAAATCGATATCGAAGGTCTCCTATAATATGCGACAATCACTTTGTGCCTACATTTCGCAGTCAACGATTATTATGCGAGCGCAAACGCGAAAAGACTTTATCCCTTTAGACCAGTGGTTCTCAACCGCCGGTCCGCGGACCGGTGCCGGTCCGCGACGACATTCCTGCCGGTCCGCGAGGTATATTACAATTTTATACTTCAATTTCAAGATATAATGTTGAAGCCTTGTCCATTGATAGAATAAATAAAACATCAAATAAATAAAACATCAAATTCTAAAATAATTCAGAAGTACGTGAGGTAACATTAGGGCTTGAAACATGTTCGATTTAACTTGAAGTTCAAGACGTGTTATTTGACGAGCGACAAGTACAGAACAGATACGAGCTGACTCATCGCTAAACAGCGCGGTTTGCGCGATCATTCGTTTTCGATTCATTCATTTTGTGTAGGACCGTATCTGGGGCACCCAAAACCGCCCAATTGGAGATGGGTCGAGCTTGAAAAGTGCCCAAAATTATTTTGCAAATGAACATAAATCATAGCGTATTTTTCTGAAACCTTTTCCAACATTTTTCGATTTTTTTTTCGCGCCTTGCGCGATTTACTGTCACTGAATGTCTTGCTTATTAGGTGCCCTTCTCCGAGATGTACGCATGATTTATAGAAATAGGCATTTCGGCGTCAGCCATTACCGCGCCACGACGTACCAACCCCTAATAAAGTATAGGCTAACAGGGAACTCCGAAGGATGTGCCAAAAATTCGGCAGCGAGAAAACCGATTCAGTCATGAATGATCGATAATATTCGGTATTGCTGCGATTAGGCTACATAAACTCTCTGCTTACGCCGAGTAGAATGAATGTGCTAACAATTACAGGTGAAAACATCCACCGAACTGTAGGGTCTGGGGGTGAATCACCCGGAAGTTTGGCTTATCTCCATGTGGGGGACCAAGACCAACGTTTTTGGGGGTGGGCTAACGAAGTGCTTTTGCGGTCCGGATTTCCGGATGGCCGGTATAGTTGCTGCAAGGTGTTTTCCTGTGGCACACATTGTATTCGTAGTTGCCAGAGTACGCCAAATACACATGTCCCTTTCCGGTGAACTCCGGACTTATCCATTTAATCACATAGGCATACTATACGCACCGACTTCACGAGTGGTCACTGGTGACTGGTCATGGTTATGTTATGGACCGTACATAATCGCGCGAAGCGCGAAAATATTTTCCGAATCACCTGAATTTCGTCACAAATAATAGTATTTTTCATATTATTTCTCATCCGATGTCATTAGATTCAACCGTAGATTTGATGGAGGGTGTGTTTTTCGAAAATTTAGGACAAGATATCAATGGTGATGCATCTTCGGGTGGGCCAATTATAATTAGTCACTTGGTTGCATGCTATTATTTCTTGACCTACCATCAAGATTGTCCGTATAGCGAGGAGTACAAGACTCCGAGTTGGTATTTCTATATGAGGCGCATCATTTTCCTCTGCTGTTCACGTCTGTACTGTGGGGCTATGATTGCAAAGGGCGCCACTATATTAAAATCGATAAACGAAGTCACGTTGAATCGCGCCCCGCGCGAAGAAAATTTCAAGATTTATTAGGATCTCTCAAAAAATCGAGACTCAATCTGTTAATTCAAATTGCATGTCGACGGCCGCCCGCACATACGGTACTAATTGAATTACTTGTCCACAAATTTTCCTTCTACGGCCGCAAGTTGGCCACCCTGGTTTAGTAGGTGACGAGATATAGCGTGGTTGTTCAACTGTGTGGTCTATTTTATCTCGATATTGAATTCATGCGGCCCGTGGCCTCTAAAAAATTTGAAAGTGCCCCGCGACCCGTTTCGAGTTGGCGACCCCTGGCATAAGCGATGTCTTACAAAAGCCTAGAAGTGTGTCGTGCTACAAGTCGACGGTTACGGAATCAAAAATATGAAATATCGGCCTGGTGTAAATGACCATTGTAGTCGACAAACACCATCATCACCACAAATGACATTAGGGTCGAGTACATCGTAAATGCCGATAATGCAAGTCTTCTCGCTTCGACTAACTTACGAGTCATCACCACCCTCGCTCACTGCGCAGTGCGCATACATGTGCATAATAACATACAGTCACTAAAATTTGACGTTTACGCAAGTAGCAGGGAATCTCTGAATACTGGGGCCGCGGGCCACATTATCATGTAAGACAGAAAACTGTCCGCGGGCCGGACAAAATCCCTTCGCGGGCCGTATGTTGCCCACCCCTGTTATAAGCTGTATTATAAACTTGGGTTGGAATTTAGAGTTACTTGTATTCCGGCTGAAAACTATTTCGCTCTTATAGACCTATGTGTGGTGTGAAAATTGATTTCGAGTTAATCTCTCGACTATACATTTTGCCGTAAGGAGTTCTGGTGACTGAATGGGTAGCCTATGGAATATTTAATTTTTTAATGTCGTAATTATGTTAACTCTAGGATGAAGCCAGTAAATTTGCATATAGCCTCGATTGTGAAATAATTATAATTACATTGGTATATTGCTAAGTTCCGGTGTGGCCTGTTTAGTGGAATCGTGATCTTGTAATTTGTACTTTGGTCCATTTCGAGAATATGATCAATTGTTTTCCAATGCTCCACCTATAGCCTTGTTGCTTATGGGTGTGGTGTTGCTCTATCGTTGTTTTGTGATTGTGAGATAATCCTAACTTGACTAACAGGTCGGAAAAATATTCCTTGGTTTGTTTGAAGAAGGCAGTAATGCTGCGGCGTGCTGCAGGACATTTGTCGAAGAAAACGAGGAGGACATTGATATGTTGAGGTGAATCCCCTTCCGTGAATTGCTATCGTGGTTTTCTAGGATGTAGCCTAGTAGGCTTATCTTTTTAATTCATCACATTAGCGATTCTTTCATTCATTTGCCTTGGAGCCGGCCTTTAGCAAAATCCGTAAACCTAGTTTGTGTCTAATCTAAAGACAGCGCTTTGGGCTTGAGCCGTCTGCTGGCATTGTCAATTTGAATTTTCATGCCTGTGATATCATAGTTGGTGATACCATAGTGTCCTGCATGGTGTGGACACCAGCAAATCCTCACGGCTCACTTAAATTGTTCTAAGTGACGACACTTTCCATTTGGCTAAAGGCAATTTGACGATAATTTTCGAAGGGCTTGCCGAGCATTAAATTTGATAAAACAGGTATCAATCGAAAGCTACCGCAGTACTGATTGAGAAAATAAATATTTTACTCTGCTAGTAGCCCTGGAAGCCCCCAAAATCCGTCTCAAATGTTGCATTGTAACGGAGTTTAGTATAGTGACACGACCATGCCGTCTGAGCAGCTCAGGAGCAAGTGTGCATGAGAGAGAGGGTGTGAATGCTCAATCGGTTGCGCAACAATGCGCGGTAGCTTTGGATTGATATCTGTTTTATCAAATTTGCTCTCGGAAATCCGGTCAAAAATTACCGTCAAATTGCCTTTAGTCAAATGGAATGTGTGACGTAGACCAATTTCACTGAGCTGTGAGATTCGCTTGTGTCCACACCATATAGGACACTGTGGTGATACGACTGATGATATACAAACTTCTGCCGTAAATTCAGCCACTGGCAAATATTTACTGGATGATTCTGTAGTCCTAAAAATTATGGAGATGACAGATTTCGTGTCGTAAAGAGAGGCGGGTGATACTTTCATTTGTTTGCCTTGGAGTTGACTTTTATCAAAATATGCCAACCTAGGTTGTGCCAACAAAAGTAGTTCGTGTATAATCTAAAATAGTACATTGAGCTAAATCGATTTCTTTGCCTCGATTCTTTGAAATTTCATGCAGGTGACGTCATATTTCACGTTAGCTCATATTTTGGGCTGAAAAGGTAAACAATTTCACCAGCGGCCTTGTGCTGTAGACAGCTCGACTTTTTCCCGAGTAGTAGCAATTTGATCGAGAGGCTGTCGCGGGCCCAACAAAATCGTCTATCGAGCCTCACTTCATCACGGGGTGTAATATCTACGGAAGGCAATTAAGCACACACCTAGCTTAAAATCCACCAAAGAAACAAACAATTGTAAAGAACTAGTTTCTACTTAACACGTCTATTGGATGCCGTGAACCAGTGGTTCTCAAACTGTGGTACGTGTATCAATAGTGGTACGAGAGACCTTTTCAAGTGGTACGCGAAAAGTTCGGCGATTTTTAAGTCTAATTACTATACAACTTGCTGTGCTTTGAAACCTCTGTAAATATACGATGCAAAAATTGCTTCAGTTGTGCAACAGTTTCTCCTCGATATTATTGCGGCCCAGTAGATTTCCATCAAAGAATACCAGGCAACTTGTTAGATTGGCTAGCTAGGCTAATCGGACTAAAAGACTAATGCATCGTTTTAGTATGAAGAGTAAGTATTAACCAAGTCTCCACGGTATTATAATCCAGAAAAACATAAGGTATGGACTCATCAAGACCGAATACAGATGAGAGTATTTGCCAGTGTGTGGTATGTATGAAAACCCTCTTTAACGTGGCCATGAAGTCCAGGCTATTAAAATGGCCCCTTGATTAGAAACGTGCTGAAAAGTAGGCTTGAGATTTCGGACATATTCTTCGATGTAGTGTGAGTAGTGTTATATCACGGAAAGTCAAGCCTGTGTATAGGAGGGCACAGTTGTGTCTACCAAATTAAGTTGTGTTTCTTTGCTATTCACTAGTGTAACAGTGTATTTGTAACGCCAAGACTAATAAATTACAGTCATCGAGCATGTCCACGTTCGAAGTCGAAATACAATCAATTTCTACTGAATTAATATCTATAGTCTGCCCGCAAGTTTACGGGACCACGGCATGACCTGATCTCCCCTTCCGTCATATGCCAGCTCATTTTGGGGCTTGTCCTTTTGTATTATCTTCTTTTACTTTTCATTCTGTGTGTATGCCTCTTCTTTACATTGCCTAGGCCCTGGTGGGTGTCTGATTTCGAAGGCTACTACAAATCGTTTCGACACGTTCCTATCTTTTCATTGTATCGCAGTCTTGTGGTGTTTTGAATTGTTGAAATTCTTTACGAACTCATGCTGACACTGATACTGAATAAGTCGGAGAAATGCTACGAATGAGTCTAAATAAATCTGATTTTTTGATATTTTTATGATGAAGTCACCCATGTTATAATAATCGATAATATGTACGATTAGACTATCATTTTTATGCTCCCAAAACACACAGTTCGAAGTAATGAACAGATAGGACGTTTTACGATGTTCCAATCGGTGTTCTCGATCCTGTGCAAATTTCGTTGTCGTTGCAGGATTGTGACGCTCCAGTATGAAAAGCTTGTGATTGGAGAGGAAACATGCTTACCGACGAACCGATGGTGCAACTGTGCCGATTTTTGCTTTGTAAGCAAAGTGCTGGAAGTCTGGTACCCCTTTCACGAGGATGGATCGGGAAACGAACATGTATGTATCGGTGATAGGGAGCGAGGGTATTTTTGAGTGCGTTCAGTTGTAGAAGCAGGATTGGTTGTGCCCAACATCACCAGTCGTCGCTATAGCTGTTACGGCTTGAGCGATTGTAATAGCATTCACTGGAGGAAAAATTAGCTGATTGGAATGGGCATTGGGCAAGACCGAAACACTTAGAAAACAAAACGACTTGACGTTTCCCACAAGATCGACGTTTATGAGGAGATAGTTTTCCAGCGAGTGCCGTGTCTTGCTAACCCCAATATTGATGCTTTAGGCGCTGAAAAGTGCTGTCAGGTATTGTGCGCAGCTCATAGTTCCAAATAGAATGGAAGTGATAATCGTGATATTTTTCGTTCTATTTTTATTTTTTGATGAAATAGTATTTCTTCCTGTGGTAACTGAGCCCATGTTAGAGCACAGCGTTGTACTGACGTAAAGTATTTAAAACGTGGTGGCATACTTCATCTTGTTATTGAATTCTCCCGACTACTACGAAATTTGAAAAGTGGCCCGCGACCCATTTTGAGTTGGCGACCCCAGGTTTAAAGCCACTTTATAGTGTGAATGTGATGAAATATTGACATGTTTGGGTATTATCTTTCAGTGTCGTGACCGGAATTTTACTGTGTAATTTGTTTTCAGAAATGCAAGTGGAACGTAGCACACGTGAAGCCCGACGACCTCGCGTCATTCACAATCGAAGGTGAGTTTATTATTACCGTTTTTGCATTTGTGCGTCAATGTGCATAATTCTATATTGATGAATAAACTTTTAGCGGCAGGGAACGTATATTTTAGTATAATCTCATCTCTCATACCCAACCCTAGCTATTAGGATTAATACTCTATTAAGATTTTTGAGTAATCTGATCATTGTGCCCTGCTCCACTCTTGAGCATCCTACGCTAAAAAAAACCGTAAGCATTTTACCGACCACCTCTAACTGTGAATGACTGCTACAAACCGCAGCATGCAATTTTTCACGTTGACTCGAACCTGACCCCGTCCGACTCGGACCACTAGAAAATTTTCAGCCTTTCTAAATTGGATTAGTAAGCAAGTCACAAAGCTCCGAGTCAAAAGTCAATCTCACATCTATAGCTTTGACTCCTGTCAAATCGAGTCATTTTCAATTCACCACCGATTCAGGTCCGAGTCCAAGTCAGGCTGAGGGTCGAGTTCGAGTCATGGTATTTTGACGCGAATCCAAGTTATTGTGTTGACTGCTCAGTTCCCAGTTAAAGTCTTGTTAAACCCACTTTTTATAACTCTATGCGGTGATGTCGAATGGTTCGCATTTATAATATACGAGTTTTCCTCACTTTTAGCAGTTTCTGGTCGCATTTTCAAGTACCAGTGCCAATAGACGAAATCCCAATAGCGTGGTTACTTTACTATCCTTCAAAATTGCAATGAAATGTTGGTATTGACCGTCTGAGTCTGAGTTCGAGTCACCGCAACGACCCGAGTCCAAGTCGAGTCAACGCACAGATTGACTCGAGTCGAGTCATTTCTCTATTTTGAGAAAATGACTCGAGTCAAGTCGAACATCAAGTATGACCCACGGTAACGATACGTTCTTTCAGACAACAAAAGATCCGGAACTTACGACCTGCATCTGAACTTCCACTTGCCTGCCTATAGCGTACTGCAGGATTTCGTGCTCGAGGACAAGGTCTCAAGAAAAATGATTGTGATGATCTGCATGCAGGAGAAATTAACTTTGGCGAAACTTGTGAATATCGCCAATACGCTGTTCGGAATAACCAGAAAATTGGTGAGTTTGACGACTGCTTAGGTACGGTCGATGTTGTACTGCCAATCATGCTGGCAATCATGCTGTTTGTTTTGTGGATAATAGAAATTCTGTCATACAAGTTACAATTTAGGCTAGGGTACATTTTCTAAGCGATATTCCATTTCTCTTTCAGGGCCATGTGAGTAAGTCGTCGATGTCAAAGGTCAACATCCTCGGAAATCACGGCGCATGGGTGAGTTGGTAGCCTAAAACTCGTTGAGACCAGTAATATGTGAAAGTTGAGTAAAATTTTAGAGTACAACTTGGATTTTGAGTCATTGAACATTATAATGGAATATAGCCACTAGCGAAGATTCTCCACGAGTAAAATTTGAGTCGGAGGTTTTACCAAGGACTTTGTCTTTAAGAAACTTTAGAAACAAAACCAGTAGCGGAAAATTTCTCGATGAATTAAAGTTGCTATTCTTTGTTTTGAGTCTGTGGTTTTCAACATCTCGGTCCGGCAAACCTTCAAAAGCTAATATGCGCCCTAAATTAAATTACGACAACCTAAAATAGAATCTTCATTTATTGCTGAATTTTCACATGAAATATGTATATGTGGTTCCAACGACCTTCCTGCAAAGTTCCCCAAAGTCATTTTAAAGACCACTACATTGATTGCTATTTTTCAGTCATCCTTTGAAAGAAAAGTGACTCGCCTGCAAGATCTAGCGTCGACTATACGGTCAGATTTTGCCAAGGTTGGTTTTAAGTCTCACTCACAATCATAGGCGCTGAACTCAGGTATGCTAGGTATGCCGCGCATACCTAGGAATTTTTTTGGGTATGCGGCATACCCAGAATTCGGTTTGGTCTGTTACTGACTGGCTGGTGAATTGATCGATTTAGAAATAAGCGTTTCGTAGTGCTGCTGAACACGTAAGTAAACCGGCAGCAATACGTTCAGGCGCTTAACAAAACTCCGTGCTACAATTCAGTTGTCCGTATTTTATCAGTGTTGCGCGCGGCCGCGGCCAATTAGCCGGAAGCGCGTTTCCAATTTGCGAGAATCGTTTGTTCACATTGCACAATGTAATGCAACGCGATCTCGACGCTGAGATGATTGCGAAATTAGATCATTGATTACCGCGCGCAATCGTCGCAGGCCTGATTTATCGCGTCTCCGTCAGGTCTAGTTCCGCTGGCTTGATGAATCGCATCTGCAATAGGCCCGGTGCGCACTATGCCATCACTGGCCTGCGCACGATAACATCGTTGGCCTACACAATTGCGTCTGCGTGTTTCGAAGTATATCATTGCCGGCCTAACTATCGCGTCTCCGGCCTAGCATGCTTTGGCTCCTATCTATCGGTTGTTATTAAAGATTGATATCACGAAACTTACTGACATCGAATGTCCGCAAAAATGTGTGACTTGTGCGTACAAGCGTACTTGATTTCCGCTAATACTTGAACATAACCAATAACCATCAGAAGATGCGAGTCAAGGCTTGAGTTTTGAGAAAGGTTTGAACCATCTGAAATCGGTGCGGATTCCATTATAGAACACACTCCATAACAACTCGGCTATGCGCCTGAATATTGGATCAAACGCGAGTGGTCAGAAGACGCAACGCGATGCAACAAGACCGAGAACTCGATACTAAAGATGTCAATTTCTATATGCGCGAAATGTTGCGATTGTCATCTCCTGCTGTGAAGGAACATGATATCTTATGCGCCGGCCGGAACTATCGTTTCTTCTGTGATTGTGATGTCACACTGGCTCAGACATTGAACAATGAACAATGAACATGGACGGGATTGATTGAAATACATACTGACCGTGAACAGACAGCGGCGTAATTGATTTTGACTAACGCTAATACTAAAACAGAACGATCAGAAAATGTCTTGCAGGCTCTTGATATTGAAACTTCTAACTCCTATGAAATCAAAGTCACTAATCAATAGAGTCCTGAACAGACTTACTATTTGGGAAAATAATTCCTGCAACCTTATTGGCCGTCGCCGAAGATGCGTATTCATTTGTTCTCGAGGCGGAGTGATGAAATCTCCCGATTGTCGGCGCGTGTGTTGGCGAATATGTTGCGGATATTGACTACACAGTCGCACGCGTTGGTAATCTTATGGTAGCGTGATGTGTCGAGTATATTACACAAGGATGCTGATCCGATCGATGTATTATCGGCATTGGTGCATGTTCTTAACCATAATAAACTGATGCTACCTTGGTAAATTTGAAATGGATTCAATCAATTCAGCAAGCGGCCGGCTGGCTACGCGGCCTGCTTAATCATATCGTAATTTTGTCACCATATACAAGTGCCAGGTGATATTGAACGCTTGCGAGTCGGCTAATTTGCCAATTCTGGCGCACTATGACGCCATCCCTTTGTGACGTCATCGATCTCGCATACCTAGGGAAAATTAGAGTTCAGCGCCTATGCTCACAATACACTCTACGAAAATACGTTCCACACTTTTCTATGAATTTTAAATTTAATGTATTATTTCTCTAATTAAGAGACGAGCTTTTTGGAAATAAGACATGAAATTCTGATACATCTGGACAAAAATGGACAAAAGTTGCAAAGTTGCACTTTAAGATTCCTTCGAACAGCTTAAAACAACCGTTCTACACAACTTCCGAGTATTTAGGAAGCTGTAAAAAAAGTTTCAAAATTTTACCCTAGCTATTACCAATTATGTGAAGATTAGAACTATCGCTATACATTTTTTTTCAAAATAGATTTTTGATTGGAATTACTGAATTTGTTAACGTTGACATTTAACTAAGTTCCGTTATTACCATATCATTGCTCATTCTCGTGAGGATAACAATAGCAAATGTAGGCCTATATACTATTGTACAGCAAACTTGGTTCGTTTGATGCTATACCGTTCTCGTGTTGTGATTGCGAGATAACCACAACCCAGATTTGAATGGAAATGGGAGATTATGAACATTTCACAAATTAGATTTATTATTAGGTTAGCAGCATTTTGTTGTAATTATGGGTCTGTCCTAACCGTACCTCGCATATTTGCGTATGAGCTCAGAATTATAACCGCACGGTTATTTCCATGTCGGATTAAAATTTAAAATTGAAAGAAATAGTCTCTGTATCAGAAATCAATCGAAGCCTACCGTCGAGGTACAATGATTTCATGTAAAAATTCAATCTCGTTCAGGTTCGGCAGGAAGTGTTGGATTTTGTCTCTGGTAAGTATGTCGATGTGGCTTTAATTCTGGCCCTGCGTACTAATATCGGTATCTTCAGATCCGAACTCTCTGGAACCGGAAGGCGATGGTGCCATTCCGATAGACGTTGCAAAGGTGAGGGTAATTTTTCACTTGTTGAATTTCCGATTCGTGACCGAAACCCGCGTGTGTCCAGAAGTGCGCAGTGGGGTAGTGCTCTTAGAATACTCAGTCAATGTTGCATACTTTCAGTACCAACTCTGAAAGTGCATTTGTTCTCTGAATATTTACACTTAACAGTTTACAGTTTTTAAACAAAACTAGGCATCATTTAATGCGTGAAATTGTCGTTACAGCTGCCCAAAATTTTTTGACAGAAAACTACTTACTTTTTGAGCTGTAGGAAGTCTTTTTTCGGCAGTTTGGATCATTTTTGTGAACGAAAACGGTAACTGAATGTATTGCCGAAAATTGCTCTATGCAATGCTCTGTGTGCCCATGTCCGGTTTCACGGTTATTACGCCAGGGCTGTAACCAAGTCACAAGGCTTTGACTCGTAAGTCAATCTCACTTTTATAGTTTTCTCTACTCGAGTCAAGTCGAGTCATTTTCTATTGACCACGGCGTCAAGTTCGAGTAGTGAGTAGAATTGTTCATCTCGCTGTTACAAAAGTAACCATCCAATGATTTAATTCAAACAGTCTCCGACAAACGGCCAATTCTAATATTTGAAACTGATTATTTTATTACACTTCAGACCTTTCATTGTCTACTTTTACTTGTAATTAAGTAGTCATTACTACTTCAATTAGTAATAAATTAGCAGTGCTTCTACTCAGATTGACCATGTCTGCCTTTATCGGGCAACTATTGGATGTTAAAAAATGCTAATGTATTAATATTACTTTTAGTGACTTTTCGTCCCATGCAAAAGACCTTTGTTTAATTTTATGTCGTGGTAATCGTTTCATTTTTCTTGATAGAGTTTTAACGACGATTTCGTAATTTTACAAGCGGAACCCGAAACAGTAAAGGGATCGCGTGCCAGTGAAAGGTTTGTGTATTTTAACGTTTTTATTTTATACGGCATAATTATGCTCTAAACAAGATGTGGGCATTCTTTTTAGCTTGAAGGCCGCATTTAAAATGGGAGTTAGTTATTGGGCGGCACTATGGCAAATATGTCCATATCCCACTACAATTTGAGACCATGTCATGTTCAGGGCTTAGTGCGCCTTTAACAGCTGTTGGAGACGTTTTCTTTGGCCGCGTACACGCTCTCTGACAGGCTTGGTCAACTAGTTTTTAGTTGTCTAATTTGATTAATTATAGCGAATTGCCGATAATGTAATTCCAATCTAATTTGTGAAGTGTTTTTTTTGGCTTTGATTTTAATTTCAACCTAATTTCTGAAATGTTTCGTTGCTCGAATTATGATTCTAATCTAATTTCTGGTTTGCCTGTAAATGCTGCAGGAGAGCTGTAGGCCTATATTGCCAAATGGGCCAAGCTTGCGGTACAGACATTTGCTATTCTCGTCCTCGTGTGATGAACTATTATTTGATATTAACGAATTCAATAATTATAATTTTAATCTAATTTTGGAAAAAACTGTAAAGCTACGATTCCAATTCCACTCCAATTTGGAAAAATTTGTTGATCTAATTCTGATCTAATGTATAACTAATTCCAATTCTACTTTGATTTGGTCAAAAATTCGTAGATGTAATTCTAATTCTATTCTAATTTGGAAAAAACCTGTATAGCTATAATTTCAATTCTACCCTAATTTGGTAAAAAATTGGAGCTGCAATTATCATTCTGATTCTAATCTAATTTGGAAAAACTGTATTGCTCTAATTTCAATTTTACTCTGATTTGGTAAAAATTTGTAGCTGTAATTCTAATTCTAATCTTGTTTGAAAACTCTGCAAATCCTCTAGTTATGTCCAAGTCTGCTTTCTGAGTCCTGCTTTTTTCCAGTGTGCCCAACGCGAAAATATCCGGCACGCCGGTGCTCATCTCGGCCCAGGTGCAGCGTTCCGGCTCTGATGACAACGCAAACCAGGAAACTCCAACCAGACCGTCGAAAGTCGCGACATCGAGACTGACGATGACGAACAGCACATCCATAGTGCACGCGGTCGGTAGCGACAGTCACGCAATTCGTGGTGCCTCAAGCGAGGAATTTGCCAATTCCAAAGGAAAACGAACTACCAAAAAGAAGAATCGGTCTCATAAAAAAGGTCGGCGCTGTGTTATAATTAGTACTTGGCAAAATCTAGTAGTATCTGAGCGGTTTGAGGGCGTGAATGATGTTTAAAGTACAAATCTATCCCTTTTATGGCAGTGGTTCTCGACGTTTTTGATCTCGCGGGCCGGTAAAGCTTCAAAACAAGTGTTGTGTGTCGTCGATTTCCCAAAAATCAATATTTACCTTATATTTAATTACTGCAAATGTGTGCAACTATGCACTGTCGGTGACCCTATCATTTGACATTTTACTGCTTGTAACCTACTTTATAGGCCTACCGCTGTAGACAGCCCATTGTCTGCTCCTTGTGAATCATTAACACTCAAATGAAACAAATAGGTTGACATGGCATTATGCTAAACATACCACAATATCCTAACTGAAGCAAGACTGCATGGTTCTTATATCAAGAGGCGCATGACGACAAATTGTGATGTAGACGAAATTGTCAGAATGAAGCAACACGGTGTGAACATAATGAACATAATGAGTCGGACGCGTGTCAAAACACTACAACTCTGACTCGACCTCTACTATCGACTTGGACTCGATCTTGACTCGGTGGTGAATTAAGAATAACTCGACTTGACCCGAGTCAAAACTGTAAAAGTCAGCTTGACCTGTGACCCTGATACTACATCACACCAAGATAATTTTGTATCTTTTGACCATGGCTATTTCATTGCACTTTGTCGCTGTGATTACGAGCGTCTGCCGAAAATATTCGGATTTCAATATCAATATATTTTGTTCAATTGCAATTTTTTTCGCAGATCTTGAAACTTCTCCGCATGATCACCCCGACGAACGATTACGAAGAGCGCGTCCCTGTCAAGTTCATCAAAATGGTACAGAGCACTCTGAAGCAACAGCGTCCAGACGCGTACAGCGGAAAACCGCGGTATCTCATGGACTCCGGACATACGTTGCCGATAAGTCTTCCGTACGTGCCGTCGACGCTGTCTTTCGACAAGATCGCGATACCTGACAGTTTAAATTTGAGTTATTTAAAGCTGATATGATAGCGCTGCAGGAGATTCGAATCCATCGACTAAGATCACAGCATGTAGGGTTGTTAAAAAATAACTTTGTTCTCCAAACTTTGCAGGCTGTTCGATACAAAATTGTCAGGTTGGCTAAAAACGTGTCACACCAAATTTGGCTCAATTGTAACGTGCATAAGTTATTGGAGTGCAAAGTTTAAGGTTTTGAAAAAATAGTATTTACGGTGCTAGATTCGTTGATTATTATCAATCATAAAACTACCAACCGTGAATACTACGGTTCAAAATCCAAAATTTTGAACACTACTAGCTTATCTTCTACTGGTTGGAATTGAGTCAAATTTTGTATGCTGCGTTTTTAGACAACTTATCAAGTTCATGCGGTTTACAGTAAAATTTGAAGTCTTGCAAATTTGAGATTTTGAACTGCGATAGTTTCGCTTTTACAGGTTGGAATTGAGGCTAATTCGGTGTGCAGGGTTTCTTTGCCAACATGACAATTTTATCAAATACCCAGTAAAATATTTGGAAAAATTACTTTTGAACTTCCATAATGTCTATAAGTCGACATGTTTCATATAGAATATTGAATATATCTAATCTCACCTTGGTTATGAATTGAAATTTGATCTTAGAATTCTTCCAAATTGTGGCGAGATGCAGTAGCCAGTCGAGTCCAGCTCGTGCAAAACGTTGAAGTTAGCACCAAGCCCTGATTGAAATCAAAAATCCCGTACATATCTGATACATACTATTGCATTAGATCTGTTCCGTATTGTATAATGTGACTATACTACTGTAGTCTTGACAGGTATTTGCTGCAATTCAGATTTGTCAAATCATAGTAGCAAATCAATGCTGCTCTCCATGCTAAGCTGTAAAGAGGAAAATAGTTTGTTTCCATCCGTTTTTGTTTCCGTTTCAGTGCTGTGAATGTACATTTTGTGGCGGGTGTCGTAAATATTTTGAAAGATATTTGTTTGACTTGTGCAATATAGGCGGTCCTGGTGTTCTGTCGGAATGAAACTGTGTGTGCTTTTCATTCATGTTCCCACTGATGCTCGAATCTCTGTATAGAAGGTGCTAGGCTTGCACGCAGTCTCTGTGATTGTGCAATAGGGTTGTTCAAAATTAACTTTTTTCTTCAAACTCTACTGGCTCATCAATAAATTCGAAAAAATTTTCAAATGGCTTCGCTTCTACAGTTCGGAATTGAGCCAAATTTGGTGTGCAGCATTTTTTTTTATCCAGATCTGGGTTTTTCGAGCATCACCTGGGTTTCTGGGTTTTTGTGCTTGAAATCTGGTTTTTTTTTCAACATCATGTTTGTCAGGTCAATCTTACGGCGCAAAATGGATTATTAGATTAGTAAGATCTTCTAATGTCGACGGATTCCACTGTAATTGAAACGGCAGAGTCCAAAGAGACCCATTTACTATTAAAATGAGAGGTCTTGGCGTGATGCGATAGAGCTTCATTGAATATACTGACTTTTAGGTAGCAGAAAGTCATGTTCACAGGGCAATTCTGATTTAGGACTTGAATGCTACCGCTAGCGCTGCAACAAATTCGTTGTGTGTCAGTAAATAGTATGTAACTGCTGCAAAGTATGCAATTTATGCACATGGAAAGACCAATTGTTGATCTAACTAATTTACCATGTTGACATCAGAGTATATTCACTTTCAACAGGGACACTCAAAGAGAGACATTTTGGGCAACCGGGCAAGTTATTCAGAGTGAGAGGGGTTTGTTAAACGCAAATGTACTCTTAATATCATGATTTGGCAGTTTCTTTTTCGACTAAACATCCCAGACAAAAGTGTTTGTCCCAGGTTCAATGAATCGAAAGCTATTTTCAATCTATCTGGTCAACTCACAGTCACTAGAACTACCCTACAGTCATCCTCACGATAGATGGGGATTAGCATTGTTACTAACATTACGAATATATAATACATTGCGTATATTGACCCCCCATACCGAATGCCTGGTAGCAATGTGTCGAGAGGAAAACATCATATTTCGATGGATTTGCTCATTTAACCGAGCAACATGCATATTATGGAAATGAACCGTTGGGATTTCAATATCAAGGGCTAAAACTTCTTCTATGTCCGTATAACTGTGATTGATGACTCTCAGTCACTGTTTTGCAGCTATATCATATAAATTTGAGTGAAATAGAGGATCTGGGTTTTTCTGGGTTTTTTTAACGTCCAAATCTGGGTTTTTCCAAAATATCTCAGTGGCATCTCTGATCCAGTTGTCATGCATATCTCAAAAGAGTATAATATGGTTGAAATCGAGAAGTCATCAACTCTCACAGAGCTCGCAAAGGGAGTAACAAATATGCTGGCAAATCATGGTCTACATTTTTCATTTGCGGCATGGGCCTACTCATTTTCAGTAGACGGTTAGTCATTCTATAGATTGGTCAACATATATGTTTAGGCTGACGCGATAATTCATATGTTTAGGCTGACGCGATAATTCGGGAATAGAGTGTATCAAGTAGACAAGAATTAATATTAGGTCCTGATTGTTCTGCCATTTCGTCGTCCACCTCTCTCAGCTGACCAACACCTGTCATGACGTTTAGTCGTAAAGCATGTGATTGACCGATACGGTTGGTTTTAAAACAGCTGATTGTCGCGAACACTCCACATTAGTGTGGTGATGATACCACGGCATAACATTGAATAATTTCGCTTCACTGGCGCACAAATCTGTAACAACCTGCTGTGATTCTAATCTTAAAAGAGCATAATATGATTAAGAGCAGAGGTCTCAAACTCAAATGTGCTCGCGGGCCAATTTCTACTTTTTGATGGCGCCGCGGGCCGCAGCACCAATAATAGGGGAATTCAATGTGTTTCAAAGTAGGGGCCTTATTTCCGGGCTTCTAGCATAGGCCCACTCCTGGTAACTAGCCTATAATGATCATGTCATTACACAATTTAAATAGAATCAGCGTTTGATTTTACCTTCGAATGTTGGAACAGATCAATAACAACTTGAACATAATGGATATATGCCATAACAATATAAATGTGCAATCGCCGAAGAATCCATTGGTGTTACAGCTGTGGAGCGTAGGCTACGACTAGTTGATACTCGCCACATTAAATTGGCGATAATAACATCTATCAAGATACACAAGTGCCAAGATCACACAGGATGTAACCAACTATACATGAAAGGGGCAACATAATGCCAATGGCGGTTGCCATACCTACCTGCTTAGATATCTAAATAAGCTACGCAACGCAAGCTACCAACTTTTGATATTTTACTATTTCTCCTACCAGTTTAATAGTTTGTTCATAGTGTGCTATATGGCGTGGAAACAAGCAAATCTCACGGCTCAGTGAAATTGGTCTACATCACCCTTTCCATTTGGTCAAAAGCAATTTGACGGTATTTTTAACCGGCTTGCCCAGCATCAAATTTGATAACACGGGTATCAATGGAAAGCCACCAAGGTACTGATTGCGAAAATATAAAGTTCGGGGCCCTGGGACTCGCCAAAATAAGCATCGAATGTTGCATTGTGAGTGACTTTGATATTGCGACGCAACCATACCGTCTTAGCAGCTCAGGAGCAAATGCGCACGAGAGTGAGAGTGTGAATGCTCATTGCTCAATCGCTTGCGCAACAATGGCCAATACGCTTGCAGCTTGCGGTTCTGCTCACCTGTTGCCAGAGGTCATTGCTGCGTCACAATACCAAACTCACTTACAATGCAACATTCGAGGCTTCATTTTGGGAGTTCCAGGACCACGAGCAGAATAAATTTATACTTTTGCAATCGGTACCGCGGTAGCTTTCGATTGATACCCGTTTTATCAAATTTCATGCTTGGCAAGCCGGTCAAAAATTACCGTCAAATTGCCTTCGACCAAATGGAAAGTGTGACGTAGACCAATTTCACTGAGCCGTGAGATTTGCTTGTGTCAACACCATATATAGGACACCATGGTTTGTTGCGTGGGTGGTTGTACCAAGTCACGGCTTTCCGAGCCACAAAAGTCCTTCTCTGATTGACGCGACGAGTATACGAGTAGGAGAAATTCTACAGAAGGTCGCGCCCAAGTCCAAATCACAATTTTCAGTCACGAATCATCAACGTGTCATGTTTTACCATCATAAACAAGTAATGTCACGTAATAGTTGATCTTCCACTGCGTGGTAACTTTTGAAAGTAATGTATTAGCGAAGTTTGCATGAGTAGTTTCAGGCTTCTGGAGAAGTTTTAGAGCTAATTATAAGTTCTCAAATTAAAACAAAAATGCTGGGTAAATATTGTCAAATACTTCGAAATCCAAAATATCGTCGCGGGCCGCACGAAATGGTCTCGCGGGCCGCATGCGGCCCGCGGGCCGCGTGTTTGAGACCTCTGATTAAGAGCCACTAAAGAAACTATGGTTCGATAAGGAATTCCGTCGCTTCACTGGCATGGATATTGGCTACCTCTAATAACCCATCAACCTGCTGTGATTCGTATCTCAATTCGTTTTATCTGCTTGAAAGCGAAAAGGCAAACTATGACACAATAGTTTTCTTCAAAGGAACGGATATCTGTAATACTAGCGGAACTCATCGAGCTGCTGTGATTGGTATATGAAGCAAGAAGGCATCAATTCTTTCAAATTTCGAAAAGGGGATAAACAAGTATCTAGCTAGGCCAGGGGTGGGCAAACTTTTGAGCTCGCGGGCCGCATTCAACATTCGAATCCATTCGCGGGCCGCACTATATAAAATCGGGATTATAAACCAAAACGCAATATTGCTGGTATTTGACTATATAGTGAGGACATGGAGATAATATCTATGCTTATTTAAAACAAACTAAACGTTGCTATGATGATATCGTCCACGCGCTAGGAACAATGGCAACATTTCATAGGCTAGTCGACCTCAATAACCAATTTGTCAAAACTATAGAGATGAAAGTACGTTTTCCCGATTCTTAGAACAGGATTGAAATTTAAATCTGTGAGCAGTGATCTGCTCAGATTTACTAATTCCACTTTTGATTCAGTTCCAGGACACACAATGCTGACAGCATCATAACCATGTAAGCTTCAGGCACGCTTCTACTATATGTGTAGATAAAATATAAATACCCTAATTCTACCCATACAGAGAACGAATCTATTTAAGACACGCGCAAATCGTTTTTTATAAGCACATCACTGAAATAATTGAAACTGGAGTGGTCATGCAATCTGAAATCACACTAGTGATCCGAATTACGTCTATCTCGTTTAGGATTTCTGTGATGTTTAACAGTTGAAACCTTTCAAACTGCGTGGGCCTTGAGATCGGGCTGTCGCACCAGAAATTAAACATGAAAACTGTTATAGGAAGTATTTACCTTAGAAAAGTGGTTCTAGAACTTTTTAAGACATGCCCCCCCCCACTTATGATGGTGAAAGATTCCGCGCCCCCTTATCGTCATATCACAAAACGTAACCAGGATGCTATAGCAAACCTAACGGACAGTTGGGTGGCATGGGAGGTTACGACTATTGATGAGAGATTTTTAAATATGAAATTCATACTAAATACAGAGCAATAATTATGATGTGGAGGTAATTCGCGCGGAGCGCGAAAAAAATTTCAGTTGAGCTCAGCTTCGCGATCCCCTTCAGATGCTTTCACGACCCCAAGGGGCACGCGTCATCCAGATTGAGAACCAATGCCTTAGAATTATCATGGTGAAATATACTGAAAAAAGTTTATCATGGTGAAATATACTGAAAAAAGTTTAATCAGGTCCCTGCATTAATTCGATTTTTCGTACGCATTTTATCAATATTTTTATTAAGTTCCTTTAGACTTTCGCGGGCCGCACAGAACGGTGTTGCGGGCCGCATGCGGCCCGCGGGCCGTAGTTTGCCCACCCCTGAGCTAGGCGGATCATGGCCTACATTTTCGGTTGATGCAGCTTAGTCATTTTCAGTAAACGGTTGGCTTTAGGCTACTAGTAATGTCCTCTCAATAATGTTTACTTTGCTCGACTTAGAAAGCCTTATAAGCAGGCCGTGTTATTTTTGGCATTTCAGGAGCCAGATGCCAAAACTGCCAAAAATAAAAATTTGAAAATGCCAAAAATAAGCAATTTTGGCATATGCCAAAAATAACACGGCCTGCCAATAGCGAGATTGTACGGCCAACTGCATTTGGTTTACGTCATACTTTCCATTTGTCCAAAGGCAATTTTACGACAATTTTTGACCCGCTTGCCGAGCGCTAAATTTGATAAAACGGGTATCAATGGAAAGCTGCCGCTGTACTGATTACTAAAATATAGATTGTATTCTGCTCATGGATCTGGAACCTCCAAAATCAACCACCATTTTTGCATTGTGATCGAGTTGAACATTGTGACGCAACAAACTGTCTGGCTATTCTGAGCTGCAGTCTCGTTTCGATAGTGTCTTGTTGCGTCAATGTTCTTAAACAAGCTAACACTCCCAGGATTCTTCCGTGTGAGTTGGTAATATTAAAGCCACCTGAAGTGACAAAAGTCCTCCGAAAATATCTCGATCGACTGAAGGAGATGGGATGGTCGGGCTACAAAATAGAATGTGTTAAGAGACAACACAGGAAACTCCTGGAAAAGTATTGGGAAGAAAATTCTTTCTGCGATGAGATCGATGTCACTAGCGAAGTGATTTCTTTTCATGATGCTTGGAAGCCGGTTCGGCTCTCCGAAAATGTTCAAGCTCTGAAAACCTTTCTGGAGGACTGGCTACATTATTTTCCTGAACGGCTACTGTTGAAGCCGATATTTCCCAGATTCGACCTGAGTTTGGAAGCACTGTTACAGTGCCACCATATTGCTTGGGTTGTGGAGAATGCTATTACCGAGAATGCTATTACCGAGAAGGACAATACCGAGAATGGACATTTCCGAGAATGCAATATATGCAATGCAGGGATGTTATGCATATGAACAGGTCGTGTGTGTGCATCACGGCGTTGCCACATTCGGTATCGATCCTCAGGTATAAACTTCTCGACAAATTCCGTTACAGTTAGCTAGATTCTTCGCATTGCCCATTCTCGGTGATGTCTATTCTCGGTAATGTCCGTTCTCGGTAATGTCCATTCTCGGTAATGCCCATCTCGATAATAGCATTCTCGGAAATAGTATGGCGAACCGTTCAGGGTAGGGGTGAGGGTCCTTGTGGTTGGGGTTATAGGGTCATTAGGGATGGGGTTGGCGTATTTTGGGTGGGTGTAATGCCCGTAACACCAACCCTCATGTCCTCACTGTGTCTTTGTGTAGAATTTGTGTACTGACTATATTTACCTCGAACGCTGATCATAGCGGCATGCGATTGATTGATTGCTCGATCGTTAATTAGTTCGAATCGTGTTGTATGATGGTCGTGAATATTGGCACACAGAGCTCGTGTGACCCGTAGAGAGAGGTCGTTTTTTGTTGTTGTTGCGTTGCAGTTGTGGCATCTTGCGTTTTCATCTTTTAAATATACTTCGCACACTCACCCCACCCTAATTACCCGAACCCTAATGAACCGTACCTCAATCCTAACATAACACTAACATGATTGCATGTAGCAATAGGCCTTATTTTGTATGTGACTGACCTTATTTCGCATGCCGCGACTTACCTTTGCATGTGATTGACCTTATTTTGCATGCCACTGAGTACACTGACCTTATTCTGCACGTAACGATTGACCTTATTCTGCATGTGACTGTCCTTATTCTGCATGTAGCGATTGGCCTTATTTTGCATGTGCATATGTCCTTATTGTGCACGTCAGAACTGCTCAAGTGCCCATATTGAAACATCTTTAGATTTAGGATCTAGATAAGGAATTTCGATGTGAACATGAAAAATGTAAATTGAGAGTAGGACTACTGTAGAAAATAAAGTAAATTTTAAATCAAAAAAGTTGGATTTGAAATATGGATTTGAAGTACAGGTCATGTAGGAACTACATGTGTTGAAACATCTTCGGATTTAAGATCTAGATCTATAGTAGGATATGAAATCTTAATGCTGTTATGAAAATAGTTAAATTTGGATTTGAGGTTGCTATAGCGCTATTGGAAACATATTTTAAATCCGATTCCGTAAAAAAAAATGATTTGAAATTTGGCCTTTGTCGCGGACTGTTCCAAACCCTACTGACCCTAACCACAACCCTAAAGGACACTCGCCCCTACCGTAAACACGCTAACATTATGGTGACCTTATTTTGCATGTCGCGACTGACCTTATTTTGCATGTGACTGACCTTATATTTTGCATGTCGCGACTGACCTTAGAAAATAAGACGACAAATTCTCAAAAAAGTGGCCAGCCATATTGTTACGTCACCAAGATCTAGTCGCGATCGCGATCAATTTTCAAATGCTCTCACTTCCAGCATCTTCACATTTCACATCACAACAAATGTTTAAATTTTGGTAGTGGGGGGGGGGTATAGGCTTGGTTTTGTGAGCAAGTGTTCTGGTTTAGTGTTTCTAATATTCTAGGGTTATCATATGTCCTGAACCAAAAGCTCCATATCTGTGATGCTGGTCATTTGTTTCTTAGTCAGCACCACATCAGTAAAAAGTGTGTATTCCGAGAGTAGAGTCGGACAGATGAACTTTTTTTTAGTCAATACAACAGAAGGATTTCTAGTACATATTTTAGAATCAGCAGTTTTCTAGTCCGGTAATATGACCAATGATTTGTAAAAAGTGTCCTCCTTCCGGACTCCAACATATGGCAACTCTATCATATTCAAACGCGATCGATGTGTGGCGGATCAATTTATCACAAACCAAAGTCGACCAGCGAGTCTGGCATTGGACAAGCCATGGGTGTATGTAGAATGTTTACCAATTTAGCATATTTTCACATCGGCCTTGAAACTGTACAATAATGCTGGCTGTATAGTCAATAGTCATGTATGGATTTTATGTTGGGTACTATGCCATGGCTAGGCCTAATATTCGTAATATGAAGATAACAACATGATAAATGGAGCAATCGTGACAAAATACATAATATTGCCGGGTGCATCGAGCATGCTCTTTGTCAGGCAGGAAATAACTGAATATCTTTAGCATCAATTTCCACCGATTGAAAATCCGATTTCTCAAAATATCGAAAATATTGGGCCTGAAAGCTTTCCCTTTTCGCCCTCCTATCGCCCCATGGCACATTCGCCTCCCGAATCGCCCCGGTTGAAATTTCCCGCGTCGAGGATCACTGATCTAGATAATCATAATGTCAGTTATATTGTTGCTTACGTCAACCTATGTACCTGTGGAAAGCGACAGCTACCGGGCTTACGATAACATGACCGTAGGCCCCGATCATAATACATTCTTCGCACCACGTGTTTCGGAGTCCGATCAGAGGCAGTTATATTGTCTTCCATTCTTGGTCGAAGAAATACGAACAACAGGCTAGCTCTCAAATTCCGTGTGGTGAGCATCACCCGGTATATTAACATGTCTGACTTGCGTGTGACCCGCAAGCTTATACGAAGGCGTTATGCGGCCCGCCCATGGAAACGGTTAGGCACCCCCAAGCTCCACTATACAATATTCATCCACGGAGTATGCGACTCTTGCACAATCGCTAATATTCATGATGATTTCTCAATGCTCATGCTCATGCTCATCTGTTATTGTCATGAAAGTTGATCTGGAAAGGTTTGCATGCTGGGAACGTTGGCATACCGCATTGTACAAAGTAAAACGAACCAAATTACCCATAGATAATCGGAATGAAGACTTTGGTATATCGTCGACCATACACACCAACCAGAAACACAGGTAACTTCTTTTCGTGATTAATACAATCAGAATAGATGTGCGAATTTATGTAATTACACACTCCAGGCAGTTGCTTGAAATTGCAGATCTGTTTTCGGATGTGAGGAAGGTTATCCAGAATTTCAGGAAACACCAACTGGTGATTTTCAATCAATTTATAAAAAATGAAATCAGCATAAATAGGAATGTCTCCGCCGAGATATTGCCGTGATTGCATCCAGTTTTCGATGGCTGTTAGAGATATCCTCTGATGCTCGAGAAGTAAGGTGTGCTCTGATATATTCTGGTATCCTTGGACGGTCTGGCCCACTTTCCAGGACGTCCTGACGTTATCAATGACTCCTGAAAAAAATAATTGTTTTCAGGTGGTTCAACTTGGAACCTACATAGCTGCAAAGCAGAGCTTTACTCACCATCAAGGTAGTCACACCAATGTAGATTCGCTGGCGTGAGTCCATGACCTAGCCTTGTTCCAATGTAGCGGCATATCGTACTCACCGCTTTACAGTGAATCATCGATAAACCATCAGTGGCAATTGGCATTTTGCAATTCTCACAGTAGGGATTTGGATTCAACTGACATAAGCCGTGACAAGATGAAGTCGGCATATGTAGAATTTGTTCTTCGTATTCATAATTTTCTGCATAAGCGAACATGAGCTTGGTCAGACCTAGAACGCCATTGTTGGTCCACGAGAATACGTTCACGTTTGGACTAAACATGTTGATGTAACAATGAACGCAAATAACATAATAATAACGATCAATCTGGAAAGATTCGGGTTGAAAACCGCGTGAATAGGAAGATAAGCATATAGAGTCGTACATGGGTGACAGGACTGGGTCGTGAAGAAATATCAATGACCAAGTCAACGATCCACTGCTAAATGCTATCCTGAAACTATGAAATCTATCTCATTGCCTGCAATACCTGATATTCGTATGCGGCATTACTCGCATTTCTCACGCTAAGCTTTAAAAACTGCCTTTCACTAGAGTCATGGAAAGGTACTCCTGTGCATTTGTGGATTTATCATGGCGCACTGGAACTGATGATTGTCTATCAGTAGACTTCGGGACGTGGTTGCGCGTTGCAAGTAATTTGTGATTTAGCGTGTTTCGTTTGATAGGGTGAAACTACTTGAAGCGGTCACGCATTGGGGAATCGCCAATCGCCATTGGGCGTTTAAACGCCTTGCGATGTTGTGGGCTTCATCTTATGACATCGCAAACCGCATATAGCAGTGGTGGGTAACCTATGGCTCTTTTGGGTATAAAATATGGCTCTTTGCGAAATATTTATTTTTGTACTGAATTGATCAATATTGCAGCGACTTGTTAGTAAATTTTCATCACGGCCAAAATAATTATTTTCGTGGCAGTATAAACATGTATTTGAGAGGTAAAGAGATTGCCGTCTTCATGTTTAGGGGCTCATACCCCCTCTCTTCAAAATCCTCAAATTGAAGTTACTGTCACGCCGGCAGCCAATATCACTCGCGAATTCTATGCGCCAGTATTGTTTGTGTTACACTGGAGCCGAACCTCGACTCCTGTTGACTTCTGTAATAAACGTTTGTCGGATCTCGACGACGTTTCGTGGTGCAACATGGAGTACAGGCTGTGCATCTGCATCCTGGCGTGGTGGCAGCGATGGGATACGAACCCACGCCATCGAAATGACTGGTGACTCAAACCTCCTGGCGAGGGGCTATGTATCCGAATCGAAATCTTGAATTGTGCGATACGTTGAATCAAAGAGCGTAGCAGACATGGCGACGCCCATTTCAAAACGCAGTTTCCAAATACACATTGTCTTCCTGATCTACGGCGCGAAATGAACTGCTGTGGATGTGACATTCACAATTACTAACTCGAATTACAAACAACGCCATAGCTATCCACGTTTCACGTTCGCCACGTTCTGTGTGTACCGACGATAAAATGTATTCGTGTAGCGCAACTTTATATGTTACCGGCGAATACTTTGAGAATTGAGAAGTCGATACGTATTTAGATGTTCGGAATCTATGTGACAGTCACGTTCGATTAATAACAGATATAATAAATTATACGGTACTTACGATGAATTACGTTATCATTGTTTCGTTTTGTTTTGAGATATTCATGGTGTTTGTCGACTACTATGGTCATTTACACCGGGCCGATATTCTTCATTTTTATTCCGTAACTGCCGACTTATAGCACGGCTCACTTCTTCTAGACTTTTTGTAAGACACGCTTACGCGGATGAGTTGACGAGGAAGAGCCTAGATAAACCTCCAACACTTAGTTATAGGAATTCTGAAGTCGAGCTCGGTCGGACTCGAACCCGCAACTCATTGGTGTTGCAGCCGCGGATTATATAACAGCGCTATCTCGCCACCTTGCGTTATCATTGGTGAAACTTGGCCCGTATGCGTCTTATACCTTTCGTTACGAGCTTTATTTTCGAACAATAATTTCCAGTTTTTACAGAGAAAATGTGGCGCACACGAGGAATCCCATGTAGTGAGTTTGAATTAGTGCTACCATGACATCACGAATTTCAAATTGTGACGTAACAATTTATTGGCATGTGTGGCGCTTTGGGTGTTGAGATGGAAAAATAGCGCCAATATGGCTTTTCCGACGAAAAAGGTCCCCACTGGCCGATAGGCATATATGCTGGATATCTGTTTTCAATTATTCTGATCAAAATATAGGTACATTGCATTTTGGTATGATTTGAGTCAAACGTGCATTCGAAATTCGAGTATATATCCCTATCAGATGACGTCAGTTAATTGTTATTCATCTCGATTTATTTTGACACTTCTGTATTAAATACGAGAAAACTGCCTTATCACTATTTTGGTGAGTTCATAGTGTAAGCGTAGCCAAAATGAAAAAATGCGCAAGGGGGGATTTTGAACATTTTCCGGAGAGAAGTAATTATTTTAACAATACTGCGACTTAACGGATCATAGATCACTCGGTCGTGAGAAACTAAAACAGAAGGTTAGTTGGCCACGGGGAGGGGTCACAGACGTTATTAGCTCCCCTTTTTCAGAACCTTATTGAAAGATTCTGCGTGAACACGAACGTGAACCTATGACGTTATGTGAAGTCATATTACTAAATCCAACCCTTCATGTCAGTGAATTGATATATTAATGTACTCGATACCTGGCTACGACTCAGGCCAAATTATGCCACAATGATGAAGTATACATGCTGACTTTTCAAACATTACCAAATGTATCAACTGTATCAATCAAATGCTATAATAATCACATAAATCAATATCTTTTTTCGCTTTGCCAGTCATTTCGACAAGAACTTGCAACGTACGCCAGCTGGATTTTTTGCATTGTACAGCGATGTATCCTTTATATCAATTTCATTGGTTGTTTGAATAAGCATCGTTCACTGACCACATATATACATGTAGTGTATTTCGTTCTTGATTTCGTGGGATTGTGGGTCAAGCTCACAGCAAGAGAGTCACTATAAATATTCAAAAACGGGAATGTGCGTGGTCATTTAGTGTTGATTTTGTTATATTGTTAGTGTCATGCTGCATAGAGTGGTCCGAAGATGAAATGTAAAGAGTTTTGTCATCCAAAGATGTTATAATGACGTTACAAATTGTAATATATGAAAAAGGTTCACAGAGCAGAACTTACCAAGGTTCGCTTGTGAACGCGAACTTCTAAATTTCTGAGGTTCACACACGGAACGCGAACGTAAACCTCACGCTCACACCATCTCTATACTCAGCACACTTGATGATTTGTTTTGTTTGGTCTCATCTACTCGTCAGACTTCGGCCGTCGGACGCTATACGGTGACTTGCCTATATAGATGTAAACTAAACATTACTTGGATTTAGACTTATACTGCTCAAGGACAGTGTCAGAAGATACATCTCACATGTGTTTGTTTTTTGTAATAACGTATAGACATACTCGATGACATTAAACTTGTGCAGACATAGTCGATTACTAGCAGCGGTCAAAGTAGTCGGAATCGCTATTCGTGTAGAAGCAAAAGTAGCGCCTGAACTTTCTACTCAATTACAAGCAGAAGCAGCAATTTCTAAGTCCTGTCAAAACTACTTCAAGTAGAAATAAAGAATGAAGATCGGAGGATTACTCAGCAAGTAGTTTCAAATAGTCAGTTTGGTCGGTGGGTCGCATAATTTTAGCAGTTAAGACGGCCACGAAATTGCGGGGTATATCTTCACGACAAATGAAAAATTATCAGTAGGCTTAATTATTATTAATACAGCCAGCGGCTTTTTAGGCCGGTTGTCATGATAATTTCACTCCAAAGACTGGTGCAAGAATATACCAAAACTACTGTCTACTGTGCAAAATCAAAGTGCAGAAATTTAGTGGTTTTGCCTAAAAAATTAAACTGCAAGTAGAAGAGGAATTAGGTAGTCTAAGACATAACCACATGACTAAGTAGTGCAAGGCATCTGCTCGAGTACTCCGGGCAAGTAGAAGTACTTCGTTACTGGTCATCTATGTCGATTACACGAGTATGAGTATGTCGCAATCGCGCATTGAATGCATACAGACTGCACAATGCACACGGCTTGACATAACTACATTTTGCTGAATCATGCTGATACTGTGTTTGTGGCTACTCATTTGTATATTCTAGCTAGAACATTCCGAATAATCTTGCGATATTTCGACACTGACAAAATCAGCTGCGATTTATAGTAGGATGTAAATTAGAGCTTTCTGTCGTAACGACCAGGTGATAGCCTATATTATTCAAACCTTGGCATAATTTGTTTCTTACATTCATTTCGTTTGGTAATGATTTCATTAGTTAATAACACCCTAAGATTGCGATACAATGATACGGTAGGAACGATTCGAGCCGATTTGGAATTCTTCGAATTTATATGAAATGATTACCCGACACTTCTCTTTGCAATTATATAGCTGCGAATTAAAATCGGACATGGGGAACATAATCATTCAATCAATTTCGCAATAGCTAGTTGCCGGCGGCATTCAGAATTCAGACTATTAGGGCATATATATCTTATTCAGCCATGGCTGTACTGTTGATACGAATTTCAAAATACAGAATATGGTATGCCGTGTTGTATATTTGATTTAGCTTCGGAAAGTCGTTTCGGCACTTCTCCATCTATACTTGTAATGTTTTGAAATGATAAAATCACGACACGAACAACTGAATCATCATTCTGGCTTCGTGAAAGTATTGCATCGTCGCAGAGACCGACTGCTGAAAAATTGTGCTTAGTCATCGCTCGCCGCGGAACGCATAAATTGGCCTCAACGTTACCAGCACCAGTCGTGCGAGCTAATGAGGCGCTTCTTGGTATGGCGTTCGCAAAAAGATACCACTGGAAGTGTATATATATAAGTGTCTGTTTGTTTGTGACATGTGACTCGTTTGCATACGTTTCGAGTGCATGCATGATGAAACAAGGTAGATTTATCTCTACTAGCATACAGATAGTTTGAATGAATTTTTTAAGCATAGGACGCATCGTGCCGGGTGGTTTTTGGGTCGGATTAAACTACTACTGTTAACCGTTGGGTGCGATGAGTCATAGGAAGATAACCAGTATCTAGAGCAGAGGTCTCAAACACGCGGCCCGCCAGAGTATTTTGTGCGGCCCGCGACGATATTTTAGATTTTTAATAATTTGACAATATATAATTGTCTCATATATCTTTTGTGGTTATAAAGTGAAAATTCCCTCTTAGTTGCTCCAAAAATCTGACACTATTCATCAAACTTCAGTATCACATCAATTGCAAACGCTACAATGCACTGGAAGATTCACTATTTCGCCACATTTCCAATTCATGATGACAAAACCTGACCCTGAGACGATTCGTGACTGAAATTTCGGAGTTGCACTTGGACTATAGATAACTAACCTTCATAGGTTAGTTATCTATACTTGGACGCGACCTTTCGTAGAATTACTCGGACTCAGGATGACTCGATGGCAAAATGAACATGACTCGAGTTGACTCGGAATGCCATGAATTTGTTAGAACCATGGACGCAACATACTAATCGCGTATCAGGGGAATAGTAATAGATCAGAAGGTAGCAGCTTGGTATTTCTCTAACTAAGCAAGTAGTTATGGCAACCATTGGCAATCTGTTAGGTACATCTTTGGGCCCTAAACCACGTTATTAGGGCCACTTGAGTACCGTAGTGGTACGCTCCAACGATGTAACAACAATGGGCCGTTCGGCGTTTCGACATTTCAATCACTTGGACACATTCATTTTGAAATTATAGTTATATTTTTTTACTCCTATATTTGATATTTGGCATTGAGATTAATAGCCTACTTATCAGAAGTATACCCGAATCCTGGATTGGAATTACCATGTTCAACCTAAAAATGTTTTGATATCAGATCAGTCTCTATTATCAATCTGTTAAATTTAAAATATTCATAGCACCTGCAAAATTATAACCCGATAGCTTCTATGATTGCATCATACATTTGTCCGCCCATATGGTGTCTATATCTTATAATTAATATATATAAAGTACAATAACAATTCTATTCAAATAGTTATGAACGTGAAGATTCTTTTCGTGCCAGGCCTAAACTGATGCAAGAGTAAATCACACTTTGACGATGTGTGTTTACTGTCAGTCTGCTGGATTACTTTCAATAGGTCAATTCATTCCCGCAAAACACCCCTATAAATGCTGCGGCCCGCGGCGTCATCAAAACTGAAAATCTGGCCCGCGAGCACATTTGAGTTTGAGACCTCTGAATTATAGCAACGGCTCTGTCCTTACATTGCACGGCGCTCACATTTATCTACCCTCTTATATGATTTAAATCTAACAAATATATTTTATGAATTTATATCCTCACGGATGTGTATAGATGACTAGTGTATTGTACGATATCAATTTCTTTCATCTTCTCGAGGCTTCGTATTCGATCCTCTATTTTGGCTGATAATAAGAGAATATATAGCATGTAGCTCAGAGCTGTCAAACTCAACTGACGTCGCGGATCGAATTCAAAGATACAGATCAATTGCGGGCCGCACCAGTCAAATGATTCCAAAATATTACTAATTTTTAACAGACTTAACTCATTATATGCACTTTTTCTCATTCTCGGAATCGGGTGTTAATGTCAGCGATTTGCTCCTGACGATAACTACAATCACATCTCCGCTGTCGGGTTGTTATAATGTGGCCTATGAACATACTCGAAATTTGCTATCTTGAAGGAATATTTATTCGTAGCATTTCTTACTACAAATGTGTTGGATAAAATCACGCAAGTTTCAACATATACATGATGTAGCTATACAGTTATACTTACGGGTTTTATTAGCAGTTCTACGTGTGCGTGAGCGATACAACGCATTTGTGCATGTATATTTAACTTCGTTCATTCGTTATTTGATTCAGGATAAATGACCAATTGATCTCTTTAACACAGCTAGTAAAATATAATGATCACTCATACTTCGAAAATTCAATTTGACTTGAATTGTGACTTGACTCGTGACTTGACTCGTGACTTGACTCGTGACTTGACTCGTGACTTGACTCGTGACTCGTGACTCGTGACTCGTGACTCGTGACTCGTGACTCGTGACTCGTGACTCGTGACTCGTGACTTGACTTGACTTGACTTGACCTGACCTGACCTGACCTGACCTGACCTGACCTGACCTGACCTGACCTGACCTGACCTGACCTGACCTGACCTGACCTGCCCTGCCCTGCCCTGACCTGACCTGACCTGACCTGACCTGACCTGACCTGACCTGACCTGACCTGACCTGACCTGACCTGACCTGACCTGACCTGACCTGACCTGACCTGACCTGACTTGACTTGACTTGACTCGAGTCACCTCCAAAAAACGAGTGACTTGACTTGACTCGAGTCAACTTTGAAAATCGATTGACTTGACTTGACTCGAGTCAAAATGTGCAATGACTCGAGATGACTCGTGACTCGAAGGTAGTGACTTGATCCCAACACTGCAAACTTTGACAATTTTTCGAGCTTCGTGCCTCTAGTGGCCCGCGCGATGGTTTGTCAATGGAATACGGCCCTCTGGTAGAAAAGGTTGGCAACCCCTGCCCTACGTGTACTGTTTCGCTCTTGATGTTGTGTGATTGAGGGTCAAGCTCACAGCAGAGATGAGTCACTAAATATTCGCTAACGGAAAGCTGGATATTTCGAGCAAACAATTGTAACAAAACAAGTAAAATGTTTGAGATTGTCAAGGTGTATGATCGTTTAGTGTTGATTTTCATGCTGCCAGCGCCATGCATATACCGGGCCCGCAGTTGAAATGCAATAAATTTCAACCAAAGATGCTACAATGAAGTGAAAATTGTAATATATGAAAAAGGTTCACAGTGCAGAACCTACCAAGGTTCGTTTGTAAACATGAACCTCTAAATATCTGTGGTTCACACACAGAACGCGAACGTAAACCTCACGTTCACACCGTCCCTATACCAGTTACCGAACGATGACTTCACATGCCTCGACGCCAGTTGAGCGCCGAAGCAGCTTCAACATTTGATGTCATCCACCTCAAGCGGCATAGTAGACTTCAAGAATATTACGCTGCCACCATTATGCATATCACGCGCTTCTGATTTGCCGTTTCGTCAGTATATACCTATCTGCTTCCAACATCAGCTAGCCTTACATTGCCATAATACCGCCATGGCGATGTCGGTTAAAACGTCTCTTGCCTGTATACGCTGTTTCAAAGCACCACATAGCGTGCATTCGGGTCTCATGATATCGGTACATGCATTCTCGGTACAAGACTTTATATCAAAATAGGGTTACTGAAAGGCCATGAACAGTTGTATATTGAGTGACAGGCTACGCACAGTGGCGTTCTTGGGACGGCCTACTTTCTTTGGCGCCTGACAGAAGCACTTCGGTGGAAGGTGTTACGTCCATATTACTATTGCCTAGATCGCGAGTCCGTGTATATGCCGCAAAAAAACATCAAGTACTAACATACATAACGCTCTCAACTGAGTTAGCCTTAAATAGTGATTTATATACCTGAAAAGCTTAGCCTTAAATAGTGATTTATATAACTGATAAGCTTCTTGCCTTCGTACGCCGTTTTCACAGCACCACATAAATGTACACATTATAGAGTCTCGCAATAACAGTTTATGTATTAGCGGCACAAGACTCAGAATAAGCTATTGAAAGGAGAAGTGAAATACCATATACAGTTACAATGAGCGAAAGTCTAAGTACGTCGCGATTCGTCAACACTTGGGTTTCGATAAAGCTGATTGGAAGTTTTGACAAATCTATTTGTTCGAACAACGTCGAGTATCCAGTGATAGGTCCTCTTTGGCCGCTGGACCATCTCACGACGATTTCCCAGCGGATCTTCGTTGTTAGACGCCTTGCTCGCGCACAGTCCAATAGGTGGTTTCGTAAACTGAACGATATATTTCCGTCCATTGTTTTATTAAAATAAAGTTACATACATTCAAGCGAGCTTCGACGCACTCTTTTTTCTCGTTTGCCACATCGAAGAGCGAATGGGCAACCAGAGCCGTGCAATCTCTACTAGCCAACACGTGCCTGTTGGTGATCACTAAATCAAACAGGCAGTCAACTTCAAACTCGTTAATTAGATTAAAAAAACTCAAAGTATGATGGGAACGGGATGCTTCGTCGCCACTTATACAGCGGCTGACCGCTACCCACAACACAGTATGATTAGAACTCTTGGTGTTGCATTTAATGACCGAATCCAAATCTTCCTTCTCCAATTCATTGAACACCGTCGTATCTATGACCTTTGACAAATTACGCAAGATGAAATTCACCACCTCTTTTGAAGCTTGTTTGTATAGGAACTGTTTCGACAGTGCCAGAATATCGATACAGTTCTCGACATTCATTTCAGAAATGCAATACTCAAAACATATGGATTTTACCTCCTCAAGCTGCATGAGATTGGCGGCATTGAGCAAATTATGGATGTTATCAAATTCCACATCAATTTCCCCAGTGTAGAGGAACCGCACGCAGCTCACCACCGATTTCTCGTCCATGTCTTTCATTTCCACGTACCCTTGCGTAGCCTCAACCATATCGGTCTGAAGCATCCCCCTGAAATACTCCGACGATATTTGCAGTACGAAACGATGCACGGGAAGAATTTCAGCGCCAGTGCGAACCTCGAAATCGCAAAGCTCTCCTCTTTCTTGGAGATTCCAAATTGCATCGAGCACGGCTTGACTTCTCTCGACCTTCTTCGAGATGGCAGCTTTGCCCTCGACTTGAAGTCGTGCGGGTGTGCTCGTCGTCATTCCACTGAACATGGTTTAACCGCTCCTTCCTATTCAACGTAATCATACAGGAATGAACTCTGCAGTCGTTTGTCCTTGTATTAACTGCGCTGCGACACATGGGGTAGTGAACGTTTTGTAATAATTGCGATGCGTAGTTGAATTGAAATCTAACAGACACTTTGCGGCCTCTAATGCTGACCAATCACGTCGAGGAAGTCTGAAAACGAAGATATTGTGAAATCTTACACAGAGCGCTCTGCCTCTCTGGGAAACATTTTTCGGTGTCGTTATCGTTACCATAAATGGCAGAAACTATAAGGAAACCGCTATTCTGTAAATACGTCATCATCTGATGAAGCATGTGATAAAGATTATATCTAGGGCTGGGCACAATGATTCGAGTACTCGAATCTGAATCGAGTATTAATTTTAATGATTCGAGTCGAGTAGTAAAAGACGATTTTTTCGAGTACTGAGATTATACGCTCCTCGCAACTGAAAGGTAATTTACTAACGAGAATTATAGTTTTGGTACTATTTTGCACTGAGGAAGGCTTGAAACCTGGATTGGCCGTGTCGCAGCATATGATAGGCTTACCATATTTTGGAAATCAAAAAAGAGGACACTTTTTCAGAAATTTGCAACTTGCAGATCCGGAGTGAAATTCTCAAAAATCGGTTAATTTTTCCCACTTTGTGATCGGTTGACTAAAAAAAAAAAAAAAAGTCATTTTTTCGCTTAGAGCTAAAATCACCGTTTTTCACCCGTCGGAGCTTCACGTCTGTGCTAAGATGTGGCATATCACTCGCAATTTGCTCTAAATCTGCTCTAAATCCTAAAAAAGAGGACAAAATCTCAAAAAAGAGGACAAAAGGGCGTCCTCCGAGGACACTTTCAAAAAAGTCAAAAAAGAGGACAAATCCTCTTAAAAGAGGACGTATGGTAAGCCTAGCATATGAGACATAGTACAAAGCTACGAACGTTATTGCAAATAACACATTTTCGAAGCAATCAAGACAGAAGTCCAACCAGTGATGATGTCCATCATTCCTGGTATGCCACCCGCCATTTGAGTTTGATATGATTTTCTTCAATAAACAGCCACACTCACAAGTACGCTCCTCCAGCCTAAATCAGTTGTCGATAAAGCAGGAACCTAACCTGACGAGGCATGTGACAACAGATAACAATGAGTTCAATTTGAGTGCGGTAGGTTAAGCTGCGACGATTTGATATAAGACCAGCACCTAGTGATGAGAAAAATAACAACCAAATGGTTCTACATGCCCGAAGCATATGAACCCGTCTGTACTAATACGGAGTTACGAACTAGCACTCCGCTTTCAAAAACGCAGCCCAGCGCACTACGACGGTCGACGGCGGTCGCTGAATGAAGCCAAGTGTGACAAGCAGGGCTTCGGAGCAGCCGTAAATTTAAACTGCTCCAGCTCCGGCTCCGGAGCTCTCTTCTATCATACATTAGCTCCGGCTCCAGCTCCGGAGCCGCATTATTACCACTGCTCCGGCTCCGGCTCCGGCTCTGAAATTATCGAATGGGCCTATCTATATCAGGGGTGGCCAACCCACAGGCCACATGTGGCCCGCGAGAGGTTTTGCGTGACCCGATAGGTAATTTCCTATTATATCATCGAAAATGAATTGCTCAGATTGTGAACTTGCAATGCCAACCAAAAATTACAATTCTGGCTGCGACACTTTGGAATGTTGATGACTAAAATATCAGTTCCGACGCATTCGCAGATCCAGGATCCAGTCACGTTTTCAGTAAATCGTCGTACATTACAATAAACTAAAATAGTAGCGACATTTTTCTTCACGCTTCGCGTGTTTAGTTGTCACACGATCTCTTGCTTGGTAGCCTACCCCCTACTGACAATGAAAAAACGCCCAATTTACCCGATTGAGTGTAACTGTATTCGCAATTACGCGAGAAAGTCTTTTCGCGTTTGCGCTCAAATAAAGATCGTCGACGGTGAAATGTAGGCACAACATTATCGTCGCATATTATCGGAGACCTTTGATATCCATGTGACCAGACGCCGAATAGTCGTGTCCTTGCAAACTGAGCCTAGCGGGCGGTATACAATAGACCCACAATACTCAAGTAATAATATTACTGACCTAGTTTATTTATAAACTTAGAAAATTTTATCCGCTTGGCGCGGCTAGTGGACCGCACACTCGTTCGTCAATTACATGTGACCCTTTAGCCGAAAAGGTTGGCCATTCCTGGTCTTTATAGATTACTAATCTACCCATAGGTTAGTTATCTATAGTAATCTAGAGTCTGTCAGCCGTCAGTAACATCCGATGTAGCAACGAAGACATATAGGTGCCGCCGTGCCGGCTTGAGACGTCATACTGGATACTTGTCAATTGTCGACAACATCATAGTTGCACTAGAACGCACTTTACTCTACGCCATTGCTGTGCACAGCATTAAAATTCAGGTCTGCTGTTCAATTATGATAAATCAGCAGATGTGGTTGTTGCATATATATATAATGGCATCTTAGTCGGAGCCGGAGCTACTTTTCAAATAACGGCTCCAGCTCCGGCTCCGGCTCCGGCTGAATTTTATGTAGAGCTCCGGCTCCGGCTCCAGCTCCGGTGAAAATGCACGGCTCCGGGGCTCCGGCTCCGGCTCCAAAGCCCTGGTGACAAGGAGACAGAGCGGCATCGGCATAGAAAAATCGATCGATGCAAAGCAGGATTTGATTAGGTCATCCGGCGTGGAAAGCCGGTTACGAATTTCCAACTTCGACTGGTTTGCGTCAATGATATAACCATAATGCTTTAATACACTTACTGATATAACTTCCTGTGAGCGGAGCAATGATATATATAATGATATCATTGGGCGGAGGAACGCGATCAGAATAATTTATATAAGTGAGCTGAACATTTCATATTCTGGTCCGCGAAAAATCGGGTGTTCTGATGCAATTTGATCAATTTTATTTATCAATCTGTATCTTTTTAGACTACGTTAAAAAGCATTTGAAAGGCGACTAGTAGATCTTCGCAACTCTGATCCTGAATCTCCTGATGATGGAAAATACACACGCCAGTGATTGGTGTCTGATTTCAAAGATTACTCTAAGTCTTTACGACACCTTCCTATCTTTTCATTGTATCACAGTCTTGCGGTGTTTTGAATTCTTATTGATAATTCTTGATAAACCGAACTAAACTGACACACGCACGTCGCACATCATGGAAAACTGAACCTTTTTGATAAGACACGGTTCAGTGATTCAAAACATTTCGCGCCTCGGTCTATATTGCAGGATTTTGATTTTTGGCCAGTGCATTGTGCATTGTGCAATCAGTTTTATGAATATTTTCATGGTTTCAAGACACCGCAAAACTGCGATACAATGAAAAAACAGGAAGGTGTCGAAACACCTTGGAGTAGTCTTTAAGATCAGACACCCACCTTGGTCTAGGCGAAGTAAAGAAGAGGCATGCACGCTGAATGAGAATGAAAAGTAATGCAGAGAATATAAAGACGCAAGCGACAAATTGAGGTGGCATGTGGCGGAAGGCGAGGTGATGTTAGGTCGTTTTACGGTAATCCTGAAGGCTGGCTAATATTAATTTGAAGAAATTGCTTGTATTTCGACTTGAATGCGGACATGCTCGGCGACTGTCGGATAGCCGGCGAGGCGCTGTCCCTGTCCCACAATTGGCAATTGGGGTCATGGAAAAATCCTATTTGTATTCGCAACCAACGAGGGTTGGTGTGATTTCATGTAAAATATGGTCAGTTGCGACATGCAAACTATAAGGTCAGTCACCATAATGTTAGTTATATCGATGACGATAACGATGATAAGAATAGCGACCCTGTGTCTGAGTTAGCGGAGAATAGAATTGTCCGAAGTGATTAGTTTTTATGTGCAATTTTTACTTTTGTTCCGTTCCGTTGTTGGTGTTTCTTTATCAGGGGAAATATTTTTCTCGAGACTACTCGAGCGTTATGTAAATCAACTTAATATTCCTATTTGCCTGATTGGAATCGCTGGCCTTTTTGCCTGATATATCAGGGGAGCAGCGACGATTTTCCAAGTTAAAGTAATTTAATAAAAAATAATTAAAAAATGAAATATAGTGTGAGCACAGGACACTGATTCCAAACAGGCTTGCCCCCCCTTTAGATTATTTACATTCGTACATCGTTAATATCATGATTGATATAAAAGTGGGCACGGTATTTGCCAGAGTGGAATTGGTGGCAACGTCACATAGAACTTTCTGTTTAATCACTTAATTATTCTATGCAGAAAAGCTCTCATCACGCAGGATTTATTTCAAAAAATGAACCTAGATTTTATAGCCTGGGGCATTTGAGGTACACGGTAAAACACTGGACAGAGTATCGAACATGGCAGACTATGGGGAAAGTAGGTAGCCTGTCAATTTGTTACAGTCAACATGATCACAAAGATAGCAATCCTAATATTGTATTATTTCTTCACATAATTTAGAAATAACTGCCGTAGAATTACATAGTGTTAGAAACCGTGATGGAAGCTGGAAATCAGGTCAGGTGCCTTTCCTTTTCTGATGAAGGGAAAGAAAACCTCTTTCTCGTTCATGATTTAACAAAGAAAAAGGGCATCAATTGTGTATGGACGACAGCTGAAGAGGCGAACAAGATTTCAATGTTCCAAGAGGAGATTGTGTATGTAGTAGATCCTCTCCAAGGAACAGAAGAGGTGGAGAACATTGTCCAAAATTTAGTCAATCATGGATACCCGGTTTTGGGATCTCAGTGCATGCTGACTTTACTGAAGCATGGAATACAGCTACGCAAAAATATGATTTATCCCATCGCTACACTGACCATGTTTGGGACGGTTATCTGTTTTTCCAATATTCTCCACGATGAAAGAATCAAACTCACAAACATGGTTCAAATGATGGGCGGAGAAGTAGCAAAACCTCTGGATTTAAGTGTGACTCATCTAGTCGTTGGACATGTTGGCTCTGTCAAGTATCTCACAGCCACGAATTACAATATAAAGATCATGACCAAGGAATGGATACAGCATTTGTGGAAAGCTGGAGTGTCCAAGTACGTGTGTGCCAAAGATGGGAAGTGGGAGGAGTTCCTGTGCCCACTTTTCCACGGCTGTAAAATTTGTCTGACCGGATTTAGCGCCGCTGACAAGACGAAGGTGCAAAAATTGGTGACGAAATTCGGGGGAGAATATTCCGGCGCCATGAAACTAAACTACACGACTCATCTCATAGTGAATAAACCCGAAGGTCAAAAATTTATGATGGCTCAAAAGTTTGGCGTAAAAGTTGTGAACATCGACTGGCTGTACGACAGTATCGACAAGGGATTTTGTCTTGATAATCTCAAATATCCCGTAAAAGTTCCTGCCAACATTGCTCAGAAGACAGCCCACCATCAGTCGACGCCAGATAAGCCGCCGGACAATGGAAATTTGTCATCAATGGTAGATTTGAGTAATATCGACCCGTCGACTGTGAATGATACGGTGGCTTCTGCTTTGAATGACACGTCAATGATGTCAAGAAGTAGAGCTGTAGGTGGTGGTAATCGGTTGCTATCAATGCAGATCAACAACAACAAATACATTGACGTTCTGGATGGTGTTCACGTTTATTTGGTCGGGTTTTCTTATCAAGAAGAAGAGAAAATGGGAAAATTGTTGAGCTTGGCCGGTGCTGTCAAGCGGGCACAGTTGTCCACCAGCGTAGACAAAGTAGTGGTGGGTGATCCCGCCAGAATTTCCGGTGCTACGAAGCACGAAATATTGACCATGAGTTCGGATAATCCGGATTTAAACGTTGTCGGCCAGGACTGGGTGATAGACTCGCTAGCTAACGGCAAGATCATGCCCGACAAAGATTACTGGCAGACTTCGATTCTACCTTCGGATTACGAGGAAACAAGAACGCACGCGATTACGGAAGATGAAATCACGATGAATGATGTGAATACTGTAAAAAAGGTCGATACCAAACAGAAAGTTTCTTCACACGATGGCTCAATGTTACCTTTTCTCATGCCTGAAGATGATGTTACCGTACTTTCGCAGTATGCTAACGAGACAACTGATCAAGATAATGTGGGTATTCCGTATCCGGAAAACTCTACAATGTCAAAGCGTAACATTACAGAAAATGAAGGGCACGAGGAAACAACTGCTAACGATATGACAACCATGGCCTCTGACATGACTTGCAGTGGAATATTTTCAGGGAATACCTTTTTTGTTGTTGGATTTTCTGGTGCTGAATCAAAATCTTTGATGTCTGATATCGAATCGAATGGAGGGTCGCTGCTTCCAGTTGACAGCAAAAGAATTGCAGACTATGCTGTTGTGCCGCTTACGGGCTGGCTCGTTGATAAAACTGCTGCCGAAGTAGTTACCATATTCTGGATACAGTACTGCACCCAAGAAAATGACGTCGTACCAACAACAAATCATCCCATGTTCACTCCGTTTTCAGTACCAGCCAATTCAAAACCATTGTCTGGAGTCGTGGCGTGCTTGAGTAAGTATAGAGATGCGGAGCGTAATTCTTTATCCCGGTTGATTATTGAATTGGGAGGTATCTCGCAAGATCTAGTAGCGAGAAGAGATATAACAGATTTGAAGAAAACTACGCATTTGATAATACACAAACCTGGTGGGGAAAAATTTGTGGGCTGCAAGAAATGGGGTATTCCTATCGTAAACGAGGATTGGATTTATGAAAGCGCAAGAACGGGTTTGAAACAAAAGGAAGAAGACTTCGTTGTCTCGGAGCACAATGATAATTCAGTGTCGACGGGTTGTGCCAAATCTACTTCTGAAAATGTAACAAACAGAAGGGCAGATCATCACAAAGCAGTTGGTTACACGGGATGGGATTCAGAGTTTCCACCGATACCACGCGCTCCGAGCGTCGTGAACAGAATTCGAGAGAAAATGGAGATTAAGAAAGATCTAAGGAAACGGGCTCTCGACGAGGCCATGAAAAACGCAGAAACTCCAGTATCGACACGCTACAAGAGAATTCACGACGATCTGGAGACTCCTAGTAAGTTCATGAAAAAGGGAAGCATCGGGGGGAACATGTCGTTCGATTTGACGGAGGTGTTTGAGCTTCTGAAAACGCCGGCCGAGCAGCGTAGCAAAGTTAAGGAGGAGGCGAGAAAAAATCCGGACACGCCACTGAGTGAGATTATGTCGCGATGCCTCGATGCGGCCGTGGAAAAGATACCGGATTATCTCATCGAAAATTTGGACGGCAGGTTGGGAAAACACGTAGCAACCGATACGTCCTCCCCTACCTCGGATAAGGAGAATACGAAAAATGAAAATGTCGAAGATGGGAAGAATATGTCTAATATATTTGAGGGCCTTGTGATTGCGCTGTCGTCAAAACTGCACAAGGACTTCTCGAATCTGTCCAAAGTAGTGACTGCTCATTCCGGCGAGTTTCGCTGGGTGTACGATAACGCGTGTACTCACTTCTTGTTTCAAGGCCGACTTAAAGACAAGAACAAAGAATTTTGCACTGCCAAAACAGACGGGAAAGTGATAGTGTCGCCGTATTGGATCGAGTCGTGCGTTATCGCCGAAACCAGACTAGACGAGACGATGTACCCTCACGTCTACGATCCCAACAAGTCCATTCAAATGGAATCGCAATCACAGAAATTACGGTCTTCCCAAAGCAGAACCCGTTTGTCGACTCGCGGCTCCAGCAATTCAGAAACGTCAGATAATGACGATTCAACGCCACGGCGGAAACGTGCCAAAAAGGACGCGGACGAGCCAATTGATTCTCAGGAATGCCGGGACATGCTGCAAAGGAAACTTGCCAATATCATGGCGGAAACCAGCGGTAATAAAGATGTTAAAGCTCATCGCTTGAGTGTTAGTAAATCCCATGTTTCGTCGCCTGCTCAAAGACGAGTGTCAACCCTCCAATCTAATTTAACCAGGGATAATAATGCTACCGAACTTTCGCAGGACGTGCAAGTCAGTTGGGATGACCCGACCGGCAGGGAAGAAATGTTGAGGCTCATGGGAAAGGATGAATCTTGTCAAGACGAAACGACTGAGAACAATGAAACGACCATTGATATTCCAAGAATTCCTGCTGATGTCATCGATGTCTAACGACAAAGACAAATACACCACTGTCGTCTCGAAATTGGGAGCAAATTTAATAGAAACGGCGACCTTTGAACTTAAATGTACCCATCTGTTGGTTCCGAGACCTGGGCGAAGCGAAAAATATCTCTCAGCCTTGGCGTGCGGAAGGCGTATTTTACATCCTAAATATCTAGATGAGTGCCAACGGGTAGGAAATTTTGTAAGCGAAGACCCATATGAGTACGGGAACCCCGAAAATCCGGATACGGCCAAGCTCACAAACAGCCCTGAAGCGCTGCAAAGTTTGATACCGCTAGCTGCCTACCGGTGGCGCAAGAGTCTGGGCGACTCGGAAGAAGCAAGCTCTCCGCAAGGCGCGTTTTCTGGATGGTCGGTTCTACTTGATGTGAACAGTAGGCAGCAGAAAGGTTTCGAGCGGGTGCTTAAATGCGGCTCGGCAAAAGTTATCGAACATTCAGGAATATCGTCTGAACTGGGTTCTGAAATTACCCATATATTCATCGATCTGGATCGAACAAAAGCTCTGTCGTCAGACCTCATGAAGTGCTTGATACGCAAGCATAGGGTTCATATCTGCGACCCTACCTATATCGGAGATTTTCTGTTGAAAAATCCCCCGCCATCCCCTCAGCCGTATTATGTTCCACAGGCTGCAGCCTTACTCAAATAGCAATCATAGCGGCATTATTTAAATTAGCTAGTATTTCTACTGGCACCGCATCTTTATATTTATATCAAGGTCTAGTTGACCGTTTGAGTCGATTTATTTTGATTCTTTTCAAATATACAAAGTATTATTATTATAGTTACTGTATTATTTGGAGATACTACCTAGTTCTTACTGGGATAGATTATGCATCGGCTATAGGGGCCTTTGATGAGGTAGCAACAAACTTTTTAGTCGAGCTAAAGGACTTTCAGTTAGAAAACGACTCGTGTTGTGGAATGCAGAGTCGGACTTGTTTCCAGTGTGAGTTATCTTTTTTGGTGATATTACTCAAGTAGCACTACTGTTAGTATAGACATGGCAAATCTACTTTAAGTTGAACAAGAAGATGGAAATGACTTGTGGATTCAGGTGCTAGATCATAACATCATAATGTTAAAATTGTACTACTTATCTTCATTTCTGGTCAGAACTATGTTGAGTGACTTTGGTGTAGCCTACCGATCGGATTAAATTGTTTCTAAAACCTGATAGCCTGTTCGCCTACCTGCAGGAATGGAAAGTGCGCAAAGAATACAATGCCAGTTTTCCATCACATGAAACATAATTTTGGTTTATTTTCGACCATGCCTATTTCATCGCAATTCGTGGTAATTCCGTGGTTCGGTCACGAGTTGACGGAAATGTCATTTCCAATAACACTCGTAGCCTTGTTCTACACATTTCGTACGCTGCGATTCGACCACTCGAAGTTTCAAGGCTGCCACAGTCGAAAATAATACCGAAACTAAATACCCAGGCCATTGATGCATATGAGCCTACAATTTCGGTAGTCGAAAATACAATCTCTCATCATTACTCGATTCGAATCATCAGATTCGTGTACTCGATGAGTCGAATCATTGTGCGGTGCCCAGCCCCATATTGGTGAGTTTGCATGTAGAAAAGTATGATTGCCCGAATTCCGAATGGACACATTGGCTATGCTTGTGTTTGCGCAATGCCAATGATGTACATTGTACATATATATAACATAATATGTTATTGGGCAACTGGGCAAGGCGTCCTGGCGTTCGCGAGTGGTTTACAACGATGTATCAAGAGCAAACTCATGCATGACGGAACGGCGCTTCTGCTGCCGCAGCAGATTGCCGCATCGCAAATACCGATTGTCCAGCAGTGCGGCGACTGTGCTCGAATTGTGTGAGAGACGTGAGTGCCTTGCATTGAAGCGTTTGGAACGATGGCGGCTATCCCGAAGGTAACGTTGAATAGCGGCAAAACCATTCCTATTGTTGGACTTGGAACGTGGAAGGTAAGTGTTATTTATCGTTGTGGTACGACTACATATTTGTGATGGTGTGATTTAATAGCTGTTGATAGTATCGTTGGTTATCACTCATCAACATCCAAAAGAACTGTAACATCGGGCACGCTAGGCCGAGGTGGATGTTAGAGTAAAGGATCGCTACTGATGCGTGTCGTTCGACATCCTCCTATCTGTTCATGACATCGCATTGTACATTGTGTGTGTGACTTGTTCAGATAAAAATAATAACCCAACAATGTTATGTTATGTTACCTGTTATTTCACCATCAGTTATTCCATCGTTCTCTAGACATGTGCAGGGTGTTGTTGCATTTAATCGAAAAAACATGGACGATGTCAGGGCCTTTCATACATTAGATCTTTAGGTAATATTGTCGTGTAAGCACATTATACAATATCACACTCAAACCTACATATATGCAGTAGAGTGCCTGAGTGATGGATGGTGCTGTCGAAAGAGCGCACTACAACGTCTAATTCAGGCTTAATTGTTTCCTGTTGCAGTGGTATAGGCCTACATACCCGAGGTAGCACAAGGCTCTGTTGAAATAAAGCCTCATTTTCGTACTTTCCCATTTGAATTGAAAAAGGAGGATGATAGTAACCGGTATCTGAACAATGAACATATGCCCATTTAATTTTCCTGCCGAATCATTCCGGAAGTCGGCACCTACGTTTCTATCACGTGATTTATATGAGTGCACTACAATGCATTCATTCCATTGCAGTCTAAACCAGGAGAAGTGGAAACGGCTGTGAAGGCTGCAATAGACGCTGGATACCGACACATTGATTGTGCGTTAGCGTACCAAAACGAAACTGAAGTTGGTGATGCAATTCAGACAAAAATCAATGAAGGGGTTGTAAAGAGAGAGGACCTGTTTGTCACGAGCAAGGTTTGCAATCGTTGAATCGCTTAATTGTTTTTTATTGAGTTTTCAAGTTCTGATTTTGTAGATTTTGAGTTAGATGAAGAATTCTTGGTCCATTGCAGACGATTGTCATTGTATGATTAACGGTAGGCCTGCATTAGGTTGTGGTTGTGTTCAACCCATACCTGCAGTAAGCATTTCTCATCATTCTTGGCGTTCTGAGACTTTAGACTACCTCGCAATGTGGGCTTGGGGCCCACTGGTCCAGTCGTTACAGGATCCGACCAAAACCAAAGCACTTTGTATTAAACTTCTATTCAAGTATTTTGGGTTATTCGCCAGGAACTTTAGTACTGCATTGCAGTGTTGGGATGACTCGAGTTATGACTTGACTCGAGTCAACTTTTTCGCATGACTTGACTTGACTCGAGTCACTTTGCAATAATGACTTGACTTGACTTCACTCGCCGCTTCAGAAATGTGGATTGACTCGTGACTCGGAGCAAAATTTACGAGTCAATTTCAAGTCATGAAGTAACGGTGTTTATTAAATAACTGTATCCTGTTTATGTATGGATTGTTCGCGATACGCCGGTGTGACTTGTGAGAGCAATCAGTCAATCACTGATGGTACGTTTCACACTGTTACATCAAATGAATTGACCGCAAACGAAATGATCACAGCTTACGCTGATGTACTAGCAGTAGATTAATTTAATAGTAAGGTATCTCTGTTTCTTAGACGGCTTAGAGCTTACATCGCGCAGTGCTCATTGCCCACCTTAACCAACCCTCTTGTATGATTCAAATCGAGCGAATATAGTTTATGCGTTTATATTCTCACAGATGTGTAGATGGGTAGTGTATTGTACCATATCAATATGTTTCAACTTCTCGAGGGTTCGTATTCGATCCTCTATTTTGACTCGCGTATTTTATTAGCAGCTCTACGTGTGCGTGAGCGATATAACGCCTTTTTCCATGTACATTTAACTTTGTATTTATTGTTTAATTCAAGATGAATTGCCAATTAATCTGTTTTTCACACATCTAGCAAAAAGTAATGACTTTGAACCATCACTCATACTTCGAAAATTCAATTTGACTTGAATTGTGACTTGACTCGAGTCACCTCCAAAAACGAGTAACTTGACTTGACTCCAGTCCCCTTCGAAAATCGATTGACCTGACTTGACTCGATTAAAAATGTGCAATGACTTGTGACTCGAAGGTAGTGACTTGTTCCCAACACTGCTGCATTGTTGTTGCGAATAGATCGATAAATGAATAGCTGTGACGATGCTTTCTGTCTGTTTTGAATTCTATATTCGGTAACATTGTTCGCTTGCAGCTGTGGAATACTTTTCACCATCCCAACGATGTTAGGGACTCGCTCATGGGGACGTTGAAATGCCTGAAAACTGACTACGTCGATCTTTATCTAATCCACTGGCCTCAAGGATATGTGGTATGTATCATTTGGGAACACTTCGGGTGTAACAACATAATTACGCTTCGACTCAATTAGATTTGACAATTATCCTAATTAGACATTTTATGGCAAATGATTTGTGTAGTGATTTGTCGAGCTTGATCCGTATTCGCAGTTTCGTTGTCAGTTTCAGACAGGGGAAATGTGTAAGTTGTCATGAAGTAGTTTAAAATCCTACACTAATATTATGTATCCATTAATCCAGCCACCACCACCGTAGCCTAGCAAATTACGAAATATTTGAATGCATCAGTAGGGGAGAGTGGGTAGGTATGGGCCACCAAATCTTACTAAGCTATAACTTGGCCAAACTTGGTCTAATATTCCTAAATTTCAGTATGGACGATCATTAGTTATATGGCTAACTATTACTGGTAGAATTGAACTAAAATACCCATGTATTTGGAAGTGACATCAAATTTCGTAACAATACATCATTTTTGTAAATAAAAAATAGGCCTCGAGGTATGGGCCGGGGGGTGGTGAGGTATGGGCCGCTGTCTGTATTGAATCAATAAATGCCATTCATATCCTACAAACGGCAACTCTTGTCACAGTTACCGACAGTTTGTATATACTGATATAAAGCTGAGCTGGAAGTAGACAATTCATATATTTCAATTCCCGTATTGATCGTAAGCCATAACGCGTAACGAAACAAGATAACTAAAAATATGTAACATGAAAATCACTATCAAATCATGCTTCTTTTGCCTCAACTACCCCATCAAATCCAAATGTCACAGCTCTATCTCTTATTTAAGTGGGAGTGACAAACCATGATACATATTTGAGCATATGATGACATACTGTGCTAACAAACTTTTCTACTCTTCATGAAAGATAGTATTGGAAAACGATTTTGAAATCCTTTTCATGTGAGACTCATCCCCTGTTTTTCCATATACCTATTTAATGTAGCTCTACCAATTTTGTACTGACGGCATGGTTATCTTTTTGATACCTCCCATGCTTTAACGTTTCATATTGCCAAGCTCAGATCTGATTCTGAAAACTGGCCTTTTTATTGGTTTCATGATTTACTTTCACGTGATTGTATATGAGAGGGATTAAACCAACACCTTCTGTATTCTAGAGATAAATATATTTAATAGGATCAATCAAATATTGATTTCAGGTATATGTTATGCTGTCCCATACCCCAGCCTATTGAGGTATGGGCCGGCCCATACCCTAACCTGCTAAAAGGCCCATACCTCAAACTCTCCATCTTGGGGATTCTTACCATAATTTCAAGATCCGAGAGATTGATAAAGCAATAAAACTATACTCTATAGATAGCATATTTCTATAGCTTTCACACCATAAATAAGTCTAATCCAAACATGCACATATGTGGACTCAAACCCAAATTCCCTATTTTCAAATAAATTTACTTTAGACCTCAAAAATTATATATCTTTAGCTGAGTCAAAAACTCTGCTGGCCTCACGGCTGTGAGTAACATGGGTGAGTCTGGAGCCTTTTTCTAACAATCACACAGCTTGACAAGCATATGTGATGTCACAGTCACCAGATATGGCAGTGGCCCGCACCTCAACAGTGGCCCATACCTACCCACTCTCCCCTACAAGCAATTTCTTCACTTCCATATAAGTAAATGTATATTATGAAAGTATCAAAGCATTTCTATGTCTCACTGTTTCCACGGCATGTCTTTCAGCCTTATCTGTAGGTAGGCCTTTGACTTTGACTGAAGTATTGTTTAGTCCTGTATGTTAGATCACCTTGATCTGAACATTCGGATGTATTGACAATAATCATAACAATATTTAAACCTTCGTTCCTAATTTCTCAATTGTTCAGTTCTATCAAATACGACAATTGTGTTTTCAATGTCACGTATCTTCCATTTCATGACACCGAATGTACAGTAATTATGTAATTTGTAATCCGTCGTAAAGTTCTTATTAAGCTCTAATTGTGTAAAATCGCGGTACCTAATCTCTTGTGTTGTCTTTAAATCGTGTGTAATTAAGTTGACGCTTTGTTGCCAATTTGTGCCTCACCTGCTATAATGTGCCAATTCAGTTTTGCGAGGTAATATGCGTTGTCCAGTATCGTACAATAAGTTACTAATTGAGTCATTGTAAATAAGAAGCCGATATTGCTGACCAGACATTTGCAGCATTGCTAGGCGAATATTATCCGTCTTCAACTATTTCAGAATGGAAAAGGGTTGTTTCCTAAGGACGAAGCGGGAAAATTTATTTACAGTGATGACGATTATGTTGATACATGGAAGGTTAGTGTTGTAGCTTGATAAACTAAGCTTACACTGCAATACTAAATATGAGGTAAATCAGATTTTGTAATTACTCGGGTGTTAATTGGTTGTTAATTGGAGGTTAACGATATCATTTTATTTGCACCGGTAGCACTGTCAGTAGCCATCAAATTATTTAAATATTGCAGCCATTTTGAATGCACGATACTCATTTCAATTCTCTTTAGTCCATGGAGAAAATCCAACAGGAAGGTCTTGCCAGAAGCATTGGTGTGTCTAATTTCAACGAACATCAAATCGATCGAATCATCAAAGAGTGCTCCATACCGCCGGCTAATAATCAAGTAGAATCGCATCCTTACCTGACAAATGAGAAGTTGCTCAATTTTTGCAAATCAAGAGGTGTAAGCATGACCGCTTACAGTCCGCTAGGATCTCCAGACAGGCCATGGTGAGCATAGTAACTGTATTTCTTGTACGAGTGGCTCTAGTGGTTCTCTTGTCCTAAGAGGCAATTTCCAGGGATCAGTTCTGCCTCTCTTTGTGCCTTTTTTTAAGGCATAGGGTAGTATTGCATATTTCTTTCAGTTGACAACACCATTATTTTGCCAAGGTGCTGATCTTTTTGGTGCCTATGGCATGAATTTTTTGCAATGTAACATACTTTTGTTGAAATATTTCGTCTATCATTATGGTGTACGGTAATACTGTAGGGGGTGACTTCCATGATTCCATTCTGTAAGAGACCTTATACAGTTTGGGAACCACTGCTTTAGAACAAAGGTGTGTGTTACCTTTGTGGCAGACGGGCCAAATTTAAATGATGTAGTGAAGATGCGGTCTGCGTTTGGGTTGTATAGTAGTTTCAAGGCTTGTCTCGTCGTGATGTGGTAACAGCCATGGCAAGACTAGTCAGTAGAATAGGATACTGGACCATTCCCATAACGTTGAGTATTTGTTGAAGATCTTCTTGAAGGTGCAGAACTTCAATATACAATTTATAGTATTTTCATATTGAAATGAACCCGGGTATTTTGGGCTGACACTCGTCAGGGGTAATCGTTGGAAGTAACCTGCGCGAAATTTTTTTACTGGTTGCTGTTTCGTCATTGTTTCCTCAAATATTGGGCTGACCTATTTAATATATAGAGGTGGTCAGTAACGAAGTACCTCTACTTTTTTCAACTAGGTACTCAAGTAGGTTCTCCTAATTGCACTATTTACTGAGTGGTTATGATTTTAGACCACTTTCTCTTCTACTTTCTCTTCTACTCATTTTTAAGCAAAACATGGCCTACTGGAATACAAAGTTTTTTACGTACTTGGACATCGCTACTTACACTTATTAAAATTTAATGTGTTACTTTTACTTCTGCTTGAGTACCAACAATGGCTACTTCGACCACCACATCTGGTTATACATGTGACTTGCAATGACACCTACCTGTCGTAACTCGCCAAATTTTGTCTCCGAATACCTCCAGGGCCACAGCAGACGATCCGGTTGTTATGGAGGATTCCAAGCTCAAAGAGATTGCAAAACGTCTCAATCGAAGCACAGCGCAAGTGTTGATCCGCTATCAGATTCAGCGAGGTGTGATTGTTGTTCCGAAAAGTGTCACCCCGTCAAGAATCGAGAGCAACTTTAAGGTATGTGATGTAAAAGTTGCTGTCGATTTTATGAGGGTTTTGGTAGTTGCATTTTCTGGGTGTATTTCAAATTATTGTAATATTGTAGTTATAATTTCATTGTTAGCCTATCCTGCTCCACCTGTTTTGTTTTGTTTTTTCAAAAAAGATTGTGTTCGTCTCGGCACGAATCGTCAAAAATGCTTGATACATAATACTGAGATAGCCAAACTGCTTTGTAGCGTCATTATCTTAATTGTAGTCTAATAAACTTTTTTCGTGAAGTTCAATATAGCCGACATTCAATCATGCTGAAATCTTTCCGAATATTGTTGCAATTTGCAAAATCACCAGATCTTTTGCGATGCCAATGAGTGATTTGTTAAATTACCCACCCATGTATAGAATATTCCATATAATTTTGTCCAATCTTAAGCGTATCACTGTTTGACTTGTGGTTTCTGCAACTACTAGACTTTAATTTGTGTTTACTAAGACTCTTGGTTTGAACTCGTTGTTATGAACACTGCTCACTTTACTAGTGTACTATTGTGTAGCTTACATATTGCGGAGCCGAATGGGCACGATTCTGATTTCTTCCAGGTTTTTGATTTTGAACTGTCTGATGACGACATGCAGGCAATCGGGGCTTTGAACAGAGATGTCAGAGGATGCCATCTGAATTGGTAAGTGTCCTTCATTAATTAGGTCGGTTCAAGAGACATGCGGTTCACAAAGCTTCAACTCTAATTGCAACTAATCGATTGCGATGTACTATTCTCCATCTTGGATCGCAATAGTGGTCGACGCAACCACTTGAAAATGTAGGGGGTCTGCGTTCAAAATAGTTACTAACTAATCAACCAATCAATCAGGTTTATTATTATTTTCATTGTTTCAAAACATCACAAGACTGTGATACAATGAAAAGATAGGAAGGTGTCGAAACAACTTGGAGTAGCCATTAAGATCAGACACCCACCTTAGCCTAGGCCAGTGGTTCCCAACCTTTTTCATCTCGTGCCTCCCTTGGCCGAAATTTAAGCCAAAATTCCCCCCTTAAGATAAATCTGCCCGATGATTAAAAAAGGTCATTTTTACTGCGCAAACACCTGTTGACTGAGAGAATAAGACGGGCGGTACCAAGTGTTTGTTTCTAGCAGTGCTGTAATAACACTTTGTAGACCTCCAAAAACAATGGTCTTGGTCCCAATCAAACAAATTCTGGAAGTCTTGACTCAACAGACCCACACACTTCCATTTGTGTTTTCGGCTTATCATGCACCAATCGCTAATATAACTGTTGTGAAAAATCACTATGCATAAATTTACTGGTCTCGCGATTTTTTCTCAAGTTTGCGTATGCATTTGGCCAATAATATTGGTACTTTCATATATAGGAGGGTTGACCAGACTAGAGTCTGACTCGAGTCACCATTTTCTGATGATTCGACTTGACTCAAGTCATTTTCTCAAAATATGGAAGCGACTCGACTCGAGACAATCTGGGTATTGACTCGACTTGGACTCGAGTCATTGTGCATGACTCGAACCAAGCCATATGATTCCAGACTATAAGACGGCCAAGACCGACATTTCATTGTAATTTCGAAGACCAGTAAAGTGACCACTCTATTGGAATTTCGTCCATTGATCCTGGTCAGGGGCGTAGACAGGGGGGTAGAATTGAAGAACGTTCTACCCCCTTCCAGGCTCGATTCTATCCCGAAAATCCCAAGTCAACGCTACTGCTATAACAACATTTCTTCACGTTATCGCCTAATTTCAATTTGCTGCGCGCGACACCGATTGCCGACGCTGATTACATGCCTTTTTCTCGTCGATCTCTCGTCTATGGAAGCGCGTCTATGCAAGCGTGAAAGGGGCATTGTTACATTTTTCTCTTGGCGAGGGTTAGCGATCAGCTTGATCCCTTTATTCTGAATGCAGTCGTCGCGCAATAATAACATTTGTCGCGTCGTTCACGCGTTGTTTTCTCATCAACAGTTCATTGTAAACGATAACGAACATTAATAACATGAAAATAACAACTTATAACTGAATGAAATCATGTTTTAAAGCAGTGGTTCTTAACCTTGCCCCCAGCGCCCCCCAGGGGGCGCTGGCGATTGTGAAGGGGGGCGGAAGCGCTCAGGGGGCGATATGGGGGGCGCTGGGCTCAGGGGGGCGGTATGGGGGGCGCTGGAGAAAAATGGCTTCGCAGTAGATGATGTTGTGATAAGACATATCCTTAATGAGTATTCAGAGCAAATTAACACCGAAAACTTCGTTACATATAGCCTTCAAAATACATATAGGTTTAATTGTCCATGGGCGCCTAAATGACTGACACCGAATGTTCCTGTCTTGGCAATCTGAACCCTAGAAGACGAATTCCATCTGGCAGGGAAAAATTATATGTCAGTGAAGAAATACCAATCTGAAATCGTGTGCGTCTTTTAGTTTAGTACGATTGGGCGACAGGGATATTCCTGTTGGGCGATATCCCCGTTGAGCGATTCTATATTTTTTGATATTGCAGACACGGGGGTCACGTAATAACATCATGCAACGAAGTCATACCAACGGGTTCGCCCGCCCGAATATGTTTAATTATTAGTAACGACCCTACAGTTTTCAAGAAACCTCACAATGTTCGCTTTGGGTTTTGATGAGTCTGCGCACACTCAACAACTCACTGCGCTGACCCTTGGACAACAGTGCGTAACGACTAAAAAAAGGTAATAACTTTGGATTTGTTCTGCGCAACGTAGATTTTCTGTGCGCAGAGACCGTGTCAGCACTGCGCACGTGCGCAGCTCAGAGGGAACATTGCACCTCACTCAGCTCTACCGGTAAATGTGTTTACGTGAGCAGAGAGAGGATAAAACTTGATCTCAATTTACAGGCAATTCCCGATGATATTGACCAATTTAATCATTAATTAGTGAAATTTTTCGCGCTTCGCGCGACTAGGCGAGAATAGCTGCCTCAGTAAATGGACACCCAATGTATATACCTAATAGTCTATCAGCAAATAGCGGACAGCCTAATGGGGGTCTGGGAGTGAAGTCCCCCGGAAGTTTGGTTTATCACCCGATGGGGGCCCTGGACCAACGTTTCTTGTTTGGAGGGGGGGCTGACGAAGTGCTGTTACGGCCCTGGTAACGAATAATTGTACCTGCGGGCACGCCCGAAGATGTTTAATTATTAGTTACGTGCCCTTTATTTTCCTATACAACAGCTCACTCAGTGCTACTGGTAAATCTGATTACGTCGGCTGAGAGGATAAAAAGTTTACAGCGACTTATATATGTAATTACCAGCTATTCATTCATGCATTATAGAAAATTTTGGTACCTAGGGCGACCAGGCCACACAAACTTTGCTGACCATCAAAATCACGATATGGGGTTCGTGGTGGCGAAGCCCTCAGAGGTTCAGTTTATCACGCTATGGGTGCGCAAGGCAATCGTTTTTAGGGGGGTTGACGAAGTGCTGTTACGGCCATCCATCTTACTCATTGTCTTTATTACATTCCTATTTCTATATGAAGTTGGGGGGGCGCTGGAGCACGATAATTTTTGAAAGGGGGCGCTGGAAGAAAAAAGGTTAAGAACCACTGTTTTAAAGCAATCGCATCTGATTCGTGCTTTGCCGAACTCAAGCCTGTTCCCCAAAACAGCGTGAAGACACAATACATTCGATTCACATTTTATTTTTGACGCCATTGTTGTGCATTGTCTTGACCTCAATAACCATCTATACGTCATACTAGATTATGCCTTTCGTGATCGGTATCCCACCGGGACGCATTCAGCCTTCAATAGCCGCGCCGAAACTTGTTTGAGATTCCCTCGCTTTGCGAATAAGTCCTTAGTCATTATTCACACGCAGGTACAATTAGTATATGCCCGGTACAATTAGTATATGCGCCATGTTCGAAATGAATGGAATTAAAACGCCGAGAAGAATTTCTCTTACACGCGAATTGAATCATGTCAAAATTCATGAAGATATAACAGATTCTGCGCTGTATAGATTGTTCATCGTGAAATGTTGTTCTGGTATTGTTTCAAGTTCGATTACTTATTTGAATACAAATAAGATCTCCTGCACTGTCACGGGCTGAGCGCGTGCGCATCGTAACATGATACCCGTGCAAGTTGTTGATTGCTATGCTAACACGATCCCCGTGCAAGCTGTTGCTTGCTAACTCGCTTTCAGTAATTAGATCCGCCAATTAGTTACGCTTTCAAAAGCGTACGGAATACAGAAGTCGCTATCGCTTAAGGTATGACGCATAGAGGCTCATTCTGCCCCCTTTATTCAGTTCTACCCCCTTTTTATCTCGGCTGGCTACGCCCCTGTTTTTGTTATTTAAAAAATTTACAAAAAGCAAATTTTTGAGACTTACAAAATTCGGCGTCGGCATCACAAGGAGACTTGTGCAAACTACTTAATTTTTGAAATACCTAACTAGAACTACTTAACTTTTCAAAACTCCTCACTAGGACTTGAACTACTCTCTTTTCAGTGTCCGCAACTAGAACTAGAATGACTCACTTTTGAAAGTTCGCAACTCTAACTGGAACTAGAACTATTTAATTGTCAATGTCCACAACTAGAACTAACAACTTTTCAAAATGCGGATCTAGAACTGAAACTACTCGCTTTCCAAAGTTCGTAGCTATAACTGGAACTAGAACTACTCGCATTTCAAAGTCTGCAACTAAAACTGCAACTACTCACTTTTGAAAATCTGCAACTAGAACTAGTACTATTCTCATTTTCAACTCGCAACTAGAACTAGAACTACTCGCTTTTCAAAATCTGCAATTAGGATTAGAACTACTCACTTTTGGAAATATACAGCTATAACCAGAACTAGCACTACTTGAAATACTAATAGTTAGTGGAGCATTGGAGGTTTGTACAAGTCATTTATTTTTTACGTGTAATTTTTCAGCGATGACATCGTCGAGTGGGGCTAGAGGCAGAGAAGAGGGGGGTCTGATCGAGGGTGTTTGCGGGAGGAGCGGACGAAAACTGCCCGAGCTCAGACGTGCAGTGAACTGTGCCAACGATCTGGTCCGAGGTCGCGGATATCCAAGAGAAGTCATGGAGCTCACTGGACACGAGAGTGAGAGTTAATGATTTCATGCTGATTTTTTTCAGTGATAAACATATATGAATGAAATAAATATCCACAATGTAAATAGTATCGAAACTGTAGTTGTCATTGATAATATAACACTTTTTTCTCACTTTAAATATGTTTATTCAAAGAGATAAAATACAGTTTATTGGCCTATTTTTGAAGTATCAGGACCGGGGTTGTAATGACTCGAGTCAATCTGTGTATGGACTTGATTTGGACTCGAGTCATGGCACATGACTCGAACCAAGTCATGTGAATCTGGACTCCGACGGTTTCATTATATTTCGAAGAATAGTCAAGTAACCACACTGTTGGTATTTCGTCTGTTGGTACTGGTACTTTAAAATGCGACCAGAAACTGCTAAGAGTGAGGAAAATTAATATATTGTAAATGTGAACCATTCGATATCACCAATCAGAGTTATCCAAGACTTTAACTAGAAACTGAGCAGTCCACGCAATGTCTTGGACTCGGACTCGAGTCAATATACCATGACTCGGACTCGACCCTCTGCTCGCAGACTTGGACTCGGGGGTGAATGAAAATGACTCGACTTGACTCAAGTCGACACTATAAAAACGAGATCGACTTGTGACTTGGTTACAACCCTGATTTTATATCTATTACGTTTTGGTTCCAGCGATCTTGTCGACTGTGATGTTCTTGTGCGGAGAACTGCTGACAATGGCGGACTGCATGTCGTTTGTGGCGGGGTCCGTGCAAGTTGCCGAGCGTTTGAGAGAGCCGCTCAGACGCGTCATTTCCGAGTGCTGGTTCGACGGACAAGAGCCAGACAGAGACCAGATCGAGGTTAGACTTGACTTGCATTGGTTTTGCCAATCACTTCTCAAAATCAGACACCAGATCTAGAACTGCTCACTTTTTCACAACTTGATTTTTAAAATTAGATTCATAGTTTGTACAGATCTGTGACTTGTAATCCAAGCTAGTTATTCAGAAAACCGGTAGGTAGTTTACCGTCAGCTAAGTAGATTGAGTGTTTGCAGTAACTAGTTGTAGTTCTAGTTCTAGTTGCAGATTTTGAAAAGTGTGTACTTCTGGACCTATTTTGAGTTTTTGAAACGGAGTAGTTCTAGTTCTATTTGTGAGTTTTGTAAGTTGAGTAGTTCTAGTTCTAGTTGCGGATTTTGAAAGGCGAGTAGTTGTAAACCTGGTTGTGAGTTCGGAATAATGATTGCTTGTAGTTCTGATCCTAGTTGCGCCGTGATTAGTTCTAGTTATGTATTTGAACAGCTTCTTGGAGGTGCAGAATTTCCATATACAATAGAATAGTAGGCTATATTGATATGAACCGAAATATTTTCGGCTGACACTCGTCAGAGGTAATCGTCAGCAACTATAGTAAAGACTTCAAAAGAACATCGTATATCAGCAATCTTCTCACAAAATATGTTGTAAAATGATGTAACATTCATATTTTGTGATAAGATTGTTGATATACAATATTCTTTTGAATTCTCTACTAGTTGCTGACGATTACCCCTGACGAGTGTCAGCCGAAAATATTAGGGTTCATTTCAATAATAATATACTATTCAATAGTTATGAATTAAAAAGTGAATGGTTTTAGTTATAGTTGCCAGTTTTGAAAGGTAGGTAGCTCTAGCTTATGGACACTGAGCAGTTCTAGTTTTTGAAAACTGAGTACCCGGTAGTTCTAGTTGCACAGTTTAAAAATCCAGTAATTTGCTCATTAATGCACAAGTTTGACATTATTCCTTGTTTTCTGGTTTGACTCAAACGACTCAACTCAAAACAATTTTTGTCTCAGGCCGAAGTTGAGCTGCACTCCACGGAAGCGCGCCCGAATCTAGAGCAGTTGTTTGAAGGAGAATCCCCGAAATTTCGCGACGTGAGCCTGGTGGAATCCAACTTGTCGCTTTACAGATTCGTGCACAGGAGACTACTGCAGTTGCTTTTTATTCACGGTAGGTTTTCTGCAAAACGTTTCACTTGAGGTTACTTCTCCTTAGCAGTTTCTAGGTAGATCTGTTGCCTTTTATTATACTCTTAGGGTGGAGGCCCAAAATATAGATCAAATAAAAGATCAGGGGATTTTGCACGTTGCTGGATTTTCTGCGGACCAGAAAGGTAGATTAGTAAGATTCTGTCAGAACCGACTGACTATAGACTCCTGCTTCTTGATCCTGGTCGCCACCAGGATCAAAGTCTGGATTAAGGTACACAAGCATATAAATTTGGCGAGGTTTGTAATAGTTATGACATTGTAGATTGAAATTGCTTATCTGAGCTTCATTATAAAGATAGTGAATATTGCATGTTGGCGATATTTTGTTACCGGTACTCAATTGTGCTTCTCCTTATTGACTGATGATCATGTTATTACAGAATGTTTAATGATAATTGCATACAAACTATGTAAAGAGACTTTTTGGGGTACAGAACTTTAATATACATTTTAATAATATATTCATACTAGAAATATATCAAAACCCGAAGCTTTTCGAGCCAACACTCATCAGGGGTAATCGTCGGCATAAAGAGAATTTCAAAAACTTGCATATAACTACATTGCATACATCCAATTATGACGTCATAGAAACAAAAACAACATCAAGTACAGACAAACCGCGAGCGCAGCTAGTGGCCAATTTTTAGCTGAAGCAAACGTTCCTTCTGCTGGCATAAGCGTGGTTGATGGATCTTAATGAATGTTGATTCCAGCGCGGACAAGTGGAAAAGTGTGCGGCCTTTACCCAAAATTGAGAATCTGTCGTCACTATAGTTATTGGCGCAAGTAGCATTCTCAGCTAAATGCCTGCCAATGGCAGAGTTCATTGCCACGGCCTGGTTGTGTTCCAACACCCTTAGGTCAGTTTCAGTTTCAGCGGCCTGTCCCTGGGAATTTATTGTATGAAGTCTAATAACGCGCGGTACATGTTGTTTGATACGTTCCTGCAGGCGCTGAGTTGTTCTTCCTACGTACCGACAATCACAGTGGCACTTAAATTCGTAAACTAAATGGCTTTGTTGAGAAGCGGGAAGAACATCTTTGCGCGTTGCAGGAAGTAGTTGTTTGGTGGTGAATACAACGTTCGTTTTGACGTTGTCGTAACAACGATCTACGGCGGAGATTAACTGTTTCTCAAAACGAGAAGAGATGGGGCCCAACCACGGTAAATGTATGTATACATTATTCTCAGGGCGTTCGTTTGTGTTTTGGGAATCGCTGGCATTGAAATTGTTGAGTTTTCTGTCCATAAAGCGCTTGATGATATGTTCCGGGTAACCGTTATCAATTAAAATTTTCCGGATATATTCGAGTTCCGAGTTTAATTTTACATCCGAACAGATCATCAATGCTCTATGTACCAATGTTCCAATTAAATTCAGTTTACGGCGGTTTGGGCTGAACGAATTCCAACGCAGATATTGTCCGGTAAATGTTGGTTTCCGGTACACCGAAGTAACGATGTTAATACCCCGTTTCACTACAAGAACGTCCAAGAACGGTAACGAGCTGTCGCACTCTTTTTCAAATGTGAATTTCAATGAAGGATGTAGCGCATTCAAGTTATCCAGAAAATCGTCAAACTCTGCCTCGTTATCGCAGATGACGAAGGTGTCATCCACATATCAACGATACATAAAAGGTTTTTGGATTGTATCAGCTGCGAATAATTTGTTCTCATGGAATCCCACGAATATATTAGCTAAAATCGGGCCGAGAGGGGATCCCATCGCTAAGCCATCGGTTTGTCTGTACATAGTATCATTAAAACTAAATTCAACAGAGCAAGTGGCCATATTCAAAAGTTCAACCAAAACTTTACGCGAGAAAGGGGGTGGTGGCAAATCACTATCGTATAGCGCACAAGCACAGATATCAATTGTCTCTTTCAACGGTACGTTCGTGAAAAGACTAATGATATCATAAGACCTGAGGAACATGTTCGAATGCGGCAGGTTGGCGGTTTTCACCTCGCGCGCAAACGTAAATGAATCGGTGGCACAGTGCGAGCCATACAATGAACGCACTGGTTCTAAAATATCAATCAGCCACTTCGCGAGCTTGTGCTGAGCCGATCCAATCATGGAAAGAATCGGCCGAACGGGCACGTTGGGTTTGTGCGTTTTCGGAAGTCCATACATTCGTGGCCTCTGCGATCCGACTGGCCTGACGGACGCGTAAATCTCCGATGATATGGAGCCATTTTCCTTCAAGCGGAAAAGTCGTCGTTGTATCCGTCCGTTGGTAATGGTTTTTGACTACTCGAAAGATTGCTGATTACCAGTGCAATGCTCATAATTACAATCCTGTAACAATTGATATAAGTTGGTATACAACGGAGCCTGACCGATTATATCGCTTTGCCGATAATATAGACTCGATATCACTCTTTGGAAGAATTATTGGTATCGGCCATTGGAAATGAATATATATGGGCAGTTTTCGTGAGGTCACAGCATGGTGATAGGAAGTCCATAAACTATAATCTTTGACCACTAGACTGAGAATATTGATATATTTCGCATATATTACACTTTACAGGTGTCCTGATACAGCCTTTCTAGTTAATTTCCTGTCCAAGTATAGCATTGGCTGTAAAGCTGTTCGAATAGATACCCTGAAGTTTTTCAAATGCGCATTTTAAGGTATTCCACACAATTTGAATATAGGCTATAGTGGTTATCGGTGAAGGAGTTAGATATTGGTTTTATCGGTATCGACCCAAAACTCCAATATCAGTCGGTCTCTAGTATACAAATACCATACAATGAAAACTACCAATTCTGCACTTTGTGATCAGCTAGTTGCAGAATCAAGTTTTTGATGACTAGAGACTGACCGATTATTTCCAAATGATTTCTTTGTGATTGGCTTCCTAATACAAGTTTTAGTTTAATCACAGGTTACTGCCTCATCGCAGAGTCGATAATATGAACTTCTTTTAATTCAGAGAAACAATGAGCTCAGAATTGAACTGACGGTGTCCAAGATTGAGGAGCTCAAAGAAAGATAAGACATGAGAGACGAAGAAAGATATTTCAGAAAGCAAGAATTCGAAATGCGTATTGAAGAACATGCAATAAAAATGTCTTCCTGTCAAGTTATGTAAATAGCCGAATACGCATTTTCTGAAAAGCCACATTTCTTTATAATATTTCATTGTGCCTGCCTGCCAGGTGTTCCTCGCCTTATAGCCAATGTTCCCTCTAATTTTCGACGAGTTTGCGCACACTCAGCAACTCACTACGCAGACCCTGAGCGTAAACGTCTGTAAAAAAGTCATCGCTTCGGATTTTTTCGTGTGCAACTTGGATTTTCTGTGCGCAGACACCATGTCAGCACTGCGAAGTTGCGCACGTGAGTAGCTTAGAGGGAACGTTGCTTATAGGTATTATCGATGGTGCGCATTTTTTGAAATGCAACATTTCTTTATAATATCTCATTGTGCCTGGCTGCCAAGTGTTCCTCGCCTTATAGGTATTGTCGACGGTGCAAATATTTCGCTACATTTTTTCAATTCATATTTGTCAATTTGAATACAAATAATAGGACACCTGCTCTTTGTTTATTATCTACGGTGCGATTGTAGTTGAATCTTTCATTCCACAAAGTCATGCACATTCCATTCTCTTTATTATTTTTACACCAGCACGGTTTACTGTGTTCGGTAAAATTTTGAAATAAACAGTTAGTAGAAATATGTGTTGATCTTATTTTCAAGATAGGCTATTGCGTCAGTGTATCCAACTTCAGATGTTATATCTGTAGCTTCCTCGGGAGTAACTGCAATATCAGGAACTGGATCATTGGCTTTGCAGCAAAATTGTGCAAACATATTGTTGCATTGATTGCCAGGATGGTGTTTTCGATTTGCATTCGCATAGGATTTAGCAACATCTGGAAACGCTGTTTGAGAACGCCAAAGCATTGCTAGATCAGCATGCGTGTCTTTGAGTGCATATAGTTGTATTTTTTTTTCTTGTGCAGCCTGTGGATTTGTTAATGGAGGCATCAGGTACATTTTTAGAGCATAGAGCCTCTGTCTCCCAGCAAAATCCCAGTGTAATTTTTCTGGCTTAGCTCGTAGTTTAATCTGGGGTTTGAAAAAGTTCTTGAGTCATGAGTGCTCCCTGGCCATCTCACAACAGCATTAGTCACTACTGGTATATTCTCTGATAATGCCCGAGAAATGCAGTGGATGATTCGGTGTGCAGTTGTTCGGCTTACATCAATCAAGTCAGCATCTGCTTGTTGAAAATAACTGTAGCAAAAATTCGGAGAGCACAGAGTAATTGCACATGGGGTGCAAAGCTTGGCACCGTACATCCAACCATGGGCTGTCTTTAATCATGTCCAATAGAATTACCGTAGCTCCCTTGTAAAATCTGTAGCGGTCAACGAATTCATTTTCTGGGTATTTTACAAATGAGTCCGATATGTCTGCCAAGTAATGCCTGGGCATAACAATTGTATTCTCGTCGTCCGAACTGCCATCTACGATGTCCAAAATATCCATACTACAGACAGTAATACCAACAGTACCAGTTTGCAATGCCGTCTTTAGAACTTATAACTGTGAATAAACTACAGAGTAATACGCATTCAGAGGTGGTCAAAGTAGTCAAGAAAGCTACTCAAGTAGAAGTAGAAGTAGCGACGAAAAAATCTACTCAAGTACGAGTAGAAGTACTTCTTTCATAAGCGACTGAAACTACTTGAAGTAGAAGTAGAATTTGCTGGATTTAAATCTACTCAAGTAAGTAAGTAGTTTTGAAAACGGTCGTAATTCGTTAGCATGAACTGATAAAAAGCTGCAAATTGAGGTATGCGGAAGGAGTAGAGATCTTGATTCATATATTGATGCATCCCAGGAAGTGTAAATTTTTGACAGAATAATTAGTCATCCATATCATGGGATGTAAATTATAGTATTGATATGGAATGCGATACTAATTCTTTGTTTACTCGAACACCCCGTCTTAGAGAATGTCATGGCATGACGCCACCCCCCCATATTATAAGGCCCCTATAGTTCAGTCGAAATGCAATACAGAGAAGTTGTGTCGGATACGGCTTTAACGCTTTGCCCGATTAGTATACCTATACGTTAATTAAAAATATGGCAGATCGTAAAATTGTTATATAGTGTATAGCTATATTTTCTGAAAATATAAGGCATTACTACACTTGCTTATATATTTCAACATGTATGTTCTCCAGACAAAAGAACTGAAACTATGATTAGAACCCAACGTATAATACTCGCATAATTGAAAGAAAAATGCAAATACTACTTCTAAAAAGCGGAAAATATATTTCACGTCTTTTGTCTAGAAAGTTTCAACGGTGGTCTGCTAAAACAGGTCTAATGTTGAAAAAAGTCAAATACCACGTTTTCCAGATTAGGACACGTCATGGCCTGGTCGGTATAACAGGTTATTGCTAGATTGCGAAACGATAGTTTCAAACGTTATGGGGGGCCATAATTACCGTGATGAAATATTTGATATAGGCGACAATGCGGTGTGAACGGAACCACGCAACCCGGTATCTAAATTATACTTTGCGATGCTTCCGTTAAAACATATTTGTCATACCATATCTACTGTATGCGAAGCGCAACGAAAATTCGGGGTGTTACATGACTTTTATGAAAATTAAATGTTGGTACTGCGTGAAAACAGCCCCGAAATTCCTTAGGCTATCTTTCTTATTGGGGGATTAAACTACTTCTACTTGACAAACTGAAAATAGCGAAAAGTAAGTAAGTAATTCACAAAATATTATAGAGTAGAAGTAGAAGTAGCCAAGAAAAGATCTACTTGAGTAAGTACCAGAAGTAGAGGAAAACTACTTGAGTACTTCGAAAAAGTAAAAGTACTTCGTTACTGACCACCTCTGTACGCATTAAAGCTGCAAAGTGATGTCAAATCAATTTCATAAGTCTACCTAGGAAACGACGGCATTCATAGCACATGACCAAAATCGACGACATTTCCAATCCGCATTGCCAAAGCAATATTTACTACGATGTCGATGGGTTGACATGGCAACCTTCCACGGATCACTACATTTTGCGTCATACATCCTGGATTTGTAGATCTACTAAGTTCGCACGAACATCCAATGTTTTGGCGTGCGGATCATCTACTTCTAAATCGGGAGATCTTGGAACTCGCAGATTAAGCGAAAATCCAGGATGATTTTACTCAGCTTTTTGGCCTCCACCCTTAGGGTTTCAAAAAGTTGAATTTAATTTTTGATGAGTTTGATATGGTATATCAGGGTTGTGACCAAGTCGCAAGGTTCCGAGTCACGAGTCAATCTCACTTTTCTAGTTTTGACTCGAGTCAAGTCGACTCATTTTCAATTCATCGAGTCAAATCTGAGTCCCAAGTCGGCGAGTAGACGGTCTGAGAGTCTGAGTCATTGTGTTCACCGTTCAGTTTTGATTTCAATCCCGGTTATACCCACTCTTTTCCAACTCTGCTCAAGTGATATAGAATGGCTCTCATTCATGGCATTGCAATTGTCCTCGGTCCTAACATTTTCTGGCCCTATTTTCTAAGTATCAGGACTTACAGACGAAATACCAATTATGAGGTGACTTTACTATTTTTCCAAGTTACAATGAAATGTCTGTCTTGGCCGTCCTAGTCTCGAGTCATATGACTTTGTTCGAGTCATGTACAATGACTCAAATACAAGTTGAGTCAATACAGAAATTGACTCGAGTTGTGTCAATTAACATCATTTGAAAAAATGACTCGAAACAAGTTGAATCACCAAAAAAACGTGTCTCGAGTCATTACAACGCTATGGTATGTATATTCCAAGAATGCGCCTATCGGTAGCATCACGAGTCATTTCTCGTTAGTTGCTAGATACATATTCTAATTTTGAAAGTATCCAGTGCCAGTGCATTGTTAAAAGTGTGCGACCCTCGACCAAATCTACATTTCAAAACTGCTCAGCACTTTCTACAGCTGTCATGTTGTGCTCCCAATCAAAGTAGTCTTGGAAATTGCCACTCGTACCATGTACTTGATTAGAAATTCAAGACCTCATTTCTAACAGTAATTCCAACTAGTCTGACCAACTTTGCCTGCCCTCGGCAATAAATAACTTCGAAAATCGACTTCTCTCACTTAAGACGCGGAACGATTCAAGCGCGAAATCCTCTCTCACATGATGGACTCTTACGCGCTGGCGCTGAATCTCAACGTTCACATTTTACAAGGCACCGAACAGACCGTATCCAGGCTCGTTTCAAACTATCTGGTATGAGTTTGCTAATTTGCTTTAGCATTCTTGCAGGAGACTTGATGATCTGATTCTAGTCGAACTTGTCAAATGTTTGTATGCTCCCATTTAAATTCTAATCGAATTAGTTTTTTTTCAAGAGGCTGTAAGAATGCAAGAACGCAGTAATTCTATTTTGAATCTAATTTTGGAAAGCATTGTGTAGCTATAATTGTTATTTTGATCTAATTCTAGCTCTACCTCAGTAATGCATTGAAGTTTGCATTGAACTTGTGTTTTACTTTGCAGGGAGCGACCATCGGCGCGTTCGGGGCGGGTTGGGACGGCGATGACCCGATGTCTCGTCAGATGCAGGAGTTTATCACGTCGGGTATGATTCCTTTCGCGAGGAGCCGTCCGATATCGCAGGATCAGATCGACCAGTTCGTGATGAACGTCACGCAGCCAGAGGTACAAGTCCAGGTCAGTTGTACGTAACAATGTGTTAGAAGTAGGGCGATTTTTTTTTTACCTAAAAACAGGAAGATTTTGACCTGAAAAAAATCAAAATTTCGACATTTTTCAACCTTAAAAAAATTCATTTTGACAGAATTTATCCTCGTGTATGTAAATAAGGTGTTTTTGCACATAATGTTAGAATCGTACTACTTATCTTTATTTCTGGTTGGAACTGTCTGTCCTTACAAAGTAGTTTAACCTGAAAAAAAACTTTTTCGACTTGAAAACTGCAGTTGTTGGCTGCCAACACTGCGTCAACTGACTATCGCGTCGACATAACTAACTAAAGCTTCATTGAAGTAAATGTGAACAAGGTGGCTGTAAGCAACATACGTCAGAACAGAAAGTGTCTGTCATTACTAAGCAGCCTGCCAAGGATGGAGGAAGAATGTTCAACAGCAGCAGTAGTTGGCTGACAACACTCAAGTCGTACGTATACTGCTGGTGACAAACCGTGTTGCTTCATTCTGATAATGTTGTCTACATCACTGTTTTTTTACCTAATACTATAATTTTGCCAACCAAAGCCTAAAAAAGGTAGCAAAAATTTGGATAAAATACGCAGTACAAATCTGTTTGCTACTGCGACTTGATAAAATTTTTCTTATTATATTTCATCAGGACGTTGATTAGTCTTATTATAGTATTTTTCAATTTCATTGCTCGTGCTATAGCTGGACCCCAGCCATGGAATTGGACTAGAATATGTTCAGGTAATCAGACAACTAGCCAAGTCTGCTTGGGTCCAGACTTGTACAGAAACTACTGTATTTTCAAAATGCCCAACCACTCACTTTTTAAAACTCGCAACTAAAATTAGAGCGAATGACCTTTAAAAGTCCGCAACCAACTAATTAGAAACAAATAACCCAGTGCACATTAGTGCTACGTATTTAAACGAGCCATGCAGATTGTGAATCGTCTCATTTTGCAGACCCCCGAAGAACCATCAGAGGCGGAAGAGAGCCAGCCGGTTGCAGATGTATCAATGGAGGAAGATTCGGCTTCGGGGGACGCGGAATCGGATTGGAGGTGCTTCTAACATGACTTTATAGCGGACTATCAATTATCAAAATTTTCAATTCTTTTTTTGGGGGGTTTGAAATATGAACATGGTACCTCTGTTCTTGCGTCATGGCATATGTAAAAATTGCAAAATTTCAATATTACTGCGAAAATGTTCAATTGTTTTTCTCCATCGTAAATTTTCAATATATCATCATAAACCAAACATTTGTACGGAATTTTTGAAAAGCCAACATCCAGATCTATATTTTGCTAATTTTCGTTTGGCCTTGGTTGTAGGTATACCTTGGTCTGAGCTGCACGGCAAATTTCTGAAAAAAAAATTGAACTTCAAATTTAAAAACGAAATTTCTCAAGGATGAGTTGCTCGTATTTCTTCAAAGTTTAGCAGCATGTAGGACTGTCGTATTACTTCCTAAAACAGGCCTTAGATCCCAAACAGGGCGTCGCAATTTTGAGGTATGGTGTTTGGCGTGTTATAGCACTATTTCTGCTGTCATATCTAATTTGTGATATTTTGTTTATGACGTAGCGACACCTAGCAGCTGTGAAAATTTCATAGTGATGTGTGTAGCCATTCGCGAGATACCTCTTTTGAGATGCTAGTCCCCCTTACACACCGGTATTCCTTTCAGACTGACAGTTCCAGGCAACTGGGTCCCTGTGATGGAGGCTGATATCGAAAAACAGAAGAAAATCTCCGAGCAACCTCTCAGCGAAGCCTATCCTTCCGGAACTCCGGCCAACAAACGCAGGAAGACATGACCATCGTAGTTTATTTCTCTGTGTCGCTGCAACTTTAGTTTTGCGTTCCTATATGTTGTGCGTCGCCCGTGTTAGTATGCCGATGGATTGAAGCGATTCTGATGAATTGGATGGTGAATTTGCAGGCCTGTTGTCACAACTCTGCTTCACCGCCGACTGAGTTCTGATTTATTTAATGGATATTTATGGTGCGATGCTGGTGTTGGTCATCAATATTGTAGCCAACTGGATGTTTGCTTTAAATAAGAGGTTTTGCGAAGCTGTGCACGGGACCTATTTGGAAGCAGTAGTGGATGGATGGGAAGAGCCGGCCGCTGATTTCGCGCACTACGAGCGCGTTTACGTGGTGTCGTTGCGTTCGGCGGGCGGAGCGAAGCTGCAGTTCAATCTGTAGGGCGGATGTGTGTCGTTATTCTTGCAATTTCGTTGTGGTATGTGAACGTGTGTGGTGCTTTGTAGGATTATTAACTCCGTGGAATGTTCCTTTCGTTCTTGAATAGCTGTGGCGTGTGTCGATATTGTTGTCTGATGATGGGATTGGGGCTTAGGTAGGTCTGGAGGTTGTGGTCAGTGTTCTTGACTCATTTGTGTCGGGAGATGTGTCCCTATAACGAAGTACTGTTTATAGTAGATGAGGGGTAACCAACGCGCGGGCCGCTTGCATGTTTTTTCCAGTGTCTGGATCAAGTCACGAGTCGTTGCACACTTAGAGTCCGGTGACTCGAGTCTAATGGAATTCTCAAACTACGAGACATGATTTAGAGTCGTTGCCCTTTGCTCACTGTCTTGGATAAAGATGATGGAGTTCCCATCTAGTCTGAATCGAGTAACTAATAAAGTGTTGATTATACACGCAAATTTGGCCAGTTTTCACTTGATGGAGTCGGAGTCGTGAAAACTGTAGTGGCTAGAGTCGGAGTTTGTGAAAATGACTCCAACTTCAATATTATGAAAACGATTGCTTTCAAATGTATCTTTGAATTACTAATAATAACAACTATAATAGGATTTTTATGTACCATCAATCACTGTTACAAGTAACGATACGGATAAGTGGCGGCCAAACCGTGCCCCGGAGGCCAAATGGGGCCCGCGAGAAGGTGTGTGACCTGCGAGGTAATTCTCTAAATTAGATATAACATCAGGTAAAATTGCAAGGCCAACCAAAATTTTATTAACCTGACCGCGAAATCTGATGATGACCAAAACATCAGTTTCTACGCATTGGCGTAGCCAGGGGCCAACCACATTCATCCAGTGTTGGGATGACTCGAGTCATGACTTGACTCGAGTCACCTTTTTCGCATGACTTGACTTGACTCGAGTCAGTTTGCCAAAATGACTTGACTTGACTTGACTCGGCGTATGAAAAATGTGGATTGACTCGTGACTCGGAGCAAAACTCACGAGTCAATTTCGACTCATCAAGTAATCGGTGTCGATAAAAATCACTGCATCTTGGATATGCTCGGATTGTTCGCGAGACGCTTGTCTAACCCGTGAGAGCGACCAATCATTCAATGAGCGTGCAATTCACCGAGCCTCGATTGTTCTCTCACAAATAGATTGACTGCAAACAAAGTTTGTTTGTTTGTTTGTTTTGGGGTATTCATGGTGTTTGTCGACTACTATGGTCATTTACACCAGGCCGATATTCTTTTTTATTTTCATGAGTCGGTGTATATGCCGCAAAAACATCAAGGACAAAAATAAAACTACGTCCCTTTCCGTAACTGCCGACTTATAGCACGGCCCACCTCTAGGCTTTTGTAAGACACCGCTGACGCAGATGAGGTGACGAGGAGGAGCCTAGGTAAACCGCCAACACCTAGGTATCGGAATTCAGAAGTCGACCTCGGTCGGACTCGAACCCGCACCCATTGGTGTTGCAGCCGCGGATTATACCACTGCGCTATCTCGACACACCTTATAGTGGCAAGGGCTCGTCCGGGATTTGAAACCGGGACTTCTAGCACCCGAAGCGAGAATCATACCCCTAGACCAACGAGCCGATAAACAAAGTGATCGAAGCTTAAAGCTTACGTTGTCGTAACTCTAGTGGTAAAGTACATAATAGAATAGCAAAATGTATATTTCTGTTCTTATCTTACCTTAACCAAACTGATTGTTTTATTGAAAGGGGGCCCAAAATTATTTCGTTAATTAGCATAAATTATAGAGTATTTTTCGAAAATTTATGCAACTTTTATGCATGGTGGCTTCGCGCGATTTCATGGTGGCAAATTTCTTGATTATTTGGTAATCTTACTCCACGAAAAAAACACGCAACATTTATCAAACGAATTCGATATCACCCAAACATGATTGAAGACATGAGTTGAACATCACTTCAATACAGTGACTTGGACTCGACTCGAGTCATAGCACTATGACTCGGACTTGACCCTTCAAACGGTGACTTGGAATCGGACTCGACTCGGTGATGAATTGAAAATGACTCGACTTGACTCGAGTCAAAACCACAAAAGTAAGATTGACTCGTGACTCGGAACCATGTGACTTGGTTACAACCCTGCCCTTTAGCCGAAAAGGTTGGCCACCCCTGGTCTATAGTGTAGAGCAGTGCTCTTCAACCGGGGTTGTCGTAGGCCTAGGCTACGTAAATTTCGTATTCGTTCACCTCCAAGTAAGCATTTGAGCTGCTGCCTTGTTTATTTCCATATCTTAAGAGCAGTGAAATTGTATGCTTTTATACATATCACCTTAAATTTACATACTGATTCAGTGAATGACTCGCGCACTACCGCGTAGCCAAAAGTATGTCATGTGTATTCTATCTCTCAGTGGCCCAGATATCGAGGGTGATTAAATCAACACAGTGTCAAATATATGACAGTGCATATGTCAATTGTGTATGTCTTCATGAGCATCTCATAAGTGGATGAATACTGCAGCGTGGTAAACTGGGAAATCATGACGTCACTCCAGACCTGGGGTTCCCAACCGTTTTAACACCGTCGCCCCCTTTGAAAAATTATAAACTCATTGGCCCTCCTATTACTTTCAAAGCTTCGAAATAATTAATAACACTTCATTTTAATTAAACAACTGGTGTATACAATTATAGTGGAGTGGTTATGGAGATCATAAAATTAGAGGATTTTAATTTTACATATCTTTGCATGACTCCTGAAAACGGCTGGGTTGGGCTTGGGAACCCCTGCTACAGACAGAGTCCAGATATTCGGTAACGTATTGAGAGAAATGCTCTCCAACGCGCCGTTCTGAAAGTCGGCAAATATGTCACATGGGCCTGTTGTGAACCACCAACGTATTCTAGCCGTCATTATATGGCGAAAAAATATTCACTCTAATCTTCACTTGAAGGATACAGTGTTGGGATGACTCGAGTCATGACTTGACTCGAGTCACCTTTTTCGTATGACTTGACTTGACTCGAGTCACTTTGCAAAAATGACTTGACTTGACTTGACTCGGCGCATCAAAAATGTGGATTGACTCGTGACTCGGAGCAAAATTCACGAGTCAATTTCAAGTCATCAAGTAATCGGTGTCGTTAAAAATCACTTTATCTTATGTTCGGATTGTTCGCGAAACGCCGGTGTAACCCGTGAGAGCGACAAATCACTAGTAGTGACAAAACTAGTAGTGAGGTATTTTAATAGCAAAATATTCATTTCTGTTTTCTGTTCTTATACCTTAACCAAACCTCTTGTTTTATTGAAATTGAATTCGAATATAGTTTATATACTCCTCAACCATTGGTGTTAGCTCGAATGGTATCATATCAACATGTAAATGAGTAATGTAGTTCTTCTTATCAATTCATTTTTCAAGTTTGACTGGTAACTATAAACTGAGGCTATGCAATTACTTACGTAGTTGAACAGTTCTACGTATATGCCTATGTGAGCGATACAGTGCCTTCTTGCGTGTATATTTAACTTTATATTCATTCATCGGCTCAGAATCAATGACCACATAAATCTGTTAATCAGACAGCTAGCAAAATGCAATGACGTAATCATGCCCCATACTTCGAAAAGGCAATTTGACTTGAATTGTGACTTGACTCGTGACTTGACTTGACTTGACTCGACTTGACTCGAGTCACCTCCAAAAATCGAGTGACTTGACTTGACTCGAGTCACCTTTGAAAATCGATTGACTTGACTTGACTCGAGTCAAAATGTGCAATGACTCGAAATGACTCGTGACTCGAAGGTAGTGACTTGATCCCAACACTGAAAAAGGGTATATCAGTTAGGTCTATTCAATCTTGATTCATCATGAAATCTGTTGAAACCCGTCTTCTTGAAAGGGAAAACATCCATGTATCGAATTTGAATGAACTTTCGGATGACATCAAGTCATGATCACATTCTGAGCCATTTTAGGCCATTTTAAGTTAAGCGTTTTCTAATGGCCTTCTAATCAAATTCATATCCATATCCGTATCCATATGTCTCGTATTCGCTCTTACTGCGCGTGTACAGTACACTGTACTGTATATATAGGCAATGTTCCTTCAAACCTGCGCACGTGCGCAATCGCTTATTGCCGACACGGACTTTGCGCACAGAAATTCTAAGCTGGAACAGAAAATCCGAAGTGACGACCTTTATTTAGTCGCTACGCACTGTTGTTCAAGGGACCGAGCGCAATGAGTTAGTGAGTGCGCCCAGACTCAAGAAAAATTAGAGGAAACATTGCATATAGGTCTACACTGTGTAATGATTTTGCGATCCGTTTTTCATGCAGACCTCGTGAACTCGATTGGCTCACTTAGCAGTTAATATCCGGTTGACCGGTTGGATAAATTCAAAATATACGGATATATCCGTTATACGGATAGTGAAAATCATTGATATCCGAACTAACCCTATTTCACACACAGAACGCGAACGTGAACCTCATGTTCACACCATCCCTAATCTGCATATCCTAGATGTTATGTGACGATCGCACATTTCAGTGATGCAAACCTATCAAAATACTACTTACTACTTTCTACTTGATATCCGTAAAGATTGACGAGTGGATTAAACAATATCAGGAAACAATGGTTTTTAATTTATTACTCGCGGATGCTATTGACTGGCTTGTATAGACTAACTGGCTCATGGCATTTCTGGAACTGGATTTCAGGCTCAAAGCGAGATTCAGAGTCACCTTCCGGTTTTACCAGCTAATTGGAGGCGTCCAATGGCCAATGGACAATGACGCAAAAATATAGGTGCAATTTTCGAAAACACTCCTAAATGTTTAGGGGGTTTAGGTGACTATCTGCCTATTGTGAATTAGTCCGAGAGGGTTATAATTTTTAAGTAGCCTAAACGTGAACTTACGGCAGCTTATGACTTGAACAAAAATATCATCAATTTCGCCAACTCCTCGATGCGATCTTAATACCACATGGAGTGCAAGGCCGTATCGCGTGTGTATGGTTATTGCGTCCTGTGGTCACCATTGCAAATCAAAATAGTGACTGATGTTGTAAATATATGGACAATTCAGTTCATTCTGTAGTTTGTCGTCGTAGTCTCAACATGCACCCCTAAAATTATTTCGGTGACAGCCGTAAAACTACATTTAGTACCTTCTATTGTAAAAATAGATGGATGGCAGGTGACTGCATGTTACTCCTCATTTCGGACTATCCTCGCAATATGAAGGTTCAGACCAGAGACACCCTAAAGCTGCCCCAGATTATTAAATAGGCTACTATACCGGCGGGCGGGATGGTAATAGGCTCCATAGCCGCCGACTTTTATTTTTGAATGGGGTGGCGGAAGGCGCGTAGTCTGGGGGTGTCAAACCCCCTTTAAAAACGCAAAACCCCAGCCTTTTGAAATGACCATTCTGACGCTAATGTTCAGTTGCAATTCAACAAGTCGTGTTATCAGTGTTACGAGGGCAAATTAACGTGATTCGTCTCTGTACGCATATCGCATCGCCAAATGTAACGCGACGCGTTCTCCCGCTGAGGTGATTGCGAAATTAGGTCATTGATTGCCGCAAGCTCGGCATTCATCGCTGGACTGAGCAGTAACATGGCGCGACAATTCTGGGACACGAAAGACAGGCAAGAATGATGAATACAAACGTGCGCAGCCAATCAGTTACTATCCCTTGCCGCCAACGCAATGGGTTTTGACTTAGTATTGAGTAGCTCACATCGCGACAATTAGTTGCTGATTAAAACCTCGATTTTGACTGCATTGCTGCATTTCCCGATTTACGTTCGCAAAGCATAATTGGATTAATATGATGCGCGCTGGAATAATTTCCAACGAGCAGCCACACAATAAATGTTCAATTCGCGCTCCGAGAATATATATCACAAAAATGGTTCACTAAATACTTTAAACGCGGCCTGCGGCCCTCATCGATGCATATAATGCACTTTAATTTGTAAAAGGTGAACGGATATTTGGTCGTCAAATCGCGATAGAAGATGGTGTTTCTCAGAACGCGCGATGAAATCTACGTTTCTAACGATGAGGTCGAATTTGTATATCTAATAAGTATCGTTAGTTTGCTGAAATCAGCATAAGTTTACTGTGCAAAATACATAGTAGTGATCGATTTTATCAGACCGTACTGTACATGTACAATCGGCCGGCATGGCTGCGCTGATAACGAAATTGCAGGCATGCCGCAAACCTGCAATATTAACAATTACACGGTGCGCTAGTCATACCTAATTACCCAGATTTGGCAATGGCAACAACCACATTTTGTTCAGACGCGGGCATAAGTTTTAATCAAAAAGATGCATAAACAAAAACAATATTACACTCAGAGATTGTTACTGTTTGACGACAGTGTTTCTGCGGATGGCAGTAGGCCTGCATGCGGACGCGCTAAATCAAACCACCGTCGATAGTGCACATGAGATATCGATGACCCATTTCGCATACAAATGATTCTCGCTAATAAGCATAACCAAACATCAATACAAAAGTTACTATTTTAAACTAGGCAGAGTGGTGATTAATTATCCTGCTGCGAGGTAGTGGCGTCTGGAATGTATTGATAACTTGATATACAGCACGGTGAGTGTTCTTAAAATCACACTAATGTACGTAGAATATCTATTCACATGTGTGGATAGCTGGATATTTCTTACGCGATGACGAGCCAAGCTAATAGGCCACTTCTGACGTAATAATGAGCAGTGGCATTTGGAAATCTGACGTTTGTGCTATCACTAACTGTTATAATACCTCTTCCTTGTTCACGAATGTTCAGTTTATGTCATAGTCCTGTACAAATAAAAAGTAATCGTTCTTTCACAAAGAAATCGATTAAATATGGGAAGTAGTCGATTACGATTACGATTACTTCTGAATTTTCTCGAATGTAATCGATTGCGATTACGATTACTTGAAAATGCTGTAATCGTCGTAATCGATTACGATTACTAATCGCGATTACCCCATGTCTGGTGATAACAGATACACAACGCTATCTTTGTGCTGTCAACTGTGGTCTATCACGAGATTGTGTCTATAGGCACTCAATTACGAATTCTGACAAGTTTCCAGACTACGTTTGTTTGAAGGGGGTGAATCGAAATATACGTGTCCATTCCCATATACCCAGAGGAAACTGACCAGTAACGAAGTACTTCTACTTTTTGAAGTACTTGAAGTCGATTTTGCATACTCGCACTACTTTTTAAGTAGTTACGATTTTAGACTATGTTTACTTCTACTTGACAGGTTTCAGTTTTTTAGGCAAAAATAGGCGTAGAATACCTACTTACTTACTTGTGAATGGCCTGCTCCTACTTCTACTTGAGTAGAAATTATGGCATCACTTCCACTTCTACTTGAGTAGCGAAAGTGACTACTTTGACCAACTCTCCATATAACCCAATATCAATGTTAATGGAATAAACAACAAAGGAAGTTTAGCACTGATGCAATGTGTGTATTCGAAAATGCGGGGTCAGGTATCTGTGGTTCTATCGCGCAGCAACATAAATAGGTGCGAAATATTGCTCCAGACGAGGCTCGAACTCGCAGCCTCCGCATGTCTCCGTGTCTGTCGTCTAAGTACGGCGCGCTAACCGCTTGCGCCACTGGAGCTACGGAGTTCCGGCAAACCAAATAATTTAATTTCTGTGACCCTGTCTGCATAAGATATTGTCGGAGTTGTAGATGTGTCACTCGTGAGGAGTTTACGTAAGCTATATATCCTACGACGATAATAATATACTTTAAAAACAGCGATCAGCATGCGTCACAAGCATAGGGTTATCACCTTATCATATTTTTGAATCGGGAAAGGAGTACACTTTGTCGAAATTTTCAAACTTAGAATACCGATGGAAAATCCTGAAAAATTATTCAACTTCACCGACTTTGTCTAAAAAAAGGTCAACTTTCCTGCTAGGTGCCAAAAATTACAGTATTTTCTTTCACTCTAGCAGGTTATTTAGTAAAAAAAAGGTCGTCGCGTTCGTTCGTACCACGGATTTTCTATTTATGCCCATACTCACTACAATCAGTCCACTATTTTAGCTCCAAAACGTGTAAAGGACGACGAATTGCCAAAAAGGACGACATTTAGGCGTCCTCCTCGGAGGAATTCTGGTAACCCTACACAAGTATGTCTAACGATAAGTGTTGTACATTCCACCGCTCTACCAACTGAGCTATCGAAGGGACATGATGGAGCATGGCTCAGCATCAGACATGGGGTGATTACTTCATGAATGTAATCGATTGCGATTACGATTACTTCCGAATGACGCGATTACGATTACGATTACGATTACAGCAAAATCAGGAAGTAGTCGATTACGATTACGATTACATTGGAAAAGTAATCACGATTACTCACGATTACATGTTTTAAACAGTGTTTTAAACAAAGGCTTTAACAAAATTGAGTTTTTTCAAGTTGTAAAAATATGCTTTCCACAATTACCACCCGATTTACCCGACGTACATAGATATGGGATGGTTGGAACCCCTCACAATAATCCGTTCAACAGTTATAGTACGGATATTTCGTCAAAGTAGCCATATTTACCCTATATTTTCAATTGTCAATGTCAATCCACATTCGTCACGTCATGGCTTGAAAAAATAGAAATAAAATAAAATAAAAAACATGTTTTCAACAAGGGCCTTGTTGTAAACATGCTCTCTTTAAATTTATTTTTGTTTTAAATGCAACCCTATTTTATATCAATAGGTATTTAGGTTCCAGTCAATACCATGCCACGACACACCAAAAGACATATGTAATTTCGACCAACACGCGACTTCACGAAGTGTGCTACTATAGAAAGACTTTGGCCGAAACTTAGGGTATGTGTCCATTGTCAATTGCCGCGCTGGGTGGGCGTGACTACTGATCCGGTCCTTCCAATCCGAGCCCACAATGCAAATGCCTCCCGCACACCCACAGAGCATTAAAGACATGATAATTTGTGTGTGCGTCTCACGAAAGTTTTTCTTTTAGTCTGCTACGTTTGGGATACAACATTATCTTTTGATTATAGGCCTATAACAGACCGGGAGTCACGAATGAACAATATACGCTAAAGTAATTATAACAATAAGACAACAAGCGGTATGATTATGAATTACGTGCCGCAGCTCTACAGGTAAATCTGACCATCGGGGGCAGAGAGAAAGATAGGATTAAAAATTAATAATAATATATTCAACAGCTTCTTGGAGGTACAGAACTTCAATATATATTGGAATAATATAATGCAATAACCGATATTATAGACGAAATTCAGTCTTCGACTTGAAAATATCACCCTATGGCGGCCAAAGACCAACGTTTGGACTGGGGGACGAATTGCTGTTTTGGTCCTGATACTAGCTAAAACCCACGTTAACATGATATATAAGATCATGGCTATGGCGGCAGGTCCCAATGTTGAGTAAAGAATTATGACATAACCATTGGCGCCTGTTTCGAGTAGAGTCGTATGAGAAGAAGATGAAGAAAACATAAAATTCTGCCTTCAACTTAATACATATAATGTACTGTAAGCAGCCGCTACGAAAAACGGCAAAAAACGGCTCGGTTATGATATATATCAGCAGCTGTGTATTTTTATTGCTTCGTTGTGGAAACCGTAATGTTTTATTTGACTGGTACAAAATTTAAAATCTCTATCCGCTGTACGTACGTATACGTACTACATATAGGCCTAATGCTCGCTAAGCGGCAACGGTCAAACTGCGTTTGCATAACCAAACATTAATACAAAAGTTACTCGGTAGAGTCTAGAGTGGTGATTAATTATCCTGCTGCGGGGTACTGGCGTGTGGAACGTCTTGATAACCTGATACAGCACGGTGGGTGTTCTTACAGTCACATCGAATATCTATTTACTTTGGATACTTCTTGGTTCTTACGCAATGACTAGCAAAGCTGATAGGCTACTTGTGACGTAATAATGAGCAATGGCATTTAAAAATCGGACGTTTGTGCTATCATGAACCTGGTATAATACAATAATACATCTTCCTTGTTCACGAATGTTCAGTACATGTCATAGTACTTGTATAAATAAAAAGTAATCGTTCTTTCACAAAGAAATCGATTAGATATGGGAAGTAGTCGATTACGATTACGATTACTTCGGAATTTTTTCGAATGTAATCGATTGCGATTACGATTACTTGAAAATGCTGTAATCGTCGTAATCGATTACGATTACTAATCGCGATTACCCCATGTCTGCTCAGCATATTGCTACAGCAAATGAATAAGTTATCTGTATTTGTTTATTCATTTCGAGTATCCAATGAAGTTGAGCAACCACATCCCCGAATGTATGTTCATTTGGGGTTCCGATATTGGTTTATTCAACGAATGTTCATGGCACTTTACGTGATTAAAGATTCATTGTTGGAGAGGCACTGAACCTTTACTGTCAGATTGGTAAATAAATGTCAAAAAATATCAGCACATTCATAGCACCGCTATTGATTATGTTCCATTATATTACATGATAGATGTGGATATCATCAGAAATATAGAAAATTCCTTGCGGGCGTGAACCAACCAACTATCCAGTCATGGATAACATTATTAACCGTAACTACATCTGCATAGTGTATAGATTCTCAAAAATAAATTCGACTGCAAATAATTTTTCGCGTTGTCGGCAGGACTCGAACCTGCGCGGGCAGAGCTCAACAGATTTCTAGTCTGTCGCCTTAACCACTCGGCCAATTGGGGGGTCTGGGGTGCGGCAGTTACGGTGCTGAAGACGGTCCACCACACCCCCAAAATCGCTATCATTTCCAGTTATATTAATGTTCGTTCTGTAGCAGGGTTATCATATGTCCTCCTATAGGAGGAGTTACCCAATGCGGACGTTAGAGCGGGTAATTAGCGAGTCGAATCGGTGAGATGACCTTTTCTTTACGCAACACAATAAGATTTAGATTTCCAGTAAATATTTCAAAATCAGCTATTTAAATTACAGTAAACTAACTTTTGTAGCTTGATTAACGTGTCCTGCTTTCCCCATCCCAAGGTACGTTACCCATATTGTATAGCCAAGTGAAATGCCATTGGAGCGGTGGAAAAATATACTCAACGTTAACGTTATGCAGTGAACTGCAGGCTATTACGTGATCGTGTCTACACTCTACAGGTACTCATTTACGACTTCTGACAAGTTTCCAGACTTTCTGTGTCGGAAGGGTGTTGAATCGAAATATGCGTGTTCATGCAAACATACCTCAATACCAATGTTAATCGAAACAACGACAAAGGACTATTAGCACCTATGCAATTTGGGTATACAAGAATGCGGGATCAGGTAGTTGTGGTTCTATTGCGCGCAAGTTTTACAGCTACACAAATAAGTGCAAAATATTGCTCTAGGCGAGGCTCGGAACTCGCATTCTCCGCATGTCTCCGTATCTGTTGTATAAGTACGACACGCTAACCGATTGCTGGAACTAAGGAGTTGCGGCGATGACAGCCACTGAAAGTGTAAGTGCGAACGTGAACCCGATGAGACGTCGCACTGCCTATTTCATCACAAATAATTTCTTGACTGTGACCCTGTCAAAGATATTGCCGGAAATGTGGATATGTAGGTATGTCACTCGTGAGGATTTTACGTAAACTCTACGTCTTATGTCGATATAATATACTCTAAAGCAGGTATAGTAGGCCTACATAGATACCTACGCATGCAGCCTTCGTGACGTATATTAATTTGTAAATGCAACAGGAGAAGCGTTGTCGGCAGGACCCGAACCTGCGCATGCAGAACGCTTCAGATTTCTAGTCAGCCGCCTCAACCGCTAGGACATAAAAATTGAGACAGCAGTGAGAATTGAACTCAGGGCCCATGACTTACCAGACTATTGATCTAGTCCAGGGGTCTCCAACACGCGGCCCGCGGGCCGCATGCGGCCCGCGAGGTCCTATTTTGCGGCCCGCGACCTGATTTGAAAAAAATTCAGAAAAACGCTTAGTAAATCATGTTGAAACGCTAAAATTGATTTCAGTTGAAACATAATGTTGTTGTTTTTCAAAGTGATCCATTCTATGTGCCCACTATCACTATTACTCACTAGTTGATACGGCTTCGGCATGGTAATATCATTCCATGGATGAATAATTTGCTGGTACGAATGGGCATATTGCCTTGACGGGCAATGGCCCACCACTGCCAAGACCGAGACGCCTGCAAAACGACTTCGGGCGCTCCAAAAGACCATGCTTTACGAGGAGATAGTTGTCTAGCAAGTAGGCCTACCGTGTATAGCTAACCCCAATATTGATTCTTCAATCCATGGGTGGCCAATCTGCAGCAGTAGAAGGAAAATTATGCGGCTGTCGACACTTGTAATAACAACCCTAAGTTTTCACAGATACCCCCTGCATCAGCTGTATCTGGGAATCTGATCACATTGGCCGAGAAAGGATAAATATATTATAGTAATATGTGAAACTATACTAATATTTATTGACGAAATTCACTCATGAACAGGAAAAATTTTTCGCGCTTCGCGCGACTACAGATTGGTTCTCTGTGGCTCTTTACAACATAACTACTGACGATTTGGTACGCATAGTAAGCCGATATGTGCATATAGATTAGTTCGGAGTGTACCGGCAATGGATATGGACATGATAACGTGGGTATTTGGCCCCAGCTAGTTTATCACGACTAACCACCGGTATGCGGCCGCAGGCTACATGAGTACGCGAAATGCGGCCGTGAATTACAAAAATGTTGGCCACCCCTGTTTTAGCGGCTAAAGAGTGTTGTCATTGTCAGGTAACGTGTACAGCTCATAGTCCAAAATATAATGACATTGATGATCATGTTACTTTTTGTTGTATTTGTGCTTGTTCAATAAAATATTAGTTCTTTTGTGGTGATTATAACCGTCGCCTATGTTAGAAAGCACAGCGTTGTAATAACGTAGAATTATCAGACGTGGTTGTTGAACTGCGTTGCCTACTTTTATATCGATATTGATGTCATGCGGCCCGCGGCCTCCAGGAATTTGGAAAAGTGGCCCGCGACCTATTTTGAGTTGGCGACCCCTGATCTAGTCACTGTGCCACACAGCTACGATTAGTGGTAAAAACGGTTACTGCATCTGTAAATATTCTAAAAAATTACCTCGACGTTAGTTTACCGTAAGCCTACTTTCAGCGGGCAATACATCTGGTGGGACTTTTTTTATTCAGAACAACGTAAAGTAAATTTGATTGGAACTCAGGTATACAGGGCTCTAATGATTTATAGTAGCGTCAAACTTAAATCTGAATTGGAAATCATTCGGTTAATCTTTGTGTCGAATGGTCATCTCGATCACATCGATAAAATGACCATGGTTCGTAAACTCGAAGATTTCAGAAAACCGAAACCGTTTGGACGTAGAAAATGTCCTGTTTTACTAGTTGTTTGTTTTAGTATTATTACGTCACACAGATAAAATAGTTCCCACATTTCGAATTAGATTCGCTCTATTACTGTCGTTCGCTACTGATGGGAGTCGGTCGAAAAGCTTTAAGCGAATAAATTAACAATATTCAGTTATTGATTTGCGTTATTTTGAAGTTCTGTACACCAAATGGCATGATGTTCAGTCCTTAATAAAGACAAAATGCTTTTTGATTGCAAAATGAAGCTGCGGCGAAGCGATCTGTTGATCATCGAGTCTACTGCAGGTGATAGGTGGATTTGCTATAAATTGGATACGTCGCACTGCAACAGTCAGTTGTAAGACTGACAGGATAAATGTAAGAGCACATGTTAGGATAAACGGAATAAATGAATAAAAAGTGTATCAGTCTGAAACAAACAAAATATGCAGACCGGAGCGGATCGATATATTTTCTGGTCGAACACCGATCCTGTTTTTCAGTTCTCTGGTCCGACTCCCATCCAAAAATAACAGCTCATTCATAGCAACGCTACTGAATATGCTCCATTATGTTTAATTATGTTTAACAATGGATATCATTATAAATAGAGAAACTTCCTTTGAGGCGTAAACCAACCTGCTATCCAACTATATGAACAAGGTTAATAATGGTCACTGCATTCTGCACAGATTCTGAAAAAATACGATGACGAAAAATAAGATGTGCGACAGAGCCAACAGATTTCCAGTCTGTCGCCTTAGCAACGAACATTGCGCAACCGGTGAGAATTGACCTCACGACCCCTCGTTTACGGGAGCAAGGCTCTTGCCACGGAGCTATGGCGGCTGGTGGGTGTGGTACGCAACAACCACTGCTAAAATCGAACATGCTGAAATAGCCTATGTGCAATTGAAGAAAACCAATATTGTCAAGGAAGAATAATGGGTATTAACAAAAACTCATTAGTGCAAGAGACCTAAATGAATATGATCATTGACGGCGATGAAAACCATCGATCTACGAAGTGGGTTATTGAAGGACGCCGATTTCCGGTTACAAATTTCGCACATACCTGTGTGTGGACTCGAGAATACTAAATAATAGCAATATGGATTATTCGAAATGTGCCTTTGTGTAGCCCATGCTTAGTATTGATCCAGCCGCTGAGAATGGAACGTGAAATTCATGATCGCTTACGTGTTGATTGGAGTTTAGCCGGATAGCCGTGTACACTGCAGTTGGCCAGCAGACCGCATGCGAGGGTGGAGGGAGAGTTCTATTATTTGCAATAACCTTCGCGTTCGAAATAACACAAAAACTCCTTCGAGCCGGATTCGAACCAGCGACATATGGATATCGGCTCCAGGCGTTCTACAGTCCACCGCTCTACCAACTGAGCTATCGAAGGGATGTGGTGGGCATGGTCCAGCAAATTACTATTCAAAATGAATAAGTTATATGTATTTTATCTCTTCATCTCGAGTATCCAATGAAGTTGAGCAAGCACATCCCTGAATGTATGTCCATTTGAGGTTTCGATATCGGTTATTCAATGAATGTTCATGGCAGTTGAGGTGATGTGAGATTCATGGTTGGTGAGGCACTGACCCTTCACTGTCAGATTGGCAAATATATGCTGAAAATAACAGATCATTATTACCAGCTCATTCATAGTACCGCTAATGATTATGTTACATGATAAAAGTGGATATCATTCGAAATAGAGAAAATTCCTTGAGATTGTGAACCAATCAGCTATCCAGCTATGAATAACGTTGATAACGGTTACCACATCTGCATACATTCTTAAAAATTACATCGACTGCAAATAAAGTTATGCGTTGTCGGCTGGATTCGAACCTGCGCGGGTACAGCCCAAAAGATTTCTAGTCTGTCGACTTAACCACTCGGCCACGACAACTGAGCCACCAGAGAGAATTGAACTCACGTCCCCTGGTTTACGCGACGAGGTCTCTTGCCACTGAGCTATGGAGGCGGGCGGGTTGGTCAACACCGATAATTAGAAAATGCCTGTTGTGTATCGCGTTTTCCAGTAAGACAATATACCCGTAGGACGAAGTTGCAGGTTGTTATTTATTTCCAAGTCAGTGATTTAAAATTGGCATGGGGCCGTTTGGTGGATTTTCCGGAAACGTTGGGGAAACAATGCTTATCAGCTGTGCTATCGAAGTATTGTTGATATCCACTCTTAAAATCACGCATGCTGCAATATATAGGAAATCGAAGAGAAAACATAATGGCAAAGAGGAATAATTGAAATAAACTAAAACTCTTATGTGCCATAGACCTATATTGATATCAACATTGACGGCTATAAAGAGCATCGATCTAGCAAGTGGGTTATCGTAGGACGTCTATTTCCGCTGTCAAAATTCCGAAACATACCAGTGTACGGAATCAATGATTGGAAATATTAGCATTGAAGATTATTCGAATTGCGCCTTTGTGTAGCCCATGTTTCTTGTTGCCCGAGCCACTGAGAACGACACGGGAAATTAATTAACTGCCTACGCGTTGATTGGAGTTTAGGCAGACACCCGTGTACAGGTGTCCGGCAGATCACGACGGTGGAGAGTAAGGTCGACTTTTGTTGTTCTTTTAATGACGTGTCCTTGTGTATATATTTAAGTTTTAATCTTTGTAATAAACTTCGCATTCGAAATAATACAAAAACTCCTTCGAGCCGGATTCCACAGTCCACCGCTCTACCAACTGAGCTATCGAAGGGAGGTGACGGGTTAAGGCTCAGCAAATTACTACTGCAAATGACTAAGTTATCTGTTATTTTTTTTATTTGTTTCGAGCATCCAATGAAGTTGAGCAATCACATCCCCGAATGTATTTCCATTTGGGGTTCCGATATCGGTTTATTCAATGAATGTTCATGGCAGTTGACGTGATGTTATAATCATGGCTGGTGAGGCACCGACCCTTCACTGTCAGATTAGCAAATATATGTTAAGACAGTGGTTCTCAACCGCCGGTCCGCGACGACATTCCTGCCGGTCCGCCAGGTATATTACAATTTTATACCTTAATTTCAAGATGTAATGTTGAAGGCGTAAAGTAGGCTACTGAACAGATACGAGCTCATCGCTAAACAGTGCAGTTAGCGCGATCATTCGTTTTCAATTCATTCATTCATTTTGTGCAGGGCCGTTACTTGGGCACTCCAAACCGTCCAATTGGAGAGGGGCCGAGCTTGAAAAGGGCCCAAAATTATTTTGCAAATGAACATAAATCATAGCGTATTTAAACTGAAACTTCTTTCAACATTTTTCAATTTCTTTTCGCTCTTTGCGCGATTTAGTGTCACTGAATGTCTTGCATGTTAGGTTCCCTTCTCCAAGAAATACGCATGATTTATAGAAATAGGCATTTCAGCGTCAGCTATTACCGCGCCACGACGTACCAACACATTATGAAGTTTACGCTAACATGGGACTCCGAAAGGCTGGGTTGTAATCACTCGAGTTGCGATATTCGGATGATACGACTTGATTCGAGTTGTTTTCACAAAATACGGAAATGACTCGACTCGAGTAAATCTGTGTATTGACTCGACTTGAACTCGAGTCAATGCGCATGATTCGAACAAATTCATATGACCCAGACGGCAAGGACCGACATTTTATTGTAATTTCGGACAATATTAAAACAACCACAATATTGGGATCTTGTCTATTAGTACTCGTACTTGAAAATGCGACCAAAAACTGCTGAAAGTGATGAAAATTAGGATATTATTAATGCGAACCATTCGATATCATCAAACAGAGTTCTAAAAAGTGGGTTTAACAAGACTTTAACTGGAAACTGAACAGTCAACAAAATGTCTTGGACTCGCATGCACTCGAGTCATAATACCATGACTCAGACTTGACCCTCTGCTCATTGACTTGGACTCGGATTTGACTCGGTGGTGAATTGAAAATGACTATAGATTTGACTCGAGTCAAAACTATAAAAGTGAGATTGACTTGTGACTCGAAGCCTTATGACTCAGTTACAACCCTGCCGTAAGGCGTGCCAAAATTTCGGCATCGAGAAAACCGATTAAATCATGAATGATCAAAAATTTTCGCTATTGGCGCGATTAAGCTACATAAACTCTCTGCTTACACTGAGTAGAATGAATGTGCTCATCAGTACAGGTGAAAACCTACCCACCTAACTGTAGGGTCTGGGGCGAATACCCCGGAAGTTTTGCTTATCGCCTTGTGGGGGCCCAAGACCAACGTTTTTGGTGGTGGGCTGACGAAGTGCTTTTTCGGCCCGGATTTGCGCATGGCTGGTATAGCTGCTGTAAGGTGTTTTCTTGCGGTACGCATTGTATTTGTAGCTGCCAGAGTAGCCTGCATCTGGTGGCAGTGGGCAATGAGCAAGATAGCACGACAATGTGCTTGATTCGACTGCGAAACGCTTCTTCTCTAGATATTGTCAAAAGGAAGAATATTATTCGAGTTGGCGAAGTCGATTAAACCCACGGCCTTCGGCTCGAAAGACTGTAAACGACTCTCGGCGGTATCACGTTTATCTGGACAAGGCAATTCTACCTCAACTAAGCAGACTCACTACCATAAACTGTCACTCTCTAGCACCATATAATTGCAAAACACGGTTGTATACTCTACATTTTGGCTTCATTACAATTTTGAAAGTTCACCGGTCCGCCAGACATTTTTTGAAATTTTACCGGTCCGCGGGGTGAAACAGGTTGAGAACCACTGTGCTAAGATAAACAGCTCATTCACACCACCGCTAATGAATATGTTACATGATAAAATTGAATATCATTAGAAATAGAGAAAATTCCTTCCGGGCGTGAACCAACCAACTATCCAGCTAGGAGTAACGTTAACAACGGTTACTACATCTGCATACATTCTTAAAAATTACGATGACTGCAAATAAAGTTATGCGTTGCCGGCAGGACTCGAACCTGCGCGGGCACAGAACAACAGATTCCTTATAGTCTGTCGCCTTAACCCAGTGGTTCTCAACCTTTTTGACCTCGCGGCACCCTTTGGAAATGAAAAATAGTTCGCGGCACACCGCACAGTAGTTGTGAGATTTTTTGGCCTACGGCACCTGAAAACCACCTGAATACTTAGCAGGAAGTGGGTGCTGCTGACTAATGTGAGCACCTCTGCAGTCAATCGTAAATTTTTATGTATTAACTCTCATCAGAACAGGGATTTTAGGTAACTTAATCGGCACAGACGTAGACAAATTGTCAACCTGGCATTTGCCATTTTCTATTTTTTCTCAATGCAAAGACGCTAGTATCGTAGCGAATTTGTTATTTTAAGGGATTTTATATTGATAAAACCTTAAGAAACGATCATCGATACTAATTTGGAGGACTGAATTAGCTTGAGCAAGTCAAAAATCTACGATAAATGTCAACATTTTCAATGTTTTCTTCCACTTACGGATGGTGATTCCGGAACATCTAATTGACGCACCTACGGGCTCGTTCACTTTCGGACCAAAATCAGTACAGCCTTACGGAGTAAAAGGGTTTTTGGTCCGAAAGTGAACGAGCCCCGTCCTGGTCCGGGTTCGTTATATTCAGATTTTAGAATTAGGTTGCATGATTCGTAAAATGCCATTTTTGAAATGTTAGTCAACTTATTAGCTCTCAGATAAAATGCAAAGATACCTCAAATATGTGACTGGCAGTAGTGAACTTGAAGAGTTCTTTCATAACTACATAGTAGTGGAATTTATTAACTCATAGACTCTTCGTGTGCCCGTCATCAAGAGTTCGCGGCACAATTAGAAGCAGAACGAGTTTCTATGTAATCTTAAAATACCGTTAATTGTCTGTATAAGGTGTATTGTATTCAGAGGTGGTCAAAGTAGTCAAGGAAACTACTCAAGTAGAAGTAGAAGTAGCGACGAAAAAATCTACTCAAGTACGAGTAGAAGTACTTTTTCAATAAGCCCCCTAAAACTACTTGAAGTAGAAGTAAAATTGACTGACTTTAAATCTACTTTTAAGTAAGTAAGTAGTTTTGAAAACAGTCATAACTCGTACGCATGGACTGTCAAAAGCTGCGAATTCAGCTATGCTGTAGGTGCAGAGAGCTTGATTCGTATTGATGCATTCCAGGAGGTATCAATTTTCGACAGCATAAGCATTGTTTCGCGCCATGGGATGAAAATTATAGTATTGATATGAGAATGCAATACTAACCCTTTGTTTACTAGGAGACCCCGTTAGATATGGCACCCCACCCCATATTATAAGGCCCCAAGTTCAGGCGAAGAGCAATACGTAGAAGTTGTATCGGATACGGTTTCATCACTTTTCGCGATTAGGAAATAACAAATATTGTGCATCGTAAAAGTTATATTTAGTGTACCTTTTATTTCGGAAAATAGAGGCATTGCTACACTTGCTTTTAAGGTTCAACATGTTTGTTCTGCAGACAAAAGAACTGAAAATAATTAGAACTCAAAGTATGATACTCGCAATTGAAAGTGAAACACAATTACCACTTTTAAACAGCAGAAAATATATTTCATGTAATTTGTCCATAAAGCTTCAAAGGTGATCTTCTGAAACAGGTGTAGCGTTAAACAGCTGGATATTCGAGATTAGCAAGACACGTAATGTGCTGCTAGATTACGATGTGATTGGGAACTGCTAGATTGCGAATCGGTAGTTTCAAACGTCATGATGGGCCATATTTACTGTGATGAAATATTTAATATGGGCGACAATGAGGTGTGAGAGGAACCAAGCAATCCGGTACCTGAATTATATTCACTGATACTTTCATGAAAACATATTTGTCATTCCACCACTACTATGCGCGAAGCACAACAAAATTATAGGATTTACTTGACTTTTATGAAAATTGAATGTTGATACTCCGTGAAAACAGCCCCGAAATTCCTCAGGCTATCTTTCACATTAGGGGTAATAAACTACTTCTACTTGACAAACTGAGAATAGCGAAAAGTAAGTAAGTAGATCACAAAATTTTACGAAGTAGAAGTAAAAGTAGAGAAAATCAGATCTACTTGAGTAAGTACCAGAAGTAGAGGAAAACTACTTGAGTACTTCCAAAAAGTAGAAGTACTTCGTTACTGACCACCTCTGATTGTATTGTATGATTTGATTCTCTCTTGTCACGACTACTGGAGTATACCGGTACAGCTAACTTTGTCTGGACTCTGGAGTTCATTTTTATTATTGCATTATTACGTCATATTTAGCCAATTTGGTTTTCTGTAGATTTCTCATTGTTAACTCTTGATAAGGGGTACACGAAAAGCCTTCGAGTCAATATACTCTACTGCAATTACATGTAGTTCTGAAAGCAATATTGAACAGTTCTACCGGAAACAAAACAATTTATTTAATTTCATTACTAACACAAGTCAGTGAGAAATTTGCGCTCGACTTCTAGCTCATATCCAGTCAATGTCTCGATCACAGGATGCACATTGCACATGCACATATGATAATGCCATTATCACTCTCATCTCTTCTTCAATATCAAGTAATCTCCCTATTTATTTGGGGTTTTATATTGACCATTGGCAAATCCAGTCTCGCAAAGTTACGGCGTGGATAATTGAAGTACAATCACAATTGCCTTTTCTCCAATGTAATGATATTCCTTCCGGATTTTCGTTGAATCTTCGTCGACAGCCATCTCATTATACCATAACGTCAAGCTTCCGTCAGTACGGATGTCAATCAGCTCTATACCTCCTCTTTGAGATATAAATTAAAATGGGTTTCTTGTGGCAAAATGGGTTTCTTACCCATCCATAGTTTTGGTGACTAGTGTTGGAAAATGAGCGTATATTTTTGCATGCAAACAATTGAGATGCCGAACAAATAATTGCACGATTTCCCTGTTATTCGTTTCGGAGAAATGGGAGAACATGGTACAAATTCCTGCTTCTACTTGTACTGACCACATTTGAATTTCTTTCAATTCTCTAATTTTGCAACAGTTTTCATTCTTGCTTGCATACTGGAATTTGTCTTATTTAGGTGGTCAAAGATATCTACCCAACATGCTAATATCTCTGAACATGTCACAAATACGTCTACGAATGGTATCATTTGACATCGGGATCGTTTTCAATTCAGCTGCAACTTTGGTCACAAACATTTGTTTGACAATTCCAGTGCAAGACGGAAAAATTACTTTCTCTGCTTCCGCGCGAGGCTTTGAGAATTGTACAAACTTCACATCAAGCTCGATTTAGATTATTTATTGATCGATTGCTATATACTAGAATTATTTTGCTCATAATGTGAAAGTTTCGAAGAAATCGCTCGCGGCACACTCGAGAGACGTAAATGGCACACTAGTGTGCCGCGGCACACCGGTTGAGAACCACTGCCTTAACCACTCGGCCACGACATCTGAGCCATCATACGACATCTGAGCCATCAGTGCGAATTGAACTCACGACCCGTGTCAGATTGGCAACTACATGCTTAAAATAACACTTCATTATTAAAACAGCTCATTCATAGCACCGCTAATGATTATGTTACATGATAAAATGTCATATCATTAGAAATAGAGAAATTTCCTTGAGGCCGTGAACCAACCAGCTATCCAGCTATGAATAACGTTAATAACGGTTACTACATCTGAATACATTCTTTAAAATTACAACGACCGCAAATAAAGTTATGCGATTCCGGCAAGACGAGAACCTGCGCGGGCGCAGTCCAACAGATTTCTAGTCTGTCGCCTTAACCACTCGGTCACGACAACTGGGCCAACAGAGAGAATTGAACTCACGACCCCTGGTGTACGAGACTAGTGATCTTGTCATTGAGCTATGGCGGAGGGTAGGATGGTCAACAACGATAATTAGAAAATCCCTGTTGTGTATCGTGTTTTTCAGTACGACAATATACCCATAGGACGAAGTTGCAGGTTGTTATTTTATTCCCAAGTCAGTGATTTAAAATTGACATGGGGCCGTTTCGTGAATTATTCGGAAAAGTAAGGGAAACGATGCTTATCAGCTGTGCTATCGAAGTATTGTTGATATCCACTCTTAAAATCACGCATGCTGCAATATATAGGAAATCGAAGAGAAAACATAATGGCAATGAGGAATAATTGAAATAAACTAAAACTCTTATGTGCCAGAGACCTATATTGATATCAACATTGACGGCTATAAAGAGCATCGATCTAGCAAGTGGGTTATCGTAGGACGTCTATTTCCGCTGTCAAAATTCCGAAACATACCAGTGTACGGAATCAATGATTGGAAATATTAGCATTGAAGATTATTCGAATTGCGCCTTTGTGTAGCCCATGTTTCTTGTTGCCCGAGCCACTGAGAATGACACGGGAAATTAATTAACTGCCTACGCGTTGATTGGAGTTTAGGCAGACACCCGTGTACAGGTGTCCGGCAGATCACGACGGTGGAGAGTAAGGTCGACTTTTGTTGTTCTTTTAATGACGTGTCCTTGTGTATATATTTAAGTTTTAATCTTTGTAATAAACTTCGCATTCGAAATAATACAAAAACTCCTTCGAGCCGGATTCCACAGTCCACCGCTCTACCAACTGAGCTATCGAAGGGAGGTGACGGGTTAAGGCTCAGCAAATTACTACTGCAAATGACTAAGTTATCTGTTATTTTTTTTTATTTGTTTCGAGCATCCAATGAAGTTGAGCAATCTCATCCCCGAATGTATTTCCATTTGGGGTTCCGATATCGGTTTATTCAATGAATGTTCATGGCAGTTGACGTGATGTGATATTCATGGTTGGTGAGGCACCGACCCTTCACTGTCAGATTAGCAAATATATGTTAAGACAGTGGTTCTCAACCGCCGGTCCGCGACGACATTCCTGCCGGTCCGCCAGGTATATTACAATTTTATACCTTAATTTCAAGATGTAATGTTGAAGGCGTAAAGTAGGCTACTGAACAGATACGAGCTCATCGCTAAACAGTGCAGTTAGCGCGATCATTCGTTTTCAATTCATTCATTCATTTTGTGCAGGGCCGTTACTTGGGCACTCCAAACCGTCCAATTGGAGAGGGGCCGAGCTTGAAAAGGGCCCAAAATTATTTTGCAAATGAACATAAATCATAGCGTATTTAAACTGAAACTTCTTTCAACATTTTTCAATTTCTTTTCGCTCTTTGCGCGATTTAGTGTCACTGAATGTCTTGCATATTAGGTTCCCTTCTCCAAGAAATACGCATGATTTATAGAAATAGGCATTTCAGCGTCAGCTATTACCGCGCCACGACGTACCAACACATTATGAAGTTTACGCTAACATGGGACTCCGAAAGGCTGGGTTGTAATCACTCGAGTCGCGATATTCGGATGATACGACTTGATTCGAGTTGTTTTCACAAAATACGGAAATGACTCGACTCGAGTAAATCTGTGTATTGACTCGACTTGAACTCGAGTCAATGCGCATGATTCGAACAAAGTCATATGACCCAGACGGCAAGGACCGACATTTTATTGTAATTTCGGACAATATTAAAACAACCACAATATTGGGATCTTGTCTATTAGTACTCGTACTTGAAAATGCGACAAAAAACTGCTGAAAGTGATGAAAATTAGGATATTATTAATGCGAACCATTCGATATCATCAAACAGAGTTCTAAAAAGTGGGTTTAACAAGACTTTAACTGGAAACTGAACAGTCAACAAAATGTCTTGGACTCGCATGCACTCGAGTCATAATACCATGACTCAGACTTGACCCTCTGCTCATTGACTTGGACTCGGATTTGACTCGGTGGTGAATTGAAAATGACTATAGATTTGACCCGAGTCAAAACTATAAAAGTGAGATTGACTTGTGACTCGAAGCCTTATGACTTAGTTACAACCCTGCCGTAAGGTGTGCCAAAATTTCGGCATCGAGAAAACCGATTAAATCATGAATGATCAAAAATTTTCGCTATTGGCGCGATTAAGCTACATAAACTCTCTGCTTACACTTAGTAGAATGAATGTGCTCATCAGTACAGGTGAAGACCTATCCACCTAACTGTAGGGTCTGGGGCGAATACCCCGGAAGTTTTGCTTATCGCCTTGTGGGGGCCCAAGACCAACGTTTTTGGTGGTGGGCTGACGAAGTGCTTTTTCGGCCCGGATTTGCGCATGGCTGGTATAGCTGCTGTAAGGTGTTTTATTGCGGTACGCATTGTATTTGTAGCGGCCAGAGTAGCCTGCATCTGGTGGCAGTGGGCAATGAGCAAGATAGCACGACAATGTGCTTGATTCGACTGCGAAACGCTTCTTCTCTAGATATTGTCAAAAGGAAGAATATTATTCGAGTTGGCGAAGTCGATTAAACCCACGGCCTTCGGCTCGAAAGACTGTAAACGACTCTCGGCGGCATCACGTTTATCTGGACAAGGCAATTCTACCTCAACTAAGCAGACTCACTACCATAAACTGTCACTCTCTAGCACCATATAATTGCAAAACACGGTTGTATACTCTACATTTTGGCTTCATTACAATTTTGAAAGTTCACCAGTCCGCCAGACAGTTTTTGAAATTTTACCGGTCCGCGGGGTGAAACAGGTTGAGAACCACTGTGCTAAGATAAACAGCTCATTCATACCACCGCTAATGAATATGTTACATGATAAAATTGAATATCATTAGAAATAGAGAAAATTCTTTCCGGGCGTGAACCAACCAACTATCCAGCTATGAATAACGTTAACAACGGTTACTACATCTGCATACATTCTTAAAAATTACGATGACTGCTAATAAAGTTATGCGTTGCCGGCAAGACTCGAACCTGCGCGGGCACAGAACAACAGATTCCTTATAGTCTGTCGCCTTAACCACTCGGCCACGACATCTGAGCCATCATACGTCATCTGAGCCATCAGTGGGAATTGAACTCACGACCCGTGTCAGATTGGCAACTATATGCTTAAAATAACACTTCATTATTAAAACAGCTCATTCATAGCACCGCTAATGATTATGTTACATGATAAAATGTCATATCATTAGAAATAGAGAAATTTCCTTGAGGCCGTGAACCAACCAGCTATCCAGCTATGAATAACGTTAATAACGGTTACTACATCTGAATACATTCTTTAAAATTACAACGACCGCAAATAAAGTTATGCGATTCCGGCAAGACGAGAATCTGCGCGGCGCAGTCCAACAGATTTCTAGTCTGTCGCCTTAACCACTCGGTCACGACAACTGGGCCAGCAGAGAGAATTGAACTCACGACCCCTGGGGTACGAGACTAGTGATCTTGTCTTTGAGCTATGGCGGAGGGTAGGATGGTCAACAACGATAATTAGAAAATCCCTGTTGTGTATCGGGTTTTGCAGTAAGACAATATACCGATAGGAGTAAGTTGCAGGTTATTATTTTATTCCTATCTCAGACATTTAAAATTTGCATGGGGCCGTTTCGTGAATTCTTCGGAACAGTTGGAGAACCAATGCTTATCAGCTGTGCTATCGAAGTATTGTTGGTATTATCTCCAAAAACCTGAAACCACTCATAAAACTTTAGTGTCACTAACTTTCAAACACTACGATGTGGTAGAATATCTGTTATCCCGTCATATTGCGTATTCATGATGATGAAACAGGAACAGTGGAAGACACTAATCATATTATTGACGCTTATCGGCACACGACCTCATCAATAACTAGGTAATTGGATTGTGAAGACATCTGTTTGTTTTATTTATATTACTTTTTTCATGTCAATGACATCTATTTGGTGATATGACTGTTGTCCTGTTGATATACAGAGTTCATTTGAAATCTCTACTAATTGCTGACGATTACCCCAGACGAGCATCAGCCGAACACATTCGGGTTCATTTGAACGTGAAAATATTGTCCAAAGGTCAATTATATAATGAATAATAAAAACTTGAAACACTACTACCGGCTAACATATTCACGGGATTCCTACAATAAAAGACGACAATGCACTTCTGATTCCTTACCTTGGGCTCTGGTTTGTGTCGAGTCGCTATTGGTTTGGGCAATTTCTCCCGCTGATCGTGTCAAACCTCCTCTGTCTCGCGTACGTCCCTCCCCGACTCTCGCTGCAATTGTGATTGCATTATATACAGAGGACGTCGAACTAGTCAAGTCTAGTAGAGGTTTCCTAGTAAGTTATATATCGCGAAAGAATTTATACTGCACGAAACACAATGATTTGGTTTTGCTGAAAAAATTGACAAGTAGAAGTGCAAGTAGTCTCAAACAACGGTTATCAACCTTTCTGAGCTTGCGACCTCCTTCAAAAATCAAAACTAACCAAAATTATTATTACGGCAAACGTATGAAACTTAGAAGCAAAATTGAAAACTTTATTCAACACTATCATATCGATATTAGAAGTGTTAGACATGGTTTTATTGAAGTATTTGCGAGGCGAAATCATGCTGAAAACAACTACAATGATGTTGACCGTTCGGTTTCGTTTGAAAGAACTGTTACTTTTTTATTTGCTAGTCTCCATTATATTTCCACAAATCATCAAATAGTACTGTTGAAATTTATTGAATTTTGTTTAAAATGTCTTAGCTTTTACATACCGTAGCCAACAGCTGGTCTTTAACGTGTCGTAGGCTACTATTTTCAATTCAATTCATCATTACCAATTTCATCATTTCAAAACACCACAAGACAGCTACACAATGAAAAGATAGGAAGGTGTCGAAAGGTGTTCCAAATATCTCTTTTAAATAAACAAACGTTCAACTTCTTGCATTTTGGAATTGAGATATACCGTACCGGTAAGTCGTAATATATTTGGAGGATCGGCAGGAAACTTGACACGGTCGAACGTTTGTTAAAAGGAATGAACAACTATGGCACACTTTGATGATAATCTAGTATGGGACCATCACATCAACTACATAGCAAGCAAAATATCTCGTGGTATTGGTGCACGCTATCGCCTGAAGAAGCTGGTTCCAATATCACTTCTCCTACCTGTTTATCATGCGCTCGTCCACTGCCATCTTACATATGGAATAACAGTGTGGGGCTGCTCTTACAAGAAGCATATCAACAAGCTCCAGGTATTACAAAACAAAGCTATAGGATTATATCAAATATACCTGCACGTAGAAGTGTCAGTCCTGAATTTAGGAAATTGGGCATTGTCAAGGTCTCGGATTTGTATGAATTTGAAATTTTAAAATTCATGAAACAATATAATGAAAGAACATTACCTGACTATTTCGACAACTTTTTTTCAATGCCCCAATTCAATTCACCATTATAACACAAGATTCTCACAGAATCGGTCCCTATTTGTTAAATTGAATTCATCAAGACTGTCAAGAAATTCCCTATCTTATATAGGTGTGAAATTTTGGAACAATGTACCAACTTTCTACCGTACTCTTCCTTATCCTACATTTAAAGCTCGCTATTGCAAATTTATATTATCCAAGTACTAAGAATAACATATCTCATGACCACAGTGATGTTGTTTGTTGTTTTGATTCATTTAATATGCTACAATAATATTACCACTGTGTACATGGGTCAAATTGTTGACTTAGGAATAAAATACCAACCTGCAACTTAGTCCTATTTGTATATTGTCTTACTGGAAAACACGCTACACAACAGGAATTATCTAATTATCGTTGTTGACCATCCCACCCTCCGCCATTGCTCAGTGGCAAGAGCACTGGTCTCGTAAACCAGGGGTAGTGAGTTCAATTCTCTCTGGTGGCTCAGTTGTCGTGCTCGAGTGGTTAAGGCGACAGGCTAGAAATCTGTTGGGCTGTGCCGGCGCAGGTTCGACTCCTGCCGGCAACGCATAACTTTATTCGCAGTCGTGGTAATTTTAAAGAATGTATGCAGATATAGTAACCGTTATTAACGTTATTCATAGCTGGATAGCTGGTTGGTTCACGCCCTCAAGGAATTTTCTCTATTGCTAATGATATCCACTTTTATCATGTAACATAATCATTAGTGGTACTATGAATGAACTGTTATTTTCAGCATATATTTACCAATCTGACAGTGAAGAGTCAGTGCCTCACTAACCACGAATCTCACATCAGGTCAACTGCCATGAACATTCATTGAATAAACCGATATCGGAACCTCAAAGGTACATACATTCATGGAGGTGTTTGCCCAACTTCATTGGATACTCGAAATAAATAGAAAACTACAGATAACTAAAACATTTGCAAAAGTAATTTGCTAAGCCATGTCCTATCACCTTCGTTCGCATCCATACCTCAGTTGGTAGAGCGGTGGACTGTAAAAAACTTGGAGTCGATAACCATAGGTCGCTGGTTCGAATCCGGCTCGAAGGATTTTTTTGTATTATTTCAAATGCGATGTTTATTACCAAGAATAAAACTAAAATGTATACACTAGGTCACAGCATTAAAAGAACAATAAAAGTCGAACACACTCTCCAGCGTCGTGATCTGCCGGACACCTGTACACGGCTGTCTGCCTAAACTCCAATCAACGTGTAGGCAGTCAATCAATTTCACGTGCCATTCTCAGTGGCTCGGGCAACAATAAACATGGGCAACAAAGGGCGCAATTCGAATAATTTTCATTGCTAATATTTCCAATTATTGATTCCGTACACTGGTATGTTTCGGAATTTTGACTGCGGAAATAGACGTCCTCCGATAACCCACTTGCTATGTCGATGCTCTTTATTGTCGTCAATGATCATATCCATATAGGTCACGGGCACTAAAGAGGTTTAGTTTATTTCAATTATTCTTCATTGACAATATTTTTTTCTTCGATTGCCTATATCAAGGGTCGGCAACCTACGGCCCGCGGGCCGGATCCGTCCCGACAAGCGAAATTGTCCGGCCCGCGACAGTTATCAAGAGAATGCGGCCTGCAGTTTCCTGTCGATTTCCAAACTGCAGTGTTGGCACTGCTTGGAAATAGTGTGGTATTTCTACCATATCAAAACACCATAATAGTGCATTGTTACGCCATAAAACTGTCTCTAAGTCGGTAGATTATAGTATCTCGTACCAAGTAATTACGAGATTGTCTGCAGAGTATACTCGTAGACTAGAAAAGTTCTCGTCATCTGGATGTATCGTACACCCGAAAGTGTGACCTAATTTTTATAGGGCGTACCACTATACGATACACCGCATTACATTAAACCAGGGGTCAACAACACGCCGCCAATATATATCAATATTGTATTTCTAAATGCTTGAAATACTACATTTTAAAATTCTTGATCGTTTCCGCAAAGATTTATTCCGTCGTTTTAATATCACCATTTTTCACTAAAAATGACGTGTCAATGCATATAGCGTGCTTGCAAAATACGACAGGCCGATGAAACTGAATCCACCTCGCGCCCACCATGCCCTTACTAGCAATTAGTTAGACATGGTCAACACAATGCAGTGGTTATCAACCGGGGGTCCGCGAAGCACTTTCAAGGGGCCCGAAAAAACCTCTAAACCTCTAAATAGCATGATGTATATTCTGTAGTATACCCCGCACTCGATAGCTGGTCGCGCTTTTGCTGCGACTGGATGCTGATAGGTCATTTAGTTGCTGGAGTCAAGACGACTTGGAGATGCATTATGTTGGTGATTCTCAACCTTTTTGTCTTCACAGAACCCTTTTGAACCATCACGCACCCCAGCGGACCCCCAGGTTAAGTTCAAATTTACCTCAATTGTCGTGCAACCGTCTTATGCAAATATTACATCCTGCTATGATAAATACCGTCAAGATAGCGTAAAAGTGAAGCGTCCGGCTTCTTGATCGGTAGGTGGTGGGTTCGATTCCTGGCCGGGTCACATCAAACACCTGATTAGTAACGCTGGTATCCATGTAATCCCCGCTTGGCGCTCATGCATTACTGGGATAGCATAGAGAGGTGATGCAAGACTTGGAAATCCACCTTCCTTGTCGAGCGGCATATGCACATTCACGCATTGATGGTATTCGTGTGCAGTATATGCACAGATCGCGTGTATATGCCGCAAAAAATCAACGAAAAAAATGGACTATGTCCTTTCCTTTCAATACGCATAATTCATGATGTTGTATTAAGGTAAAGCAGCGATTCTTTTTAACAATATTTTTACCACACGTGTAGACAACAACGCGTTACATTGATATAATGCCTTTTCACCTTAGGTAATAGCTCATCAGATGCCGTGTGATGTTGACGTGATGTTGACGTGTGGCCCGCGGCGCCTATCAAGTTGGGAAAGTGACCCTAGACTATTCTAATTTGGCGATCCCCCTAAAGTGAGTGTGAATTATAGTAAAAATGAAAATTCCGGCCCGCCAAAGAGTTGTACAATCGATGTCTGGCCCGTGACTAGCAAAAGGTTGCCGACCCCTAGCCTATATATTGCAGTATGCGTGATTTTGACAGTGACTCAGGTAATTTTCCCTACTTCTGGTACTTACTAACAGTAATACTGGACTAGCAGACACAACCTAAGTTGAGGATGTACTTTCGAAATATTATTATAGCGATGTTTGTAGCGGCTCTTCCGATAACATCCGCATGCCCGCTTCAATGTCGATGTGACACCGTGCTGCAGACCGTGTATTGCATAGGGAAAGGTTTCGTAAATTTACCTAACGGAATACCGCAGACACTAAAACACTAAACCTACGAAATAACCGGATCGTCAGCGGCCCATATTTGGACAACTTTGCACGCTTCCAGATTTGAGGAAATTAGATTTATCCCACAACAGCTTGACGTCATTCCCGCAACACTTGCCTCCGTCTCTCACGTGGATCTCGCTGAAAGGGAATGATATACGGTACGTCGGGAGCCGGGCGTTGGGGCAGTTGAGCTTGTTGGGAGCTTTGAACTTGGACAACAACAGAATTAGTAAGGGCCTGTCTCCGTCCGCTTTCAGTGGCGCCGCCAATATGCACACTCTTCACTTGCGATGGAACCGTTTAACTTCGCTGCCTCAAGGTCTTCCGAGAAACCTCTCCAACGCGTTTTTCGGACACAATTTGATCGGCGTGGTCACTCAATCAGCCGTGAGGTCGCTCATAAATCTCAAGACGCTGGAGCTCAGCTACAACAAACTCACGTCCGAAACTTTCGACATGAACACGTTACTGTCGCTGATAAGCTTGCAGGAACTGGGTTTGAGCAACAATCAATTGAGTTATATCCCGAAATGCATTCCAAATAACGTCATCTCGCTATTTTTGTCACACAATCTGATCAAATCCGTTAACGAACCGGTTAAAAGCCAGCCAAGATCGATGTCGCTATCGCGGCTCATATATTTAAAGTATCTAGATTCGAGTTTTAACCGTCTACGATGGGTGGAGCCTGGGTCGCTGGATCGTCTCGAATCTTTGACAATGGTGAATTTACACGATGATCCTTGGCATTGCGATTTCCATTTGACATACTTGAAGACATGGATATCAACAACGCCTGCATATATAGTTTTGACGAGTAAAACAGTCTGTTTAACACCTGAAGCTATTCAAAATGTTACATTGCCGAGTTTGGACTGCACCAGTCTTGCCAGTTCCACGCTGCAAGTTGCCGATTATAGCATTTCCACCACGCCGCAATCCATCGTACTGCAATGGGACATATCGAGTTTGGAATACCTAAACTACGTCGAATTTAGCGCGTTCTGCGGCGTGCCACGTTGCGACAAATGCATATATGAAAAAACTCTCGAAAAATACACATATGTTTTTAGTAAAGTCATACTCTATCTACCCGAGTGACTACTCCGACCCGGGAGACGGATTTGCGCGCATCGAAATCACGAACAGAGCTCCTGGCACACTCTACATCGTCTGCATGGGGGATTCGTCTAAAGCAGGGGCGGCCAACCTTTTCAGCCAAAGGGCCACATTTGATTGACGAAATATTGCGCGGGCCACTAGCCGCGCGAAGCGCGAAAATTTTTCGAAGTTCATATGTCAATATTTTTGTCACTTCACTATATTGCGGGCCTGCTGTATATCGCTGGGCCCAGTTTGCAAGGAATGGACTATTCGGCGCCTGGACATATCGATATCGAAAGCTTCGACCAACATGCATCAATTATTTTGTGCCTAGGTTTCATATAGTCGACGGTCTTTCTGCGAGTCGCATATGTTGAACGGCACTTTGTCGCGTAATCGCGAGTATAGTTAGACTCAATCTGATACATTAGGCGTTCTTTCATTTTCACAAAAGGGTAACAATATTAAAAGCAGGAAATCCAGTGACAACATGTTGCGCGAAGCGTGTATAAAATTTTTACTTTTACAAAGTATTCTGCTTTATTATAGTGTACGAAGATCTACCAAAATGTGACTGGCTCATGGATCTGTCAATGCGCCGAAACTGATATTTTAGTCATCACATCTCAAGTGTTGCGGCCAGACTAATCAAATTTTTGGTTGGCCTTGCGAGTTCACAATCTGTGCAATCCATTTTTGATAAAATTACTAATTTCGGAAATTACCTCGCGGGCCACTCAAAACCTTCTCGCGGGCCACATGTGGCCCGCGGGCCACGGGTTGGCCGGCCCTGGTCTAAAGACTTTGTATATGTTACCACAAATGATTGCAAATACGTCGAGACCAACTCCCAAAGTGTTCACCAAATTCTCGAAAACAAACTTAACGTTCCAGTGTGGCTAGTTATTTCAATTGCAATATTACTGTCACTAGCATTAGTCGTATTTGTGATTGCAACGTCTTGCCAGTTAAAGGCGCAACTCTAAATGGTTGTTATTCTTATTTGTGGTATTCGTGGTCTTTGCAGACTACTTATAGTCATTTACAACAGGCCATTTCTTACTTTTTATTCGTAGACACCGACTTGTAGCACGGCCCGCTTCTAGGCTTTCATAAGATATTGCTTAGGCGAATGAGACTGCGAGGAGGAACCTAGATAAATATCCAATTCTAAAGTGGAAATTCTGCAGGCGACCTCCATCAGACGCCAACCCGCAACCCACAGCTTCCGTGCCAGATCTTCCATTGAACTTCATATACACATGTGTGCCAAACCATTGCATCGCAGAGAAATGATGTTTGACAGTGTAAATACATAGCTTTGTTATGATTCGTCATTCAATTGCGTACAATTTTTACAATATCAAATTACTCAGATACGGTATGTATGTCGGTGCAGATATACTCGAAAGGGTACAACTACGAAGGCATGAAGTGCGAGTATAGCAATAGTGTGAGCAATCCGCAGTTATTGATTTCTCTTGACGTTTCTCGTTCTCCACTCACGACAATAGTTTGATGCCAGGGCGTTTCGGAGGTGCTTCAAACAAGGGCTCTTCAGCCGGGTGTGCACCATAGAGGTTGTACCAGAATTGTTAAAGGTTGTACCACTCGCATGAGGTGTACTAGGGTGTACCGGACCCACATTACAATGGACCGATGACTAGCTATCACACGGATTCTCTGTCTTCTTTAGGCCGTGACCCATTTTCGGGTTTGAAAATGTTCTTTGGCCCACGTCTTAGCCTAAAGTCATGATATTCTTCAATGTCTAGTAATCACCGCCACCGATATGACTATTTCTCTACAACAAGGGCGGCCAACCTGTGGAGTATTGGCGATAGTGTGGTAGTATACGCATCAATCACTCGGCACTATATGCATCCCTCCAGGGCAACCGTTTATTGTAGAAGGCCAAAGCCGCGCTTAACAAGCACCAAGTTCAAGTGGTACACCAAATATCGCTACACTATAATATAATGCAGGAACATACGAATATTCAATCATTTACTAACTAAATAAAGGTCTCAATGCAACCAATTTAAGCCTGACAAATTACTGCACTACACACATCTTGCTAAGAACATGAGGCCAAAAGAAATAAACAGACAAGTATTGAGCACAGAAAATCACTTAAGCATGACACCCATTGTTACGTTTGAGCGTGGCTAACATACCGAGCCCAAATAGTTCGAAAGTGTGTCCCTGGAGGACTATTTTATAAACGAAACACGCGAACAAACACTCTACTGCAATATACTAGACGCAAGCTTCCAAGAGGCAAATTTTCTCATGTCACAAAAATACCCTCCGCTGATATGCACGGAAACCCTTCAAATTTCGCCAAATTTGTCAGGAAACACATCTTGAATGATTTCAAAGGGCCAATACAGCTCGGAGTTATATCATCATATAAGAGGACCAGGTCCTCTACGGTAAGTTTTCTGCTATACCAGTAATGGGCTGCATGCACACTACATTCCCTTGCGAGGGAATCTTGCTCCATGCAATGAGGTATGGTGTTTCCAATTACAGGTCAAACATGTATTGACTGATTTGCATTCAGCGTTACCATGACCATTACTTAGACAATTAAAGCATAGGTTCTTATGAAGAACAAGTTCCATTTTCTGGTTCCGGTTCATAGTGTTGTACCTTTCACATCTGTAAATGCTGTGTGACTCATCACAACAAGGACATTTTGGGTTTGTAGCCATTTGATCCAATTCATTTGTACAGTACGCAATAGGATGATTGTTAGTTATAGTTGCAAATGTTTGAGCGCTTCTAGACTTAGGCATATAGGATGGGTTTGAAATGGAATCACCTTTCATGTCCAGTGCCAATATCTTTCCATAAAACGTATTGTTAACATACGCTCTCAATTCAACAAAATTCAACAATTTCTCATAGCTAGGGTCCGGACCATGGATCCAAGCTTCCCGAACAAAATCCAACTGCAAATGATATGGCAAACGTTTGAAGATAGCCTCCAAATAGCAGTGAGCATCAAGCATAAGATGTGAATTCCAATTTGATAAAATGATCCAGCAATTTCGCATCTTTGTTGCAAAATCATATAAAGCATCGGAATCATTAGGTTTCAAGCGAGGCCCTTCTGTAATTTGTTTAATATGGGCCTGTATTATAAGATTTCTGTTTCCGAAACGAAATTCCAACGTTTGCTTGGCCTTTTCATAACCAACGCTTGGAGGTTTGATAATCACAAAATGTTCAATGGCTTGCTTAGCTGAGCCCGTGCAGCTTTGAATTAAAAATGAAAGCTTTTCAGAGGGGTCATAAGGAAACCTCTCCACAACCTGATTGAAATATTGTATAAACAAATGATAGTCCTTTGCTTGGCCGTCAAAAGTGATAGGGGTCAATTTGGAAGTTAATGAATGAGGCATCAATATATTGTCATCATATGAATTAAACTTGCTGGGCATTGGGCCCGCCCTCGGCAACTCCAAATGATCACCATGAGCTAGGGGAGGCTGTGGTCGACTATTCAATCCCGGCTGAGAATCATCCAGGGCATGCGGAGCAAACGACGGTCTAGGTAAATCAGAATTGCCTGAACAAGACACTGAAAATTCGGACACTGCAGGTGGCCAATGGACCACCGCAGGTGGATTACAAGTAACATTTGGATATTTACCAGCTGACAGAGCTGTGCTGTGAGCACCCAAACCCTCAACCGAAATCTGCGGTTCAATGATGCGAGGTTCCATTTGAGTAGAATAATCAACAAACAACGGGCCATTCGACACTGGCACCGAGCCCGTAAAATCCCTGGGGATTACTCTAGGACAATTTGCGTCTCCTCCAAATGGAGAAGAATCAACATAGAAGTTTGACACAACAGTGGGCTGGATTACAGTAGAACAAATGGGAAACTGGGATGGAGCAGGCACCTGTTGAGAAGCATTAAGATTCGCCATGGGATGAGGATTACCAACATGTAGCGGGTTACACCGCGGTCCTACCGAGCCCATTACCTGACTTGAAAATGTAACCGAACAAACAGGGTTATTTTTGATCTGGGAGCCACCCAGTAAAGACAGATCCGACGAGGGCGAATACTGTCTGCGAGTCACACACTGTATGGTGGACGAACAAGGATGGGTTACATTAGGTCGGATGGAGGAATCATCAACAAGCAGCGATGACTGCATATATTGTGGAATCGACTGAGTGGATAAGTTACCGAACCGGGAAGGATTTACATACCCACTAAATTTAGTTGAGCCTTTCGAGCTAACAATTACGGGACAGAGAGGTGTTGAGCTAACTGTTTTCGATGTAGTGGTTGCACCAGCGATTGGTACACATGGATGGATTGACAGATCGACCAACTCGGCAGTGTTAAACAACGGTTGGCCAGCACTTGTAGGACAATATTCATAATTTGGAAGATGGTGATCAAACATAACAGGCGATTGGTCAGATGATTGAATGAGTAGTTCTCTATTTGAACGAGCATTGAATTTACTTGAACGGGACGAATGTACTGATTCCGACTTCGATCCTGCAGCTAACACTTGTGCCTCTTGGATTTGAAGTTCCGCCAATTGCAATTCCGCCTTTGCAGAAACAATGCGCTTCTTAGCATCCAACTCCATCAATTTAGCCGACATCGCAGTCGATGCATGGGATGCGGAAGTCTTGACAGAATTACGATCCGATTTTACAGAGTTTGAATTGGAGGATTCCAGACATTTCTCTTGGAAAACACGATAACTTTGACTAGTTGTCTTCTTCAGATCCATGATTTCGTACAGTTTTAACTTACAAGTTTCAATGTTAGAAGATTGACTCTCGACACCCTTCCTTTGAGCGTTAAAATTCCGAAGGTTTCCAATCCACTCATTGAATCCTATGATCAGTTTGTCAATCAGCGGTACAACCAACTTGTAGTTCTTAGATTCATTCATGAGTTCAATAACCTGCGCTAAAAGGGACTCCACCTCTTCATTGTGCAGTAGTGTTTCCAATTCCAGCAGGTCCGTACCGGTAGACACTTGTTCATTCGTTGCCATTTTAACAGGTAATCCAATATGAAGAGCGGGTTTGCTTCTTGGTGTACAATGTGGAGTATTGGCGATAGTGTGGTAGTATACGCATCAATCACTCGGCACTATATGCATCCCTCCAGGGCAACCGTTTATTGTAGAAGGCCAAAGCCGCGCTTAACAAGCACCAAGTTCAAGTGGTACACCAAATATCGCTACACTATAATATAATGCAGGAACATACGAATATTCAATCATTTACTAACTAAATAAAGGTCTCAATGCAACCAATTTAAGCCTGACAAATTACTGCGCTACACACATCTTGCTAAGAACATGAGGCCAAAAGAAATAAACAGACAAGTATTGAGCACAGAAAATCACTTAAGCATGACACCCATTGTTACGTTTGAGCGTGGCTAACACAACCTTTTAGCCAAAGGGCCGCACGCGGTTTTCCAAACGATTACGCAGGCCACTTGAGTATTGATAACATTTTGTTTACTGCTAGATTAGGTAACGGTGTACGCAGGACTTATCTCACTACCAGGGATCTAAGGAGTTCTAGATATCCACGCGTGCTCACTACGCAACACTTTCGCTGACATTAATATTGTAAAGAATCATCGTGCATTTGTGTTGTAGCCGCACGAGGCGCGGAAATATGTCAAAGTTAGCAAACTACTTCGGTAATAGTATCGGTACGTGCATATACCTCGGGGTCACATATGTACCGCGGGGCTCAGATTGCAATAACGGGACCATTCGGCGGCTGGACAGCTTTCGAACAGCAAGCATTGATTATTTCGGGCTAAAAATTAAGTTAAATCAATCTAGTGCTGCATCGTGACCTTAGATACGACAATCGTCGGAAATGCAGCATTTTTTTTCATCAACATCCCAAATTCTGCGGTCAGTCGTACTCAAAGCTCCGGTCGACCTTAGCAGTTCACAATAAATTACATGGACAATCAGTATAAAATCCAAGAGACTAAATAGTGGCTGCGGAAGGACTAGCGTTATTTCTACCAGTTAGTACCATGCTATGAAGCGACAACAAATCTCCCGATTGTAGCCCCACTCAACCGTCAATCACGTGTTGCGCATCTGTCCGTAGGTTAGTAATCTATACTCTATGTCAGGGGTCGGCAACCTTTTGCTAGTCGCGGGCCAACCTTTTGGCGGGCAAGATTTTTTCTTCGTACCATATTTTACGCTAACTTCGGTATATTATCCTACATTGCTGCAATCTCAATCATACCAATCCGAAGACACGTGTATTTACACTTCAACGACACAGCATAATTGTGACAATTGACGCAGCTTGCTTTGTGAAAGGTTTTTAACTTCTGGTAAGAAGTCAGATGAAACAAGAATCAGACCCTATTCAAAACAAACGACGACAGATCTTAGCTTGCTCTTCGTGAATTTCACTGTTCAAAACTATTGTTCACATGCGTACGTGCTTCCAAAAATCGATGCAATTTCTTTTGCATTGTTGGTCTAGCTGGGAGACCAATTTCAAGAACGTACTCTTTGCCAAAGTCATGCAGCGATATGCTCTTTGTATGAAATTTGTCATTCAATTCAGCTGCATCGCATTTCAGAAAGGCCCATTTGAAATTTTCAGGCAATGGTATTGGCGTCCACATTAAACGGACTACTGAATAGTCAGAATTCATCTTCTAGAGAAGTAATGTCGGAAAAGCGGATGAATATTCAGTAGTTAAATTTCGTATCACGGTTACAAATGTAGTGTCGGTACTAGGTTTTCTCTCCTCCAGTATAGGAAAGTAAGCATAATTTTATTTGTACTGTTGACATTTCTAGAGTCACAGATTTGTTTTGAATGCGCCACGACATCTCATGTATTTAATTGTTTTCCCTCTAAATTGCAATTCAATTTGTTCAGATGTGACGTTAAATTTACCAGGAAAGCAAGATGAGATACCCATTTTCGATTACAAGATTAGGCCTATGAGTCGACGATATTTGTGTTTTCGAGGAAAGTTGCTATTTCATTTCTCAGGACATGCACTCTTGTAAGCGTGGCTGCTCGACTTAATGCGCGAACATGACAGATATAGGCCTACATGATATCACCATATTGATTCTCTGCTTCTAGTAATATGTGGCGTAACTGATTCAGTGAGACAAAAATCATAAACAGTTTTCACCATTGTGACCAGGTTTGCTGTCTTGGCACACAATGCCTTCTGGAATTAAACTCTGACTTTTTTGAAAGTGTCCTCGGAGGACGCCCTTTTGTCCTCTTTTTTGAGATTTTGTGCTCTTTTTTAAAAATTTAGGCAGATTTACAGCAAATTGTGAGTGATATGCCGCATATTAGCACAGAAGTGAAGCTCCGGCGGGTATTTCGGAGTGAAAAACGGTGATTTTAGCTCTGAGCGAAATGATGACCTTTTTTTTTAGTCAACCGATCACAAAGTGGGAAAAATTAACCGGTTTTTGAGAATTTAACTCCGATTTTGTAAGTTCCAAATTTCTGAAAAAGTGTCCTCTTTTTTGATTTCCAAAATATGGTAAGCCTAAGTTATCTATTATTAAACAGTTTGAGATTCCGTCATTGCGTCTGAGAAGTTCTATGCGTTTTTGAGACAAAGTAAGGACACCTTTATTGTCACACTCCATTACAGTGGTAAACCCTTTAAAAAAGTATGGAGCACCTTCGGTTGAGAGAGAAAAGGCCAAACTTTCAAAAATATATTTAATTATGGCGATCCATGTGCTATTTTGTCCATTCATGAAATGGATCCAAATATAAATTCATAGTGTAAAAAGTAAGCAGTTCCACCTCAAAACTTAGATAGAAGCTGATGTGACTTTAAAAAACAAAACCACTCGAGTGAGTCGCAGAAGCAGGTAAAACCAACTTGAGTATTCTGAAAAGCAGAGGAACTTCCTCGTCGATCACCTCCGGATATGAGCTGGTGATTGTGATGCGAATTGAATACCGATGTTCCATACTAATTGTGGGTTGAAAATACGAAGCCCGAAACTCCCTGGAATGACAATTGGTAGACTTGTTTGATTCCGATCCAAAGAGAATCTTTGCCTGTGATGATAAAGAAAGAATTGACCGGGTCAGAAACGATTCAAATTCTAATTTCACAGATAGATGCCAAGCTTGATTCATATTGATGCTTACCAGGAGGTATCCAATTTTCGACAGCATAAGCAATCGTCCGCATCATGGGATGAAAATGATAGCATTGATGTGGAAATTCGATACTAATCCTCTGTTTACACGAACAGCACGTTTTAGAAAATATCATGGTATGGCGCACTCCCCCGGCCAAGGCCCCTAGTTTAGTCGAGGAGCAATACGGAGAAGTTGTATATAGGATACCGTCTAAACACTTTGCGCGATTAGTAAACGTTGATAAAAAATATTGTGGATCGTAATAATGCCATATTGTGTAGCAACATTTCCGGAAATTAAATGCATTACTACTCTTGCATAAATCCATCAAGAACAACAATACGAATTTGAACAGTTTTGCTTTTCTGTATATGTTCCATACAAACTGCAGGGTGTAAGTGTGCTATATAGTTCGATAAAATACAATTGCTGAAGTGGAGGAAGAGTTGAACTATGAAATGTTATGAAGATAGTCAGGTCACAAGGACCGTGACATTCCTTTGCAGTAGAGCTGATTAGAACCATTGTCATGATTGATTGACCTGCATTCAAGTATAACGTATAGGAGGCATGGGAAACTGTTTATTATTCCACCCTGTAAAACGAATAGGCCAGGGATATTCCAAGAATGACTACACACTACAGGGCCCAGAAGAAGGCCGTTGACTGATGTGAAATGTTGAGAGCTAATACATGCACCATTGACCTTCGGAATGGTGAGAGGGAACGGGAAACATGTTTTGTGACTCTTTACATCAATACGAAATGAACGATACGATGTACAATATGGAATGCTGATTTTTTTAATCTGCTCGTTTACATGGCCCCTGCTCTCATTCTAGCGACTTCCGCATTCATCCAGACAATTTCTTTGTATGTCAATGTAATTACCCAAACCCTATGCCCGCAGTTATCCGCGAAACCCAGAATTCCCATCGTTTTGATCATTACCCACGAGTTTCGTTAATTAAAAACGTGATCCCAAGAGATTGGCAGGTATCGTCTCTAGTGTTGCAGGCATTTCCAGAAAAAGATTTCCCGAGACCGTACGCAGATGAGCGAATCTGGTTCAAGCCGCAGTAATTGGCCGGAACGGAGGGTTCTTCGAATGAGCTCATCATCGTAAGTACCTATTTAGGTATCACCGATCGACAAAGGCGTGTGCCGGTTTTCGAGAAAACATAGTTAGTAAAGGATTCATTTTCAGGGAGAGCGAGGTTGATGTGGATACAGCGCCTCCCAAATCGGCACCGGCCAAAGACATTGTTTCGTCGTATCAAGCCCCAAAGACGAATCGCTCCAGAAATCCTCCGTTTTTACATATGATTGTCGAAGCCATACATATGCTTGACACTGGTGAGAATGGAGCCTCCGTCCCGGCAGTAAAAGCATGCATGCGAAGGAATCACGATATAAGCGAGGTATGTAACACACCGTGGTTCGGTAAACACTGCAACTCCCAGGTGTGGATCATCGTACATGCTCGTACAGTTTATTTGTGATCTCCCGTGCGATTCGCGTGCATGATTATTTTAGAAATCGATGAAGACGCATTTTAAAAGACAACTAGAGAAAGACATCAACAACGGCATTTTGTCTCGTCCTCCGAGATACAAAGATAATGCTGGTACGGTTGCAATGAATTGGAACACTTGATTTCTATTTATCTCGTCAACTCTGTAGATATCTCTCCACAATATAAATAGTTGTGTGAACTAGTAACGTGTTGACAGCTTTTTTGTTATTGACAGGCCTTACCGGCCGTTTTAAGGTGAATCCGGAATATCTGAAGTCCCAAAAGAAGGGCGCAGAACGAAAAGAGAACAATGTGAAAGATAAAGAAAAGAGTGCTAAGGCGTCGGTACCGAGAAGAGCGAAACAAAAACCATCGCCACCAATCAATAAAAAGAATTTGAAAAGTCTGAAAGAAAGCTCTGCCGTCGCTAAGGTTCGTAGTACAATATTGTATTTTTGTGCCAATAAGTCAGGTTTCGTAGATTTCGAATTCTATCAATTCCCACTCTCTTGAATGCTGCATGGTTGCTTGGCGTAAATTGCAATACACAGATTACATAGTCCATTGTCCTGTGAATGGGAGCTGAATTCTTGTATTCATCTGGTTACTAAGAATGAATTAGAAAACTGGTCTTGTGGAAATATCTGATAATGAGTAAGCGAAATTGCTATCTTTCGTTTGTGTGCGCGTGCACTATTACAGGCGGCGAAATTGAAAATCAGAGAAGCCCGAAGGTCCGTCGGATTGTTGCAGTCGAAAACCCCGAAAGTCGTAGTGCCAAAAGAGGTTAGTAGGCTACAAGTGTAGATCAGTGGACCATGTTGTTGGAAATGAAGTCTCGGATGAAGAGAATGAAGGGTCCCTGTTATACGATGCGTGTATGTCTGTACCGGGATTAAGATGTAACTAACGACACATATATCATATGTACGGTGCATGTACTGCATATTGACGCTACCGACGTAAATTCTCAATTTTTCGCATTATGATGCTCTCCGAGAGTAGGCTTGCACGCAGGCACCGGTCTTCAATATTTATTCAACGTATACAGATGCATTCAACGTATACAGATGCATGCCTGAACTTGGATGATGAACAGCCAGTGCCATAAATACTATTGCAATAAAATTACGTTGGGAGCCATTAATCCAATCAGACGTGGGGTCAATCACTGAACCTTTCTACATAATTACCACTGTACCTATTAGACATCACCGATGTTTTCTCGGTAAAAGAAAGGTACCAAGTCTGCAATAGCCGCGAAGGTGGAGTTCAGCACTACGATACAGAAGTCGCGGTCGAAAAAGGATGGCGCTTCAACGAAATCGCCGAAGTCGAAAGCTGTTTCTGGTGGGTTCAACATGATGGAGGCGTTGATATTTGGTAATCACTTTACGCTCTTGTCCCATGGTACCTCTTCCAAATCGGTAAAACCACAACCGAAGCCACGCACGAGAAATGCGAAGAAGTAATGAAGGCAACTTCGGGCCTCTCGTCTCTGATACGAATCTTCACGTCTACGACACAGACAGGCCAGGAATTTGTACGCGATTTAGTAGCCCTCGTCATTTCGGATTGTTACCGTCATTTCTTTATAATCCGAAGCCGACTGACTTGCAACACCATCATGCTTTGTGTCTGCGACGTCAGCAAGCGCAGTTGTATATTCACGTTTAACAGAGTTGAAATAAAATATTTTGATATTTACAGTTTCTAAATTCATGTGAAATGACGAATAGGCGAGCAGCGTTCGCGCGGCTAAGAAATAACCGGGTGTGCAGAGAGTGGATCAATTCTTAGTTTTAATCGGATTTGATTGTAATCTGCTGGGTACTGACGATACCGCCTGCGATGAGTTTTAGTACTTCGTCTTTGGGAAGCCAGAACTCGAGCAGTGTAGCGTGGGAACGCAAGGAGTGGGTTGTGATGCTGCGTTGTAAATTGCTGCACTCGGTTTGGAGGGGTCGCGAGTATCGACAGGCGGCGTTGCTGAAGAACTACTGCAGTAGAGGCGAATTGTAATGAACGTGCACCGAGCCGATAGAGTACCGAAAGTATTAGTTCGCTGTGGCTCCGAATTACCCAGCGAGTGTCGCAGATTCGTGCTTTTGTCTCGCCATGGGGGCCATGAAATTTCGATCCGATGTTTCATTGCATCGGAAATGCGTGTGCTACACAAAATATACAGTATACACATTACGCAAATATTCGCGCGAAGCGAGGAGACAGTCGGGAGTCGAGGCATCCCTGGCACGAACGAATGGCTGACCTAGAGCATTGTCACAAAATCCTCTGCTCAAGGTTAACAAATTCGAAATAATTTTATATCCTCTATTCTCTAGTCTTAATCTTCTTTGTGGTGGAACAGTAAGATTGTTTGGGATTTTTTTCAAGCATTTCGTCTCTTGTATCGCATAATACCTAGCGCTCCAATCGAATCAGTCGGAATCGCGATTTTCCGAACCCTGATGGTGTCGTCACTACGCGCGCAATGATACGTGGGTGATATCCTCTATGCTTGATGACGTGCGCCTCAAGGCGACGGGAAGCGCATAGCAGCAACGATTAGATGACATCATATAACTGTTGAAGCATTTTATTACCACTAACTTTTCATGCCGGCTATATAAGCCAATTTGTGATGATACGATGTAGCGATGATACGTCTGCGGTAATTCCGGCAGAATCGTGGGAGAGCAGGCTGATGACTTGTCTTCATTCTTGGTTTGGATTTTGTATATTGTGAGCTATCTAGTTGAATGGTATAGATGTGACGAACGACTGCTTTGACCAGCATGGTTTAGCACTAGCACTAGCACCAGCACTAGCAACTATATGAGTTCGAGGTAAATCACGCGTGCGCTAAATTTCTTGCAGTTGAACACAGCTTCGCCCTCCCCCCTTCAGATGCTTTCACGCCCCCAGTTCGAGAACAACTGCTGTAGTTCCACCTTCCAGTATATTTACAAGCCTTTCTTAAACCACAAGGAAAGAAACAAAACGAAAACAAAACGCATACTGTTAATACGCGATATAAACCATCAATTTATTATTAATAATAATATTATAGATGGTAAAAATAAAGTGGTACAATTGTACATGTACAGCGGCTATCCGACAGTCGTTGCACATGTCTACATCCAAGTGGCAATACAATTAGTATCTATCGAATGAAAACTATTCTGCCCTCGCAATGACCGGAACGTGATATGACATATCTTATATCTACCGACACATGCAACGTTCACAATACATGCAACGTTCATTTTCGCGGTTGTTTATCTTTTATTACCTGTTATTCAGTGTGCATGCCTGTTATGTATATGCTCTAGTCTTGGCCAAGATGACTGGCTTGATTGATTGACATTCTAAGGACCACAACGGAATAATCCTGTTTATGCATCACATTAAAGATAAATCAATCAATTTATTATTCACAATTTCATCGTTTCAATACATCATAAGACTGCGATAAAATGAAAAGATCGGTGTCGACACGACCTGGAGTAGTCTTCGAAATTGGACACTCACCTGGGCCTACGCCAGTGGTGCTCTCACATTTTTAAACACGCCCCTTCATGATCGTAAAAATATTCGCGCCCCCCTTATCGTCATGTCACAAAATGATTAAGGTCAACTATATCGACCAAAACATTTTGGCTCATTTTGTAGAGTTTGTTATGCTGATTCCAATAATTTACATCCTACCTTCTAAAATTAAGTATTTCTTGAGATATCGCAGTGCAAACTGCCGACTTCTGAGAAACGGCTGTAAAATCAGCAACCGTGTCGATGACGTACTACCAGGAGGTTTTGCCGATACATGGAAAACTGAATGGGATGTCTAAGTCAATCGTAGGTTGCTGTCTTCGCCTAAACTGCCTGATGCTGCGTTCTTTTGATCCGTCGTGCCCGACTGGAGTTTTCCATCTTCAGGTTCTTATAATTTGCGATACCCAGTGTACAGGGACTCAGGGAGTACAGAAGCGAACGTGCGGGAGTACAGAAGCGAACGTGCAAGGCAAGTATCAAGTTTTGTTTACATATCATGTATTGATTCCATGGAAGCGCCACCTCTTTAGGATGAGGGCGACTAGCTGCCCAGCACTTCAATGAAAACAGATGCAGAGAGCAGAAGAAAATCGAGTCCGGATAGACGTTTTTGCAGTAGAACATGTAAAATACAAGGCTGTCTTGTTAATAAAAGTGCTCACCGATGTACAGTATTGTTCAGTAAGCTGCTGTAGTCATTGATTACTTTGAGGAGAACTTTGTCATCACACTTCCTCTACCACAAATGATACTGTACAAAGGTGAAGAACGAGTTCTGAAGTCACATCTGTCATTGAATCGTTGACCACGAGGTGTGACCAGAACCCCCTTTCCCTTGCTGCTGCACGCGCACGATGGCAACGAGATCAAGCCATCAGATAGCAGCAGAACTTGGTTCGGCACATCATGATGACGTCGTATCACGGAAGGTAATTTTTATTTCAACCTCACTTTCCCTAACAACTTCCTAGTTTTGTAACTTCAAACAACTACCCCTGATATAGGCTTACTTAAAAACCCTTGTTCTTGCTGCTGGCTTTCACTTTGGATATGGAACCGGTGTTACAAAAAAAAGTAAATTGAGTGTCAGTGAGTGTATATGATTGAATTTCTGCGGTAAATGATTATTTCAGCGACGTTGACAATCCTGGCTGAGGGCATCATGCTGAAGCATATAACATCAAAAAAAGAAAAATCGCTGAAATATCCTGGAAATAGCAAGACTTATTCACACAGATTTATTGGGATGATTTCCTTCTTCTTCTAATTCTTGCGATTCTGTATGTATTAGAACCTAATAAAAGCTTCTGACTGTTCTATATGTATTCGAATGGAGTTAAAGCTTTCGAGTAAAGTTATTTTAGTACATACAAAGATGAAGTGAAAGTAGCGGAATGTGTGAGAACTGATCAGCGGTGTCGAAATACTCCGAATCCAGTGCATGCGGCGGAGCTGAATTCCTGTCTGAGTGAATCTAGTCGGGTCGAGCGTCTCTAAAAAGTCGACATGTACTCAGAGGTGATCAAAGTAGTCAAGAAAACTACTCAAGTAGAAGTAGAAGTAGCGACGAAAAAATCTACTCAAGTACGAGTAGAAGTACTTCTTCAATAAGCCTCCTAAAAGTACTTGAAGTAGAAGTAAAATTGACTGACTTTAAATCTACTTTTAAGTAAGTAAGTAGTTTAGAAAACAGTCTTAATTCGTTCGCGTGGACTGTCAAAAGCTGCGAATTGAGCTATGCGGCAGGTGCAAAGAGCTTGATTCATATTGATGCATTCGAGGAGGTATCAATTTTCGACAGCATAAGCATTGTTCCGCGCCATGGGATGAAAATTATAGTACTGATATGAGAATGCAATACTAACCCTTTGTTTACTAGAAGACCCCGTTAGATATGGCACCCTGCCCCATATTATAAGGCCCAAAGTTCAGGCGAAGAGCAATACGTAGAAGTTGTATCGGATACGGTTTCATCACTTTTCGCGATTAGTATACGTAAATAACAAATATTGTGGATTTTGAAAGTTATATTTAGTGTAGGCCTACCTATATTTTCGGAAAATAGAGGCATTACTACACTTGCTTCTAAGCTTCAACATGTATGTTCTGCAGACAAAAGAACTCAAAATATTTAGAACTTGAAATATGATACTCGCAATTGAAAGTGAAATACAAATACCACTTCTAAAAGCAGAAAATATATTTCATGTATTTTGTCCATAAAGCTTCAAAGGTGATCTGCTGAAACAGGTGAAACGTTAAAAAAAGCTGGATTTTCCAGATTAGCAAGACACGTAATGTGCTGCTAGATTACGATGCGATAGGTAACTGCTAGATTGCGAATCGGTAGTTTTAAACGTCATGATGGGCCATATTTACTGTGATGAAATATTTGCTATGGGCGACAATAAGGTGTGAGAGGAACCAACCAACCCGGTACCTGAATTATATTCACTGATACTTTCATGAAAACATGTTTGTCACTCCACCACTACTATGCGCGAAAAACAACAAAATTTCTGGGATTTACTTGACTTTTATGAAAATTGAATGTTGATACTTCGTGAAAACAGCCCCGAAATTCCCCAGGCTATCTTTAATATTGGGGGATTAAACTACTTCTACTTGACAAACCGAAAATAGCGAAAAGTAAGTAAGTAGATCACAAAATTTTACGAAGTAGAAGTAGAAGTAGAGAAAATCAGATCTACTTGAGTAAGTACCAGAAGTAGAGGAAAACTACTTGAGTACTTCCAAAAAGTAGAAGTACTTCGTTACTGACCACCTCTGCATGTACTAGTTATATGCATCAGTCCTCAACCTTAGATCCTCAGCATATCGTACAGGCATACAATTGTTTCAGACGTGCAATACCAATCATTTGGCGAAACGGTACGGTACTTTCGTCGTCCAGGAATGCCCAAGTAATTGCATATACCATTCAATGGCTTACCTCTACATGGGAATTCCTCAATAGTGTCAGAATCAGATTTACTAGACACCGCGTCGCTATCAGTTGACTCAACAGCTTCTGCAGAGGTCGACATTATCCCACTTCAATACATACACCACAGCCGCAGTATCAGAAATCCTCCTGGTAGTACGTCATCGACATGGTTCGTTGATTTTACTACCGTTTTGGTCTGTGCTGGTATTTTGCGACTTTTGCTGCTCGATATCTCAGAAAATACTTAATTTTAGAAGGTATGAGGTATATTTTTGGAATCAGCATGTAAAACTCTACAGAATGAGCCAAAGTTGTTTTGGTCGATATAGTTGACCTTTAAGACAGCCACCAGAATGATAGAAATCCCAACGGATAATTTGATGGCATGGAAGGTTATGGCTGATGAGAGGAACATGAAATTCGTAATATACACAGAGCAATAACTACGAGCTGGAGGTGAATCGTGCCGTGCGCGAAGAATTATCAGCTTACTGCCGCTTCGCGCCCCGCAGTTTGAGAACCACTAGCCTAGGCGATGTAAAGATGAGGCATGCTCAGTTTACCGAAATATATTGTTCACACCATTTTAAGATTTGAACAATAGGGAGTGTTATGAACCTTACCTAATTCCCTGAACTGAAACCTGATAATGCCTTTGTGAGTCGTATAATTTGTCGTGTGAACGTAGATAACGAAATATGGAATCGTACGACGTTGGGTTCATTTCGAGATATACGTGTGTAATAACACGTAGAGATTGATGTATACATTCATGATTATTAGCTGGTTCGGAAGTTGATATACATTCATGATTATTAGCTGGTTCGGAAGTCGATTGACATTCATAAGTACTTCGCCAATTGCGAGAAAGATATTGCATTTTGAACCGTACGTGACATTCAATAAAGTTACAAGTCGGGGAGACGGAACAAAATATATTCGTCAGTGTGATCCACCGAATACGTGTGCAAGAGACAGGCTTCGTGGTACGTCAGCCAACAAGGCCGTACGAAAGGCCGTAGGCCGGTCTGTCGAACGAAAGAAGAAACACGCAGCGAATTGTAAACGCAACCTTCTTGGAGTCAGATATACAATTATACAACTACAAAAATTCGCTCTGCGTTAAAGTGGTGACCTTCCGACGTTCAATCAATCAAGACCGACCGGCCGACCGACCGAAGACAATCAATATAAAGATTCGCCTTGCACGACGGCGAGAAAGAGCAGTACAGCAACGGACCACGGACACGATAAATATAAAGATTCGCCTTGCACAGCGGCGAGAAAGACCATACGCATCGAACGACGGTGAAAACGTTCAATCAACAATCAGTGACGAGGACGGACATAAAAAGTCATCGCGACGTTCTCGCACGAAGAAATTCACAAAAAGTCATCGCGACGTTCTCGCGTTAGAATGTCAACTTGAAGGCGAAAATGTGCGGTCGCAAAAAGCTAAATATCTAATCTTGTTGAGGAACTTGAATGACGCACACTTCGCCCCTATCGATGGAAGTATTCCTGGCCCACATGATCCTAATTGCTACGATTTGCTTAAAAAAGTTTTGTTGGACCGTTTTGAGGTTCCGATTACTCAGAAGTTAAATAACTTTTATGCCGAGGCAGTTCCGGGCATGAACCCCAGAGCTCTGAAATCGCTGATTAATGCATCACACGGATTAGAAAAATTTAAGGTAGATCGATTTTATTCTCTTGCACTACGACGTTAGTTGGTTGCTGTTATTGGGATATTGACAAAGTATAGTTTAGTAGAGTAACTTGCAATCATTGGTTTCTCTACCCAGGTAGGGGTCGCATTTCCTGCGGGTCAAATACTGCGCTGCTTGCAGATGTATGACGCAGGTGCTTATATAGCATGATGTTTTGTTAAGAGATGTGTGCGGGTAAACCCGTGGCAAGAAGGCTACCCTATTTATTCGATGCCATGATGCATCCAATAGCTGAATAGCTTGATATGAATGTGTGATGAATAATGATATATTGCAAGCCTTATGAAGAGATATTAGGCCTCTGCCATACGACGATACCCTTATGTTGAGTATATCATTGAGAAAATATGCACCGCGGTAGTGCATGATATTTGCAAACATTGATTTGCATGTAATACAATAAATAGGGCACACTCTCGTTCGGTTGGTATATATCAACGTTAAATGCTACGTGATATGAATTAGGAAGTTTCATATCAATTTAGAATAAAATGATTGCAAGTGAATTTAGGCCTTTTAATACCCATAACAGTGTCTTGCTGATTAGTTCGTGTGCGAGTAATATTATCGGTTTTTGAATGCCCAATGTAATGTATCCTTTAATGTTGCCGTAATATCGTGTACGTATTGTTTTGAGGTATTAAGTGATGTTTGTGTTTTTTTTTGATCGCCTAGTTGTGATGACAGCGGTAGCGATTGTCCGGGTAGTGTTAGTGACGCGTCCCGAGAGCGATTGTCCGAGTAGTATTGGTAGCGCGTCCCGAGAGCGTATCTCTGATAGCTTACCTGTTGAGGTTGATCGCGATAATAATGGACATGAATCCAAATCTAAGACCCAAACATGTAATGAAGGCAGAACTCTCAACGAGTCAAGTCCAAGATATACGTCCAGAGGGAGACGTATTGTTAGACCAAGACATTTGAATGATTATGTGTTGCAGTAAATCGCGTAGAATATAGATACGCATGATTGAAAATTGTGCCTTGTGCATTAATACGCTGTGTAAATGCAGGATTGCTGCATCATCGATCGTTGAATCGCGTAAAGTAAAGATATGCGTAGTGAAAAGCGTGCTTTGTGCGTTGATATATTATGTAAATGCAGGATTGCTGCATCATGTTGTGACTCCCCGTTGTAGAATGTAAGGTGGGGTCACCGAAGCTCATTGCTGAAGTATGCGTTGTAGTAATAAATGCTGACCTCAAAATGTTACTCTCGTGTAGGCCCGGTTGTGTCACGGAACTGTGCGTCAAATTTGAAATGGTCACTGTAGAATTGTGGTTGAGTTGCCATAAGCCCTCTGTTGTTGTGATCAGACAACACGGATTTGGTAGGAATGGTTGCTGTTCCCGCTGGACGGGTTGACAGTAATAATGAGAAAGTAGAAGAAGAAGAAGTGATTGACGACAGTGAATAGCATGTTCCGTGGGGTATTGAAGCATGATTGCTGGATGAATTCTGGTGTAGACCATGCATACACGTTGATGGCATTCGTCAGTGCATATATGTCCCATTTTGTTTATATTCATTATTCATTTTCATTACTTTGTTGTGCATGCGAAGAAACCTTTAATGTATCCGCTGCCCCGCTTTTGTGCTATTGATATTTTAGTCTGCATTTGTGTTTAATGATGGTATGTTTTGCAAGCAATGAGATCGTGAATGTCTCTATGGTATCAAGTTTGGGACTGATTATTATGTATTTTATGGTATTGATGATATAATATGTAATTGCAAGCGAAGTGACCTTTAATGTCGCTGTTGTAACGCTTTTGTGCTGGTTATATAATGTATTTTATTTCTTTGTTTTGTTCAACGCTATTGTTGATACGAGTTTCAGCTCGTACGACGGAACTATATGATATAGCGAGTCGTTCCGTGGTGGTAATGTAAAATAGGGTTTCCGAATGCCACGCTTGGATGGTATGTCGTTTCATTAGTTTATTTTTGCCCCTGCATATAAAATCGTTTCCTGTCTCCAATCCCTAGGATTAGCTTCAGTCCCTATGATTAGCCCCCGTCCATATGTCGTATGTCCGTAGGTATGAGATATTGACCAATATGGAAGGTTTTGAACGGTATGTTCGGTTTTTTTTTACACAAAGTTCTTTGGCTGAAAGGGGGGAATTTATAACCGAACATTTTGAACAATATATTCGTTTTTTTTACACCAAGTTCTTTTGGGTAGCAAGGGGGAACTTTTAACGAAATATATTGTTCACACCATTTTAAGATTTGAACAATAGGGAGTGTTATGAACCTTACCTAATTCCCCGAACTGAAACCTGATAATGCCTTTGTGAGTCGTATAATTTGTCGTGTGAACGTAGATAACGAAATATGGAATCGTACGACGTTGGGTTCATTTCGAGATATACGTGTGTAATAACACGTAGAGATTGATGTATACATTCATGATTATTAGCTGGTTCGGAAGTTGATATACATTCATGATTATTAGCTGGTTCGGAAGTCGATAGACATTCATAAGTACTTCGCCAATTGCGAGAAAGATATTGCATTTTGAACCGTACGTGGCATTCAATAAAGTTACAAGTCGGGGAGACGGAACAAAATATATTCGTCAGTGTGATCCATCGAATACGTGTGCAAGAGACAGGCTTCGTGGTACATCAGCCAACAAGGCCGTACGAAAGGCCGTAGGCCGGTCTGTCGAACGAAAGAAGGAACACGCAGCGAATTGTAAACGCAACCTTCTTGGAGTCAGATATACAATTATACAACTACAAAAATTCGCTCTGCGTTAAACTCAGTTTGCTCACTGAATGAAAGTAAGAAAGACAGTAAAAAAGGAAAGGCGACAAAATTTTATATTTTTTGATCATGCCTATTTCATTGCATTTGTGAGAAGGTTGCGGATTGATCACTAATTCACTACTTCTCGGAAATGTCGTTTTCACAGATTCCGCGAAGGGAAGAAAGTATCAAAACAAAAATTATCGATGACAATATAATTCTTACTGGCAAGGTTCGTATTACTTCAGTACTCTGTTCGAATCATTGCGCCCAGTCAAGTAATCATCACGCGGTAGGATAGCGCGCTCTGGGTGCAAATTTTGTTGATATTACTAACTAAAATAATACACCAATGATCTCATTTTGAACCCTACCCTCGTCTGTAATTCCAAAACATGCCGACGCTTTGGTTTCTGCGAAGTCACTTGGCTGACTGATGATTTCACATCGGCTACCGCAAAACCTCAGGTTATTCCAGCAAGTTGACATGAAATCCGGATATTTCAGAGCATCAAAACAGGCTGTTATAAGTAGAGCCCGACCGATATTGGATTTCTGAGCCGATACCGATAAGACCGATATCCAGTACCTCCACCGATAACCCCGATATATTCAGCCGATATTCAAAAGATGTGGAATCTAGCTCAAGGCCAATATTTAACACCTCAGAGCATTTATTTCAACAACTTTACAGCCATTGATATGCTTGAACATGAAATAAATGATTTAGGGGCTATAAAAATATATCAAAAAAGCACCAATCCAGCAGTTGCAGATTACAGTTCACGAAGCACAATTTCTCGGCCCTTTCTCCAAGGAGTGAACTTCTGTGGTCTTCCATAAATGATCTATATAGTACTAAACACAGTGAGCAGTCTTTCACTTGGTACCATAGTTAGTGGCACAGCAAGAATTGGAAATCTTTCTTCATTTCGGTTCCACCGCTCCCATGCAGGGGATCTTTCCTTCATGGTTTCACGAAATATTGATATTCTTCTGGCAGTACACCTGGAGCCTTCAGCACATCATTAACAAATAGCTGAAGAGAATGAGCAACCCAACTCAAATTGTCCACGTCTGCAACTGCTCCACCCATCCCCTTAGGCCTTGACCATGACCAGCATTTCAACAATCAATTGATCAATAATAATTGGCCAATGTCATCATGGAATAAAAAATGTTCGTATCAATTATTGGCTTTACTCCACGTTTGCTTGATTTTCTTGCCCTCTATACTCGCATATTTCCTATCATGGTGGCCCCGCAGGCCTCAGTCAGACGACTTCATACATCACTGGTATAATTAGCTCTGTTGGTCTTGGTACCGAACCAATAGCACTATCTTCAGAGAAATGTTGGCGCTTCTTCGTTATACGATCAGAGAGAGCCAGTGTTCCCCCATGACACCAACAAATGTTTCACATGAACACGAACAAAAATTTATAAACGTCAAAATAAATTGTTTTTTCTGTGTGTGGTGGGGGTGGGGTATTAGGGTTAGGGAAAGGGGGATTGGATGCGGGTTAGGGCCAAGGTTGGGTATCCCAAGATTAGGGTTAGGGTAAGGGGGGATATTAGGGTTGGGGAAAAGGGGGATTGGATGCGGGTTAGGGCCAAGGTTGGGTATCCCAAGATTGGGGTTAGGGTAAGGGGGGATATTAGGGTTGGGGGAAAGGGGGATTGGATGCGATATCGCCCACGTTGGGAATCACTGATGTAAACAAAGAACAAGGCCGGGCAAGCTTACTATGAGCTCTTATGGAAAAAGGTTGAAAAATGAAGGTTTTAAGCAAAATTACGTTGAATTGGGGATGACTGGCCTTAATGAATAGTAACAGCGTAGAGCTAGTATGTAGTTGCAGCTCTTAGTCTAGGATGAACCAGTGTTGGGATGACTCGAGTCATGACTTGACTCGAGTCAGACTCGAGTCACCTTTTTCGTATGACTTGACTTGACTCGAGTCACTTTGCTAAAATGACTTGACTTGACTTGACTCGGCGTATCAGAAATGGGGATTGACTCGTGACTCGGAGCAAAATTCACGAGTCAATTTCAAGTCATCAAGTTATCGGTTTCGATAAAAATCACTGTATCTTGCATATGTTCGGATTGTTCGCAAAACGCTGGTGTAACCCGCGAAAGCGACCAATCATTCAATGATCGTGCGTTTAACTGAGCCTCCATTATTCTCTCACAATTAAATTGACCACAAACGAAGTGATCGAAGCTTGCAGCTTACGTTGTCGTAAACTAGTATAGTAAAGTAATTTAATAGCAACAGGTCTATTTCTGTTCTCTGTCTATACCTCAACCAAACCTCTTGTTCTATCGAAATTGAATTCGAATATAGTTTATATAGTCCTGAACCATTGGCGCATGCTGGAATTGTTGTATCATATCATTTCGTAAATGGGTAATGTATTGCATCTTATCAATTCGTTTCTCAATTCTCTATTTTGGCTGGTTACTATAAACTGAGGCTATGCAATTACTTACGTAGTTTAGCAGTTATACGTATATGTGACCGATACTGCGCCTTCTTGCGTGTATATTTACCTATATATTCGTTCATCGGCTCAAAATCAATGACCACTCAATCTGTATGGCAGAAAGCTAGCAAAATGCAATGGCGTAACCATGCCTCATACTTCGAAAAGGCAACTTGACTTGAATTGTGACTTGACTCGTGACTTGACTTGACTTGACTCGACTTGACTCGAGTCACCTCCAAAAATCGAGTGACTTGACTTGACTCGAGTCACCTTCAAAAATCAATTGACTTGACTTGACTCGAGTCAAAATGTGTAATGACTCGAAATGACTCGTGACTCGAAGGTAGTGACTTGATCCCAACACTGGGATGAACATGAATGGTGGCAAGTACGCATCGGCGTGCGGTGTCCAAATGCATAGATTTTTGACAACTTTTCGGATTAAGCGACGATTGTTGTATACTAGGCTTACCATATTTTGGAAATCAAAAAAAGCGGACACTTTTTCAGAAATTTCTGGGTTGCAAAACCGGAGTGAAATTCTCAAATATCGGTTAATTTTTCCCACTTTGTGATCGGTTGACTAAAAAAAAAAAAAAGGTCATCTTTTCCGCTCAGATCCCAAAATAACGTCAAAAAAGAGGACAAATCCTCTTAAAAGAGGACGTATGGTAAGCCTATTGTATACTATACTATAGGATTGTGGTAATGCGTATTTTGACGATTTCATAGGCTCCGGGTCTCGAGCGAAATTTTCAAGCATATCTCATGTTCAGAAATATATGCTATAAAATACAGCTGCTGCCACACATCACAATTTTGGTGTATTGATTATGAAACTTGAAAGCTATGGAATTTCTGGATTTGAGTGGAACAACATCTTCTTCTAACACCGCGGAGAAAGCTACGAAGTATTTCACGGGACGCTACGTACACGACTTAGGGACAAAGATTGAGGAGACAATCCACTCTTTGTGGAAGCAAGCAATAATCTAGTGAACTGCCAATGTCATCGCAACTTACGGAAAAGTGAGATATCACACTCACTGGAAATACACGTTCACAGAAAATCCATTATTGATTCGTTTTGCACTTGTAAGACGGGGTAAGTAAGGAATAAGACATTTTTTCAGAGACTCCTGCAATAGATATTGTAACTATGATTTATTTTCACATTCGGTTGTGATATATGCTCTCATGCATATGCATTGAGACCTGTGCTGTCGTGAGATCCATGAAGCACTTTGTAATAACAAGGCGTTGCTGGAGCAGATTGTTTCTGGCGAAAAGTGTGTGATGTGATAGGCCAAGGCTCGTTTATATACGGAGTATGTACAAAAACGCTTTTTCATGCTAATCTAATTTTTCGACTGTCCTTATTTTTGGGTCTATGCCGATGGCAATCCTGTCTATAGCAGTGGTTCTCAACCTTTTTCACCTCGAGGACCGGTAAAATTTCAGTTATTCCAGTTCCAGTTCCAGTTCCAGTTATTGAGAGCATAAACGTCTGATTTTCAAATGTCACTGCTCATTATTACGTCAGAGGTAGCCTATTAGCTTTGCTCGTCTTAGCTTGCATTACATAATCTGCATCAAGTTGAAGGCAGAATTTTATGTTCACTTTCAGTTATTCTCATATTATTATTCTCAAAACGGGCGCCAATCGCTATTTCACAATTCTTTACTGAACATTTTGACCTGCCGGTATAGCCATTGGCTTATATAGGCTACCTTGTTAGCGTGAGTTGTAGCTAGAATCCGGATCAAAACAGCAAAAGGTTCCCCCAACCAAAATTTTGTCTTGAGCCCACATAGGGTAGTCAATTTTGAAGTTGAAGATTTAATTTCGTCAATAACATTGGTAAGTGCATTATATTGCATTTTTAATCCTATCTCAGCGCCCGATGGCCATATTTACCCGAAGAGCGGGGGGTCGTAATTCATATAGCATAACATCTGGTATCTTGCAATAATTACTTTATTGTATGTTGTTAATTCGTGACCTCTGGTCTGTGATATAGCCAAAAGATATTGATTGTAGTGGCCCAATCAGCAGACTAAAAGAAAAACTTGCGTGAGAAGCACACACAAATTGTCATGTCTAATGGTCTGTGGGTGACCGGGTGGCATTTGCATCGTGGGCTCAGATAAGAAGGAATGAACTGTTAGTCACGCCCACATAGCGCGGCTATTAACAATGGACACATACCCTAAGTTTTTGCCAATGTCTTTCTTTAATAGCACACTTCGTGGAGTCTCATGTTGGCCGAAACTGCATATGTCTTTTGATGTGTTGAGGAGCGGTATTGACTGGCACCTAAACTATTGCGGAGTTGTAGCTATAGGCCCTCGGGAACATAGAGAAATCTTGGTATAATTGAACTTTTCAAAATTTTCACACCCCCCAAAATGGCTAAATCTGCCAATATCTCCTAAACTACAATAGCCCTGAATACGCCGTTGTGCTCATTCGATGTAACTTTCGGACTGCAACGATTTGCTGGTGTCCACACCATATACAACTTTATGATCCAATCTCGAGGACTCCTAACCGACATACTTTATCTATTGTTGTATCGTGCGTCCATCCTCAAATATTGAATTGGAAGTTCTAGGTTGACTGATTGTGGCTGCGGGTTTTAAAACCGGTATATTGTCACACCCGGATAACCAATGAGTCCCTTATAAGAGCATATACTGACATTTTTGTCATGGTACCGGTATTTAGAAATTGAATTTAAACCCAATCAAAGAAATTGGACCTCGTTCTCGTGTTCCATTTAATATTTCAGGATTCTTTCTCCTGATATTGTACGTGATGAGAAATAACGAAGCCCGTCTGACAGTGCGAAGAGAACTTTCAACCATTTATGACAAACTTGGATTTCGTAGCAGCAAAGAATCAAAGCGAAGCAGGTGAGAGTAAGAAAGTTGCAATTTACGGTGGTGCTCAAATGTCTCCCGGGGCTTGAAATTTTTGCACGATTTTAACTACAAAACCAGTCATAATGATATCGCGATATAGCAGTTTCAATATAATTCATAATTACTTTGCGTAAACATGAGACACTTATAACCACGATAACTTTAAAATACTACTCAACCCTGTAGAGCAGTGTTTCTCAACCTTTTTGTGCTCGCGGACCCCTTTCGGTCCCTCACGGACCCCGCGGACCACTGCGAAGTGTCAGTGCAAATGTAGCTCAATTATCGTGCAATCGTCATCAGTCACGTACAAATGATAACTGTAGGCATAGTGATAAACAGCAACACAATGACTATTCTTCAAAATAAGATCATACTATTCACGTACAAATTGGATCGACCTCTATGATTTCAAAGCGAATGCTGCAACTGCATTTCTTGAAATACGTGGTCGTGTCTTGAAAATTTGATATGAAAGAGTACCGAAATCCATTTCCACAACTAGGTGGTGACGGATGTAATATTAACGCGTAACGCTTCAGACGACACATTTTGGGTATGATTGCAAAAAATATGCCACCTAAATTGACAAGCATTTTTTTCCAATTAGCATATAGCGTCAAGCCTGGTCATTTCTATCTTGCAGATTATCTTGAAGTTATTATGGGCGAATGGTTATGTATATCACAGGAGAAGATGGAACAACAACAACTACAAAATATCTCCAAACAAAAATTGTTTCTATCAGCAGGCTATTGACAATTTAGCAATAAAAAAGAGTGTGAAGTGTGCACAGCAGTAGGATATTTCATCTCAGATGGCCATCCAGTTGATGTGATCTCTGGTGTTTTACTAGTAATGAGGCGAAACTGCCTCGTGATTTTCCGAATTAAAAAAAATACAAATTTGGTTATCAACTATTTTGAGGCTTCGCGGACCCCCTGAAAATTCTTCGCCGACCCCCGGTTGTGAATGAGAACCATTGCTGTAGAGCCTAGATTCAGTTAGAATAATGGAAACCTATGGCAAAGACAGGCGGAATCACATTGACTTGACTAAACGATAATTTAGCCAGTTAGGGCGGTAAAGGTTGCCCCATAAGAAAGTCCATACCTTGATATATTCCCACATATAATATTCGTATAACAAGAATCGGTCCTTTTTCGTTTTGAGCAATGTATTGCACTATTTCAATGTAGGCCTACCTCTAACCATGTTGCCCCCGTTTGTTAAATATACACACATACTTGACTTACTGTAACACGAGAGTTGTTATTATTTGCTAATATTTCTCGTTTACAGGGAATCCACAACGAGAACGACAGCGTACGGATCTGCCTTTCAACCCAGCATAGAATTCACTGACATTCGATCCAGCCCGCACCCTTCAAGAAGGAAGCACGCCGATTCTATCGGCGACGTGTCTCCGGACGCCTCTATAAGAAAGAGATCGCGAAACGAATACGGCGCCGATGTTGTAACGGATTGGAGAACAATTAAAAATATCGACGCGCAATGATGACAAGGACACTTACCAACAACTATATTAATGTCACTGTAACATCGCTGCAAAGCACGTCTTTTAATCACAGTACACACGCAATCAAATTCAAATGTTTTGAAGTAGTTTATTCATTCCGGGAGAAGATCCATAAACTGGAGTGAAGTTCAATTACAAATGTCCAGCCTACAAATGCACCAACCGTTATGAACGGCTCAGTCATCACAAAGAACATGGTAGTTATTTCACAAGCGACAGAGATTGACTGTGTTCAACACGATAGAGATAAGCAAATCTATGACGTCATGCGGTCATATCATATCACCAGGATAATCATTTCTAGCTAGGAACACTTTATGTTTGATGAAACGACCCTGGACAATGTCAGAATTACAAGATTAAGTAGCCCCGCACAGAGAATGCCTATGCAGTGATAGTGATTGAGAAATCTGCTGAACTATCGTAATAGAACCTATCATTATATTGAGCTTGACGCAGTCGGTTTCTAATTGTATTGAACCCATGGATCACGCATCACATCGTTATAGCTGTTGGAGTGTTGGTGCTGCAGTATTTGCGCCCAAATTTCTCGCGTGCCTTATGAATAGGTACTCTTCAGTGCCGCTGTACGCTGCTCATCGCCGATACGGGAAATAGCTGTTAGTACAGCTTACGGACACTATTTAGTAATCATCCTACGGTTGCAATATATGGAAGGAAACCATTAAGGATCAGCCAGTGTACCCAGCCGAAGTTCTACTTGCCGGTAGGGCTAGGCGCAATGATTCGAGTACTCGAATCTGAATCGAGTATTTTATTATTTTAGTGATTCGAGTCGAGCAGCAAACGACGATTTTTTCGAGTACTGAAATTATACGCTCCTCGCTACTAAAAGTCAATTTCTTAACGAGAATTATGGCTTAGATACTATTTTCGACTGTATGAAAGTCTTGAAACCTTGATTGACCGTATCACATCACAGGGGCGGGCAACATCGGGCGGGCGTTTTTGTGCGGCCCGCCGACAGTCTGCGGTCTTACGCGATGATGTGACCCGCGTCGCCGTCTACATGCATTTGGGCGCGAACATTTTTGACCATCAACATTAGCAAGACAAAGCAACGTTCGAATACAACTGATGTCCATCGCATTGGCGTAGCCAGGAGCGAATGAGGCCATGCCATACCCAATTTTTTTCGAGAATATTCGTAATATCAATAAATAGTAGTAATAGCTTCGCGCGATTTAGTATGTCTGCGTAGTGTCCTTATTGTGAGAATACAATATCATAGATACACCAGAATCGCCCGAGGCCGTTGGGTTGCAGGAGTTTTGAATGAAGCATAAGAATGAACCCGCCCGAAGTGAATAATCTGCGACAATATTCTTATGGCATGATCAATGTTCAAAATTATAATTACGTGCCGTAAATTTCCAAAGAAACCACTTGCTTATATACGCACCATTATCATTGAGCAAATTCATTCATTTATTCATCAGCCTACTTGACTGATGTGATCTGTATTGTTTTGAGTGGCGAACGATCTTCCAACATTTCGAACGGAACGATGGATGTGAATGGGAACCTTCATTCTTCTTTCGTGGCTTGATAAGGACGAGAGCTATTGAATAGAATGAGGATGAAAACGGCGTTGCGCACTGCGCATTGGAGTAGTGGACAGGATGATCGAGCCAATTCAAACATCTGCTACGTGTGTATCATATACTGCGCTCGCCATACAGTCCAATTTAATCCCTTGAAATTTTGCGATTTGTTGAACTGTAACTGCAGAAATGAGCGCTGTCGAGACCTTATCAGCTGAATTCCACGTTTTACCAAGTATACCCAATGGTTTGAAATTCGATATTGGTGCGCTCGCTACCAGTCCGTCCGTCCGTCGTCGATCAAGTTTAGTGGCATATGCAAGGCTCCCCTTCAAACGAATCGAATACACTCAGAATTAGTGCCACTGAGAATCTGGTGTTGCATCAATATTTGAGAACTTAATTCAACATCGTGCACTGTACTTGTACAAGTCCGTAACCAATTAAACTGCAAGCTCGCAACTGACATTGCGCGACAATACGAGTGTATCAAAGCAGACAAGAAGGAATATCGAATACACAAAATTGATGTTTACAAATTGGAAAGCGCGCATTCAATAACTAATTGCCCTCTTATATTCAACACCAGGGCAGGGTTCGGACATCGCAGTGACGAGCTCGCATGGCGACAACTTTATGCGGACTATAATAGCGATCTGGGCTGCTTCGATGCATTTCCCTATTTACGTTAGCAAATCGTTACTAGTAAACGATCGTGCGCTGGAATGAATTTCAATTCGTATGCATAAACGATAAAATACCGTCCAATTTGGCGCTACGATAAAAAAAAACATCAACAAAGAACGTGAATTTGCTCATCCAATTCATAATGGAGACGACGTTTCTCGGCGTGTGGCATTCGCTGATTCGCCCCTCCAAATCGACATGTGCACGCAGCAAAGTCACGTTTTTATCCTTAGGCGTCGCTTATATATTCGTCTCATTACTAGGCTAATTAGGCAAATTGCTCAGCTCACATAAGCATCAATCCCGTTTTGAAACATGCATGGTTTTCATTATTTTTCGAACCACATCGGTGTTGTGCTGATGACGAAATTGCGGGTATACCTATCATACAGTAATTACGGAGTAAGCGCGGCAAATCCAGCCTGACCACTGACCAGGTGTGGCAGTGTGGCACCTACCAACTATGTATGAACAATTTAGGGATGTTCAAAAATGACTTTTTTCTCAAATTGTACTGGATATACTCGATAAAATTACCTAATTGAAGCCTGCACACCAAATTTGATTCAATTCCAGCCAGTAGCCGCATAGCTACAGGAGAAGAAAGTTTTTTATTTATTACAATAAATAATTTTTTAACTTATTTTCTGTTTACCCCATGAAATTGTTACGGTTATCTATAAAAACGATGCTCACCAAATTTGGCTCATCTCCAACCAGTGGAAGCGGATGGAGTTAATGCCGTCGAAAAATTTTGGATTTGAATTATAAATAGCAGCCTATTTACGGTGGCCAATTCTTTGATTATTTATGATAAGTGTAGTAACGTGACTGACGGTCTGTCTAATATACGAGACGTGAGTTCTCAAGCAGCCATGTATTCAGTGACGACCAAGCACCGAAGCACCTGCGATGTCGTCACACCCTAGTGGCGCCATAGAGCTACCACTACATCCCCCTTCTCGGGACAAGCACAAATGCTTATAAGCAGCACAAACATATACAATGCAAGCACAGAATGAAGACAATAAACAATCCGAATTGAGGCAGTTAGCGGTACAAAGGTATGAAGCAATTGGCAGGCAAGAGGTGAATGAAGAACACAACATATTTACACACACTACTCCTATAACTACATCAGTACCCCTCGATGTATCTGCGAGGTGCGGTTCTGTTCCGATCCGACCGTCGGACTATCGCCGCCTCATGATGGTCATCACGATCGACACTAGTAGCGCTCGAACTGCTATCTCCTCCCTGATCGGGAAATTTGAAGAATTCAGCTGCCTCACTGGCGGTAATGTCGACGCCTTCTTGCGGGGCATTCTCCGTCTGGTATCTCCACACCATTCGGCGATTTCTTCTGAAGGAGCCACGCCCAGTTCTGATAACCAAGGATCTGGGTTGAGTGTCAGTGTCAAGTTTTTCCACAACACCTTGCGATTTGCAGTCCGGAATCCAGACGCGATCTCCCACCTTGAACTCATCTCCAGGTACTACTCTGTGTCTTTTGTTGTAATCACGAGTAACTCTGCGTCGGTAATCTGCTTCAGCTTTCTTCACGGCGGTTCGGTCGACAGACTTTGGCAGAAGATCGTCTGGATGACACGGTACTCTTGTTCTTAGTTTGCGGCCCATGCTCAATTCTGCCGGCGAGTAGCCGATAGCCAATGGCGTGTTGCGGTATGTGAGTAGCGCCAGATATTCATCGTCACATTTTCGCAGAAGGTTTTTGATGGTCTGAACGGCACGCTCAGCCTCCGAGTTCCCCTGTGGATATCTAGGGGAGGACATGATATGTTCAATTTTCCAGCTTTCGCAAAATGACGCAAGGTTGCGGGAAGAGAACATAGGTGCTCCATCGGTGACCAAAGTCTCGCAGATGCCATGCCTACTGAAAATCTTCTTGAATTTCAGAATCGTCTCTGCTGCGTTCACTGTTTTGGAGACTATGCAAATCTCAATGTCCCTGGAGTAGTAGTCAACGGCTAGCAGGTACATGGAATTCTGATATTGAAAGAAGTCGGCACCAACACGGGACCAGGGTCTCTCTGGGAAGGATGCTGACAGCATCGGTTCAACCTTTTCTCACTGATGTTCCGTGCACTTTTCGCAATTTCTGACGGTTTCTTCAATGTCCTTAGAAATTCCAGGCCACCAGCATGACTGTGATGCATTGAGTCGGGATTTTGTCACCCCTTGGTGAGCATCATGAAGGTATCTTAAAACGTCTTGGCTCAGCGTACAGGGGATCACCAAGCGATTCCCTTTAAGCAGGAGTCCTTTATAAGTAGATAAACAGGCTCTATCGTTCCAGTATGGCCTAAATGGGCCATGCAGCGTCTCTTTGCATTTCAGCCACCCTGAGGATACATATTGAGCACCCTGAGGATACATATTGCTGTCCGCAATCATTCAACTCGTCTGAGCGTTTACTGTAGTATGAGCTAACGACGATTTCAAAAGATAGAAAATCGTCAAATCTACTTGATCGAGAATGTCAATATCTTCCCTCGGCTCTACGATGCTAGCGTGAAGCGGGCCGTCCACTCCGATTTCAAACATCACACAATCAGCACGAATTAACAACAGAACTCGACGCTCAACAAGTTTGCCGGGCCTCAATTTTGCAACGATACTTCGGGGATTATCAGATCGTGATCGCACGTCCAATCCATGAGTCAAAATTGAGACAGGGATTGAGTGAACGAATATTAGCATCATGGCCTTTATAAGGGCTATGCTAGCATGTGGAACAACATCTCGCCGGCTATCCGACTGTCGTCAAGCATGTCGAAATACAAGCAATTTTTTCTAAGGGAATACTAGTCAGCCTTACAGATTATCGGACCAAGACCTAACGTATCGATCTCGCCTTCCGCCACATGCCACCTCATTTTGTCGCCTGCCTTTTATATCATATGCTTTACTTTTCACTCAGAGTGCATGCCTCTTCTCTACATCGCCCTGGCCCAGGTTGGAGTGTGATTTCAAAGACTATAGTCCTGTAGAATTTCCGGTCAACCTAGAAAAAATTCTTATAAAGACGTATTATATACTGTTGGAAAGATAATTTTATCAGCTTTTCAATGATGGGTTTTGTCATTTTTTTTTACCTTGGGGAAAAAAAGTTATGGGGGTAAACGTGCTAGGGGGTAAAACGCTATTTTGCCTAATATTTATATACAATTATAAGCTAAAATACGATACCTTCGTTAAGAGAATACAACACCATGAATTGAAATATGACTCTCAGCAAAGCATACTAACAATCGAACAGCAAAAAATGAAACATAACTTTGATAGGGGGTAATTATCATACGTTAAGGGGGCGAAAGTTGACCGAGACGGAGATAACACTGGTTTACAAATTTCGAAAAAAAAATTGCGTCAAAAATTTTAATGATTGATTTTAGCCGAATTTATGGTTGCTGAATTCGATTCAGTGCTATAATAATGTCTCCATCACGTCAGATTTTTTCCGTATTAAATTTTGTCATTTTCATAAATTAATCAAATTTCAGCTTTCGTTAGTGACATCAGGGTTAGCGTACAATAGCAACAGATCAAATATTGTTATTGAAATCATCTATCATGAAACCTGGGTTGTTGTAATATAGACTGAGTGAGTTTTCGGTGAACTTAAATACAGTGATTATCTATCATCGTTCAATCAGAAGTTCTTTTCGATCCATAAAATTACAATGGTCAACAAATTAAAAAAAACACCAAATTCCATACTGGAACAGAGGCAGAGATGTTTTAAATGGGTGTCGAGGCTTTTTTTTTCCAATATTAAACGCCAGTTCTATTTACAAAAATCTTAACATTTTTGGCGGTTTCTGATTTGCCGTAATATTTTACTATGAACTTGAGCAGCGGTTCTCAACCTTTTTGTATTCGCAGACCCTTTTTGGACCATCACGGACCCCCAGCATTCTATATATGTAGAAATTGGGTTGACTTTTATTATTTCAAAGCTGCAACTGCATTTTTTGAAATACGTGGTCGTGTCTTTTCTGCGCCTTCGATTTGATATCAACGAGTGCTGAAAATCCATTTAGACAAAGAAAGATGGTGGCGAATGTAATAATAAGGCACAACGCTACCGGTGACACATTTGGGTATGGTCGCAACAATGATGACGCCAAAATTGACAAACAATTTTTTTATTAAACATATAACTTCAAGCCTGTTAATTTATATCTAGCAGTTCATCTTGAAGTTATTAGGGAAAATGGTTATATAGGCCTATATCACAGAAGAAAACGGATTTTTGCAAACATTTTGAAGTCTGCGTGATTGACTTTACTAATCCAACCATTTATTTTTTTGGCAATGCACAACAATACACCTCTATACAGCCAAATATTTGTATCAGTGGGCTATTGGCAATTTAGCAACTAAAATGAGTCAACACAGCAGGATATTCCATCTCAGGCGGCCATCCTGTTGATGTGAGTTCAACTGTAATGAAGCAAAACTGCCACGTGATTTTCCTATAATTTGAAAAATATAAATTAGGTAATCAGCTATTTTGTAAGTTTAGTTTAGAGGCTTCGCGGACCCCGACCCTCGGTTGAGAACCACCGAACTAGATTTTGTAGAAGTGATTGGCGTTGCTACTCAAGTAACTTCCTATATTTTCTACTCAATTAACAGTATAAGTAGTAATTTCTAAGACACGTGAAAACTACTTCATGTGGCAGAAATAACTAAGTATATTTGGTCGGGGAGAGGGTGGTCGCATACTTTCGAAATTTAGTCGGAGGTGGCTACATACGAAATCGCAACATGTATCTTGTCGGCTAACGCAAAATGTTTATAATGACACAATACCCATTGGTAGAATATTCGTAAATATATTCAGTTACCGTGCTTTAGGGGCTGTTAAGGCTACTACATTTATGAAATCATATACAGCCAACATCGTTGCGGAGCGTACCTTTGTTTGGAATACACTCGTGTTAAAATTAATTACTGGGTGCAGTACCAAATCCAAGGTGGGCAGATATCTCCATGACATTCCCAGCTGATTTACTAGTCACACAGAGCACTAAAACAAAACCCAATACAAATAATTTCCCGTATTGCCAATCACAGATGGGAATTCGGATTGCGTACATCTGATTCGAAGCACATGGTGTGAACCCTTCTCCGATGGCTGATATAACAACCTTGATTTAACCCTAATATGCCACATGCAATTAATATATATATGGGATTGAGGCGCAAAATATTTCCAATAGTAAAATCACAACTAGAAAACAGCGACCGGACTTGGACCTCTAACCAGGACCGTAACTGCCGCACCCCAAATCGTCCAATTGGGGGTCCCAAGCTCGAAAAGGGCCCGAAATTATGTCGGTGAATGAACATAAATTATTTATAGGCCTACATCAATTATTGACAATTTAGGCAACTCATTTCAATTTTTTTCGCGCTTGACGCGATTTCATGTTGCCAAATTTTTGAATATTGAGTACCGTTCCGCACGAAAAAAGCATGATTTATAGAAAATAAAAATAGGCATTTCGGCATCGACCATTACCACGCCGCGATGCGCGAAAACATAGGAAGTATTTGCCAATATGGTACTCCGAAAAGTGTGCCAATAGGTCGCCTGCGAGAAAACCTTGACCGTGGTAATCTGAACCCCACAGGTCAAATAACATTTCTCAGAGAAAAATTATTTGCCAGTTAAGAAATATCAATTCTCGATAAAGCCACCACAAACGTTTCTTGGATCTCGCATGGTTTCTCAATAAATTACGGCATGTTGTGTGGATATGGCCATTTTCTTAATTTTCTGATAAGTTGCGATCAGCGTTTCACAATCCAGTTTCAAAGCATGATCAATTATAGTGTGCAAAGTAGGGTTGCATTTAAAACAAACGGCGTTTTAAAATACTTTATTAAAACATATTTTAAACAAAAGCCTTAAGAAAAAAAACAAAATTGTATTTTTTCAAGTTGTAAAATTATACCATAATTGTGTAAATACTTACCAAAAACATCTTGTATGAACACACGGACAATTACCACCCAATTTAGCCGACGCATATCGTTATGGGATGGTTGGAACCCTCAAAATAGTCGGTTCAACAGTTGCAGTACATATATTTTGTCAAAGGGGCTATATTTACCCTATATTTTCAATGGTCAATTTCAATCCATTATGACGTCACAATTGAATATTCGTGACGTCGTGGCTTGAAAACAAAAAACAATAAAAAACATGTTTTAAATTAGGGCCTTGTTTTAAACATGCTTGTCTTAATTGATTTTTGTTTTAAATGCAACCCTAGTCTAAAGGATGTGTAGTACTATGACTCTCGCAGAAATAAGCTCCAACATGACACAGTGAATCCCCGGTCCGATAGCCTTTTCTACACTTAACACAAATTGCTGTTTCTTTTTGACTAAGCACTATTTAAAAAAACAAGCAGGGCAAATGGAACAAACCATAGTAAGTAAACAATAACATAATGAAGTTATTACGAACAACGACAGCTCAACTGGGCCCCCTCCCCCAACGCCCCCCTCCCTCCGCCTTGCTAACTCTTTCTCGTTGAAAGAGATATATCATTCTACTGTCATTTTCATTGATAGCTTCTGCATCTATATCCTGCTCTTCTGTTGATAATTCATTACTTTCTAGCCTTTTGTTCATGTTTATGTCAATTTTTTCCCTAATTTCAATTTCTACCCCTTCGCACGTTTTTGGTCATAACTTTTTTCCCTCAACGTAAAAAAAATGACAAAACCTATCATTGAAAAGCTGATAAAATTACCTTTCCAACGGTATATCATACGTCTTTATAAGAATTAACACAATGAAGTTATAACGAACAACGACAGCTCTACTGGTGCCCCCCCTCCCCCAACGTCCCCCCCACCCCGTCTTGCTCACTCTTTCTCCCTGAAACAGATATGTCATTCTACTGTCATTTTCATTTATAGCTTCTGCATCTATATCCTGCTCTTCTGTTGATAATTCATTAGTTTCTAGCCTTCTGTTCATATGTTTATGTCAATTTTCCCCCTAATTTCAATTTCTACCCCTTCGCACGTTTTTGGTCATAACTTTTTTTCCCCAAAGTGAAAAAAATGACAAAACCTATCATTGAAAAACTGATAAAATTACCTTTCCAACGGTATATCATACGTCTTTATAAGAATTTTTTCTAGGTTGACCCATTTTTAGACCAAATTCTACAGTACTACTACTCCCTTAAGTCGTTTCGACAACGTCCTTTCTTTTCATTGTATCGCAGTGTTAAAATTATATAGATATTAATGAACTGATACTATTCTTGAGATTACCACCTCACAGCATATTCGCGGATTTTTCAACAGTGACTCGACTCCCGAATAACCCGTTTGAACGTCCGGATTGCGTACTGGGCGTCATTTATGGCGATTTTCGATTGACCATGTCCAGTCACTTGGCCTAGCTGTCACAGCTGTAGAGGTGGACGACTGGGCGAGTTTCCAAATATGAGGACATTCTCGATTTACTGTAAAAGGACGACATACGGTAACCATCGCTGAGTAAACGATACCTAGCTTAGCTGCAGAATCTTTGAGTAGGTAAGCATAGACAGGAATTACAATCAATTTTTGTTGTTTCAAACCCTAACACCCCTGGCCCTACATCTTATTACTTACATAGAATTATATCAGAATGAATATTCCAGCAAAAAAAATATATTCATGATGAATAGTCTACAAATACATCACATTTTGCTGAATCAGCATCGTGCAACATATCACCATATACAAAGACTACCCGTCACAATCATAAAGAAATTATCACCATATCAGAGAAATGAAAAAGGAAGGAAAATAGAAGACAACAGCAGAACACATTTGTGGAAAGAAAGGGAACGCTTCGTCCCAACGAATTTGACAGTACAACAGCGCCAGTGACTCGCCAACCCTCCCACATTTCTGTTAGACCCTGCAAAAGGAAAAAGTTCTGTAATTTCCAGAGCATGTCATAGTATTCATCATTGGTACGCAAGTAGAAGTAACAAAAAATTCTACTAGAAGTAGCGATTTGCAGGTAAGTTAAGAAGTATTCTAGACCTAGCCTTGCCCAGGAAACCGAAAACTGTCAAGTACAGGTAGTCTAAAACAGTGGTTCCCAACGTGGGCGATATCGCCCCCCAGGGGGCGATTTGGCGATCTAGGGGGGCGAAAATGACGAAGGGGGCGATAGGGGGGCGAAAATGGACAAAGGGGGCGATGGGGGGCGAAAATAGCGAAGGGGGCGACTTTTTTTTTTAGTCAACCCGCCGGTGATTACAGTCTGTATGCCCAATTATCGGTGCACAAAATTTGGGGGGCGATGATCGGTGTTGACCTTGAAAAGGGGGCGATCGGTCGAAAAAGGTTGGGAACCACTGGTCTAAAACATAATCACTTGTGAAGGTAACACAAGTAGGCGAAATCCACTTCGATCGTACTCGAGCAGAAGTAATGTCATAAATTTCCGCTCGCGTACGAGTAGCGATTTCCGAGTAAGTAAAAAGTAAATATTCTATGACTATTTTTGCCTAAAACATAACCATGTGAGGATGAAGTGCAAGTGGGCTATATCTACTTGAGTAATTAAAAACTGACCACCTATGATTATCACTATCCATAAGGAAAGCCAGAATGAAAACCAGTGGGAAATATATTCATATGAAATGAACCCAAATATTTTCGGCTGACACTCGTCAGGGGTAATCGTCAGCCACTAGTAGAGAATTGGAAAGAACATTGCATATCAACAATCGAATAGTATATTGATATTGAAATGAACCCAATTATTTTTGTCTGACAGCTAGCTGTCAGGGTTAATCGTCAGCAACTAGTAGAGAATTGGAAAGAACATTGTATATCAACAATCGTATCACAAAATATGAGGTCAACAGCATGAGATTTCGAATAGAGAGTGTTCAGTGTACGATTTTTAGATGGTACATGAACTCCTTTTGTTGACACAGCCTTGGCTGATAGAAGTCGACTCCATGGCACACAAATGAAAATGTGAACGGGGCCCCTCCCAACGCCGCACAATCTGTCGTCTCAATAATTTTTCGCACAAGAGGGATTATTCGACAGATGTTTGCCCATGGCTGAATTTGTGGACTTTGATTGCTCAGCCTCAAGCTTGAGGGGATCGTATCACAAAATATGAAAGGAATCAGCTTGTTGGCTAAATGATGATAAACGAATAGACATCTCTACCTAGAGTCCTCCACCAGATCCAATCCTACGTTACGCCTCGTTTGATGCAACAAGTGAATCGCAAATCTTAATCAGTTCCTCTTTCTCTCTCCGAGTGCGATCCACTTCTTTCTGTAAATTCTCAATCCCCAGCGCTGTGGCCCGTGATTTAAGTTTAAATTGATTCATCTGAAATGAAGATCGATGGGTTTCTGCCATAGGTGGCTTCATGAGCAAGGAAGACTTGGACAACTAGACAATTCCAATTGTCTAATTCAGGGGTTCTCAACCTGGGGGGCGCGCGAAATTTTTTGTCAATTTTGTCAATGTCTGTATAAATTGTGACAAAACATGTGTTTCACAACCATTCTGAAGAGACGATAGTTGAAGATGAAACTTAATTCGTATTCTAGAAAGCTTGCCAAACTCAAACTCCAGTAGTCGCGCTCAACGGAGTATAGGCTGACTTCAACTCCATTTGAGCAAATTTTTGATATTCTTTGAAGATATAGAGAAATTCTTACGTGCAAGTCATTCACTACTTTATAGCTTTGGCAGTAGCCTAAATCTCTGTACGCTAGGTAGCTGTTGTTGATAGCTGGCAAACTGCACTGCCTAAGACAGACTTGGTTGCGATACAGGTTGCCGGGTTTCGCCCTCAATTTGGCTATAACTCAACACAATTTAATTCATTTCCAAAACTGATCAAATTTAGCATGGCAGGACAGAACGACGCCGTGCTCTCTGTAGTCACTACCAGCATCAGGATTAGTCTCAGTGCAACCTACCTTGAAATTAATTGCTGTCCTTTTCAATGTTTTTTTGTTATTTTCAAACAAGTTTGGTGAAGTTTGTCAGCAATGTAAAAGACTAAACAACTGGAATGTGGATCCAAAATTGGCGTAAGATATACCTTATGTATACTATTAGATCAGTGGTGGGCAGCCTGTACGGCCGCATGCGTAGAAGGGAATTTGTGCGGCCACCGACGCCTAATTCAATTAGTATGTGTTGTCAGCCGTAGACATGCAAATTGCAATTACGAATTCACTCCCGAATTTTCGAGAGATTTTATTTATTCTTGACATTTTCTTCGCGCTCCGCGCAATTCCACAAGACTTCATTTTACGATTTTAATGCAGTAGCACCCTTCTTAATTGGAGCAGGAATGGGAATCCCCAAGAAATAACAATTCATTCGCGGCTCTTTAAAAAATTTTCGCACTCGGCGCGACAATATGCACTATTCATGCAACTATTCATAACATTGCCACTCGCGATTTCGGTGCGTACAATAGGCTGTTGTGAAAAGTAGAATAGTCCGCTGTTCACCGGGAATGGATATGGACAGTTTACCATAGGTATTTTGCGTCCAGATCGTTCATTGCGGCTATGCCCTGGAATGCGGCCTTAGGCTAGATATGTAATCGAAATGCGGCCAAGATTAGCAAGAAGGTGCCCACCTCTGTATTATATGATGTGCTCTTTTTGGCATGACGATAAATGTAAGGGGATCAGGGGGGGCGCGACTTTTTTAACCATGGCCCGGGGGGGGGGGGGGCGCGGGTCAAAAAAGGTTGAGAACCGCTGGTCTAATTAGAGCGAAATGTCAGTACTCAGTAGCCTAATTTTAATGTAATTTGTGAAATGTTTCTATGCTTTAGTTTTAATTCTGATATAATGTCCGGTTTTCCTGAAAATGTTTCTGGACAACATTATAGTGCGAAAACAGCCAAGCTCAGTGTACAGATCTATGCTTTCTATTCTTATGCTTATGACGATAAATTCTGATTTGATATGAACTAAGTTTGATTTTCGTTGTATTTCTTTCTTATCTGAGATTAAGTTCAATTTTCAAGTTTTTGCAAATTGAGTAATTCTAATTCTAATCTAATTTGGAGAAACTGAAAATTTCCGAGTTGTCTTAACACTGGTCTGTACAGGAGAGTAAGCAAAAGTTGGGCATGAGCAGTTCAAGATATAGCCTATGGCACATGATTTCAATAAAATACAGACCAATGTCAAAATTGCAAATTACTTCGCTAATCCTACATTTAATTCGATTAGGACAACACTGCATGGTATTACTGGTATTACTTTACCTGCGTTGAAAAATTTGCTTCGACTGAATTCTTGTCCGCATTCATCTTGATTATTTCTTCTTTTGTGCTCGCATTCAAATCCTCGATTTTCCCTTGAATTGTGGAGCGTTTCTCTCTGTTCACAAGAAAATGAATGACCATGACAAAATTTCGTTCCATTAGAAGATTGAAAAAACGGCCTTTGGACCAGATTTGGGCGACTAGATTGTTGTAAGGCCTAATCACACGAACTAGAACAGAAGCTAATTTATGAAATGTCTAAATCTAATCTAATTTCTGGATCCCCTGAAAATGCTACAGGAGAACTGTATAGTGCAAAACGAGCCAAGCTTGCTATACAGACATTTGCAAGTCTATGAGCTGAACTTGATTTTTGTTGCATTAGTCTCAGATTTCAGAAATTTGAATCGTAATCTAACTTTAAAAAAGCTGTATTACTAATTTAAATTCTAATCTAATTTGAAAAAAATGAAAATTTTCCACTTTTCAAACTTTGCTTTGAACACCAAATACCATTTTCTACATTTCAACAAGAGAGCAGCATTCGACCCAAAACCTTTTCATGCTTCACACTGCAGGCACAAACTGATCGAGGAGGAAAGATACTGTTTAGCTACGTAAAATTTGAAATCGTGACAATTCTTAAACAGCCGCTTTTCCACAAAACTATTTTCAGACATCCAACTTTGAGACCATATCAATTTCAGAACGCAGTGTACCTTCAACGCAAACTACTCTTTCGCAAAACACTACTCAATTCCCATCGTGGGTAATAACTTGCACAAATTCATTACAAAAGCATACTACCTCAAAACTTTGGCGTGTTCCTTTAGCTTCGCTTCGTTCGCCTCATGGTTGGCTACGCTTGCCTCGAGAGTCTCCATCTTACGAAACAGATTGCTCATCCTGTTGGTGATATCTTTAGTCCCGACGTTCAGCATCTGGTGTTCTCCTTTTTGATAACTCATGTGCTCCTCCAGCTCAGCCCGTTCCGCGGCCAACAGTTCAGATCTTTCGGCGCAACGTTGTTGTAAATCATCCAGAATAATTCTTAACTTGATCCGTTGATCGACAAGCGATTTTATCTGCGCCTCAGGGACAGCGCTCAATTTTCTCCATTTTTCTTTACATTTTGTCAAGGCGTTTTGTAAATCAGCTTCCGAATATTTCAGCACCTCTATGATTCCGGTACCGGTATCATTGCTTTTTTCATGTGTTACATGCTCAAGTGATGATACACTGCTGGCACTACCGGTTTCTGAGACACAAGATCCTTGCTTTTTATGTTCCACAGCTGGTGCCACTTGTTCGCATTCAATTCGAGGTGGGCTGTCGCATAATAAGTCTGGTTCCCTATCAGGATCCTTTGTCTCTACATCTTTAACCTCGTTCGCAGCTGGTGTCACCCTCCCGGAAAAGTCAATAATATCAGATTCACGACCCAGAAGCCAAACCGACTGTCTGTTTCCTAAACCTTCCAACAAAGGATCGAATCTGATGTATAGCGACTCCTTCTGAAGATCAGCCGATATGGTGCCAGAAGTTTTATTTTCAAGATAATCCAAGTCTAGATGGCCTTGATCGATGATTTTAGCGCTGTCTACAAAATCTTGGTCATCAAAAACAGAATCAATGGGCCGCAGAGCAAATTGAGACTGTGCGACTTCACATTTCGAAGGGGTAAAGGTAAATATATTATCTTTCAATGACTCAGATCTGTCTGGAATTTGACTGTTTTGCTTCGATATTGGATCGAAATCAAGTTTGACAGCACCCAAGTCAACGTTAGGTTCATCTTTATGTAATTCACTTTTGCTCAGTTGCGATGGTGCTGAAATTTGCTGTTTTGATATTGGATCAGAATCAAGTGTGACTGCGTCCAAGTCTACGCTAGGATGTTCTTTCTGTGATCCAGTATCTATTTGTTGCGATACTGCGTTTGGTAGGGAAACGGTAACAGCTGCTGTATCATCAATATGCTGTGCGCAAGATGCCGTCATATTAAATTGCGTTGATGCAACGTCGCAGTCAAAATGATGCATTTGAAGAGTTGATATCGTGGTTGTTGGTTCGTTTTTATTCTCTGATAGCACAGTTTCCAGGTTCGCAGATTTTGCAGACAAGATATTCGAAGGTTCAGATCTGGCAGTATTAGACTCACTGACGTCCACAGCTTTAGAAACCTCGGAAAGAATTTCGGCAGCAAATTTTTTGCGTTCTTCGTGATCCAATTTTGTGATGACTTCGACTCTGTCGCGCCAACGTGATTTTTCGTCCAACTGTCCAAGACTGTCACATCCCGGATCACAAATTTTATCCGGCAGACTGCAGTTTTCCTTGATTGACGACAGTTTCTCGGTTGCTATGTTATTAGAAGCGTTTTTGCTATGAAATTTAGCGGCTTCTTTTCTTACTGGCAGTTTTGACTTGATGAATGTATTCTCCTCCCCTTTCATCTTCATGCCAGGTTTTAAGCACAAATTTGTAGGAGTCAACCCAGATTTACACGCTGCGCTCCTTGCTTTGATCAAGTCTCTCAAAGGCGTTCTCTTGGGTGTCTGGAAGCTCACCTTCCGATTTTTCTGCACTGGTGTCTCCAGCACGATGAGATCCTCCTTTTGTGATGCTTTTAGGATGGAATTTGGCATCTGTAACGGAGACAACTCGAGTAAATCTCCATTAGCAAGTCTGGGTGCGACTTCCAAGTTTTCCATGATTGTAGCCTACTACTGTTCCATGCGCAAGCGAACAAAAATGAACAAAATTCTAAATCTGTATAGTTATAAAGTTTTCTCATTAGATTAAGGATTAATCTAATGAGAAAACTTTATAACTATAATAACTATAATCATATTTATTTGTCCCGGTTTGGTGTTACACCTATCGGGATTCCATATTCCACTAGCAATTCGTTGTTAAGTAGCATTACTAGTTCCTGAAGTGTATTTCTAGACTGGTACTGCGCATGATCAAGATTTGGAATTGTTGTGAAATGCGTGAACATCAAGTTATGGATTAAATGCCTTCTGTAAATATGACACCCCTGATAAAGTGGGGCTCACGAGACGATTTCATTGGGTCCGCGACAGCCTCTGGACCAAATTGCTACTAAGCAGGAAAACGTCAAGTTGAATTCAGCACAAGGCCACTAGTGAAATTGTTTTACTTTTTAAGCCAACATATGAGCCAAAGTGAAAAACATACCGTATCAAATTCATCAATTCAACTCAAGTCCATAGCAAGCGGACTTGGTGATTTATTTTTCGTCAGCGGCTACCCGACCAGTCAAAACAGGTCAAATTTGACTGTACTTTACCAAAGTTTAGTGCGGTCCGGATTCGCCATAGTTCGGACATATCTGAATATGTTTGGCCATTAATTGCTCAGTCAACAAGCGCACATTTTTTAGTCACAGGCAACTTTTTCATAGGGGGAATTTTAGCTCAAATATCGGCCAAGGGGGGCACGAGACGAAAAAGGTTGGGAACCACTGACATAGATCAATGTTTCCGTTCACTTTTTCGAGCATTTTAGATTTGCATTTGTTACTACATATATTTAGCTGTGTTACTCATCAATCGTCTCAAAACTACAAAGCAGTTACCTTTCAACCCTACAACCTCCACCTCCCCCAATCGCTCATTTCATTCTGAGCCCCCCTCTCTTGAGCAGGGTGGACGGAAATACTATAATCACATGATCTTACCCGGTATGTGTCGTCTGCCACCGCGCTGTCATCGGACAGGTCCAGGCTGCGCAACTGAGCGGCCGACGATCTCCGCCGGGCCTTTCCTCTGTTGGGGGCCGGCGTGAAAAACGCCCCAGGAGTTCTGGAGGTATCGTACGGGGCTGCTAACGGAAATTACACCGATCATGTGACGCAATAGGTCATGGGGTTGGGACTTGGAGAGATTGAATACGCACTTTTTACGTGACCGCGAAGGAAATAATTCCAGTTACACATATCAACACAAATTATTTTAAATTAGCCGACAAGTCACTACTGTTTGGAATTGATAGTGTATGGTGTTAGCCTTCTGCTGCGTGCTTTGGATAATACGCTGAATATTATGCTAAAAATAATTTTTAACACATTGAGTAGCAAATACTAGACTCAAAATCATCAAAATCAATACTTGAATCGCCATAATTGATTTTTTCGAGTAATTATGTCATTTCCACTGTGATAAGGCAAATCGAGGTCACAGGTATCCGCTATGGCAGTGGTTCTTAAAGTATGGGTCGCGAGTCGCGACCCAAACATAGGTCGCGACGGTACCAGAGCGGTACTTTAATATGTATGTAATATTAGTTGAGCTCATTGCAACAACAAAATATGTTCGCTTTTCGCGCAATTTACTGTAGTTGGTTTGAGCATATCAGAGGTCACTGAGTTTGGTACCACGGCCAATAAGCGAGACACGCGGAGAAGTCGCCACCACAACATGACTTGATCATGAAAATGTGCCGACCTTTGTATTAAACAAATTGATTTGAATTCATGATAAGATTTGTTCAACATTGGTTTCTCTGGAAAACACCGTCGGAGACCTGGGACGCTTTAGTGTAGAGTTGTACAACGTGCGGTTGCCGATTTATGAGGCCAAAACCCGTCCACGCTTGGACACATGGATATATGGCGTTGGGCCAACATACGGCTGGGCAAAGTGCGGTGCCAAAAAGTTCGGTGGCGATAATTAGGACCATTTTTATATGACCTTAAAAAATCAATTATATGACTTTATTTTTGGGAAAATATGACTTTATATGACTTTATGCGAAAATCGTGTATTTTTACATGTAACCAACGTCACTCATGGAGCTGACGAGTAAAACATGAACAACATAACAGTAATACACATCCATTTTTATTTAAAACCACTTTTGTAGTACAGTTTCATGTAGTGTGGAATGTTGGAGTCTTTAAAGTTACGATTTGGACGTAAAAAAAATGACTTTAGTAAGGAAAATGAGCGCTCCACAGACGCTGATGTTGGTTGACACTTCTGCAGTTTTGCATACAGCGCTGGTGAAATGTCTTGTCTTTGTAGCTCCATAATTTGTTTCACATCGTTTTTGTCCAATCGCTTCTTAATGTAATTTTTGAGCTCAAGCGGATCTTTTCCGAAATCGAGGGCATTTAGATCAGCATGAGCCTCTTTGATAGTGTACGCACAACTTTCCATTTTCAGTATCAAGTTTGAAATATCTTTGTAGTGGAGGCATATTTCTAAAGAGACTCTTTGGGGTACAGAACTTTAATTTACATTTTAATAATATATTCATATTAAAACCCGAAGCTTTTCGAGCTGACACTTATCAAGGGCAATCGTCAGCAAATGGAGAATTTCAAAAACATGCATCTAGCTACATTGCATACAACCAATTACGACGTCATAGAAACAAACAACATGAAATACAGGCAAACCGCGAGCGCAGCTAGTGGACAATTTTCAGATTCACTAAAAATTCCTTCTGCTGACACAAGCGCGGTCGGTGGATTTTAATATAAGTCGATTCCAGTGCAGACAAATGGAAATTAGTGCGGCCTCTACCTAATATCGAAAATCTTTCATCGCGATAGTTTTTAGCGCAAGTTGCATTCTCAGCCAAATGCTTGCCGATGGCAGAGTTCATAGCCATGATTTTAGCCAATATATTTGTGGGATTTCATGAAAACAGACTTTTCGCCGCAGATGAAACCAAGCCTCCATTCATGTACCGTCGCTATGTCGACGACACCTTCGTTATCTGTCAAAATGAGACGGAGTTCGATGATTTCTTTGTTAACTTGAATTCTCTACACTCGTCTTTGAAATTCACATTTGAAAAAGAGCGTGCTAACTCGTTACCATTCTTAGACGTTCTGGTGGAAAAACGGGGTATTAGCTTTGTCACTTCGGTTTACCGGAAGCCAACGTTTACAGGGCATTACATACGCTGGAATTCTTTTAGCCCGAATCGCCGTAAATTAAATTTGATTGGCACATTGGTGCACAGAGCCTTGATGATTTGTTCGGATATAAAATTAAACGCGGAGCTAGAATATATCCGCAAAATTCTAATCGGTAACGGCTACCCCGAACACATCATCAAGAGTTCTGTGGACAGAAAACTCAGTAATTTCAATCCCAACAATTCACAAAACACGAACACACGGTCTGAGGAAAATGTATATATACATTTGCCGTGGCTGGGCCCAATCTCTTCCCGGTTTGAAAAGCAATTGATTTCTGCTGTAAATCGCTGTTACGATAACGTAAAAACTAATGTTGTGTTTACCACCAAACAATTGCTTCCTGCAACGCGCATAGATGTTCTTCCTGGTTTTCAACAAAGCAATATAGTCTATGATTTCAAGTGCCACTGTGATTGTCGGTACGTGGGAAGAACAACTCAGCGCTTGCAGGAACGCATCAAACAACATGTCCCCAGCGTTATTAGATCACGCATATTGGACTCTCGCGAAGACGCAGCCGTAACTGATCTTCGATTACTAGAACGTAATCAGGCCATGGCTATGAACTCTGCCATCGGCAAGCATTTGGCTGAGAATGCAACTTGCGCTAAAAACTATCGCGATGAAAGATTTTCGATATTAGGTAGAGGCCGCACTAATTTCCATTTGTCTGCACTGGAATCGACTTATATTAAAATCCACCGACCGCGCTTGTGTCAGCAGAAGGAATTTTTAGTGAATCTGAAAATTGTCCACTAGCTGCGCTCGCGGTTTGCCTGTATTTCATGTTGTTTGTTTCTATGACGTCGTAATTGGTTGTATGCAATGTAGCTAGATGCATGTTTTTGAAATTCTCCATTTGCTGACGATTGCCCTTGATAAGTGTCAGCTCGAAAAGCTTCGGGTTTTAATATGAATATATTATTAAAATGTATATTTCTGTTAACTGACTCGTCAACTTTGGATCGTTCACTGAATCTTTGACGCTCTTCATGATAACTCCTTCAGCTTCCCGTGCGTTGACTATTTCTTTCACTTGTGGAAGTCTCTGAACTTCAAATGACGTCCCACTTCAGTGCACAGAAGTAAAACAGATTGTGTAGCAACACAATGCAATGTGTGACCTAATAGGTCTGCGACTGTAATGTTATGTAGGCTAACCTTACAGTTTGCCTTCGTTCAATCAGAAATTGCCTTGCTTTCTTAGTGCGTGATTGCTTCAATTGGCACTTTTTATTTAAAGTATACAACAATATGACTTTATAACTCAAATATGACCTAACCAGGAAAATATGACTTTATATGACTTTATAACTTTCTTAATATACCCCATATGGATGCGGTTTTTGCGTTAAAATTGATTTCACGACTTACTGATGCATAGAAAAAAATATGACTTTAATGACTTTAAATGGCCCTAGCGATAATTGACCGTCGCTGGGTGGCCAAACCCTTCGTTATTGATATAATTGGTCGGCACCCAAATGCATTCATTTTGGTGTGTGTTGCTTGGGTCGCGAGATACCTCTAAAAGCCAGATTTGGGTCGCGGTCTAAAAAGTATAAGAACCACTGCGCTATGGAAAATAGCCTTGAAACACTCATCTTCTCGAATCATTCCAATTAAAACTCGAGTCACTATGACTCGGACTCGACGCTCTACTCACTGACTCGGACTAGTCTCGGTGGTGAATTGAAAATGACTCGACTTGACTCGAGTCAAAACTTTGAAAGTGAGACTGACTTGTGACTCGGAACCTTGTTACTTGGTTACAACCATGATCAGCGGATATGCCGTATCTGCGTAGTTGCGATCAAACCACAACATTGTTACAAAGAGCAATGAAAAAAGTGTGGCTAAAAATTACCAAATCGTCTTTAATGTAATATGCATTTCATTCCTTATCGTCGCATAAAAGGTACCTATCTCAACCTTAGACACATTCATGACTCAAGAGTGATACTCGGCTCAACGCCTAATACTCGAATCAGAATTGAACCACTCGCAAAGGCCAGCTCACCGGTTTGGAAAGACTCGTCTTTTTCCGAGTCCGAGGACTCACTGATCGTCCACGAGATTTTTTCTCTCACGACTCTCTGAACGACTTCGTCGTCGGAATCCTCGACCAGAAAATCGCTGAAACATCACAACGAATGAAAACGGTTTTTTTTACCACCCCTGGAAAAACCGATATCTCACTCATCATTGCGGTGGTCGATTTCCAATCGCGGCCGCTCGTCATCGGTCACGTCGCCTGTAGCACCATCGGAATCAACTTGTCGGGTCTTAGAATTAACTGATTGTGTGTCCGAATCAATATCGGAATCAGCTGCTCGAGTCTCGGAATCAACTGGTCGCATATCCGATTCAGCATTCGACATTCGTGTTTCGGAATCGGAGCCGTCACCATACAGGCATTCGTCGTAGTCTGGCAAGTAGTTGGGATCTCCCTTGCTTGCGGGCGACTGAATCAGACAAGAAGGATTGGGAGTCGGGACATTGGCGCCGACAAGTTAATTACACTTTTAAAAAACAAAGACTTCTGAAACGCATTCAGGCAGACCTAGCCTTGGGATACATTATTTTTAGTTACTCGGAAATCGATACTTCTACATGAGCTTGCGTTTTTTAGATCTTTAGGCAAAACTAGGCCTAGGGTATTTACCATTTAATTAATACTCTGAAATCGATACTTCAACTAGAATCTACTTGTACTCGAGTTTTTTCAATTTTTTTTAGGCAAAAGTAGGCCTGGGCCCAGGGATACTCAATTGTTTCTCCTGTAATCGATACGTCGCTTCCATCCGACAGTTCTCAGTTTTTCAAGCAAAACTAGCCCCAGCAATCCCCATATTTAGTGTTTGTAATCGAGTAGCGATTTACGTTAGTTCTGCTTGGTTACGTTTTTAAACAACTTCCGCTTCTAGCTGGCAGTTTTCAGTATTTCAACCGGCAATACCTACATTTCTATATTTCCACTCCAGTACAATTACAAGTAGCAAATTCCCTAGTATGTAAAACAGTAGGGATTAAGGGATTCAATGGCTAGTTATGCCAAAAAACTAAAAAACATAGAAGCGTGAGAAGTCTAAAAACATAACGCCATGCCATGCGTTTCCACGAAATTCTTTCGAGACAATTATACCCAGAGATGGTCAAGTCGTCGTTGTTGCTAGCCAAGTAGAAGTATGGATTACAGAGTAATTGAAGGTACGCACTAAGCAATCTAGGCCTGGTTTTACCTAAAAAAACTGTCGCACAGAAGTGAAAGTGGTCTAAAAACACATCCACTTAAGTATGTAGTGCAAGTACGCGAAACCTACTAGAGCAGTGGTTCTCCCTTTTTCACCTCACGGACCGCTAAAATTTCAAAAGATATTCCGCTAACCGGTGGACCTTAAAAAATTAAAATCAACCCCAAATGTAATGTATGCAGACGTTTTTCTGCAACTATGATACTAGAGCAGGGGTGGCCAGCCTTTTTACTATTCACGGACGCATTTCTATTATCTATATGGCCTACGGCCGCATCCCAGGACAGAGTCGATAGACACCAAATCCCCATGTTAAACTTTTCATGTCTATTAGGGCTGTTCAAAAATAGCTTTTTTTCCTGAATCTTGATGGTTACGTGATTAAATGTTAGGTTGCCCTAAAAAACGACGCACACCAAATTTTAATTCATTCCAACCAATAATCGCGGATTTCGTACAGTTTGAAAATTTTGAATTTACCCAAAGATGCAAAAAAAATTTTTGTCAAATTTTTCTGTCAACCCCATGAAATTGTTGCGCTGTCATCAAAGACAATGCAAAACAAATTTGACTCAATTCCAACCCGTAGAGGCGGAGTTATTTGACTTGACAACAGGCCGTGTTGCATAAATGGATTGGAAAGCCTTGCGGCTCGAATCCGAGAATCTTCCGATTTCTCTTCAGTAAAGCTTCGAAATACGGACAGTGTATGTAAGAGGCCGGGCTGGCTCCCTTTTTGAAGTGCTTTGCAACTGCGTACCGCGTTGTTTTCGAAAATCTTGTCCACAGCCTCCTCGACAAGTTGCAGGGATTTGATCTTGTCGTACAGGCCTTCGACCGGGTACACGGCTGCAATAGAGCGGAAGTTACATTGTAGGAGGGGCAAGCGGCGAGATTGCTTTCTCCATTGGACTCAGTTTCAGTGGATTTCCACAAAAATCAACAGTGTCTAGATTGGCCGCTCTCAAACTTTATTAGCTAGCCGACAGGTAAAATCTCAAAACAAATTTTGCGGACCGATGAACTTTCAAAAATCAAAATTGTTCCAGAACGTATTTAAGACAAAAGTACGCAACTCGAAGCGAAGATACTTTTGGAGTTACCGGTACTGGAAATCATTATACAATTGAAAAATGTATTCATATTGAAATAAACCCAAGTATTTTGTGTTGACACTCGTTAGGGGTAGTCGTCAGCAACTAGTGGAGAATTGGTGATACGATTGTTGATATACAATGTTCTCTTCCAGTTTCATCTACTTGCTCTCATCAATTACCTCTAACGATGTCAGCCGAAAATATTCGGGTATATTTCAATATCAATAGCTTATTCAATCGAAGAGACTCTTCGAGGTACAGAATTTCAATAGACAATTTAACACTGCACTTATATTGAAATGGACACTCGCCAGGCGTATAGGGGAATCCCAAATAACTTTGAATATTAACAGTCGTATCACAAATTATTATGTCACAGGCACGAAATTTCGAATAATCGAGGTCAGCAGATAGCATGCGCTTGACGTACTATTTTGTTTGCACAACCTGTGTTGGCGTATTTTGATAAAAGTTGACTCCAAGGCACATCAATTGAAGAATGGACGGCCTTATCTGACGACGCGAAATATGTCGTTTGAATATTCAAATGTATATCAAAACAAAGAAAAGAGAAAGCGATAATTGACCGTCGCTGGGTGGCCAAACCCTTCGTTATTGATATAATTGGTCGGCACCCAAATGCATTCATTTTGGTGTGTGTTGCTTGGGTCGCGAGATACCTCTAAAAGCCAGATTTGGGTCGCGGTCTAAAAAGTATAAGAACCACTGCGCTATGGAAAATAGCCTTGAAACACTCATCTTCTCGAATCATTCCAATTAAAACTCGAGTCACTATGACTCGGACTCGACGCTCTACTCACTGACTCGGACTAGTCTCGGTGGTGAATTGAAAATGACTCGACTTGACTCGAGTCAAAACTTTGAAAGTGAGACTGACTTGTGACTCGGAACCTTGTTACTTGGTTACGACCATGATCAGCGGATATGCCGTATCTGCGTAGTTGCGATCAAACCACAACATTGTTATATATATATATATATCGTCTTTCAATTAAATAAAAGGGCAAAAGAAAACAGGAAACAAACGAACATCAAGATAATGAGTTTTCGGCCCTTATTAAGCGCCTCCATCGTGGGCGGTCGTGGGCGTCTTCGAGCGATAGCCCGCGTTGCGCTAGCTCGGTCTCTATTGTTGAGCGCCATGTGGTTCTATTCCAGCCACCTCTGCGCCATGGCTCCGTCGGAATGTGGTTGATGATGGCGGCGGCTGGTTGATCGTCTTGATGCCGCACTAGATGACCGATTAAGCGTAAGCGTCGTTCAGCAGCCAGCAAACGGCATGGGACTGTTTTTGTGAGTTTGCGCAGAGCATTGGTGGATATGTGCTCCGGGTGGTGGATGCCGAGTGCGTAGCGGAGGAGTGCATCGTAGTTGGCGTTGAGTGTCTTAGCCAGCTTTTCTGTCAGCGTGATTGCTTCTATTCCGTAGAGAAGAACCTGCTCGACAGTGGCACGGAAGATGCGGGTCTTGAGCTGGGTTGAGGCACTTGAGTGGAAGAGGCTATGTAGCCGTCTTGCCGCGCCCCAGGCCTTTGCTCGCCTCGCCTTGAGCGCTTTTCCAGAGTCAGCGACGTCAATACCGAGGTATACAAAACTCGTTACATACTTGAGATCGATATCTCCCAGTTGAATTGGTGTCGCGTTCGCCGGTAGAGCTGGTATGGCCAGAACCTCAGTCTTCTTAGCGTTGATCTGGAGGCCAACAAGAGCGGCGGCGGCCTCTAGCTGGTTTATGAGACGCTGTGCCGATGCGGTGTTCGGGGCAAGCAGGGCTAGGTCGTCTGCGTAGGCAAGAACACCTACGTGGATTGCCTCGCGAGTCGTACGCGTGCGCGTTCCTTGCCGTGGCCGCCATTCGAAGAAGTTCGTAGTATCCGGGAAGGCCGTTCGCAGCACGAAGTCAAGGATGACCACAAACAAGAATGGTGCCAGGGTGTCACCTTGAAGCACACCAGCCGAAGTGTTGAAATCTCCGCTTGGGCCGTCATCTGTTCGGACTCGCGCTCGTGTGTCAGTGTAGAGGGCCATAATGGCGTACGTTATCACCTCAGGAATTCCATAGAATCTGAGGATCTCCGCCATGGCTGGGCGCGAGACCGAGTCGAAGGCTTTCGCGAAATCAACGAAAACGGCCACAGCATTCTTTTTGTGTGAGCGGCAGTTGTCAATGATTGTGCGTAGTGCCAGGATGTGCTCTGTTGTACCGCGGGATGGTCGAAATCCATTCTGAGCATTCAGGAGCTTGGTAGAGAGTTGCTCACGTATGCGAAGGAGCAGTACTCGGTCGAACAGCTTGGCAGCGGTCTGCATCAGGGAGATACCTCTGTAGTTCGCTGGGTCACTCGCAGCGCCTTTCTTGTAGATAGGGACGATTTCGCTCTCGAGCCACTCGGGGGGCACCGGGCCGCCTTCGAGGACGCCATTCATGACGTCGAGGAGCACAGGTGCAACGCCCGAGGTGTAAGCAGCCGTTGGGATGCCGTCCGTGCCGGTGGCCTTGAATTGTGGTACTCCATTCATGGCTGTCTTGAGCTCACCTAGCATGATCAGGGTTGTATTGATCGCTAGAGGATTTGCTGCTAGTGAAGGCGGTGCAACGAGCACATCGATGTCCGGTGCAGGTGTAGATAACAGGGTCTCGAAGTGTGCTGCGAGGTCTTCCGTACAGGCCTTCACGCGGGTCCTCTTGAAGCCAACTAATTCACCGATAGCTTTCCAGGCTGCTCTTGATCGGCCTGCTTCCAACTCCTTTTCCACGGAAAGGGCAATGGCTTCGACTCGTTCCTTGCGAGCTGCGTCGTAAACGTTTGTTAAGTATAGAGCTGCCTCGTTGGCATCGCTATGTGCGTCCAGTGTTCCAGAGGTGTACGCAGCACGTCTGAGAGTCTTGAGGTTGCGGCGCGCACTGAGCACTGTCGGGTCGGATTCCCAGGCTAATCTTGGCCGTGGCTTGCTACGGGCCTCACCGAGCGTTTCACGGGCGGCATCCTTGACTGCTGCTACAAGTGGCGCAAAGTCGGTCGGCATAGCATTTTGGATCTCGAGGGCGCGGAGTGTGTGCGTGGTAAAGACATTCATCGTATTTGCGTCCTTAAGATCGAACCAATTTGGTAGGGGCTCTTTCGGTGTGCGCTTCGGGACGAACGGGAGGCGTTCACGAAGCGTGGCCAGCACCATGCGATGGTCACTCCTGATCGTTAGCATGCGCACCGTTCGGCAGTTCGTGAAATGGCGCCGTGCGGGAGCATTGCAGCAGATATAGTCCAGCCGTGTGTTGCGTTGGCGCATACCGTCAAATGTCGTCATACGCTTCGGCTTCATAGAGAAGTTGGCATTGAGAGGAATGAGGTCGCAGCGGTCGAGTAGATTGGTAAAATGCTCCGAGTTGCTGTTCTCATGGCCAACTGGGAAGCGAACTCGCTGCGAGCGCTCGGCCAACGTGGCATTCATGTCCCCAAGCAGCATGGTTATGTCGCGCTGCGGGTAGGTTGATAGAATGCCTTCTAGTTGGTCGTAGAAGGCGAGCGTATCAGCTGGGAAGGCAGTGGTGTTCGGAGATGTTGGTCCATACGCACACACTAGGTGCAGTTTGCGGCGACGGAGTTGAATGCTGGCTGTGATAATCCGGCTGTTTATAACGCAAATCTTTGCCTCGGCGTGGAAACGCTGGGACAAGATTAGACCGACGCCTCCAACTCCGCCTTGGTTGGCAGGTGATTGGATCATGATGATGCCTGCGCCTAGGTCTTTTTCACGGAATGGTTCGGTGAAGTGCTGGCGATGTTCTTGGATTGCCAACGCATCAAGTTTGAGGTCTGTCACAAGTGCGGCAGCTTCTTCCTGGCGCCATACAGAGTTCAAAGTTCTCGTGTTCAGAGTTCCAAGTTTAACTTCTGCATTTAGGCTAATCCTCAGGGATCTTGGTTGAGGCTTCGGGTCCCCGGCGCCACCCGGCAGATCCCAGTCTTTCTGTTGATATTGTCCCACTCGGCGAGTACGCAGTAACTTAAGGTAGTAAAGTCTTCGTCGCACTTTGCGACTTGGTCTACTCTGTTTACTGCCTATACTGCGCAGCACGTCCGAGCTGTACGTAATCATTACAAAGCAATCAGCTAGCGGAGCGAGAAATACACGTCTGCACTCGGTGACTGACTAAAGCGACATTGTTACAAAGAGCAATGAAAAAAGTGTGGCTAAAAATTACCAAATCGTCTTTAATGTAATATGCATTTCATTCCTTATCGTCGCATAAAAGGTACCTATCTCAACCTTAGACACATTCATGACTCAAGAGTGATACTCGGCTCAACGCCTAATACTCGAATCAGAATTGAACCACTCGCAAAGGCCAGCTCACCGGTTTGGAAAGACTCGTCTTTTTCCGAGTCCGAGGACTCACTGATCGTCCACGAGATTTTTCCTCTCACGACTCTCTGAACGACTTCGTCGTCGGAATCCTCGACCAGAAAATCGCTGAAACATCACAACGAATGAAAACGGTTTTTTTTACCACCCCTGGAAAAACCGATATCTCACTTATCATTGCGGTGGTCGATTTCCAATCGCGGCCGCTCGTCATCGGTCACGTCGCCTGTAGCACCATCGGAATCAACTTGTCGGGTCTTAGAATTAACTGATTGTGTGTCCGAATCAATATCGGAATCAGCTGCTCGAGTCTCGGAATCAACTGGTCGCATATCCGATTCAGCATTCGACATTCGTGTTTCGGAATCGGAGCCGTCACCATACAGGCATTCGTCGTAGTCTGGCAAGTAGTTGGGATCTCCCTTGCTTGCGGGCGACTGAATCAGACAAGAAGGATTGGGAGTCGGGACATTGGCGCCGACAAGTTAATTACACTTTTAAAAAACAAAGACTTCTGAAACGCATTCAGGCAGACCTAGCCTTGGGATACATTATTTTTAGTTACTCGGAAATCGATACTTCTACATGAGCTTGCGTTTTTTAGATCTTTAGGCAAAACTAGGCCTAAGGTATTTACCATTTAATTAATACTCTGAAATCGATACTTCAACTAGAATCTACTTGTACTCGAGTTTTTTCAATTTTTTTTAGGCAAAAGTAGGCCTGGGCCCCGGGATACTCAATTGTTTCTCCTGTAATCGATACGTCGCTTCCATCCGACAGTTCTCAGTTTTTCAAGCAAAACTAGCCCCAGCAATCCCCATATTTAGTGTTTGTAATCGAGTAGCGATTTACGTTAGTTCTGCTTGGTTACGTTTTTAAACAACTTCCGCTTCTAGCTGGCAGTTTTCAGTATTTCAACCGGCAATACCTACATTTCTATATTTCCACTCCAGTACAATTACAAGTAGCAAATTCCCTAGTATGTAAAACAGTAGGGATTAAGGGATTCAATGGCTAGTTATGCCAAAAAACTAAAAACCATAGAAGCGTGAGAAGTCTAAAAACATAACGCCATGCCATTCGTTTCCACGAAATTCTTTCGAGACAATTATACCCAGAGATGGTCAAGTCGTCGTTGTTGCTAGCCAAGTAGAAGTATGGATTACAGAGTAATTGAAGGTACGCACTAAGCAGTCTAGGCCTAGTTTTACCTAAAAAACTGTCGCACAGAAGTGAAAGTGGTCTAAAAACACAACCACTTGAGTATGTAGTGCAAGTACGCGAAACCTACTAGAGCAGTGGTTCTCCCTTTTTCACCTCACGGACCGCTAAAATTTCAAAAGATATTCCGCTAACCGGTGGACCTTAAAAAATTAAAATCAACCCCAAATGTAATGTATGCAGACGTTTTTCTGCAACTATGATACTAGAGCAGGGGTGGCCAGCCTTTTTACTATTCACGGACGCATTTCTATTATCTATATGGCCTACGGCCGCATCCCAGGACAGAGTCGATAGACACCAAATCCCCATGTTAAACTTTTCATGTCTATTAGGGCTGTTCAAAAATAGCTTTTTTTCCTGAATCTTGATGGTTACGTGATTAAATGTTAGGTTGCCCTAAAAAACGACGCACACCAAATTTTAATTCATTCCAACCAATAATCGCGGATTTCGTACAGTTTGAAAATTTTGAATTTACCCAAAGATGCAAAAAAAATTTTTGTCAAATTTTTCTGCCAACCCCATGAAATTGTTGCGCTGTCTTCAAAGACAATGCAAAACAAATTTGACTCAATTCCAACCCGTAGAGGCGGAGTTATTTGACTTTTTCGATGATAATTCTTGTATTATCCACCGATCTAAGATAATCCCCGGATTATCGAAGAAAAACTCAAACATCTCTGCTTCTTTTCAGATCCATGAATAAATTTCATCATTAATCTTTGTAGTTTCACATATTACTATCAACTATTTATCCTTTCTCTGCCAGATTCATCTGTAGAGTTGATGGAGGGAGTGTTTTCGAAAATGTAGGGCAAGTTATAAATGATGATGCATCTCCTGGTGTGCCAATTGTTAGTATAGTCACTTTGTGGCATGTTGTTATTGCTTGACCTCTCGTCAGGATTGTCGGTACAGTGGAAAGATACTGGAATCTCCCAAACGTACCAGAAACAAATTTCTTTCGTGAGGAGCGCACGATTTCAAGTTGGTATTTTTATATTGGTGCATCATTTTCCTCCGCTGTTCGCATCTGTACTGTGGGGCTCAGATTGCAAATGGCACTACGACTATGTTAAAATCGAAAAATTAATTTGCATTGAATCACGCGCAGCGCGAAGAAATTTTCAAGTTTACTTAAAATATCTTGAAAATTCGGGAGTCAATTTGTGAATTCAATTTTCCTTGTCCAATTGAATTACGTGTCCACGGCCGCACAAATTTCCTTCAACGGCCGCAGGTTGGCCACCTCTGTATAGTTGAGAGTGACATTTCGATGTTTTTTTTCATGATTAGATATGTTTATGATAGTATTCATGTGATTTACGGCTGTGCCTGTTGAATGCTGAGTCGAGGGAAAATTGACCTGTCCAGATAAACATAGGATAATTTCGCGCTGAAGGCCGTGGATTAACCGACCGCGCTAACTCTACTAATATTCTTCTCTTCGGCAATATCCAGAGATGAAGCGTTTTGGAGTAGGACCAAGCACCTTGTCGAGCTATCTTTCTCATTTCTCACTACTACCACACGTAGCCTACTACGAGTACAATGCGCCGCACGAAAACACCTGACAACAGCGATACCTGGCCATCCACAAAATTATTGAATCGAAAACAAATGATCGTAAGAATTGCGCAGTTTAGCTAGTCAGTTGGTACTTAGCGAGTCGTTCGCATGTCGACACCGAAGACAGCTTTAACTTAAGGTCAAATCGAACATGTTTACGGGCCTAATCTTATCTCACGAAGTTCTGCATCAGTTTAAAATTTGACGTTTAATTTATTTCACCAATGGACAAGCCTTCAACATCTTGCATCTTGAAATTAAGGTATAAAATCTTAATATACCTCACGGACCGGCAGAAATGTCGTCGCGGACCGGCAGTTGAGTACCACTGTACTAGAGCACCACAAAGAAATACACATAGGCCTACATCGTCACTGACCACTAGGGTTGTCCAAAAATAACTTTTTTATTTCAGATCCCGGTGATTCACTGGTTCATTTGTTAGGTTGCGCAGCAAAGTTGTCGCGATTCCAACCAGTAGAGGCTGACGCAGAGCCAATTGAAAATAGTTATTTATTATGAAAGAAAATTGAAATTTTACTTTCAAATTTTACTGTAAACCTCACGAAATTGGTGAGTTGTCTACGAAAATGATGCAAAACAAATTTGACGCAATTCCAACCCATAAAAATGGAGTTCTTCATTCATTCTGGGTTCACCCACCTTCACTGTTATCATTGCAAATTATTTAATACTTTCAACTGCAATAACTTGGCTTCAACCGGTTGGAATTGAAAAAAAAATGTTATGCATCGTTCTTTTAGGTGACTTAACAATTTTATCGGGTTGACAGTAAAATTTTAAAAATTCGTTTTGAATTTTTGTAATAAATTAAAAAATTTCAATTGCCTCGGCCTCGGCTTTTACAGGTTGGAACCCAGCCAAATTTAGTGCGCAGCGTTTCTTTAGACGACCAAACAATATATTCAGTGAATTCCCAGAACCCGGAAAAAAAGTTATTTTTGAACAACCCAACCGACCACCTCTGACTTGTTACCTTGTGCGCAGAGACGTCGGCATTCAAAGAATACCGCTTTAACATCGATTCATCCTCACTGTCTGTTTCATCCAGGACACCGTCATCACCGGATTGTTCAGAACCATCCAGGACATGCTCGTCCATGGAATGCTCGGATTCCGCCACCGAACCGCGCGTTACGTTCTTAATTTCTTCTCCGAGACGTCCACTGTCAGATTCATCGGCTAAATTCGATTTACCACGCGATAACGCTGACTCGTTGAGTGCCTCTTCCAATAAGGACTCGACGTTATTGTCCAGGTAATCCGAAACGCCCTGGCCGCTCTGCTGTATGCAGGAGATGTCGGTTTCAAACAAGCTCTGAAACGATGCCGAAATGCAAATGTTACGCAAGGTAACAGACGACTTCACAAGTTCGGATTTGGGGGAAGGTACATCCAGACTCGCCAATGGCAGAAGCAGAACTGCAGTATATCCATACGCGTATTTCATAAGAAGTATGTTAAAATGCTATTTGAAATCTTCCTTTTTCGTAAAGTAGGCCTCGTCTACAACAACAACATTAACAATAAGAGTTTAATTTGTAATTCATGATCTAGTTTGCGAAGAAACGTTTTCAAAACACGATACCGTAATTGATTTGCCAAGTTAAGAACAATCAAGGCTTGGAGGCTACAGCGGTAGGTAAAAACTGTCTCGTAAGTTTGTAACTATATTTTTGTTGATAAAATAAGTCTTTGGGTGATTGGCCGATATTCTCAAAACAATCGAGTCCCTGCTCAGCTCGAATCAAGACAATTAATGCTCGATTTACAGTCGAGTACTCAAATTATTGTACCCAGCCCTAGCCATCGCAAACCACACGCTCACCATACTGGGAGTGTTGCTGGTGCTTTTGACGACGGAATTCGATACAAACGATTCCTCGATCTGAAACCACAAAGTTACCGCGTCACGTAGGACATATGGCCTGGTACGCGGGCGAACCCACCTCTATCGCACTGTCTTCGGCCACACGGCTCTCCTCTTTGGCGGGACTGTCGGCAACCAGGATTGATTTGTCATCCTTAACGGTATAATATCAGTGATGAGTTGATTTGTCGCGATACGTAGCGGGAAGGCATTTGCCTGGCCAAGCCCTAACCACGCACCGCCCTACAGAGCTGGCAACACTAGGTTTGTTAAAAAATAACCTTTGCCGTAAAAAATAACCTAGGCCGTGTTGCATAAATGGATTGGAAAGCCTTGCGTCTCGAATAAGAGAATCTTCCGATTTCTCTTCAGTAAAGCTTCGAAATACGGACAGTGTATGTAAGAGGCCGGGCTGGCTCCCTTTTTGAAGTGCTTTGCAACTGCGTACCGCGTTGTTTTCGAAAATCTTGTCCACAGCCTCCTCGACAAGTTGCAGGGATTTGATCTTGTCGTACAGGCCTTCGACCGGGTACACGGCTGCAATAGAGCGGAAGTTACATTGTAGGAGGGGCAAGCGGCGAGATTGCTTTCTCCATTGGACTCAGTTTCAGTGGATTTCCACAAAAATCAACAGTGTCTAGATTGGCCGCTCTCAAACTTTATTAGCTAGCCGACAGGTAAAATCTCAAAACAAATTTTGCGGACCGATGAACTTTCAAAAATCAAAATTGTTCCAGAACGTATTTAAGACAAAAGTACGCAACTCGAAGCGAAGATACTTTTGGAGTTACCGGTACTGGAAATCATTATACAATTGAAAAATGTATTCATATTGAAATAAACCCAAGTATTTTGTGTTGACACTCGTTAGGGGTAGTCGTCAGCAACTAGTGGAGAATTGGTGATACGATTGTTGATATACAATGTTCTCTTCCAGTTTCATCTACTTGCTCTCATCAATTACCTCTAACGATGTCAGCCGAAAATATTCGGGTATATTTCAATATCAATAGCTTATTCAATCGAAGAGACTCTTCGAGGTACAGAATTTCAATAGACAATTTAACACTGCACTTATATTGAAATGGACACTCGCCAGGCGTATAGGGGAATCCCAAATAACTTTGAATATTAACAGTCGTATCACAAATTATTATGTCACAGGCACGAAATTTCGAATAATCGAGGTCAGCAGATAGCATGCGCTTGACGTACTATTTTGTTTGCACAACCTGTGTTGGCGTATTTTGATAAAAGTTGACTCCAAGGCACATCAATTGAAGAATGGACGGCCTTATCTGACGACGCGAAATATGTCGTTTGAATATTCAAATGTATATCAAAACAAAGAAAAGAGAAATTTGCTGCTGTCATTTCGATGATACATCTGTTAGTTTTCCAATTTTTGAATAAAGAACACAGCACAGGGCATTAGCAGGCAGACACCATGGTGTGCCTACCACGATTGGTGCCAGGACGCGGGAGTCGGAATTTTAGTCACAAAATTCACTCAAAGGATTTGTGACTCGCAAATTTTCAAAAGTCGGGGATTTGAAGAATTAAAAGCAGTCTTGTAAGAACTACCAATTCAGTTAGTTGACGGTCAACTAACTAGTGGTTTCTTGTGAAGTACTGGATGTGAATTTTGACACGCGAGTAGTTGTTATTTCTTATTTTGAAAATCCAGTAGTTTGTACAGGTCTGATCAAGAGTCCAGAGTCCATCAGCGATAACACGCAAATATACCTCGCACTGGGTTAGTACTCACGTTCGGTTTCAGGAATTTTCGGCTGCGAAACGGTCGGTTTGGTTTCAAATTCGCCCCATCTGGACTCGGCTCTTTCGGTGCCGGTAAAGCCCCGGGCCTCAGCCTCCACGCGTACCCGGGCAGACGCGACCTGCACACATTGTGAAGTTGGAAAGAAATCGAGATGCGGCTACAAGAATGACGGCTCACTTTGTCCTTGATCGATTCTCGGTGTTCATCGATCATTTCCGGATCTACATCGTCCGGCGCTTGAGAGAACATCACGTTGTGGTCGCTGACGCCAAACATAGCTGGAAGATAATTATGGTTCGTCGGTCACGATACACATTAACAGGGTTGTCACCAAGTCAAAAGTTTTTGGCTCAAGTCAATACGAATCATTTTCAATTCCCCGCCATGTCAAGTTCCAGTCAAAGTCAAGGAACAACGGGTCAAGTCCAAGTCATAGTGTTAAGACTTAAGACCAAGTCATAGTGTTAAGACTCAAGTCCGAGTCATAGTGTTAAGACTTAAGGCCAAGTCATAGTTTTAGGACTTCAGTCCACGTCACAGACTTAAGGCCGAGTCATAGTGTTAAGACTTAAGGCCAAGTCATAGTGTTAGGACTTAAGACCAAGTCATAGTTTTAGGACGTTCAATTCATAGTGTTAAGACTAGAGCCCGACCGATTATCGGCTCGCCAACAATATCGGTATCGGCCATTGGAGGTAAAAAAATATCGGCCATTTTCGTGACGTCACAACATTGTCGTAGGGCAAGGGTCGGCAACCTACGGCCCGCGGGCCGGATCCGGCCCGCCAAGCGAAATCGTCCGGCCCGCGACGAAATAATTAGTTACCACAAGAATACGGCCCGCCGTTTCGTAATGAGTTCCAATCTGCAGTGCAGCACTGCTTCGACAAATGTCAAAATTTATAATGTTTTTTTCCACTTACGGATGATGATTCCGGAACATGTAATTCACGCACCTACGGGGCTCGTTCACTTTCGGACCAAACTCAGTACAGCGTTACGGAGAAAAAGGGTTTTTGGTCCACAAGTGAACGAGCCCCGTACTGGTCCGGGTTCGTCATATTCCGATTTTAGAATCAGGCTGCTGCGTGAGTCGCAGAATACCACTTTTTAAATGTTAATCACCCTAATAGCTCTCGGAGAAACGCAGAGATGCCTCAAATGTTACTGGCGGTACTGAACTTGAATATTGCTATCAGAACCACATTCACCACAGCAGAATCCAATAACAAGCACAAAGAGTAGGCCTATCTATGCAATCCTAAAATATTAAATAAAATACCGCTAATTGTCTGTGTTTTGTATGATTTGATTTTTTCTTGTCACTTTGTTATGACTACCGGAGTACCGGTACAGCTGTTAGCGATCCTTTTTATTATTGCATTTTCACGTCATATTTTGCCAATTTGGTTTTCGTATGTCTATATTTCCGTATGTCTATATTTCAGTAAGCTCTTCTTGTGTCGCTAACTCCTGACAAGGCGCACGCGAAAAGCCGTTGAGTCAATATGTTCCACTGTAATGAATGCATATTGCAGACCCAAAAGCAATAGTAAAGATAGGCCTACCCCAATAAGCATTGCTTTGTCACGTATATTTCAAACACAAGAATAACGAAACATAGAGCACTTCAACTACAAGGAGCTGTTCGGCATTCCAAGCAATATGCGTTCTTCTGAAGTTTTCTGTGTCTTGGGCAAACCCGTCGGTTGTAAGTGTCACTGGCAAAACGGGTACGGGTACATGCTTTGTTACGTCGAGATGATTGCACGAGTGTATGAACTGAGAAATGAAATAGCAACTTTCCTTGAAAATACAAACATCGCTGACTCATAATCTTGTCATCGAAAATGGGTATCTAATCTTGCTTTCGTAGAACATTTAACGTCACATCTAAACAAATTGAATTTGCAACTTTAGGAGGAAACAACTAAATAAGCTCACTTTCCTATACTGGAGGAGAGTAAACCTAGTATCAGCACTATACATTTGTAGCTGTGATATAACAAATTTAATTAATGAATTTCCATCCGCTTTTCCGACATTCGTTCTGTACAAAATAAGTTCTGACTACCCAGTACTCCGGTTAATGTAGGCGCCAATACCATTGCCAGAAAATTTCAAATGGGCCCATTTGAAATGCCATGCAGTTGAATTGAATGACAAATTTCACACAAAGAGCATATCGCTGATTGACTTTGACAAAGAGCACGTTCTTGAAATGGGTCTTCATCCCAGCTTGACCAACAATGCAAAAGAAATAGCATCGACTTTTGGTAGCACGTGCACATGTGAACAATAGTTTTCAACAATGAAATTCACGAATTGCAAGCTAAGATCACGTATCCCAACGCACATTCTGAATATGGCCTGATTCTAGCTTCATCTGACTTGTTGCCAGAAGTTGAAAACCTATCACAAAGCAAGCTGCGCCAAGTGTCATCATGCACATTTATCCTGCGTTGTTGAAGTGTAAATACATGTGTTTTGCTCTTTTTGTGATTTGTATGATTGAGATTGCAGCATTGTAGGGTAATATACCGACGTGACTGTTAACTATAGTATTAAGAAAAATTCTGGTCCGGCCCGCCAAAATGTTGTGCACCTGAAATTTGGCCCGCGACTAGCAAAAGGTTGCCGACCCCTGTCGTAGGGAGTCAGAGAAGACGCGAAGTCTTCACTGAATGTCAGTAAATTATAAATATGAATGGCCAAGCTGCAATGCACACGGGCCAGTAGCCCTATGTGAAAAATATACTTTCACCGTTATGCCCCAGTGACTTCAGTGGGAATCCCCCTGCGGTGATCGAACACCAGAGACAGAGAGCAGACACCGAGTGAATGGAAAGTTGTATGCAGAAGATTTCAATCAATTCATTTGAGAAATGAAAACTTCATTCAAGCTGGACTGACTGTCGTGATGAAAGAGAAAAGGGCCGCGTGTAATAATTTACCTGTAGATAGTGCTGTTGGTGTCTGTGCAGGAAGCTCACAAGCCAAGGGTCGGTACGAAACCAACAAAGCGAAAAATACCAGTAATGTATGGAGTCATCTGACTGAGGGGCCACCATGATAAGGAATAGGCGGGCATAGAGTGAAAGAAAATCAAGCAAAAAGGGAGTAGAGCCAAGAATTCATACGAATATTTTTGATTCCATAATGACATGGGCCAATTCTGACAGTGTGTAAAAGATTGATCAACTGATTGTTGAAATGCTGGTCATAGTCAAGGGGAGGGGTGGAGCCGACGTGAACAATTTGAGTTGTTTTGCACATTCTCTTCAGCTGTTAATGATGTTCTGAAGGCTCCAGGTGCACTGCCAGAAGAATATATATATTTGGTGGAACCAATGAAGAAAAGATCCGCTGCAGTCGTGGAACCAAAATAAACAAAGATTCCCAGTTCTTGCTGTGCTACCAACTACGGTACCAAGTGAAAGACTGTTCACTGTGTTTAGTACTGTATAGCCTACATCATTTATGAATACCACACAAGTTCACTCCTTGGAGAAAGCGCCGAGAAATTATGCTTCGTGAACTGTAATCTGAAACTGCTGGACTGGTGCTACTGATATATTTTTATTGCCCCCGAGATCATTCATTTCATGGTAAGTATAACAATGGCTGTAAACATGTTCAATTAAATACTCTTGACGTGTTAAATATGCGCCTTGAGCTAGATTTCATATTTTTTGGATATCGGCTGAATATATCGGGGTTATCGGTGAAGGTACTGGTTTTATCGGTATCGGTATATCGGTTTTATCGGTATCGGCTCAAAAATCCAATATCGGTCGGGCTCTAGCTAACCCAACTAGAACGGCCGGCCTCGAGTCCAAATTTCAATGCATTTAGAAAAATGTTCATAAAATCCGAACCACGAGACTTGAACCGACACCCAATATATCGCTGTAATCGTGAAACAGCCGCCTAACCAACTGAGCTACTCTCAAAGCGAGAGAGAAACAGGTGATGCCCCTATACCAAGAAGTGTTCTCAGCTTTTTGAAAATAAGAGAGAATTTGCTTCTTGAATTTGCGACTACGTCATACATAGACGTGCTCGGGATAGAATCATCGCCTGACTGATTTCACAGCAATATCAGGATTCCAAAATGACCTGAGTGAGGTTCTTACGATAATACAATCGACTGTAACGACCGCTGATATACCGACGGCTACAGTTGGCCATAGCGCGATTGCTGCCAGGCGTCTCGCATTCAGCGCACATACACGCGCCGCGTGTTATTGTAGTATTGACGACGTTCATTCAATGATTCAATTCACAGTGCCGGACGCCGATGTATGTAATCGCTTCGTACGAGTTACTAAGTACTAGATAGTGCTTTATCGAAACACACCTTGCTCAGTACAACAAGTAGAACTGAATATATATTGGTTGGATTGACAGGTAGTCATATCTGCAATATAAAATGCAGTGTTTCACTGCTATTTTACTGGGCATTTGAAGAAAGATTAGGCCATACGGGGCCTACGATAACTTATCATATTATGCAAGCCTTTCATCGACAATGGTGATGTGGACAATCGCTTTGAGACAAGGGCTGTCTATCGAACCAATAGGCATCCTGATAACCCAGCTATCACGACATGCGCATCGCAGCAATCAGTTTCAAAGTGCACAACTCGACCGCCGACTCTACATACCTCTTTATTCGCTAATTTGACAATGGACATTGAACATTCAACCATATTTAGGTTTTGTTCTCTACCATGGGCCAGATCTGAAACATTTTCATCAGAAGTGAAGCCATTTACGGACATAAATTTCCTGTCATATCAATAGCGGAGATCTTGTAGCTCGCTGAACAACATCATGGCAGTATTGGTGTATTAGTATGAAAAGCAAAAATATTCAATATGCGTAATCTTCAACAGCAACAGAAAATACATTGCTAAAACCCGCGCATGATATTTCCTAAAATATTTTTACTTCCAGTTCAAAGAATCTTCTGTGCGACTAATTATTATTGATTATAAGTATTCCAATAGATGGGCAATGGGCATAACCAACACATGTTAGGAGAAAAGATCTGCAAATGAATTTGATGTCTTGGCGATGCGCTGATCTAGGTCACGGGCGCTGGTTTATCTCACGCGCGCACATTCACGTGAACGCAGTGGCGAATTGTATTTTGCGCAAAACGTTTTTATGTATTCAATCTGCATTTTGAACAGGTTATTCGATAGTATAATATGTTATTTATGGCTCGACGTATGCGTATTGATAATAGCTATCCATCAGGAATAGTTGTAATTGTCTACGACCAGAGCAACTCAGGAAATTTAGGATTAAGTAAAGCGTGTTCCTGAAAATACGCTTATCATTAATGAGTGTGCCGTTTCGATCGGGTCAAGACCTACCGTAAGTCCAAGTCACAGTGTCAAGACTTAAGGCCAAGTCATAGTTGAGTTGAGTATCGAGTTCAAGTCACGTTCAACTCACTTATGTGAACACCTGGGAGATGTCAAAAGCCTCATAATATACTCATTTTTCTCATACTAAACATGTTCATTCAAACAGATGAAATGCAGTTTCGAGGCCAACTTTTCAATCTCTCTCCTGCTATACGACACTTGAATATGCCATATAGAATGTGTCGATTTATATGACTTGGCAGAGCCATGCATAATAACAAGGATAGTCAATACATAAATTGACTAGGGCCAAATCGAGTCATTTTCCGTTTTTAAGACAATAACTGGAGTCAACGAAACATTGCGAACTAAGTCCGACCTGATTCGATTCATGACTCGAGCCATTATATAGCGTACATACGCGGCCAAAATCAACGCGACGATTATCGAAACTAAACCTGTTCAATCCCAAACCCACGGGGAAAAAACAATTTCAGCCTTCCGTCAAAATACAACCGCGAAAACGATCACGTCACTTACGAAGCATGTGTATGCGGGCCAGATGCTCATCCAACTTCGGGTCCAAACACCGTTGTTCGGAGTGCAGCTCCTGAAGTTGGCGCTGCGTCACAGAGTCCGTCGTGCTCTCGAGTTGGAAGAGCTCTCTCAATTCTTGGTTTGTGAAATACCTGCGAGGGAGATTCAGACATTGAAACGATCCACGTCAGGGGCGTATTCAGGGGGTAATCGGTATCCGGTACCCCCCCCGTTTCCAAGCACAATTATCCCCCTTCCCAAATCTATTTCCATTGATCCAATATTTCTTATTCTACTAAATCGATAATCCCCGTATTGCGCAGCGTCATCACGCCAGCGATCGAGAAAACAAGGCATTGCGGTGATGCGTTTTTCTCGTATTGTTCTCTCGTCTACGGAAACCCGAAAAACGCATCGTCACATGGCTCTCTCGCGTCATCTGAACGCTATTATCCAGTTACAATAACACTCGCATTAGACGCCATGAAATTTCGATGCCGCACGAGTTGGTTTTCGTGTTTAGTTTACTATCAACAAATGTTTAGAACGGAAGTGCTGTCAATTAGCGATTCCCTGATGGTTAGCGAACAATTAACTACCCCGCTTATCAAGGCGTATTACGTAACCTCGGCGACGATTTGCGCAAGGCAAAATGTCCGAGTTTTCGTCTTTTACAACTCAAGCCTTGACTGTTGACACACATCTTCTGATGGTTATGTTTAGATATTAGCGGAATTCACTTACGCATGCACGGCGCACGCACAATCGCACATGTCTACGGACATTCGACGTCATTCAGTCCAGCAATGTCACTCTAATTACAATCGCTAATCAGCGAACACCTAACGGCATTGTCACCAAGCCATCGAGAGATTGGAGCCAACGCATGCTAGGCTTGAGACGCGACGATTGCCCACATTTCCAACGATATCTTCCGTACCAGGCCTGTTGCAGATGCGATTGTATGGGCAAGCGATAATATCGTGTTCGGCAATGCAGATACGATAGTGCAGGCAGCGATGGTACAGTACGCACCGGGCCTACTGCTGATGTGATTGTTCATTTGTTCAAGCGAATGAAACTAGGCTTGTTGGAGACGCGATAAATCAGGCAAGCGTCCTGAGCGCAGGCAATGTTCCATGTAATGTTGTAATAACGAGAAGTTATAGTCTTTGCCTTGACAATTCGCAATTGTCACTTTTGCGCCGCAAACGCATTTAGGAATGCATTTTGATCGCGAGCCTAAGCCTGCGCCGGGCCGCTGATATTCACGTGAGTTTACTATCTCCACACACCAAAAATACTACACTATCTTGACAGGCAATTGATTTAGAACAAAATGAATCCAGATCATGTGCAAAAACAGGCTGAACAGTTGACACAAACGAAAACAGATTATAGTACATTTGTGTGTCTTTACAGTCGAGTGTTCGTATTTGAGCACGAATGGAGAGATCTCCCGCTGTGCTGTAATATGATCTGCGCGCACTGTCGTGATAACATCCTCGCTTTGGTAATTAAGGTCAAGATACCTGGCTGTCTCTCTTTCCGCTGTTATCATCACTTACGGGTTATAATGATATGTTTAGTTGTACTTAGTTTTGTATGTGCGAATGAAGAAGTCACAAACACAGTAAGATTATCTGACCATGGTAATATCTGCATTTGTGCATGCATTTATCCTGATCAATCGGTTAGAACTAGGAACACCCTCTCCTTTTAAAAACATCCCCCTTTTCTAAGGGTACCCCCCCCCCCATTTTTGTCGGCTAGATACGCCCCTGATCCACGTCGTGACAAAAAATGACTACCGACTAAAACAGGGTTCTTGATTTTTTTTTTGAGCATTATCATCTGGTCTAGTTATGGCAAATTCGTACAGAAGGATACAAGTCAAAAAATAGGACAGTTGATATAAATTAGGACAGGGCTGGCCAACCTTTTCAGCCAACGGGCCACTTTCGATTGACGAATTAATGCGCGGGCCACTAGCCGCGTGAAGCGCGAATTTTTTTTTTGAAGTTCATAGGTCAATAATATTGCCATTTGACTATATTGCGGGCCTGTTGTATATCGCTGGGCTAAGTTTGCGAGGACTGGGCTATTCGGCGCATGGACATATCGATACCGAAAGATGCGACCAACATGCGCCAATCATTTCGTGCCTAGGTTTCATAGACGACGGTCTTACTGCGAGCGGAGACGCAATATCGCATATGCTGAACGACACTTTGTCTCGTAATCGCGAATATAGTTAGACTCAATCTGATACATTAGGTGTTCTTCCATTTTCACAAAAGACGAACAATATTAAAAACAAGAAATCGAGTGACAACATGTTGCTCAAAGCTTGCAGAAATTTTTTACCTTTGATAAATCTACCGCAAATTATTCTGCTTTATTGTAGTGTACGAAGATATACCAATATGTGAATGGCTGATGGATCTGACAATGCGTTGGAGCTGATATTTCAGTCATCACATCTCAAGTGTTGCGGCCAGACTAATCAAATTTTTGTTTGGCCTTGCAAGTTCACAATCTGTGCAATCCATTTTTGATGATATTAGAAATTTCGGAAATGACCTCGCGGGCCACTCAAAACCGTCTCGCGGGCCACATGTGGCCCGCGGGCCACGGGTTGGCCGGCCCTGAATTAGGACATAGTTTTATAGTTGGAGTTCCCACATTGGCCTTCCATGGATCCCTGAAATGTAGTCAGCGGCCACCCACGGGTTCCATGTATCCTTGGTTATTATCCTCTGGATGGACTAGAGAACCGGGGATGTCAACAGTGTAATTCAAACCTGTAGGGATCCTTGTTATCTACAGTGCTCTGCTTGATGATGAAGTCCTTGAAAATTTGCCGCCTGTATATCTTCTCCTCGACGGTGCCGCAAGTGATCAGCCGGTACACGACCACATTTCTGAATCAAACCATTTGTGACATTGTAACACGAAAAAAGATTACGTTCATACTTCTCCTGCCCGATCCTGTAAATTCTGTCCACTGCCTGGGCGTCCGTGGCCGGATTCCAAGACGGATCGAAAATTACCACACGGTCTGCCGCTGTCAGATTCAGACCAACACCGCCGACCTAGTCATAAAGATTATCGGGATAGGCCATCAAAAATACTATTCCTTATTGCAATCCGTTGAGCTTGGAAGGGACCCACGTGATACAAAGATGGGTCATAAAATTTTTTGATGAACCGAACGCCAGCGGTTGTCAACTTGGGGATCAGTAAAAGCGAATATTGGAAACTTCAATGTAATGACATTTTTACTGTTGACTTTTTGATACTACGCATGTCATTAAAGTTTCTGGAGAGCAAAGTGGCGTTAAAAACCATGCACTTGATTTTGATTGAAAAATGATCGTAACTTCACATAGAACTGGTCTCAAATGAGTTGAAAGTAGGATTGGTACATGCGTACAACACTTGGTTCATTGTGACGCACGCCACAAACTCTACATTATGATGATGCAGATAAATATTTTCCTAATTTCTATATTTATTCAAAATTATTCTTTCTGTAATTAATGATGGGCATTGAAATTATTTCATTTTGCAATTGAGGTACGAAGTTATAATATATTTGGCGCACTGACATGAAAGTTCATACAGAACAGGCGGTTGAGAACCACTGGTCTAAACACTACCACAGCGACACACAAATAGCAAAAGAGACAAATACCTGGGTGGTGAGCAGGAACACTTCGTAGCTGGCATCGTTCTGGAACTTGTTGACTCTCAATTCTCGTTCGCTTAACTTGGTGATAGTCCCATCCAGCCGCATCACCTAGCAAAGAAGTGTTACGCGAGACTGAAAAGCTGTTTCAGTAATTTTGCCACACACCAGCCTGTACAGTTTGTGAATTATTTTATATCGATATATGAATGTTGTGTTTTGTAATCTCTCTCACTATCCATCCAGGAAGCAACACACCGATCTCTGACTTGTGTTCAAGCAGAAATTCATAGGTATTGTCCGTCCCACAGTGTATTACAGAGGTGTTTGACTGGTCAAGGTAGTTATAGTTGGTAATCAATTATAAGTAGACATAAAGTCATAAAGTCTTAGATTCATACTTATCCCCATCTTGAAATATAATTAGAATGAATTTGTTGATGACCATCTCTGATATTACGTATCACATTAAACCAACACATAACTACACGTCATATTTCTCTTTCACAGATACCTTAAATCTTTTGTTCAGCAAAATTCGCTGGATGATGTTGAGCACTTTTTGCGACAAGGAAAATATCAGAGTGCGATGTCCCTCTTCTTTCAACATCACCAGAAGCTCGATGAGAAATTGAAGTTTCCCTGAAGAGGAAATGCAAACGTAAAAAATAGAAAATAAAAGTGTTCGAGCAAGTATTTCAAAACGGAGATCAAGTCGAGGGGTTGCATGCTTTCAGCGGTTAAACGTACGTGGCTACTTACGAAAACGCAAGATGTAGCTTTGTGACTGACGCAAAACGTTTCATGAGAGACACTAGGTAGAATCCATGAAAATAATATACCTATATTCAGTTACCGCGACACGGGACCATTTCACGTGGCTCTTATGACAAGTTCACAAACTTATCCCAAAACTACCTTCTACCTTTCGTAACACAAATTGTATCTTTACCTAAAAACTGTTGATTGTTCAAGCACAAGTGGGATTACTCTAAAAACATAACTGCTCGAGCAAGTGCCACACTTCTCACAAAATCCCAGCACATCACAAGCACCACAAGTTATTTAGCTGCAGCCTATGTACAGTATGTTGATGTACGGCATATCTTTACGAGTGAATTCCTCAGCTTTCAGCAAACTGTACTGCGCAGCATCACACAGTAAACCAGGTGATGGGAGCACAGTGGTATGCACCATTCTGATAAGCTGCAGTGTAGAGTCATCCCTTCAGTTATCACATCATATCATATCAGCCAAAGCCAGAAAAAGGCATACCTGACTCTTTGATCAAGGTCTCGTCAGATATATTATCGATCCTGTTGGCGGCGCACTCCTTGAATCTCTCAGAATCAATTTCTTCCTCCACTATCCTGAGAAAAGCGCCAAAGTAAATAAAAATTTTCGCTCCGCAGACGACTCGCGTCCTTACGATTCGTTAGCTTCCAAGCCCAGCCCGTGACAGGCCCTTCGAGACAGCAGTCTCGGGTGATCGCAAATCTTTTTCAGCACGTTCAATTGAACCAGAGGAGACCGTTTTGAGGCCAACAGCTCTTTTATGCTTTCTTGCTGCAGGAAATCGCGGTAGATGTTCTCCTGCACGTCGGACAGGTAGGTCTGAACAAAACAAGGCGGACGTAAGGCTAAAAATTGACATTGAGGAGTAAAAATTGACTAGTAACCACAATTAGGTTCACAAATGCGTCACTTCTACAGTCAATATGACACATCAACAGCCCAAGTATTGGAGTGTCCCGTTCTATTTCGTTCTGAGTTGTCCAGAAGCAAAATGTATCTTACATGCACCCAAAACATCAGATAGTGTCTTGCGATGTCCTGAATCACCCCCTACGCTATTAAATGCATTACCAGCACACAGCAAGAATCACAATCAATAGCCATAAAGTCTGGGAGAGCCAGACAAGATATTTATTAGGTTGAACCCGACACAACCTGCCAGCTGAGTCAGCGTACTTTCCATTCATACAGATAAAGCTTTTACACTCCCAATCCCAGGAAGTTAGACACAAACTCACCCAGATAACGAAATCGTTCTTCTTTTTCAGTTTCGGGAAGCTGGGCTTCTTGACGCTGTTGCCCATCTGACTTTCATCCACGGTCGAGCCTTTGGGCTTTACCGTGGACACAGATCCCTACGAAATACAAGGACCATACGACACTAAGAGGAATTACTTTGACAGTTCACAAAACAGCGTGCATTCAACATCCTTCCAAGTGGTCAACGCCAACTTTATGTCCATAAGTCTACTTTAATAGGATCGAATCAGGACTGAATCGTCGGAACTACAACTAGGATCGCTTGCACACTTGCATTTCTTATTGCTCGCATGTCAAATCAATGGCTTCGGTTTAAAGGAGATTACAAACTAAAGAGGTCGTTTGCTGCAGCGATATGTCTTGACTGGACCAGCATAAACTACCCGCAACGTACCGTAGTCCTTCGCATAATATACGGGTCCACAATTTTCCTGAGGCTCTCGGCCATGTAGTTTCCGAGGTGAATGTCCGTGCCTGAGGCACCCTGTAGTAAAATACAGATTTATACAGACAGTGACAGCAAACCATAATGCTATAAGTCAGGCGCGTAGCCAGAGGGGGGGTTTTCGGGGGTCGGTACCCCCTCCTTTAGAAGCGTGAAACCCCCTTCTTAAACGCGAAACCCCTTTCTTTTGAAATGATCGTTCTGACGCTAATGGTCGGTTGCAATTCAATAAGTCGTATTATCAGTGTTGAGTGCGGCCAATTAGCGAAAAGCGTGTAGCCAATTAGCGTCCGTGCGCGATGCACTGCACAATGTAACGCGACACGAGCATCCGCTGAGATGATTGTGAAATTAGATCATTCATTGCCGCGTGCTCGTCAATAGTTGCTAGCCTGATTTGTCGCGTCTCCAACAAGCCTAGTTCCGCTGGCTTGAATAATCTCATCTGCTATAGGCCCGGTGTGCACGATATCATCGCTGACCTACACAACCGCATCTGCAAGCGGCCTAGTATACGAAATATATCGCTAGCCTAACTACCGCGTCTAGGGCCTACCATGCTTTGGCTCATATTTCCCGATGGCTCGGATAAAATGGTCGTTAAGTATATGCTGATTAGCGATTGTGATTAAAGAGTGACATCTCGAAACTGAATTACATCGAATGTGCGCAAACATATGCGACGCGTGCGTACGTACATGCGCAATTGATTTCCGTTAATACTTGAACATAACCATCAAAAGCTGTGTGTCAAGGCTAAAAAGAGGTAAGGTTTGAACCACCTGAAATCGGCGTCATTATAGCCCGTATTCCATAAAAACTCGTACATTTTGAATTGCGCAAATCGTTGCAGAGGCTATGTAAGACGTAAGACGCATTGCTAAGCGCGCGTATTTAGCTGTTCGACGCATTGATAAGCGCACGATATCATTGGTTGGCCTACACCAGTGGTTCTTAACCTTTTTTCTTCCAGCGCCCCCTTTCAAAAATTATCGTGCTCCAGCGCCCCCCCCCCCCCCCAACTTCATATTTTAAGGAATGTAATAAAGACAATGAGTAAGAGGGAGGGCCGTAACAGCACTTCGTTAACCCCCCTAAAAACGATTGCCTTGCGCACCCATAGCGTGATAAACCGAACTTCTAAGGGCTTCGCCCCCACGAACCCCATATCGTGATTTGATGGTCAGCAATGTTTGTGTGGCCTGGTCGCCCTAAGTACCAAACTTTTCCATAATGCATGAATGGATAGGTGATAATTACATATATATCCTCTCAGCCCACGTAATCAGATTTACCAGTAGCACTGAGTGAGCTGTTGTATAGGAAAATACAGGGCACGTAATTATTAATTAAACATATTCGGGCGTGCCCGCAGGTACAATTATTCGTTACCAGGGCCGTAACAGCCCCCCCCCCCGCCCCCAAACAAAAAACGTTGGTCCTGGGCCCACATTAGGTGAGAAACCAAACTTCCGGGGGACTTCACTCCCAGACCCCCACTAGGCTGTCCGCTATTTGCTGATAGCCTATTAGGTATCTACATTGCGTGTCCATTTACTGAGGCAGCTATTCTCGCCTATTCGCGCGAAGTGCGAAAAATTTCACTAATTAATGATTGAATTGGTCAATATCATCGGGAATTGCATGTAAATTGAGATCAATTTTAATCCTCTCTCTGCTCACGTAAACACATTTACCGGTAGAGCTAAGTGAGGTGCAATGTTCCCTCCAAGCTGCGCACCCGCGCAGTGCTGACACGGTCTCTGCACACAGAAAATCTACGTTGCGCACAACAAATCCGGAGTTATTACCTTATTTTAGTCGTTACGCACTGTTGTCCAAGGGTCAGCGCAGTGAGTTGTTGAGTGTGCGCAGACTCATCAAAACTTAAAGCGAACATTGTGAGGTTTTTTGGAAACTGTAGGGCCCGTTACTAATAATTAAACATATTCGGGCGGGCGAACCCGTTGGTATGACTTCGTTGCAAGATGTTATTTCGTGACCCCCTGTCTGCAATATCAAAAAATATAGAATCGCTCAACGGGGATATCGTCCAACAGGAATATACCTGTCGCCCAATCGTACTAAACTAAAAGACGCAAACGATTTCAGATTGATATTTCCTTACTGACATAGAATTTTTACCTGCCAGATGGAATTCGTCTTCTGGGGTTCTGATTGCCAAGACAGGAACATTCGGTGTCAGTCATTTAGGCGTTCATGGACAATTAAACCTATATGTATTTTGAAGGCTATATGTAACGACGTTTTCGGTGTTAATTTGCTCTGAATACTCATTAAGGATATGTCCTATCACCACATCATCTACTGCGAAGCCATTTTTCTCCAGCGCCCCCCATACCGCCCCCCTGAGCCCAGCGCCCCCCATATCGCCCCCTGAGCGTTTCCGCCCCCCTTCAAGTTCACCAGCGCCCCCTGGGGGGCGCTGGTGGCAAGGTTAAGAACCACTGGCCTACACAATCGCATCTGCAATAGGCCTAATACGTAAGATATATCAATAGATCATCGCTAGCCTAACTCCATCGCTAGCCTAACTATCGTGTCTCGGGCCTAGCATGGTTTGGCTCCTATCTCTCGATGGCTTGGAGACCATGCCGTTGATTGTATGCTGATTAGCGATTGTGATTAAAGAGTGACATCGCGAAACTGAAAGACATCGAATGTCCGTAAACATGTGCGACGCGTGCGTAATATATCTCCGCTAATACTTATACATAACCATCAGAATATGTGTATCGACTTGAGTTATAAAATAGGACAGGTTTGAAGCACCTGAAATCGGCGTCACTATGGCACATATTCCCAAAAATCTCGGACATTTGGACTTGCGCAAATAGCCGACGAGGCTGCGTTGATGAGCGCGCGTATTTAATTGCTAGACGCTTTGATAAGCGCAGGTATTTAATTGTTGACGACAGATCAGGGAGTCGCTAATTAACAGTACTTCCGGACTCGTCGACAAGCTTATCAAACGCGTATAATCGCGAACACAAGGATATTGTATAATCGTCATTTACGCATGTACTTAACCCTAATGAATTGACGCTATATTAAGTAAATTCGCAAAACATCGAAACCCCGCCCTTCTATTTTGAAACCCCTTCCTTATTTTTCGGCTGGCTACGCGCCTGCTATAAGTGACTTCATTTTTCTGATTAGGGGCACTGCATTTAAATTAAGCAGTCCACAGAAACAAGAGGAAGTGTCCATAGTTTTTTAGACATGGATCCAATCCAGATTTTAAAAAAATACACACACATACACACAAGTGGAATGAAACAGAAGTAACAAGCTCTTCTAAAACTAATTTCCGAGGTATCAAAAGATTTCCATTCATTTTAAACAATAAAAAAACGGAACCCGTATCTCTCCCACCACTGTCGTATGTATTAATGTTCCCACATCTTACCCGCTTACGTGCCCGTGTGATGGGGTTCTCGTATTCCGACCTGAAAGTTTTCTGAGTGCCGAGCAAAGTCCCTTGCATTATCCAATCAAACAACGCCCACAACTCTCTCAAGTTGTTCTGTATCGGAGTGCCTGTGACGCAAATGCAAATTTGTAAGCCCCATTGTCTGGGAACAATCATAAACATTATTTCTTTAATTATTCTCAATACAAACACAGATCTTTATCAACTGATAACGAGCGTAGTAAATTGATATAACTGCATTCTGCACACATCTTGAAGCTAAAGAGCAAAGCTAATATAATTCCACTGCAGGCGATACATCTACTGCTTGAGCTTAGAGAACCAAATTTTGAATTCAAGTCGCATAGAACTAGGTAAAGTAATTTGGGCAAATCAGAAGGAGAGAACTCACTGTTAAGAATTTAGGAAATTGATAATCACGATTCAAGGATATACAAAATACATATCTTGAAAACTACTAATTTTTTTGTCAAATTTCATGCAGATATGAAGACTTGTAATTCTGAAAAATTTGGACAATATCAAAATGCGGCAAAAAGAGATATTTTTTACAATCATACACACCAGAATTATGTTGACAAATGTAATTTCAGTTTCCAAATCAAATGATATGTTACATTGCCAAAGAAAATGACATCAGAAGTTGGCATCCGATTAGGCAAGAATAATGATTTTAAAGTGCATCAAAGACTGAATATTGAGTCTTTATGGCAGGTTCTTGATTAGGAAGAATACGTAGGCCTACATTGTAGAATTACCAGGGGGCATTGAGTGAGAAGTGGTCACAGTTTTTGTTCCAGTAATGTATTCATAGTTTCGGTGAAGTTTGGGCTTTGAATGAAGGGAGTCATTTCCCAAAACAGGAGAGTCCAAGGATATTCCTGATAGAACATACTCTAAATGTAGTGTAGCAAGCATAGGCGCCGAACGCTAATGTTCCTTAGGCATGCGAGTTCAATGACGTCACAAAGAAATGACGTCATGATCCGACGGAATTGATAATTAGTGATAATATAGCATCAATTCATGAGGGTTAAGTGCCTGCATAAATGCCGATTATGCAATATCTTCGTGTTAACAAACTTGCGCGTATTATAAGCTTGTCAACGAGTCCGGAAGCGCTGTCAATTAGCGAGTCCCTGATCGCTAGCGAACAATTAAATACGCTGCTTATCAACGCGTATTACGTAACCTCGGCGACGATTTGCGCAAGGCAAAATGTCAGAGCTGTTATGGAATCTGTTCTATAATGGCACCGATTTCAGGTTGTTCAAATATTTCTCGTCTTTTACAACTCAAGCCTTGACAGTTGACACACATCTTCTGATGGTTATGTTTAGGTAATAGCGGAATTCACTTACGCATGCACGGCGCACTCACAATCGCACATTTCTGCGGACATTCGATGTCATTCAGGTCAGCGATGTCGTTCTTTAATTACAATCGCCAACCAACAAACACCTAACGGCATTGTCACCAAGCCATCGAAAGATTGGAGCTAACGCATGCTAGGCTCGAGAGATGGGAGCCAACGCATGCTCGGCTCTAGACGCGATAGTTGGCCAGCGATGATATCTTTCGTACCAGGCCTGTTGCAGATGCGATTGTGTAGGCAAGCGATAATATCGTGTGTGCCAATGCAGATGTGATAGTGCAGGCAGCGATGGCACCAGGCCTACTGCTGATGTGATTGTTCATCATGTTCATTGTTCAAGCGAGTGAAACTAGGCTTGTCGGAGACGCGATAAAGCAGGCAAGCGTCCCAAGCGATGATTGCCGAGCGCACGGCAATCAATGACACAATTTCGCGATCATCTCAGCGGTAGATCGCGTCGCGTTACATTGTGCACAGACAAATCTCGTTAATTGGCAAAGTGCTTGTATCTAATTGGCCGCGCGCAACGGGTTACCTCGCTCACATAAGCGGTAGCAGGTAATGTCGTAAACGGAAATACATTGCGATTCGTTCTAAATAACACAATCGGGGTTTATGCCGATTCATGCCAAACCGAATTCTAGGCATGCCGCATGCCTAAAAAAGTGTCTAGGCATGCCTGGCATGCCTTGCATGCCCAGGTTCGGCGCCTATGGTAGCAAGACAAATGCTACTATTTCACAAATTGCCAGCTTGAAATTTTTACCGACCGCGCCTGTGGACTATGAAAGGCAATGGAACAACACAAAACGCACCCCGTACCAGTTAAAATCAGTCTGTTTTTCGACGGAATGGAATGTAACGACTTCGTTGTTTTGGTTGGGTTTTTAATCTTGTGGCCTTCGTCCAGAATAATATAGTCCCAAACGAATTCGCTGCGATACTCTGTCTGGCCCAGCTGTTCCCACTGAGTCTGCACCAGCCCATACGTCGTCATACAGACGCCACCCTTCCTTTGGCAGTACTGCAAAGCCTGAATAACAAACGGGCAAAAATGACTGATGAACGATTATTAAATCCCACAATACTCGCAACTAACTTGTTCCTCCTCCACTAAACCAATCCATAACTTAGTAGAGACCTGTCACTATGCTACAGTCCCAAATAAAATCACACACCACTCCACTTACCGAGGTTCTTTCCCGGATGGTACCGTGAAAACATTTGGTCTTTATGCCAGGCGCCCATTTCTCAAACTCCCTGGTCCAATTTGGTATGAGCGAGAGTGGTAGGACAAGGAGGACATGGTTTATCACCTCCATGTTAAACATGGCCGACAGCGCGGCGATCACCTGAATTGTCTTGCCCAGACTGCAATGAAATTGGAAAAGATAGTTTGCTAACGAGACAAGAAGCCATAATGCAAACCAAGTAGATAGTTAAATATATGTAAAATAGGTGACTTCGCAAGTGTCGCAACTATACTTGGTGGTACATTTCGTAACTGTGGATATTTGACAAAATATAAAGATGACTACAAAGAACTTTACTGGGTGCTCTACATACATATCGAAGATATTAGGTAGCTAGAAATTGGCAAGTTTATGTATCAGTTCCATTATTACACAAATTTCTGGATTTATTCGTCTTTATCGCTAGTCGTTTAATGTTATCCCTTATTTCTTTCTGCACAGTGCGTATGATTTCAAAGACTACCCCAAGTCGTTGAAGTGATACATGTATTGGTAACGACATGAGTGCATGACTTGACATGACTTGACTCGAGTCACCTTTTTTGCATGACTTGACTTGACTCGAGTCACTTTGCTGAAATGACTTGACTTGACTCGGCGTATCAGAAATGTGGATTGACTCGTGACTCGGACCAAAATTCACGAGTCAATTTCAAGTCATCAAGTAATCGGTGTGGATAAAAATCACTGTATCTTGCATATATTCGGATTGTTCGCGAAACGCTGGTGTAACCCGTGAGAGCGAATAATCATTCAAATATTGTGCGTTTCACTGAGTCTCGATTGTTCTCTCACAAATAAATTGACCGCAAACGAAGTGATCGAAGCTTACAGCTTACGTTGTCGTAACTCGAGTATAAAGTAATAAAATAGCGAAATGTCTATTTCTTTTCTCTGTTCTTACCTTAGCCAAACCTCTTGTCTTATTGAAATGAAATATAGTTAGTATAGTTCTGACACATTGGCGCAGGCTCGAATTGTAACATCAAAGTGGTAAATGGATAATGTGTTGCATCTTATAAATTTGTTTGTCTATTCTCTATTTTGGCTGGTAACTTTATACTGAGGCTATGCAAATACGAGGTTCAACAGTTCTACGTATATGTGAGAGATACAGCGTCTTCTTGAGAGTATATTCAACTCTATATTCGTTCATCGGTTAGGAATTAATGACCACTCAATCTGTATTTCAGACATCTAGCAAATTGCAATGACGTAATCATGCCTCATACTTCGAAAAGGCAACTTGACTTGAAATGTGACTTGACTCGTGACTTGACTTGACTCGACTTGACTCGAGTCACCTCCAAAAATCGAGTGACTTGACTTGACTCGAGTCACCTTTGAAAATCGATTGACTTGACTTGACTCGAGTCAAAATGTGCAATGACTCGAAATGACTCGTGACTCGAAGGTAGTGACTTGATCCCAATACTGCATGAGTGTCACATTAAATAGATTGAAGTGTATGTAGTATCTCGAAACTTTATTCAGGTAATGACAATCCGACAGAACATGTGATATAAAACGTGTATATCGTGAAATAGGAAATAATACGGAATATTTATGTATGTCATACAACGTAGAAATATTCATTCATTCATATGCATTCTATATCCATTTTTGAACAATTCAATAAATTTACAAATCTTGGACGCAGAAACAAAGTACGTTGTCTGTGTGATCAAATTACGTGTGTAATGTCGAATGCATATGAATGAACGAATATTTTACGTTGTACGACATACATATAGAATATGTATTACGGTATTTCCTATCGATATTTCACACCATACACACATCATACCACATGTTCTGTCGGGTTGTCACCTTCCTATCTATTCATTGTATTGCAGTCTTGTGGTATTTTGAAATGGTGAAATTATATGAATAAACTGATACTGGTGCTGTTTGAGTCCTGTGTCTCTGAACACTGAACATTATTAGTCCCTAGGGTGAAGGTTTAGGAGTCACAATTGCAGCCTAAGTCGCATTGGTTTAGAACAGTGGTTCCCAACCTTTTTCGGCGGCAGGGCCAAATTTAGAATTTCAGAGTACGGTCGGGGCCGCACGAATACCAGGGCAATGAAAGGAACCCAAAATCGTCACCAAAATATGAATATTGTGCATTGTTCCGATCATTCGCTTGACGCCATTGGCCATTGTGTTGCCGCGCTCCCGTTGTTCAGAACAATCAACCTTTGCTGGCTATTTCGGAGTAGGTTTAATGCCCTGGCGAGATTTCAATTCGTATTTTTGCAATCAGTGCGACACTTGCTTTCGATAAACACCGACATATCAAATTATTCGGAGGCTTTGGTCGCGAGCTATAGGACTACCAATTATGCTGCTTTTTGCTGGCTAAGCGGTACGCATCTCGGTGTATTCAATCGTGAGTCACTTGTTGCACATCTATCCGTAAATTAGTTATCAATACCCAGAGCCGTAACAGCACTTCGTCAGTCCCCCCGAAACGTTGCTCTTGGGCCCCCCATAGGGTGTTAAACCGAACTTCGAAGCCCCCAGCCCCCCTCAGGGTAGATGGCTGTTTGCCGCTATTTATCATCTAAATTGGGTGTCCGTTTTAGGAAGCTTCTCTCGACTGATCGCGCGAAGCGCGAAAAATTTTTACAATTCATGATTGAATCGGTCAATATAATCGGCAATTGCATATATATTGGTATCAATTTTTATCCTCTCTCTGCTCACGTAATCAGATTGACCTGTTGAGCCGAGTGAGTTGTGTTTGAAAAGGTAGGACCACTCAATAATAATTAAACATCTTCGGGCGTATACCCATTGGTAGGAACGAAACAGCACTTCGTCAGGGCCCCCAAAACACTTAGGTCTTGAGCTCCCATAGGGTGATAAACCGACCCCCCGTCCCGTTGTTCGCTTCTGCCACAAAATCAGGATCACCGTTTAGTGAGCCAGCGTGGAGTGCGAAAATTTTCGATAATTCAAAATAAAATAGGCCAATAAGATCGGAAATTGCATATATATTGCTATCAATTACTTGTCCTCTCTGCTCACGTAATCAGATTTACCGGTAGAGCTGAGTGAGATGTCTTGGAAACTGTAGGGCCCGTAAATAATAATTAAACATATTCGGACGGGCGGACCCGTTGGTACGACTTCGTTACATGATGTTATTTCGTGACCTCCAGTCTGCTATATCAAAAAATATAGGATCGCCCAAACGTACTAAACTAAAAGATGCACACGATTTCAAATTGGTATAGCTCTTCACTGGCATATAATTCTTCCCTGCGGGATGGTAGCCTATTTGTCACGTGAGGTTCGGATTGCCAAGACAGGAACATTCGGCGCCAGACATTTAGGCGCCTATGGTCAATTATAAGCCACCTATATGTATTTTGTATATACATAACGAAGTTTTCGGTCAGCGTAAGGGCAGTCCTTTTCGGCCAAGGTTTTCTCGCTGCCGATCGTACTGGCACACTTCTTGGAGTCGCATGTTACATGGCCTAAAACTTTATATGTCTTAGTGCGTCGTGTCGCGGTAATGGCCTACGCCGATATGCCCACTTCTATAGATCTTGCGTATTTTATGTTGCTGGAAGAGTACCCAATAATTAAGGTATTTTGAGACCCTAAAAAAATTTTGAAAAAGTTGCATAAAACTTCCTAAAATACTCTATAATTTATGCTAGTTCACTAAATAATTTTGGGCACCCTCCGAGCTCGCTCCCCCCGATTGGGGGGGGGTGGCTTGGGGTGGGGCAGTTACGGTCCTGCCAATACCTATATCTATACCTATAGGTACTGCTCGTTCAACAGGAAAGTTAGCGCACATTACATTGAAACAGCAGTGACGTAATCTTAGCAGTCTAATCACAACTTTCCTGCAATCCTAATTGAAAACTCCAGACTCCAAGCCAAGCAAAAGTCGATTTCTCAATATTTTTGTGGGGGCCGCAAGAAGGCTAACTGGGGGCCGCATGCGGCCCTCAGGGCCGCGGTTGGGAATCACTGGTTTAGAAGAAGACTGATGCAAATAGTGCTGGTATGAGAGTTGCAAATTATAACCTACATAAATCATGAATGCGGTTTTATTGTAGGTATATTTGGGGTAAAGAGCAGCGACGAGGTCAATTACAGGAAAAACCAGTCAAGTCCCAAGTCCGAGTAAATAGGGTGGAAGGTCATCTGGCTGAAAGACTCCAGCGGTGGTCTGCTGTGGGAATCTTGGACAGCAGGCAAAGCCAATAGTCAATTTCTCATCATTTAAATATGTACCGTAATGACAAAATCCTAGAATTAGGTACCAAAACCCACTCACAGGTACTTCACCAACGTCCAACACCAAAAGAAGCAATTACGGTCAAACTTAACAAAATATTTACCCCATATCATCGGCCAAGATTCCACCTTTCTTTTTGTCCTTGAAAAGATCATAGATCCACTTGATTCCATCGACCTATAGAGATGAAAGATTAGTCTACAAGACATGTAGGCTAATTTGCAAGTTGTCTCGTGCAATACTGCCTGCTGATTGTCCTCGCAATCTATTCAGTCCCAATTCAGACTAGCATCAGAAGGAAATAAGAAATGCGGGCAATCAAGAACTGAGTACATGGAATTACAACGGAATACATACCAAGTCAGGAGGCTCGTGAAAGGGAATTACCCAATATGCGAGTCTTGCGTCCACAAATCTAAATTTCACCTGATGCGGATACAGTCTTTCGACAAGTTTCCGAAATATTATCAACCCATTGTCCAACTCGACAAGATCCTCGTCCTCTTCATCTTTCAATTCCTCCATGAGACGCTGAAAGTAGATCGCTTTAACGAAATATATTGTTCACGTCATTTAAGATTTGAGCAATAGGGAGTGTTGTGAACCTTACCTAATTCCCTGAACTGAAACCTGAGTCGTATAATTTGTCATGTGAACGTAGATAACGGAATATGAAATCGTACGGCGTTGGGTTCATTTAGAGATATACGTGTGTAATACCACGTCGAGACATTGATGTATACATTCATGATTATTAGCTGGTTCGGAAGTTGATATACACTCATGATTATTAGCCGGTTCGGAAGTCGATAGACATTCATAAGTACTTCGCTAATTGCGAGAAACATATATTGCATTTTGAACTGTACGTGATATTCAATAAAGTTACAAGTCGGGGAGACGGAAACAAAATATATTCGTCAGTGTGATCCATCGAATACGTGTGCAATAGACAGGCTCCGTGGTACGTCAGCCAACAAGGTCGTACGGCGTGTACGCCGGTCCGTCGAACGAAAGAAGAACACGCAGCGAATTGTAAACGCAACCTTCTTGGAGTCAGATACACAATTATACAACTACAAACAATCGCTCTGCGTTAAAATCGCCATTGGTCAGCAACAGATTAAAGTAGTGCCAATCGTTTTCTTTGCATATCACCACCGAAACTATTAGTGCCACATTTGAATAAAATATTCATTTTATTCCCGAAGCTTTTCGGCTGACCCTCGTCAGGGTGATATCGTCAGCAATATGGCGAGAATTCGAATAACTATGTTCAACAATATTATATATCGCTAATCATGACGTCACACACAAAAAATATACAAAGTTAGAAAACGAGAGAGCTGAAGCGTTGGCATGGAGATAGCGAAGCAAAACATAAGACACCGATCTTCAAGTCAGCGAAAGTTAAACGATGACCTAACACACATGACCTTAGAAATAATATCCATTAACGATGTATTCTTGTAAGAGCTATTGCGACAATCGTTATAGCGATCAGGTGAAGTAGAGAAATTCAATTAATAGAGTTCCTAGGCTGAAGTAGGCCTACACTCCTGTACGCGAATCGCCATGAAAACTCCTGGCAGCAACAGAAAAACAACTTCTGTATATTGGCGACAGTCGAGCATTTCTCTCAAATGGACAACCAGGTTCAGCTTGACTTACTCTTTATGGCATACCAATAGTACAAATTCAATTGTGAACTGTTTTTCTGCCTATGACAATCGTAATATGCTATGGTATAATCCAAGCAAGAACATTCAGGAATTCAGCTATTTTGTCATTTTCACCTCGATTTTGTTTATCCTCCCGAGGATCTTTTCTGTCTCCTTTATCTTATAAGCAGCTTTGAATGCTTCCAAAGACTCCTCCAAATTTCCTTCGGCTGCCGTCTCTTTGCCTTTTGCGACAAGCTTCTCGTACAACCCCATGTCAACTGGCTCAGTCACCAATTTGACATCACACCTGAATAAGTTGAATTCAATTGGGTAATAAGACACAGCGCGATATTCATCCCAATATTTTCGGCCCAAGACAGTTGGCCAAATTCAGTATCATACAACTCCGCCAAAGGTATTTTCATCCAATGATTGCCGTACAGCCAATAAGTTACCATAGTTTCTGCATGAATTTTCTCTGCATGGCCAGGTAGTTTATATGAATGGTGGACAACACTTTTTTTTGAGTAACTCAAGTGGCTACTTGACGCTCATCGAGTTGCCTTCAAAAAGCATATCGTTTTAGTAATACGGTAGATCAGGGGTGGGCAAACTTTTGAGCTCGCGGGCCGCATTCAACATCTGATTCCATTACGCAGGCCGCTACATATAAAATAGGGATCATAACCAAAACGTATTATTGATATTGGTATATGATTATATAGTTGGATATGGAGATGAAAGTCGGTTGTCCTGATTCTTAGAACAGGAGTGAAATTTAAATCTGTGAGCAGCATTCTGTCCATAGATTTACTAATTCCACTTTTGGTTCAGTTCCAGGACAGACAATGCTGACAGCATCATAACCATGTTAGCTTCAGACACGCTTCTACTATGTGTTAATAGAATATAAATTACCTAATTCTACCCATACAGACAACGAATCTATGTGAGACACGCGCGAATCGTTTTTCATACGCATATCACTAAAATAATTAAAACGGGAGTAGCCAATCTGAAAACACACTCCTTGATGTTAATCTTGTTTAGGATTTCTGTGATGTTTAGCAGTTGAAACCTTTCAAACTGCGTGGGCCTTGAGATTAGGCTGTCGCGACAGAAATTAAACATTAAAAATGATATAGGAAGTAGCCTATTTACCTGAGAACAGTGGTTCTCAAACTTTTTAAGACAAGCCCCCCTCTTATGATGGTGAAAGATTTCGCGTCCCCTTATCGTCATATCACAAAAAGTATCCAGGATGCTATTGCAAATCTAACGGATAGTTTGATGGCATGGAAGGTTACGACTGTGGTTGAGAGATTTTTAAATATGAAATGCAGACTAAATACAGAGCAATAATTATGAATTGGATGTAAATCGCGCGGGGCGCAAAATTTTTTTTCGGTCAACTCAGCTCCTGGAGGAAAGTTTTCAAGACAATTGTTTAACTACCATTTTCTTAACAATGAATTTAGCCCAATTCACTAGGTATAATTCATCAAAGAGAGAGAGAGAGAGGTATATATTTATTTCGTCTACCGATGATGCCAAAATGAATAGAACTCATATAAATATGCAATATTTACCAAACACAAACAGTGGTTTATCGGTATTGACTGGTACCGGCGATATGATCATGACGGTCTTTGTGTCAGCCGGAACCAGGGCAAATGGTTATTTAAATAGATAACCTCATACCGTAATAACGAACCAGGGTAAGCTAATACAGAATGTATCTTACAAAAAGCAATAGCAGCAATAACAAAGAATACAATATGAAACACATAACAGTTACAGACAGTCACAATCAATATGCAAAAAAGAACAAGTAGGTTGAGGATTTATAACTGATAATGGACATTGTACAAGCATTGACTAGTATTTGCTCAGAAGAGAGTCCATCATCCCTGTCCTAAACGAATTATAATTGGAGCTTTTTAGGTGTGACGGAATTTGCTTGTTCCATACATCAATCCCTGCTCGTTTAAATGGAGGGAAACCTCTAGATCAGAGTGGGACATAAATAGGTTGGCGATTGCGGCAGACCGCGTGTCAGGACTATGGACATCTCTACAGTATTGAAAATAGTTCTGTAAGGATACAGGGACTTGCAGCTGGGCAATTTTATACATTACTTTGGCTAGTTCAAAGATATAGATATCACTAACTTTAAGAATACGGTACGCAACTTTTTGCAGTATGGATCAAGTCGACTATAGAGTGGTATTCGAGCAATAGCTCTTAATGCTTTGTTCTGAACGACCTGAAGCTGGTTCAATAGGGTTTTGGTAGCAGATCCCCCAATTATAATACCATACTGTAGGTGGGAATGTGTGATCGAAAAATAAAGAGTACGGAGAAATGGTTTTGGAACTATTCGATTAAGCTTCCATAATACACCAAATGTTCCGTGAAACTTTTGTGCATACATTGGTGATATGATCATGCCATGTTAGACCTTCATCTATATGAATTCCAAGGTATGGTACAAGGTAACAATATTAATGTAACTCCAGTCTCAAACATGATGATAACAAATCATCCAGGTTCGTAGGCTACAATTGTCTATGTTGATCTACCAATGGAGGGCAAGTAACCCTAGTATTTGTAAACAGAAAGCACCTTCTTACTCACATCTACAATCCAACCAAAAGCTTTTTCAGTCTAGGGATCTATTGATCAGCTTATCAGATAAGAAACAGTTGTATGGATTTGGGGTCAAGTGTAGAATCCGGCCAGTGTTCCCCATGACCACCACCGATCAGTGTTGCACCTGAAACTGTCGGAATTCATAGTGCTTCACGTAGTTACCGACTATGCTCCCCACTAAACCCTATAAATACTGTCAAGGTTCCATATTATATCTTATCATATTATTATATCTTGAATTCACAGATACACATGCCGGTGACGAGCAAGATTACATTTTACATCGCTCGCTCGCATGCCAGATGAACGGCTTGTACAAGAAATCGAAGGAAAGGGGAAAGGAAGCGACTTACTCCAATCTCTTCACCACATTATGTATTGTGTATCGCATTTTTATCGAAAATTTAAAAAATAAAACGTATGACGCCTATACTATCAAGTGTATCTAGTGTACTTTGCGGCCACTAAACTCATGTACGGACACTTGCAAGATGTGGGGAGATGGTGAAGGTTTATCTGGGCTCCTCTTCACCCGCGCCGTTGCCCAGAGAAGACCCGACGTAAGAAAGCACTCATGTATAAGAAACCCCCATAGTCGTGTATGGTATCTAGTGTACTTTTCAGCCACAATACTTATGTGAAGACACTCGCATAGTCGCGTATCATACCAAGTGTACTTTACAGCGACAAGACTTATGTGAAGACACTCGCGTAGTCGCGTATCATACCAAGTGCACTTTTCAGCCACAAGACTTATGTGGAGACACTCGCATAGTCGCGTATCATACCAAGTGTACCTTTCAGCCACAATAGTTATGTACAGACACTCGCATAGGAGGGTATGATACCAAGTGTACTTTTCAGCCACAAGACTTATGTGAAGACACTCGCATAGTCGCGTATGATACCAAGTGTACTTTTCAGCCACAAGACTTATGTGAAGACACTCGCATAGTCGCGTATCATACCAAGTGCACTTTTCAGCCACAATACTTATGTGAAGACACTCGCATAGTCGCGTATCATACCAAGTGTACTTTCCAGCCACAATATAGTTATGTACAGACACTCGCATAGTAGGGTATGATACCAAGTGTACTTTTCAGCCACAAGACTTATGTGAAGACACTCGCATAGACGCGTATCATACCAAGTGTACTTTCCAGCCACAATAGTTATGTACAGACACTCGCATAGTAGGGTATGATACCAAGTGTACTTTTCAGCCACAAGACTTATGTGAAGACACTCGCATAGTCGCGTATCATACCAAGTGTACTTTCCAGCCACAATAGTTATGTAAAGTACACTTGGTATCATACCCTACTATGCGAGTGTCTGTACATAACTATTGTGGCTGGAAAGTACACTTGGTATGATACGCGACTATGCGAGTGTCTTCACATAAGTCTTGTGGCTGTAAAGTACACTTGGTATGATACGCGACTATGCGAGTGTCTTCACATAAGTATTGTGGCTGAAAAGTACACTTGGTATGATACGCGACTATGCGAGTGTCTTCACATAAGTATTGTGGCTGAAAAGTGCACTTGGTATGATACGCGACTATGCGAGTGTCTTCACATAAGTCTTGTGGCTGAAAAGTACACTTGGTATCATACGCGACTATGCGAGTGTCTTCACATAAGTCTTGTGGCTGAAAAGTACACTTGGTATCATACCCTCCTATGCGAGTGTCTGTACATAACTATTGTGGCTGAAAGGTACACTTGGTATGATACGCGACTATGCGAGTGTCTCCACATAAGTCTTGTGGCTGAAAAGTACACTTGGTATGATACGCGACTATGCGAGTGTCTTCACATAAGTATTGTGGCTGAAAAGTGCACTTGGTATGATACGCGACTACGCGAGTGTCTTCACATAAGTCTTGTCGCTGTAAAGTACACTTGGTATGATACGCGACTATGCGAGTGTCTTCACATAAGTATTGTGGCTGAAAAGTACACTAGATACCATACACGACTATGGGGGTTTCTTATACATGAGTGCTTTCTTACGTCGGGTCTTTTCTGGGCAACGGCGCGGGTGAAGAGGAGCCCAGATAAACCTTCACCATCTCCCCACATCTTGCAAGTGTCCGTACATGAGTTTAGTGGCCGCAAAGTACACTAGATACACTTGATAGTATAGGCGTCATACGTTTTATTTTTTAAATTTTCGATAAAAATGCGATACACAATACATAATGTGGTGAAGAGATTGGAGTAAGTCGCTTCCTTTCCCCTTTCCTTCGATTTCTTGTACAAGCCGTTCATCTGGCATGCGAGCGAGCGATGTAAAATGTAATCTTGCTCGTCACCGGCATGTGTATCTGTGAATTCAAGATATAATAATATGATAGATATAATATGGAACCTTGACAGTATTTATAGGGTTTAGTGGGGAGCATAGTCGGTAACTACGTGAAGCACTATGAATTCCGACAGTTTCAGGTGCAATACTGATCGGTGGTGGTCATGGGGAACACTGGCCGGATTTTACACTTGGCCCTGGATTTGCAGGTAGCAATATGGCATCATTCGATTGATCCGTCCCACAAGCGATCAAACAGAGTAGAAGTAAAATAGGTATGTTTTTTGCCGACAGTTTGGAGCAAAGAGACAATACAATCTCGATGATCTGCACAACCAAGCCAATATAAGTCAAAAGATACCGTAATAGATCATTGATCTGTCATCCGAACAACGCATTTGTCCATAATACGAATGCACAATTTCCAAATATAGCATGACTAAACCACCGAAAATCACATTTAACAGAAATATACTGGAACGGGAACCACAACATGCCTTGAACAAAACCAGGACGAAGTTAGCCATCAAATTCTAGCCATCAAAAATAAATATCAGAACTACTGTGTAGAGTACCGCAGGTATCGGATGTATCACCAGGATCAAGTTTCCGGCCATGCCGCGGGGCAACCATCGGCCACATACGATGTTTCGACGTAGGTTACGGTGAAATACTCATTAAATTGCCTTCAAATCAATAAAGCGCATAAATACTCGACTGATTTTATCGCATCACGTCATTTGTGAAACAACTAATAAAGAATATAAGCACGACTAGCACCTCAACACTGTTAACTCAACACAGCTATCTCGCGAATGACTATCTCCATCATGAAATTTTCACAGCTGCAAGGTATCGCTCTGCTGCAAACGAAATTTCGCAAAATGTAATTTTAGCACACAAAATCTGGATTGGACAAAACAAATATTGCTCCGACACGCTAAACGCCGTACCTCAAATGTCTCTAAACTATATGATACGCTCAACTAAACAGTCACTAAACTTAGAATCGAATCCATCTTCTCCAAACTAGAGACTGTGGCAATGAATGGCGTTCACATATGTATAGTTTGCAGGCAAATCTGACACCACACAAATTGTCAACTATCTCCAAGTGGCGCATTCAAATTTATCACGAAAAATATTCGACACCGATTTTCAGCGATATCGAAGTGTAATAACGAGATTGCATAAAGGACGTTTTTGTAACGCAGTCGCAGTAAGCAATGAATGACTATTTGTAAAAATCGAGAGTTTTTATACTGAATGCGACCCCATGTCCGTCTCTATGCAACTACCCGCGTAAGTTGAACCGTCTCATTTTATGTGTATTCGACCTAACTGGCGCCAGCTGCGCGCAAAATCCACCTGCAGCATGACTATCTGGGCGTGTTCTGCAGGTGCAATATGGCTTTGAAAAGCCGCGGTTCATCTGTAGTTGTTGTTGTTGTCATTCTGGTTTGTTGGTGGTATTCATGGTGTTTGTCGACCACAATGGTGATTTACACTAGGCCGATATGCTTTATTTTGATTTCGTAGCTGCCGACTTGTAGCACGGGTACTGCTAGGCTTTTTTAAAACACTGCGTACGCCAATCGAGGTGGCGAGGAAGAGCCTAGATAAACATATACAATAAATCGGTAGGAATTCTGGAGTCAACCTCGGTCGGACTCGAACTCGCAACTCATTGGAGCCACATAATGTTAACCAAGTCACAAGTCAATCAAAATGTATTAGTTTTAATCAGAGTCATCTTCAATTCACCATGAAGTCAAGTGCTTGCATGCCTACGTCAAGCAATCACGAGCGCCACTTGGATATCGCTGAAAATTGGTGTAGTGTTGGGCGTAACTGCAGTCCAGAGGTCTCAAACTTACGTGTGCTCGCGGGCCATTTCCTAGATTTTGATGACGCCGCGGGCCGCAGCATCAATAATAGCGACATTCAAGATTTTTCATAGCGCCTGTCCATTTTCAACCCGTTGGACAGCTTGCGCCACTTGGATATCGCTGAAAATCGGTGTGCTGTTACGTTTAACTACAGGCTATAGGTATTTGAAAACCATTCCTTGACACAGATTATAGTTTGAAAATTTTCGAATATTTTTCGTGAATAAATTTGAATTTTTATGACTGTGCATTCGAGCGTATCGGGTCCGTTGGACACCTTGCGCCACTTGGATATCGCTGAAAATCGGTGTGCTGCTAGGCGTAACTGTCAGCTATAGATATTTGAAAGTCATTCCTTGACACAGGTTATAGTTTGAAAATTTTCGTATATTTTTCGTGAATAAATTTGAATTTTTATGACTGTGCATTCGAGCGTATCGGGTCCGTTGGACACCTTGCGCCACTTGGATATCGCTGAAAATCGGTGTGCTGCTAGGCGTAACTGTAAGCTATAGATATTTGAAAGTCATTCCTTGACACAGGTTATAGTTTGAAAATTTTCGTATATTTTTCGTGAATAAATTTGAATTTTTATCACTGAGCAGACGAACGTATCGGGCCCGTTGGACACCTTGCGCCACTTGGATATCGCTGAAAATCGGTGTGCTGTTACGTTTAACTACAGGCTATAGGTATTTGAAAACCATTCCTTGACACAGGGTATAGTTTGGCAAATTTCGAATATTTTTCGTGCATAAATTTGAATTTTTATCACTGAGCAGACGAACGTATCGGGCCCGTTGGACACCTTGCGCCACTTGGATATCGCTGAAAATTGGTGTGCTGCTTGGCGTAACTGTAAGCTATAGATATTTGCAAGTCATTCCTTGACACAGGTTATAGTTTGAAAATTTTCGAATATTTTTCGTGAATAAATTTGAATTTTTATCACTGAGCAGACGAACGTATCGGGCCCGTTGGACACCTTGCGCCACTTGGATATCGCTGAAAATCGGTGTGCTGCTAGGCGTAACTGTAAGCTATAGATATTTGAAAGTCATTCCTTGACACAGGTTATAGTTTGAAAATTTTCGTATATTTTTCGTGAATAAATTTGAATTTTTATGACTGTGCATTCGAGCGTATCGGGTCCGTTGGACACCTTGCGCCACTTGGATATCGCTGAAAATCGGTGTGCTGCTAGGCGTAACTGTAAGCTATAGATATTTGAAAGTCATTCCTTGACACAGGGTATAGTTTGGCAAATTTCGAATATTTTTCGTGCATAAATTTGAATTTTTATCACTGAGCAGACGAACGTATCGGGCCCGTTGGACACCTTGCGCCACTTGGATATCGCTGAAAATTGGTGTGCTGCTTGGCGTAACTGTAAGCTATAGATATTTGCAAGTCATTCCTTGACACAGGTTATAGTTTGAAAATTTTCGAATATTTTTCGTGAATAAATTTGAATTTTTATCACTGAGCAGACGAACGTATCGGGCCCGTTGGACACCTTGCGCCACTTCGATATCGCTGAAAATCGGTGTCGAATATTTTTCGTGATAAATTTGAATGCGCCACTTGGAGATAGTTGACAATTTGTGTGGTGTCAGATTTGCCTGCAAACTATACATATGTGAACGCCATTCATTGCCACAGTCTCTAGTTTGGAGAGGATGGATTCGATTCTAAGTTTAGTGACTGTTTAGTTGAGCGTATCATATAGTTTAGAGACATTTGAGGTACGGCGTTTAGCGTGTCGGAGCAATATTTGTTTTGTCCAATCCAGATTTTGTGTGCTAAAATTACATTTTGCCAATGATATATATATATCATTGATTTTGCGAAATTTCGTTTGCAGCAGAGCGATACCTTGCAGCTGTGAAAATTTCATGATGGAGATAGTCATTCGCGAGATAGCTGTGTTGAGTTAACAGTGTTGAGGTGCTAGTCGTGCTTATATTCTTTATTAGTTGTTTCAAAAATGACGTGATGCGATAAAATCAGTCGAGTATTTATGCGCTTTATTGATTTGAAGGCAATTTAATGAGTATTTCACCGTAACCTACGTCGAAACATCGTATGTGGCCGATGGCTGCCCCGCGGCATGGCCGGAAACTTGATCCTGGTGATACATCCGATACCTGCGGTACTCTGCACAGTAGTTCTGATATTTATTTTTGATGGCTAGCATTTGATGGCTAACTTCGTCCCGGTGGTCGACCACGCAGGGTAACGTGTAGGAGTAAATAAGCCCTAACTAAGTTCAGCTCATCGACGTAATGAACTTGAAGCATGCAGTATATGCCGAAATACCAAGTGCGATCTCTCAATCTAACATCCGACTCGGTTTATACAAGTAACGTACATACAAATTATGATACGCATTGGATTTTACAGAGGAGCCATGTTGAGATGATTGCTGCTTTTCCCCTATGGAATCTCATTTTATTTTTTGAAATGAATCCTGCGTGATGAGAGCTTTTCTGCATAGATTAATCAAGTAATTAAACAGAAAGTTTATAATTTTTTCTCGGATTTATAATAATTTCATTACAACGTATTACACGTTTTCACGTGTTTTGGAACTACGCTCTGCGCTCAAATTGAAGTCAAATCTGTTGAAATGATTTTGGCGGCGGGTATAGGCCCGCAATCCTATCCTATATAGGTATAGCCATTTCTTTAGAAAGCTACTATATGCCGACTGCAGCTAAAAGATTTTTGTGAAAATAGTACCATTTCACTTTCGATATACATCTCTTTGTATATAGAGATTACACTAGCGTTGGGACCCCGGGAAATCCAGATCCCGGGATCCCGGGATTTGAAGCAATCCCGATCCCGGGATTGGTCCCGATGAAATCCCGGGATTTGTGAACAGCATCTACCAAGGCTTATGTAGCGCCATATCTCTTATTTTGGCAATAAAGCCGTGTCACAAACTCGGCTGATTGTCTAGAACAGTGGCCTCAAACACGCGGCCCGCCAGAACTGTTTTTGAGGCCCACGTCGGCGTTTTGACTTTTCAAGCATTCGACAATATTAAACTCGAAAATTTCGGATTTGAGAACTTGAAAATTCATACTGAAACCACTCCAAAAACCTGAATCGCTATCACACATCAAACGTCCACCATAGCTGCTAAATTATAATGCGACAGCCTTTACAATGACACGATGCATTTGTCGTCTCGCATGGTTTCTAACTGTCTATATAACTCCTTATGTCACCAAATTATGCAAAGCACAACAATATTTTTAAATGATATTGAAAAATATGACTTTTTCGTGGCAACCGTGAATATTACAATAGTGTATTACATTTTCACAATGTGTATGGAATGCCAATCTGCAAGGTCCGACAATAAAGGCGTACTGGGAAATAAATATTATACCCCTATTTCATGCTGCTGCCCGCCGCGTCATCAAAACTACGAAATTGGCCCGCGATAAAATTGGAGTTTGGGACCCCTGATCTAATCGATGATACTCTTGATGCTCTTATGTTTTGCGTCAATTCAATATCACAAGGACTAAATGTTATTTGTGTAACTTGTATGTCTATTTTACTACTTTTCTAATCCCGGGATTGAGGAGCGAAAGTCCCGGGAAATCCCGATCCCGGGATTTCAAATTTGATCCCGAAGTCCCAACCCTAGATTACACGTCATCGCTCCTTGAACCCTTTCTAAAGTCCTGGCACGCACTAAGCCTATATGAAAAACTGCAATCAAATGATTTTTCTTCAATTTCCAGGTTATTTTTATCATATCTGAGTTTGATAGTTGAATCACTCGAGCAAAAATAATTGTGACAAGTCCTAATAAAGGTATCATGGCCGTCGACTTCTCAAATCGCCCCATTTCCATCCCTGTGAAGGCCGCCGTCCGAGGACGGCCTCTTATTCAAAAAGAAATCAACGAAGGATGCCAAACGTGCCTGGAATTCATACCAAACGCAAACCAAATTGTGTTACGCAAAAGCAGACCCTTCACTTTCGACCACGTGTTCGGCGGCGACGTTGGACAAGAAGAAGTCTACAACACAGCCGTCAAGAAGTTGACGAAAGATATCTTCAAAGGGTATCACGCCGCTGTTATTGCATACGGACAGACAGGTAGCGGAAAGACTTATTCGATGGGTTCCGCACATTCGTCTGGCGAATGCGAGGGCGAAATGACTGGCGTCATACCCCGTGTCATTTCTGATATCTTCAAATTCATAAGCGAAAATAAAGACTGTGAATATACCGTTAAGGTATCGTATCTCGAACTATACAAAAGAGATTTGCATGATCTGCTCAATCCCAGTTCAGACCCGAGGCAATTGACTATTCGCGATGCCCCAGATGGGGGTACCGTGGTGAGTGGCCTGTCGGAGGTCACAGTCAGTGATTTGCAATCAACGTTGCGTTTAATGGAACAGGGCAATTCTAACCGCACGACGGCTGCTACCGCGATGAATTTGGTATCGTCGCGATCACACGCAATTTTCACGATCATACTGGAATCGGTCGCAGCGCACGACGCTAACGATAAAATTGCCTCGAAATTCCATTTAGTCGATTTAGCTGGGTCAGAGCGCGCCAAACGCACAAAGGCAGAAGGCGAGCGCCTTAAAGAAGGTATCAAAATCAATGAAGGACTGCTCGCCTTGGGTAACGTAATCAGCGCTTTGGCGGATGAAAACACTCGCGCCGGCCATATCAGGTACCGCGAATCCAAACTTACACGCATATTACAAGGCTCTCTTGGAGGAAACAGCCATACATTGATGATTGCATGCGTATCTCCCGCTGATTCAAATTACAAAGAAACATTAAGCACTCTATGTTACGCGGACAGGGTGCGTAAGATTAAAAACGCGGCTGTCGTAAACCGTGATCCCCGACCCCAAGCAATGCTAATTGCGTCTCTGCGTAAAGAAATTACAGAGTTGAATTTGCGATTGCTCGAAAGGGGGGACTCAGCCGGGCCGACTACTTCACGACGACATTCGTCGGAAAGCTACGACCGTATTTTGGAGGAATTGGAAAAGGTCAAATCTGAAAATATGACTTTGAGCGAGCATTTGCAAGAGGCGCTGCAGTACCAAGCCGGCATGTGCGAAAAAGTGATCGTCACTGAGATCAGCCGTGATCAGTACAAAGAAAAGCTGAATGATTTGACGGACGCTGCGAAAAGCGTGGCGGAAAAATTTCAACACGCAGGCTCGTTTAAGGAGAATCTCGCCAACGAATCGGACAGGAACTTTTTCTCTGAACCGATGCGTTTTTGCGAAAATGCGACTGGAATTCAAATTGACGACCCAAACCAGACTTCGGCAGCGATTCTAGATAAGCACGTCAACGCGACAGAAATCGGGCATAGCGCTGATGTTACAGAAGGTAACCTGAAGCTTTCCGATAAAACCATTGAGTCTAACCACGCCATGAAAAACGCAGACTTAGGCAAACAGTTACAGAGTCTGACGAAAACTCTCGCTTTGAAAGAGGAGATTGCTAAAGAAATGGCTTCGAGCGACACACAGATGGTCGCGATCAAGGAGGAATACGAAAAGAAAATGCAGCAGCTCGACAAGGACATACAGAATTTGGCGCAGGAAAAAGCGAATTTGGAAGAAGCCTTGCAGAACGCGAGGAAAACTAACGAGCTCAGCGAGAAACGGCGTCAGCGAGTGAAAGAGCTGGAGGCGCAGATTCAAGAGTTGAAAAACACACTGCAGCGGGAGGTAGCAAAGTTGTGGAAAATGACACAAAAATTGAGCGAGAACGAAAGAGAAAAGGCGGAAAGCGACACACAGATGGTCGCGATCAAGGAGGAATACGAAAAGAAAATGCAGCAGCTCGACAAGGACATACAGAATTTGGCGCAGGAAAAAGCGAATTTGGAAGAAGCCTTGCAGAACGCGAGGAAAACTAACGAGCTCAGCGAGAAACGGCGTCAGCGAGTGAAAGAGCTGGAGGCGCAGATTCAAGAGTTGAAAAACACACTGCAGCGGGAGGTAGCAAAGTTGTGGAAAATGACACGAAAATTGAGCGAGATCGAAAGAGAAAAGGCGGAAAGCGACAAGATGTTGCGCGGCGCTCGGAAACAAGCACAGGAGATGGCCAGCAAGTTTGATGAAGAGAAAACGAGCATGCAGAAAAGCCACCAGGACGAGATGTCGTACTACGTGAACAAGTTTGGTTTGCAAAGCGTGGACGCAGAGGATGAGACGGTGACCACGTTACGCGGCCGGATCGCGGAACAGCAGGAATTGGTGCGGACTTTGCAAGAGGAGAACAAGATACTTCATAGGAGGCTGTTGCGGAAAGAGATCGCGACGCCGTTGAAGAAGCCGATGTTTTTCAACCCGGTTGAAAATGTGGGGTCGTTTTGCTTGGAGAGCGGCGCTGAAATGGACGATGTGAGTAGTTAGGTGTGCGTTTGCTCGTCAATATGACTGCAGACTTGTACAAACTACTTAACTCCAAATGAACTGGAACTAACGACCTTTTCAAATCCTTTTCTAAGCAGATTCAATTCCGAACCAGCTCATTAGATTTGATTTTATCAGATTGGTTTTGGCGGTTTGAACCGTCAAAACCTACTTTCTGGCTATGCCAATGTTATTTATGTGGTCACTGAGCGACCAATGGCTGCAATAACATCTCACATGACGATTCACTCCAGACGATGCGTGTTTTCTGGTTGCTCAGCAGCTAGGCAGATTTTTTTTAATGCGCAACTAGGACTAGTACTCGCTAGTCGCTTTTCATAATCGGTAACTAGAACTACCGGTGCTGCCGGTTAGTCATATCTCAGCACCGAAAAACATATGGCTCAACGCTGTGAATATTCGTGGAATAATGTTTCTGTCAGGTAGCGATTGACCTTTGCAACACGATCATGACGCGCTATCTAATGGCTGCATAAATACACACATTTCCCCTACCCTTAATGGCCGCTGTTATTAGGCGCTGGCCACTGGCATATTATATAATTCTGTCCGTTGTATAGGAATGCGTCTTGGATGAAGACGAGGAAGAGGACGATTGTGACCCCACGCCCCGGAAAAGGCCCAAGAGAACTAGCGGCAGTGGTTGCTCCTGTAGGACCTTGAATAATACTTGTAAATGTAAGTGCCTCACACTCCGGATCTCCTGCTAGGGAATGAATTCTTGGCGACTTTCAACTGTGGTCTCACGCTGCTACATGCCGTGACTGCGGCCTGCCACTTGACATAAGTGTTGGGGTGACTAGGCGTATCCAAAAATCGAGAGAGACTCGTACAGTTTCAGTCAATTTTTAATTCATCAAATATTCTACTTTGTAAAGTCACGTGATCAATATTTGTCTTTCATTTACTGGATTCCGTTCATCTTTTCAATACATGTCAGTTCCGCAATGACAGACAAAACGGTTTCGAAATGCCCTTAGCTGCATAAGGGCCTGTCCGGCACTCATGTCTATAAGACCAAAGTCATTCCTTTCTTGGCAATTTCAACGAGATTTGTTGACTAACTTCCAAATGCTCAAAATTTATTTTTTCTTTCACAAATGCCAATGGTGTATTTATACTTGTATGTGAATTCTGATTGTTTTGTGACGGTTCGAGCTGTCAATTGTAACTATTCAGACGCATATGGCGGCTGCGTAAAGAGAAACCGAAAGTGCGGCCCTCGCTGCGGATGTGCTGCTGACTTTTGTACTAACCGTGAAAACTTTGAAGACGACAAGGGCCAAGAGAGTTCTGCCATGAACGTCGATTGTGAGTAATATACGCAAGTTCAAGTTTCCACCCGAATTCTGAATTCATTAGATTTGCAGTAATCCGTGTGAGCACGAACCGTATCTGAAAATTGACTTGCTAAATTCGCAGTCAATGCGCCTAAATCCCACCGCATTAATTTTACATCCTTATCCTTCCCAACTCTATATCTGATATTGGCTCGGATTCATCGAGTGAATTTAGATTTAAACTCCTGCAATTCTATGTCCTAATTGGACCAAAATGTGTTTGTATTCCTTTTGTATCACGGCCATCGGGCTAAGTCAGAATTATTCAAAGGTTGAATGTAAATTCCGTGTCCAATTCAGTTTGCCTGGAATTTTGAATCCAAATCTGACCAAATTCGTCAAAGTTATTTCCCGTCAGAATCTATACCCCGCCTGTGCGGAAAATTATCGAGACGACAGATTTCGCATACTCGGAAAGGGTCGCTCACACTTTCATTTGTGCGCCTTGGAGTCGACCTTTATCAAAATACACCAGCCAAGGCTGTGTCAACAAAAAGAGTTCGTGTATCATCTAAAAATAGTACATTGAACGCTCTCGTATTCGACATTTCGTGCTGGTGACGTCATATTTTGTGTTACGATTGTTGATATACGCTGTTCTTTCGAATTCTCTACTAGTTGCTGACGATTACCCCTGACGAGTGTCAGCCGAAAATATTCGGGTTCATTTTAATATGAATATGCTATTCAATTGTATATTGAAGTTCTGTACCTCAAAGAAGCTGTTCAAAAATGGTTATGTATATCGCTGGAGAAAATAGATATTTGTAAACATTTCGAAGTCACTGTGATTGACCTTGCTAATCCATCATTTTGTTTTTTTCCACAATCCCCAACAAAACCTCTCTAAACAGCAAAACCTTTGTATATCAGTAGGCTATTGGCGATCGAGCAATTAAAATGAGTCTGTAAAGTAGGATATTCCATCTCAGACGGCCATTATGTTGATGCGAATGGAGTTTTACTAGTGATGAAGCGAAACTGCCTCGTGATCTTCCTAATTTAAATGAACATAAATTAGGTTATCAACTATTTTGCACAATTAGAGGCTTCCCGGACCCCCTGAAAATGCTTCGCGGATCCCGGTTGAGACCCGCTGCTCTAGTAGCTTCACAAATCACTTTAGTTGGAGTACCAGACTACCACTTGTCTGCACCGTATGCCTGTGCCATTAATTAAAATCGCCATAGATTGCTTGTAATGAAGTACCTCTACTTTTTTGGAGTAGATTTGCCTACTTACGCGCACTACTTGCTCAAATGGATATTCTTTTATAGTAATTCTACTTAATCAGTTTTTGAGGCGAAACTACTCGCGGAATTGTGTGAAGTAAATCCTGTATCCTGTCAGCAAAATTTATGCGTCACAGAATGAATCCAAGTTTGCCAATCCGAGAAAGACGGACATGAAACTACTTGCTCTGTTCGGTCCTACATACATTTGCGAGCATGAACATTAACGAGACAACGCCGCGTTCCAATATAACTATTGTTCACGGGCAGTATTTAATAAGGGTTTCTACATACGACATGCAGCCAGAATTCAAATAACTTGTTGACAACTTTGACCGACCAGAGACGTCCGATTGACTTCACCAGCTATTGTTATTAAATTCATTAAATACTGTTTTTGGATTCTGCTTTAAACTGCTTTAAACTTACAGTTTACATTAAATACGATTTATCCCTTGTATAGGGTGAGAAATAGCCTACGCGATTAATGTAGATATTATGTAATCCGGCCCGCCAAGTAGGCCCTACTTCATTTTCCCATATCCGTCCCGCTGACCGGAGAAGTTGCCCGTTAGGGTGGAGTGAAAAATGAAAATTTTTGAATTTCAAAAAAGGGTCTTGATATGTGGTGCCAAATAGTAAACAAATAAATTCTATCATAATTTTGGGTTCGTACACCCTCTAGTGCAGTGGTTCTCAACCTTTTTGGCTTCGCGGACCCCTTTTGACCGTCACGGACCCTCGCGGACCCCCTCAAGTTTTAGTTCAATTTTAGCTCTATTATGGTGCTACCTTCATCTGTCTTGTGCAAATATGAACTGTAGGCTTGTGATAAACAGCAAAATAATGATTTTTCTTGAAGATAACATCATACTATTTATGTAGAAATTGGTGGACTTCTATTATTTCAAAGCTAATTTTGCTGCTGTATTTCTTGGAAGTACGTGGTCGTGTGTTGAAAATCCGCGTCTTCGTTTTGATATGAACGAGGAGTGGCGAAAACCATTTCCGCAAAGATAGATGGAGGCTAATGCAATGATAACGCATAACGCTTCCGACGATATTTTTGGTGTGATCGCAACATTTATGGCACCAAAATGAAGAAACACATATTTTATGAACATATCACGTCCATCATCTAGAGCAGGGACGGGCAACATACCGACCGCGGGTCGGATTCGGCCCGCAGAGAGTTTCTACCGTCAAAGTGAAATCCTAATCTAAAAGTATAGACAAGTTCTATGCTCCAACGAATGGATCCACGGTTTCCAACCAGAGAAAGACTGTCATGAAACGACTTGTTCTGTTCGGGTTTACATATATATTTACGAGCAAACATTTTCGACCATGAACAATTGAACATTAACAAGACAAGGCTGCATACCAATATAACTGGTAATATGAATTTCAGGGTTGGAGCGTAATGCTTTGATAGCAACGAACCACTCCTTGTTCATAAAAAATCACTCTTTTCGATAGTATTAGGATCTTGGTTGTTTTCACACCCTATTTAGCGTCCACTTGCAACGTAATAATTTTATTTATTACACGAGCTTTCGGAGCTCCGCTCCTTCTTCAGGTGTCGATAGGGCATCCGCAATAAGAATGCGCCAAATCTGATAGCCGAGCTATCAGAGCAGGTATATCATTGTCCGATTTATGACGAGTGTCAGCCGAAAATATTCGGGTTCATTTAAATATGAATATACTATTGAATTGCATATTAAAGTTCTTTACTTCCAAGAAGCTGTTCCCTGCATTGGGATAAATTATGGAAATACTTTGGAAATTTTTATTTCAATCGACTGTTCACTAATTTGATGAGACTGACAACTTCAAATCGAGAAGGTTTCGCAGACATTACGAAATCACCCTGATTGACGTTACTATCTCCATATTTTTATTGTTTCAACAAACGCCAACAAAACGTCTCTAAACAGCAATATGTTTGTATCGGCACTTCAGCACGTTATTTGAAAATTGGCAATGAAAATGAGTTTCTACGCCACGATAGTCCATGTCAGACGATTATTCTGATGATATGAGTCATGAGGTTTTACCAGTTGTGGTGCGAAACTGCCTCATGCTTTCTCAAATAAAAAAAAATGAAATAAAAATTTGGTTATCTACCATTTTTAAAATTTAGAGGTCTCGCGGACCCCCTGAAATTGCTTCGCGGACCCCCGGTTGAGAACCGCTGCACTAGAGGGTGTACGAACCCAAAATTATGATAGAATTTATTTGTTTACTATTTGGCACCACATATCAAAACCCTTTTTTGAAATTCAAAAATTTTCATTTTTCACTCCACCCTATTGCCCGTCCCTGCTGTAAGCTGAATACAGTTTCGAAGATTGCATAGTATGAACAGCTTGATGTGTTTGCTATTTCGATAGCAGCAACGTCGGATTACCTGGTAAAACTATGCCACCTCTCGACCATATCTACTAACTACTTTTTCTAACTTGAGTAGTTCTCGGACCTTTTATTTTCCTATAGTTGAAGTAGTTTGCATGTCTTCGAAACTTCTACTTCTAACCGAATAGAAGTTTACAGTGTTACTTCTGTCTGAGTAGCAACTTTGACCGCCTAAGGTACAAGCATGCATGTGTGTCTTCATGCACATTGCACAGTCTCGCATGTCGTTATGCCAGAGTGTTCAAATGTTGTTGAATCGCATTTTGACTTTATATCTTCGTCAGTAACTGCGATCACGATCACAGATATTGTGTTTCAAACCGGTGTCATTTCCGTGCATTCAGATGAAGCGAACACTACGTTTGACGTTAAAACAGTCGTGAATCTCTGTCACGAGTCGAAGTTCTCAACAAAGCCAGATTACTTCAGCCCAACAAACATAGAAAACCATCCCGACATCATCCCCCGTACGCCGCTGGAGAAATCAGAACGAACCACGGCGGGAAATAAGAAATATAAGCGGTTTTATTTCAGCTCACCGCTGCACGACACAAATTAACGCGGCATGCTGACTTGTCGCTTCTCAACTTGATTTTCCATTTTGTCGTTGTGGTTCAGACTTCAGAGTACGATTCCGGATGCTCTGTCGTGATCTACTGAATTTTTCTTCATCTTGTTATTTATACAAAATCTCAATTGTCCTCTTCTGAAATCATATAGATTAGCGTTTGTTGTTTATTAATGTGTTCGTGCACAGTGTTTTGCCGTTTGTATTTGTCGCATTGTCACAATGAAAGTCGGCTTGATTGCTTCCATAACCTCCAATCGCATTCTGTTCGTGTATCCGTACAACGAGGATGAGTGAATGATTTGAAAGTAGAAGGGTAGTCATGGCCTTACCAACTTATGTTAGATTGTGAAACTCTTATGTGTAAATGTAGAGGTATATATTTATTTCGTCTACCGATGATGCCAAAATGAATAGAACTCATATAAATATGCAATATTTACCAAACACAAACAGTGGTTTATCGGTATTGACTGGTACCGGCGATATGATCATGACGGTCTTTGTGTCAGCCGGAACCAGGGCAAATGGTTATTTAAATAGATAACCTCATACCGTAATAACGAACCAGGGTAAGCTAATACAGAATGTATCTTACAAAAAGCAATAGCAGCAATAACAAAGAATACAATATGAAACACATAACAGTTACAGACAGTCACAATCAATATGCAAAAAAGAACAAGTAGGTTGAGGATTTATAACTGATAATGGACATTGTACAAGCATTGACTAGTATTTGCTCAGAAGAGAGTCCATCATCCCTGTCCTAAACGAATTATAATTGGAGCTTTTTAGGTGTGACGGAATTTGCTTGTTCCATACATCAATCCCTGCTCGTTTAAATGGAGGGAAACCTCTAGATCAGAGTGGGACATAAATAGGTTGGCGATTGCGGCAGACCGCGTGTCAGGACTATGGACATCTCTACAGTATTGAAAATAGTTCTGTAAGGATACAGGGACTTGCAGCTGGGCAATTTTATACATTACTTTGGCTAGTTCAAAGATATAGATATCACTAACTTTAAGAATACGGTACGCAACTTTTTGCAGTATGGATCAAGTCGACTATAGAGTGGTATTCGAGCAATAGCTCTTAATGCTTTGTTCTGAACGACCTGAAGCTGGTTCAATAGGGTTTTGGTAGCAGATCCCCCAATTATAATACCATACTGTAGGTGGGAATGTGTGATCGAAAAATAAAGAGTACGGAGAAATGGTTTTGGAACTATTCGATTAAGCTTCTATAATACACCAAATGTTCCGTGAAACTTTTGTGCATACATTGGTGATATGATCATGCCATGTTAGACCTTCATCTATATGAATTCCAAGGTATGGTACAAGGTAACAATATTAATGTAACTCCAGTCTCAAACATGATGATAACAAATCATCCAGGTTCGTAGGCTACAATTCTCTATGTTGATCTACCAATGGAGGGCAAGTAACCCTAGTATTTGTAAACAGAAAGCACCTTCTTACTCACATCTACAATCCAACCAAAAGCTTTTTCAGTCTAGGGATCTATTGATCAGCTTATCAGATAAGAAACAGTTGTATGGATTTGCAGGTAGCAATATGGCATCATTCGATTGATCCGTCCCACAAGCGATCAAACAGAGTAGAATTAAAATAGGTATGTTTTTTGCCGACAGTTTGGAGCAAAGAGACAATACAATCTCGATGATCTGCACAACCAAGCCAATATAAGTCAAAAGATACCGTAATAGATCATTGATCTGTCATCCGAACAACGCATTTGTCCATAATACGAATGCACAATTTCCAAATATAGCATGACTAAACCACCGAAAATCACATTTAACAGAAATATACTGGAACGGGAACCACAACATGCCTTGAACAAAACCGGGACGAAGTTAGCCATCAAATTCTAGCCATCAAAAATAAATATCAGAACTACTGTGTAGAGTACCGCAGGTATCGGATGTATCACCAGGATCAAGTTTCCGGCCATGCCGCGGGGCAGCCATCGGCCACATACGATGTTTCGACGTAGGTTACGGTGAAATACTCATTAAATTGCCTTCAAATCAATAAAGCGCATAAATACTCGACTGATTTTATCGCATCACGTCATTTTTGAAACAACTAATAAAGAATATAAGCACGACTAGCACCTCAACACTGTTAACTCAACACAGCTATCTCGCGAATGACTATCTCCATCATGAAATTTTCACAGCTGCAAGGTATCGCTCTGCTGCAAACGAAATTTCGCAAAATGTAATTTTAGCACACAAAATCTGGATTGGACAAAACAAATATTGCTCCGACACGCTAAACGCCGTACCTCAAATGTCTCTAAACTATATGATACGCTCAACTAAACAGTCACTAAACTTAGAATCGAATCCATCTTCTCCAAACTAGAGACTGTGGCAATGAATGGCGTTCACATATGTATAGTTTGCAGGCAAATCTGACACCACACAAATTGTCAACTATCTCCAAGTGGCGCATTCAAATTTCTCACGATAAATATTCGACACCGATTTTCAGCGATATCGAAGTGGCGCAAGGTGTCCAACGGGCCCGATACGTTCGTCTGCTCAGTGATAAAAATTCAAATTTATTCACGAAAAATATTCGAAAATTTTCAAACTATAACCTGTGTCAAGGAATGACTTGCAAATATCTATAGCTTACAGTTACGCCAAGCAGCACACCAATTTTCAGCGATATCCAAGTGGCGCAAGGTGTCCAACGGGCCCGATACGTTCGTCTGCTCAGTGATAAAAATTCAAATTTATGCACGAAAAATATTCGAAATTTGCCAAACTATACCCTGTGTCAAGGAATGACTTTCAAATATCTATAGCTTACAGTTACGCCTAGCAGCACACCGATTTTCAGCGATATCCAAGTGGCGCAAGGTGTCCAACGGACCCGATACGCTCGAATGCACAGTCATAAAAATTCAAATTTATTCACGAAAAATATACGAAAATTTTCAAACTATAACCTGTGTCAAGGAATGACTTTCAAATATCTATAGCTTACAGTTACGCCTAGCAGCACACCGATTTTCAGCGATATCCAAGTGGCGCAAGGTGTCCAACGGGCCCGATACGTTCGTCTGCTCAGTGATAAAAATTCAAATTTATTCACGAAAAATATTCGAAAATTTTCAAACTATAACCTGTGTCAAGGAATGACTTGCAAATATCTATAGCTTACAGTTACGCCAAGCAGCACACCAATTTTCAGCGATATCCAAGTGGCGCAAGGTGTCCAACGGGCCCGATACGTTCGTCTGCTCAGTGATAAAAATTCAAATTTATGCACGAAAAATATTCGAAATTTGCCAAACTATACCCTGTGTCAAGGAATGGTTTTCAAATACCTATAGCCTGTAGTTAAACGTAACAGCACACCGATTTTCAGCGATATCCAAGTGGCGCAAGGTGTCCAACGGGCCCGATACGTTCGTCTGCTCAGTGATAAAAATTCAAATTTATTCACGAAAAATATACGAAAATTTTCAAACTATAACCTGTGTCAAGGAATGACTTTCAAATATCTATAGCTTACAGTTACGCCTAGCAGCACACCGATTTTCAGCGATATCCAAGTGGCGCAAGGTGTCCAACGGACCCGATACGCTCGAATGCACAGTCATAAAAATTCAAATTTATTCACGAAAAATATACGAAAATTTTCAAACTATAACCTGTGTCAAGGAATGACTTTCAAATATCTATAGCTTACAGTTACGCCTAGCAGCACACCGATTTTCAGCGATATCCAAGTGGCGCAAGGTGTCCAGCGGACCCGATACGCTCGAATGTACAGTCATAAAAATTCAAATTTATTCACGAAAAATATTCGAAAATTTTCAAACTATAACCTGTGTCAAGGAATGACTTTCAAATATCTATAGCTTACAGTTACGCCAAGCAGCACACCAATTTTCAGCGATATCCAAGTGGCGCAAGGTGTCCAACGGGCCCGATACGTTCGTCTGCTCAGTGATAAAAATTCAAATTTATTCACGAAAAATATTCGAAAATTTTCAAACTATACCCTGTGTCAAGGAATGGTTTTCAAATACCTATAGCATGTAGTTAAACGTAACAGCACACCGATTTTCAGCGATATCCAAGTGGCGCAAGGTGTCCATTGGGCCCGATACGTTCGTCTGCTCAGTCATAAAAATTCAAATTTATTCACGAAAAATATTCGAAAATTTTCAAACTATAACCTGTGTCAAGGAATGACTTGCAAATATCTATAGCTTACAGTTACGCCAAGCAGCACACCAATTTTCAGCGATATCCAAGTGGCGCAAGGTGTCCAACGGACCCGATACGCTCGAATGCACAGTCATAAAAATTCAAATTTATTCACGAAAAATATTCGAAAATTTTCAAAATATAACCTGTGTCAAGGAATGACTTGCAAATACGTATAGCCTACAGTTAAGATCAGCAGCACCCCAATTTTCAGCGATATCCAAGTGGCGCAAGGTGTCCAGCGGGTCCGATACGTTCGACTGCTCAGTGATAAAAATTCAAATTTATTCACGAAAAATATTCGAAAATTTTCAAACTATAACCTGTGTCAAGGAATGACTTTCAAATATCTATAGCTTACAGTTACCCCTAGCAGCACACCAATTTTCAGCGATATCCAAGTGGCGCAAGGTGTCCAACGGGCCCGATACGTTCGTCTGCTCAGTGATAAAAATTCAAATTTATGCACGAAAAATATTCGAAATTTGCCAAACTATACCCTGTGTCAAGGAATGACTTTCAAATACGAATAGCTTACAGTTAAGCCTAGCATTACACCAATTTTCAGCGATATCCAAGTGGCGCAATGTATAACCAACCAAATATTAATAGCAGTGAGTGATATTAAATGGAAAATAATAGTGAAATAATAATAAAATTGTGTGAATAAATGTTTTTTACAAATGTATGTATCCATCAATCTGGATACGGCGGTATGAAATATCGACAAAAACGAAATTAAATGATACGAACATTCAAACAATAGTAAAAGAATAAAAGAATAAATAATAATAAATAATGAAATTATGTAAATGAATAATTTCAAATGCCTATAGCACACAGTACCTTTACAGAGTACCATAACACCAATTGTCAGTGATATCAAAGTGGTGCAAGGTGTCCAGATGCGTGCCATGAACCAGGAAACTAAATTATAACTGACACACAATTATCATGAATACAATCATAGGATCATACTAAATTTCAATCTCAATGAATAAATGAAAATAAAATGATAATAAATAATACAAACGGGCCAATGAATGATTTCAACATACATATGGCATACAGTCAGGCCATAATAAATTGTAGCAATATTCGAGTGGCTCGAAGGTGCCAAACACCATCCACTAAGTGAGCTCATCTACTCGTCGCACAGGAATGACATTGCCATGGTTTAGCCTCATTTTCCTGTACTTCTTTCGGAATGGTCGTTGGAGAACATCGAGCATGAATCCATTCCTTACAGGAAGAGCATTCAACCATATCACCGTGCATTGTGACGTATGGCAGTTTGCAGAGACAGTAAGTCTTCACAGAAATAGTTGCTCGTGGTTGTGGAGCTTCTTCAACACTGCTATGCATTTTTCGAACAATGTTGTCCTCCATCATACCACGACAAGTTCTTCGCAGTTCGGCCTCAGTGAACTCGGCGCATTCGGGTCGGACGTCGAAACAAATGCAAATGGCATAGGCGATTGCCAGCACACCGCAGTTTCCTGAATTAGTTTGTTGTTGGACATCAGGGAAAATCATCTTCACATCTTGTGTGTTAGGACGGAGAAGTTTCGCGATGACGCATTGCGATGCCGCGTTGTAGGCATGCTTGTTATATGCGGAATCGTATACGCACACCTCTTGTGAGTTCGCAGCAAAATAATTTGACACTGTTACCCAATGATTATTATTGACGTTAATAATTTGGACAAATTTTGAATTCGGTGCATACGATATATCGCAATCCATTGTGTAGATGCTGCAACTGGAAAAGCCATCCACGCTTGGAAATTTCCTTGACATCATCCACATCAAATGGTCAATGATATCTCCATTCAGCCATGCATCCGCTGAATCTAGACTGCGTTTGCATGCGATGGAGACTTCGGTCAAACGGGGAGCGAGGAATTTTTCTACTTCGAACCGCCTATTGAGAGGCACTGGATCTGACGTGATTAGGTCCGATTCATTTGTAGTTTTGATGATTAAAACTCCACGAAACGACTTTGAAGGAGGTTGGAGATATTTTCCGACGGAAATATTTGGTGGGTTGTGTCTTCTTCGTTTTTTCCATATTTCTACCTCCTCCGCATTGCTCTCTGATGGAGTTCTATGAATTTTTGGATTTTTTTTGCTTCTTGAAGGTATCATATAATATGCCGAAATACCAAGTGCGATCTCTCAATCTAACATCCGACTCGGTTTATACAAGTAACGTACATACAAATTATGATACGCATTGGATTTTACAGAGGAGCCATGTTGAGATGATTGCTGTTTTTCCCCTATGGAATCTCATTTTATTTTTTGAAATGAATCCTGCGTGATGAGAGCTTTTCTGCATAGATTAATCAAGTAATTAAACAGAAAGTTTATAATTTTTTCTCGGATTTATAATAATTTCATTACAACGTATTACACGTTTTCACGTGTTTTGGAACTACGCTCTGCGCTCAAATTGAAGTCAAATCTGTTGAAATGATTTTGGCGGCGGGTATAGGCCCGCAATCCTATCCTATATAGGTATAGCCATTTCTTTAGAAAGCTACTATATGCCGACTGCAGCTAAAAGATTTTTGTGAAAATAGTACCATTTCACTTTCGATATACATCTCTTTGTATATAGAGATTACACTAGCGTTGGGACCCCGGGAAATCCAGATCCCGGGATCCCGGGATTTGAAGCAATCCCGATCCCGGGATTGGTCCCGATGAAATCCCGGGATTTGTGAACAGCATCTACCAAGGCTTATGTAGCGCCATATCTCTTATTTTGGCAATAAAGCCGTGTCACAAACTCGGCTGATTGTCTAGAACAGTGGCCTCAAACACGCGGCCCGCCAGAACTGTTTTTGAGGCCCACGTCGGCGTTTTGACTTTTCAAGCATTCGACAATATTAAACTCGAAAATTTCGGATTTGAGAACTTGAAAATTCATACTGAAACCACTCCAAAAACCTGAATCGCTATCACACATCAAACGTCCACCATAGCTGCTAAATTATAATGCGACAGCCTTTACAATGACACGATGCATTTGTCGTCTCGCATGGTTTCTAACTGTCTATATAACTCCTTATGTCACCAAATTATGCCAAGCACAACAATATTTTTAAATGATATTGAAAAATATGACTTTTTCGTGGCAACCGTGAATATTACAATAGTGTATTACATTTTCACAATGTGTATGGAATGCCAATCTGCAAGTTCCGACAATAAAGGCGTACTGGGAAATAAATATTATACCCCTATTTCATGCTGCTGCCCGCCGCGTCATCAAAACTACGAAATTGGCCCGCGATAAAATTGGAGTTTGGGACCCCTGATCTAATCGATGATACTCTTGATGCTCTTATGTTTTGCGTCAATTCAATATCACAAGGACTAAATGTTATTTGTGTAACTTGTATGTCTATTTTACTACTTTTCTAATCCCGGGATTGAGGAGCGAAAATCCCGGGAAATCCCGATCCCGGGATTTCAAATTTGATCCCGAAGTCCCAACCCTAGATTACACGTCATCGCTCCTTGAACCCTTTCTAAAGTCCTGGCACGCACTAAGCCTATATGAAAAACTGCAATCAAATGATTTTTCTTCAATTTCCAGGTTATTTTTATCATATCTGAGTTTGATAGTTGAATCACTCGAGCAAAAATAATTGTGACAAGTCCTAATAAAGGTATCATGGCCGTCGACTTCTCAAATCGCCCCATTTCCATCCCTGTGAAGGCCGCCGTCCGAGGACGGCCTCTTATTCAAAAAGAAATCAACGAAGGATGCCAAACGTGCCTGGAATTCATACCAAACGCAAACCAAATTGTGTTACGCAAAAGCAGACCCTTCACTTTCGACCACGTGTTCGGCGGCGACGTTGGACAAGAAGAAGTCTACAACACAGCCGTCAAGAAGTTGACGAAAGATATCTTCAAAGGGTATCACGCCGCTGTTATTGCATACGGACAGACAGGTAGCGGAAAGACTTATTCGATGGGTTCCGCACATTCGTCTGGCGAATGCGAGGGCGAAATGACTGGCGTCATACCCCGTGTCATTTCTGATATCTTCAAATTCATAAGCGAAAATAAAGACTGTGAATATACCGTTAAGGTATCGTATCTCGAACTATACAAAAGAGATTTGCATGATCTGCTCAATCCCAGTTCAGACCCGAGGCAATTGACTATTCGCGATGCCCCAGATGGGGGTACCGTGGTGAGTGGCCTGTCGGAGGTCACAGTCAGTGATTTGCAATCAACGTTGCGTTTAATGGAACAGGGCAATTCTAACCGCACGACGGCTGCTACCGCGATGAATTTGGTATCGTCGCGATCACACGCAATTTTCACGATCATACTGGAATCGGTCGCAGCGCACGACGCTAACGATAAAATTGCCTCGAAATTCCATTTAGTCGATTTAGCTGGGTCAGAGCGCGCCAAACGCACAAAGGCAGAAGGCGAGCGCCTTAAAGAAGGTATCAAAATCAATGAAGGACTGCTCGCCTTGGGTAACGTAATCAGCGCTTTGGCGGATGAAAACACTCGCGCCGGCCATATCAGGTACCGCGAATCCAAACTTACACGCATATTACAAGGCTCTCTTGGAGGAAACAGCCATACATTGATGATTGCATGCGTATCTCCCGCTGATTCAAATTACAAAGAAACATTAAGCACTCTATGTTACGCGGACAGGGTGCGTAAGATTAAAAACGCGGCTGTCGTAAACCGTGATCCCCGACCCCAAGCAATGCTAATTGCGTCTCTGCGTAAAGAAATTACAGAGTTGAATTTGCGATTGCTCGAAAGGGGGGACTCAGCCGGGCCGACTACTTCACGACGACATTCGTCGGAAAGCTACGACCGTATTTTGGAGGAATTGGAAAAGGTCAAATCTGAAAATATGACTTTGAGCGAGCATTTGCAAGAGGCGCTGCAGTACCAAGCCGGCATGTGCGAAAAAGTGATCGTCACTGAGATCAGCCGTGATCAGTACAAAGAAAAGCTGAATGATTTGACGGACGCTGCGAAAAGCGTGGCGGAAAAATTTCAACACGCAGGCTCGTTTAAGGAGAATCTCGCCAACGAATCGGACAGGAACTTTTTCTCTGAACCGATGCGTTTTTGCGAAAATGCGACTGGAATTCAAATTGACGACCCAAACCAGACTTCGGCAGCGATTCTAGATAAGCACGTCAACGCGACAGAAATCGGGCATAGCGCTGATGTTACAGAAGGTAACCTGAAGCTTTCCGATAAAACCATTGAGTCTAACCACGCCATGAAAAACGCAGACTTAGGCAAACAGTTACAGAGTCTGACGAAAACTCTCGCTTTGAAAGAGGAGATTGCTAAAGAAATGGCTTCGAGCGACACACAGATGGTCGCGATCAAGGAGGAATACGAAAAGAAAATGCAGCAGCTCGACAAGGACATACAGAATTTGGCGCAGGAAAAAGCGAATTTGGAAGAAGCCTTGCAGAACGCGAGGAAAACTAACGAGCTCAGCGAGAAACGGCGTCAGCGAGTGAAAGAGCTGGAGGCGCAGATTCAAGAGTTGAAAAACACACTGCAGCGGGAGGTAGCAAAGTTGTGGAAAATGACACAAAAATTGAGCGAGAACGAAAGAGAAAAGGCGGAAAGCGACACACAGATGGTCGCGATCAAGGAGGAATACGAAAAGAAAATGCAGCAGCTCGACAAGGACATACAGAATTTGGCGCAGGAAAAAGCGAATTTGGAAGAAGCCTTGCAGAACGCGAGGAAAACTAACGAGCTCAGCGAGAAACGGCGTCAGCGAGTGAAAGAGCTGGAGGCGCAGATTCAAGAGTTGAAAAACACACTGCAGCGGGAGGTAGCAAAGTTGTGGAAAATGACACGAAAATTGAGCGAGATCGAAAGAGAAAAGGCGGAAAGCGACAAGATGTTGCGCGGCGCTCGGAAACAAGCACAGGAGATGGCCAGCAAGTTTGATGAAGAGAAAACGAGCATGCAGAAAAGCCACCAGGACGAGATGTCGTACTACGTGAACAAGTTTGGTTTGCAAAGCGTGGACGCAGAGGATGAGACGGTGACCACGTTACGCGGCCGGATCGCGGAACAGCAGGAATTGGTGCGGACTTTGCAAGAGGAGAACAAGATACTTCATAGGAGGCTGTTGCGGAAAGAGATCGCGACGCCGTTGAAGAAGCCGATGTTTTTCAACCCGGTTGAAAATGTGGGGTCGTTTTGCTTGGAGAGCGGCGCTGAAATGGACGATGTGAGTAGTTAGGTGTGCGTTTGCTCGTCAATATGACTGCAGACTTGTACAAACTACTTAACTCCAAATGAACTGGAACTAACGACCTTTTCAAATCCTTTTCTAAGCAGATTCAATTCCGAACCAGCTCATTAGATTTGATTTTATCAGATTGGTTTTGGCGGTTTGAACCGTCAAAACCTACTTTCTGGCTATGCCAATGTTATTTATGTGGTCACTGAGCGACCAATGGCTGCAATAACATCTCACATGACGATTCACTCCAGACGATGCGTGTTTTCTGGTTGCTCAGCAGCTAGGCAGATTTTTTTTAATGCGCAACTAGGACTAGTACTCGCTAGTCGCTTTTCATAATCGGTAACTAGAACTACCGGTGCTGCCGGTTAGTCATATCTCAGCACCGAAAAACATATGGCTCAACGCTGTGAATATTCGTGGAATAATGTTTCTGTCAGGTAGCGATTGACCTTTGCAACACGATCATGACGCGCTATCTAATGGCTGCATAAATACACACATTTCCCCTACCCTTAATGGCCGCTGTTATTAGGCGCTGGCCACTGGCATATTATATAATTCTGTCCGTTGTATAGGAATACGTCTTGGATGAAGACGAGGAAGAGGACGATTGTGACCCCACGCCCCGGAAAAGGCCCAAGAGAACTAGCGGCAGTGGTTGCTCCTGTAGGACCTTGAATAATACTTGTAAATGTAAGTGGCTCACACTCCGGATCTCCTGCTAGGGAATGAATTCTTGGCGACTTTCAACTGTGGTCTCACGCTGCTACATGCCGTGACTGCGGCCTGCCACTTGACATAAGTGTTGGGGTGACTAGGCGTATCCAAAAATCGAGAGAGACTCGTACAGTTTCAGTCAATTTTTAATTCATCAAATATTCTACTTTGTAAAGTCACGTGATCAATATTTGTCTTTCATTTACTGGATTCCGTTCATCTTTTCAATACATGTCAGTTCCGCAATGACAGACAAAACGGTTTCGAAATGCCCTTAGCTGCATAAGGGCCTGTCCGGCACTCATGTCTATAAGACCAAAGTCATTCCTTTCTTGGCAATTTCAACGAGATTTGTTGACTAACTTCCAAATGCTCAAAATTTATTTTTTCTTTCACAAATGCCAATGGTGTATTTATACTTGTATGTGAATTCTGATTGTTTTGTGACGGTTCGAGCTGTCAATTGTAACTATTCAGACGCATATGGCGGCTGCGTAAAGAGAAACCGAAAGTGCGGCCCTCGCTGCGGATGTGCTGCTGACTTTTGTACTAACCGTGAAAACTTTGAAGACGACAAGGGCCAAGAGAGTTCTGCCATGAACGTCGATTGTGAGTAATATACGCAAGTTCAAGTTTCCACCCGAATTCTGAATTCATTAGATTTGCAGTAATCCGTGTGAGCACGAACCGTATCTGAAAATTGACTTGCTAAATTCGCAGTCAATGCGCCTAAATCCCACCGCATTAATTTTACATCCTTATCCTTCCCAACTCTATATCTGATATTGGCTCGGATTCATCGAGTGAATTTAGATTTAAACTCCTGCAATTCTATGTCCTAATTGGACCAAAATGTGTTTGTATTCCTTTTGTATCACGGCCATCGGGCTAAGTCAGAATTATTCAAAGGTTGAATGTAAATTCCGTGTCCAATTCAGTTTGCCTGGAATTTTGAATCCAAATCTGACCAAATTCGTCAAAGTTATTTCCCGTCAGAATCTATACCCCGCCTGTGCGGAAAATTATCGAGACGACAGATTTCGCATACTCGGAAAGGGTCGCTCACACTTTCATTTGTGCGCCTTGGAGTCGACCTTTATCAAAATACACCAGCCAAGGCTGTGTCAACAAAAAGAGTTCGTGTATCATCTAAAAATAGTACATTGAACGCTCTCGTATTCGACATTTCGTGCTGGTGACGTCATATTTTGTGTTACGATTGTTGATATACGCTGTTCTTTCGAATTCTCTACTAGTTGCTGACGATTACCCCTGACGAGTGTCAGCCGAAAATATTCGGGTTCATTTTAATATGAATATGCTATTCAATTGTATATTGAAGTTCTGTACCTCAAAGAAGCTGTTCAAAAATGGTTATGTATATCGCTGGAGAAAATAGATATTTGTAAACATTTCGAAGTCACTGTGATTGACCTTGCTAATCCATCATTTTGTTTTTTTCCACAATCCCCAACAAAACCTCTCTAAACAGCAAAACCTTTGTATATCAGTAGGCTATTGGCGATCGAGCAATTAAAATGAGTCTGTAAAGTAGGATATTCCATCTCAGACGGCCATTATGTTGATGCGAATGGAGTTTTACTAGTGATGAAGCGAAACTGCCTCGTGATCTTCCTAATTTAAATGAACATAAATTAGGTTATCAACTATTTTGCACAATTAGAGGCTTCCCGGACCCCCTGAAAATGCTTCGCGGATCCCGGTTGAGACCCGCTGCTCTAGTAGCTTCACAAATCACTTTAGTTGGAGTACCAGACTACCACTTGTCTGCACCGTATGCCTGTGCCATTAATTAAAATCGCCATAGATTGCTTGTAATGAAGTACCTCTACTTTTTTGGAGTAGATTTGCCTACTTACGCGCACTACTTGCTCAAATGGATATTCTTTTATAGTAATTCTACTTAATCAGTTTTTGAGGCGAAACTACTCGCGGAATTGTGTGAAGTAAATCCTGTATCCTGTCAGCAAAATTTATGCGTCACAGAATGAATCCAAGTTTGCCAATCCGAGAAAGACGGACATGAAACTACTTGCTCTGTTCGGTCCTACATACATTTGCGAGCATGAACATTAACGAGACAACGCCGCGTTCCAATATAACTATTGTTCACGGGCAGTATTTAATAAGGGTTTCTACATACGACATGCAGCCAGAATTCAAATAACTTGTTGACAACTTTGACCGACCAGAGACGTCCGATTGACTTCACCAGCTATTGTTATTAAATTCATTAAATACTGTTTTTGGATTCTGCTTTAAACTGCTTTAAACTTACAGTTTACATTAAATACGATTTATCCCTTGTATAGGGTGAGAAATAGCCTACGCGATTAATGTAGATATTATGTAATCCGGCCCGCCAAGTAGGCCCTACTTCATTTTCCCATATCCGTCCCGCTGACCGGAGAAGTTGCCCGTTAGGGTGGAGTGAAAAATGAAAATTTTTGAATTTCAAAAAAGGGTCTTGATATGTGGTGCCAAATAGTAAACAAATAAATTCTATCATAATTTTGGGTTCGTACACCCTCTAGTGCAGTGGTTCTCAACCTTTTTGGCTTCGCGGACCCCTTTTGACCGTCACGGACCCTCGCGGACCCCCTCAAGTTTTAGTTCAATTTTAGCTCTATTATGGTGCTACCTTCATCTGTCTTGTGCAAATATGAACTGTAGGCTTGTGATAAACAGCAAAATAATGATTTTTCTTGAAGATAACATCATACTATTTATGTAGAAATTGGTGGACTTCTATTATTTCAAAGCTAATTTTGCTGCTGTATTTCTTGGAAGTACGTGGTCGTGTGTTGAAAATCCGCGTCTTCGTTTTGATATGAACGAGGAGTGGCGAAAACCATTTCCGCAAAGATAGATGGAGGCTAATGCAATGATAACGCATAACGCTTCCGACGATATTTTTGGTGTGATCGCAACATTTATGGCACCAAAATGAAGAAACACATATTTTATGAACATATCACGTCCATCATCTAGAGCAGGGACGGGCAACATACCGACCGCGGGTCGGATTCGGCCCGCAGAGAGTTTCTACCGTCAAAGTGAAATCCTAATCTAAAAGTATAGACAAGTTCTATGCTCCAACGAATGGATCCACGGTTTCCAACCAGAGAAAGACTGTCATGAAACGACTTGTTCTGTTCGGGTTTACATATATATTTACGAGCAAACATTTTCGACCATGAACAATTGAACATTAACAAGACAAGGCTGCATACCAATATAACTGGTAATATGAATTTCAGGGTTGGAGCGTAATGCTTTGATAGCAACGAACCACTCCTTGTTCATAAAAAATCACTCTTTTCGATAGTATTAGGATCTTGGTTGTTTTCACACCCTATTTAGCGTCCACTTGCAACGTAATAATTTTATTTATTACACGAGCTTTCGGAGCTCCGCTCCTTCTTCAGGTGTCGATAGGGCATCCGCAATAAGAATGCGCCAAATCTGATAGCCGAGCTATCAGAGCAGGTATATCATTGTCCGATTTATGACGAGTGTCAGCCGAAAATATTCGGGTTCATTTAAATATGAATATACTATTGAATTGCATATTAAAGTTCTTTACTTCCAAGAAGCTGTTCCCTGCATTGGGATAAATTATGGAAATACTTTGGAAATTTTTATTTCAATCGACTGTTCACTAATTTGATGAGACTGACAACTTCAAATCGAGAAGGTTTCGCAGACATTACGAAATCACCCTGATTGACGTTACTATCTCCATATTTTTATTGTTTCAACAAACGCCAACAAAACGTCTCTAAACAGCAATATGTTTGTATCGGCACTTCAGCACGTTATTTGAAAATTGGCAATGAAAATGAGTTTCTACGCCACGATAGTCCATGTCAGACGATTATTCTGATGATATGAGTCATGAGGTTTTACCAGTTGTGGTGCGAAACTGCCTCATGCTTTCTCAAATAAAAAAAAATGAAATAAAAATTTGGTTATCTACCATTTTTAAAATTTAGAGGTCTCGCGGACCCCCTGAAATTGCTTCGCGGACCCCCGGTTGAGAACCGCTGCACTAGAGGGTGTACGAACCCAAAATTATGATAGAATTTATTTGTTTACTATTTGGCACCACATATCAAAACCCTTTTTTGAAATTCAAAAATTTTCATTTTTCACTCCACCCTATTGCCCGTCCCTGCTGTAAGCTGAATACAGTTTCGAAGATTGCATAGTATGAACAGCTTGATGTGTTTGCTATTTCGATAGCAGCAACGTCGGATTACCTGGTAAAACTATGCCACCTCTCGACCATATCTACTAACTACTTTTTCTAACTTGAGTAGTTCTCGGACCTTTTATTTTCCTATAGTTGAAGTAGTTTGCATGTCTTCGAAACTTCTACTTCTAACCGAATAGAAGTTTACAGTGTTACTTCTGTCTGAGTAGCAACTTTGACCGCCTAAGGTACAAGCATGCATGTGTGTCTTCATGCACATTGCACAGTCTCGCATGTCGTTATGCCAGAGTGTTCAAATGTTGTTGAATCGCATTTTGACTTTATATCTTCGTCAGTAACTGCGATCACGATCACAGATATTGTGTTTCAAACCGGTGTCATTTCCGTGCATTCAGATGAAGCGAACACTACGTTTGACGTTAAAACAGTCGTGAATCTCTGTCACGAGTCGAAGTTCTCAACAAAGCCAGATTACTTCAGCCCAACAAACATAGAAAACCATCCCGACATCATCCCCCGTACGCCGCTGGAGAAATCAGAACGAACCACGGCGGGAAATAAGAAATATAAGCGGTTTTATTTCAGCTCACCGCTGCACGACACAAATTAACGCGGCATGCTGACTTGTCGCTTCTCAACTTGATTTTCCATTTTGTCGTTGTGGTTCAGACTTCAGAGTACGATTCCGGATGCTCTGTCGTGATCTACTGAATTTTTCTTCATCTTGTTATTTATACAAAATCTCAATTGTCCTCTTCTGAAATCATATAGATTAGCGTTTGTTGTTTATTAATGTGTTCGTGCACAGTGTTTTGCCGTTTGTATTTGTCGCATTGTCACAATGAAAGTCGGCTTGATTGCTTCCATAACCTCCAATCGCATTCTGTTCGTGTATCCGTACAACGAGGATGAGTGAATGATTTGAAAGTAGAAGGGTAGTCATGGCCTTACCAACTTATGTTAGATTGTGAAACTCTTATGTGTAAATGTAGAGGTATATATTTATTTCGTCTACCGATGATGCCAAAATGAATAGAACTCATATAAATATGCAATATTTACCAAACACAAACAGTGGTTTATCGGTATTGACTGGTACCGGCGATATGATCATGACGGTCTTTGTGTCAGCCGGAACCAGGGCAAATGGTTATTTAAATAGATAACCTCATACCGTAATAACGAACCAGGGTAAGCTAATACAGAATGTATCTTACAAAAAGCAATAGCAGCAATAACAAAGAATACAATATGAAACACATAACAGTTACAGACAGTCACAATCAATATGCAAAAAAGAACAAGTAGGTTGAGGATTTATAACTGATAATGGACATTGTACAAGCATTGACTAGTATTTGCTCAGAAGAGAGTCCATCATCCCTGTCCTAAACGAATTATAATTGGAGCTTTTTAGGTGTGACGGAATTTGCTTGTTCCATACATCAATCCCTGCTCGTTTAAATGGAGGGAAACCTCTAGATCAGAGTGGGACATAAATAGGTTGGCGATTGCGGCAGACCGCGTGTCAGGACTATGGACATCTCTACAGTATTGAAAATAGTTCTGTAAGGATACAGGGACTTGCAGCTGGGCAATTTTATACATTACTTTGGCTAGTTCAAAGATATAGATATCACTAACTTTAAGAATACGGTACGCAACTTTTTGCAGTATGGATCAAGTCGACTATAGAGTGGTATTCGAGCAATAGCTCTTAATGCTTTGTTCTGAACGACCTGAAGCTGGTTCAATAGGGTTTTGGTAGCAGATCCCCCAATTATAATACCATACTGTAGGTGGGAATGTGTGATCGAAAAATAAAGAGTACGGAGAAATGGTTTTGGAACTATTCGATTAAGCTTCTATAATACACCAAATGTTCCGTGAAACTTTTGTGCATACATTGGTGATATGATCATGCCATGTTAGACCTTCATCTATATGAATTCCAAGGTATGGTACAAGGTAACAATATTAATGTAACTCCAGTCTCAAACATGATGATAACAAATCATCCAGGTTCGTAGGCTACAATTCTCTATGTTGATCTACCAATGGAGGGCAAGTAACCCTAGTATTTGTAAACAGAAAGCACCTTCTTACTCACATCTACAATCCAACCAAAAGCTTTTTCAGTCTAGGGATCTATTGATCAGCTTATCAGATAAGAAACAGTTGTATGGATTTGCAGGTAGCAATATGGCATCATTCGATTGATCCGTCCCACAAGCGATCAAACAGAGTAGAATTAAAATAGGTATGTTTTTTGCCGACAGTTTGGAGCAAAGAGACAATACAATCTCGATGATCTGCACAACCAAGCCAATATAAGTCAAAAGATACCGTAATAGATCATTGATCTGTCATCCGAACAACGCATTTGTCCATAATACGAATGCACAATTTCCAAATATAGCATGACTAAACCACCGAAAATCACATTTAACAGAAATATACTGGAACGGGAACCACAACATGCCTTGAACAAAACCGGGACGAAGTTAGCCATCAAATTCTAGCCATCAAAAATAAATATCAGAACTACTGTGTAGAGTACCGCAGGTATCGGATGTATCACCAGGATCAAGTTTCCGGCCATGCCGCGGGGCAGCCATCGGCCACATACGATGTTTCGACGTAGGTTACGGTGAAATACTCATTAAATTGCCTTCAAATCAATAAAGCGCATAAATACTCGACTGATTTTATCGCATCACGTCATTTTTGAAACAACTAATAAAGAATATAAGCACGACTAGCACCTCAACACTGTTAACTCAACACAGCTATCTCGCGAATGACTATCTCCATCATGAAATTTTCACAGCTGCAAGGTATCGCTCTGCTGCAAACGAAATTTCGCAAAATGTAATTTTAGCACACAAAATCTGGATTGGACAAAACAAATATTGCTCCGACACGCTAAACGCCGTACCTCAAATGTCTCTAAACTATATGATACGCTCAACTAAACAGTCACTAAACTTAGAATCGAATCCATCTTCTCCAAACTAGAGACTGTGGCAATGAATGGCGTTCACATATGTATAGTTTGCAGGCAAATCTGACACCACACAAATTGTCAACTATCTCCAAGTGGCGCATTCAAATTTCTCACGATAAATATTCGACACCGATTTTCAGCGATATCGAAGTGGCGCAAGGTGTCCAACGGGCCCGATACGTTCGTCTGCTCAGTGATAAAAATTCAAATTTATTCACGAAAAATATTCGAAAATTTTCAAACTATAACCTGTGTCAAGGAATGACTTGCAAATATCTATAGCTTACAGTTACGCCAAGCAGCACACCAATTTTCAGCGATATCCAAGTGGCGCAAGGTGTCCAACGGGCCCGATACGTTCGTCTGCTCAGTGATAAAAATTCAAATTTATGCACGAAAAATATTCGAAATTTGCCAAACTATACCCTGTGTCAAGGAATGACTTTCAAATATCTATAGCTTACAGTTACGCCTAGCAGCACACCGATTTTCAGCGATATCCAAGTGGCGCAAGGTGTCCAACGGACCCGATACGCTCGAATGCACAGTCATAAAAATTCAAATTTATTCACGAAAAATATACGAAAATTTTCAAACTATAACCTGTGTCAAGGAATGACTTTCAAATATCTATAGCTTACAGTTACGCCTAGCAGCACACCGATTTTCAGCGATATCCAAGTGGCGCAAGGTGTCCAACGGGCCCGATACGTTCGTCTGCTCAGTGATAAAAATTCAAATTTATTCACGAAAAATATTCGAAAATTTTCAAACTATAACCTGTGTCAAGGAATGACTTGCAAATATCTATAGCTTACAGTTACGCCAAGCAGCACACCAATTTTCAGCGATATCCAAGTGGCGCAAGGTGTCCAACGGGCCCGATACGTTCGTCTGCTCAGTGATAAAAATTCAAATTTATGCACGAAAAATATTCGAAATTTGCCAAACTATACCCTGTGTCAAGGAATGGTTTTCAAATACCTATAGCCTGTAGTTAAACGTAACAGCACACCGATTTTCAGCGATATCCAAGTGGCGCAAGGTGTCCAACGGGCCCGATACGTTCGTCTGCTCAGTGATAAAAATTCAAATTTATTCACGAAAAATATACGAAAATTTTCAAACTATAACCTGTGTCAAGGAATGACTTTCAAATATCTATAGCTTACAGTTACGCCTAGCAGCACACCGATTTTCAGCGATATCCAAGTGGCGCAAGGTGTCCAACGGACCCGATACGCTCGAATGCACAGTCATAAAAATTCAAATTTATTCACGAAAAATATACGAAAATTTTCAAACTATAACCTGTGTCAAGGAATGACTTTCAAATATCTATAGCTTACAGTTACGCCTAGCAGCACACCGATTTTCAGCGATATCCAAGTGGCGCAAGGTGTCCAGCGGACCCGATACGCTCGAATGTACAGTCATAAAAATTCAAATTTATTCACGAAAAATATTCGAAAATTTTCAAACTATAACCTGTGTCAAGGAATGACTTTCAAATATCTATAGCTTACAGTTACGCCAAGCAGCACACCAATTTTCAGCGATATCCAAGTGGCGCAAGGTGTCCAACGGGCCCGATACGTTCGTCTGCTCAGTGATAAAAATTCAAATTTATTCACGAAAAATATTCGAAAATTTTCAAACTATACCCTGTGTCAAGGAATGGTTTTCAAATACCTATAGCATGTAGTTAAACGTAACAGCACACCGATTTTCAGCGATATCCAAGTGGCGCAAGGTGTCCATTGGGCCCGATACGTTCGTCTGCTCAGTCATAAAAATTCAAATTTATTCACGAAAAATATTCGAAAATTTTCAAACTATAACCTGTGTCAAGGAATGACTTGCAAATATCTATAGCTTACAGTTACGCCAAGCAGCACACCAATTTTCAGCGATATCCAAGTGGCGCAAGGTGTCCAACGGACCCGATACGCTCGAATGCACAGTCATAAAAATTCAAATTTATTCACGAAAAATATTCGAAAATTTTCAAAATATAACCTGTGTCAAGGAATGACTTGCAAATACGTATAGCCTACAGTTAAGATCAGCAGCACCCCAATTTTCAGCGATATCCAAGTGGCGCAAGGTGTCCAGCGGGTCCGATACGTTCGACTGCTCAGTGATAAAAATTCAAATTTATTCACGAAAAATATTCGAAAATTTTCAAACTATAACCTGTGTCAAGGAATGACTTTCAAATATCTATAGCTTACAGTTACCCCTAGCAGCACACCAATTTTCAGCGATATCCAAGTGGCGCAAGGTGTCCAACGGGCCCGATACGTTCGTCTGCTCAGTGATAAAAATTCAAATTTATGCACGAAAAATATTCGAAATTTGCCAAACTATACCCTGTGTCAAGGAATGACTTTCAAATACGAATAGCTTACAGTTAAGCCTAGCATTACACCAATTTTCAGCGATATCCAAGTGGCGCAATGTATAACCAACCAAATATTAATAGCAGTGAGTGATATTAAATGGAAAATAATAGTGAAATAATAATAAAATTGTGTGAATAAATGTTTTTTACAAATGTATGTATCCATCAATCTGGATACGGCGGTATGAAATATCGACAAAAACGAAATTAAATGATACGAACATTCAAACAATAGTAAAAGAATAAAAGAATAAATAATAATAAATAATGAAATTATGTAAATGAATAATTTCAAATGCCTATAGCACACAGTACCTTTACAGAGTACCATAACACCAATTGTCAGTGATATCAAAGTGGTGCAAGGTGTCCAGATGCGTGCCATGAACCAGGAAACTAAATTATAACTGACACACAATTATCATGAATACAATCATAGGATCATACTAAATTTCAATCTCAATGAATAAATGAAAATAAAATGATAATAAATAATACAAACGGGCCAATGAATGATTTCAACATACATATGGCATACAGTCAGGCCATAATAAATTGTAGCAATATTCGAGTGGCTCGAAGGTGCCAAACACCATCCACTAAGTGAGCTCATCTACTCGTCGCACAGGAATGACATTGCCATGGTTTAGCCTCATTTTCCTGTACTTCTTTCGGAATGGTCGTTGGAGAACATCGAGCATGAATCCATTCCTTACAGGAAGAGCATTCAACCATATCACCGTGCATTGTGACGTATGGCAGTTTGCAGAGACAGTAAGTCTTCACAGAAATAGTTGCTCGTGGTTGTGGAGCTTCTTCAACACTGCTATGCATTTTTCGAACAATGTTGTCCTCCATCATACCACGACAAGTTCTTCGCAGTTCGGCCTCAGTGAACTCGGCGCATTCGGGTCGGACGTCGAAACAAATGCAAATGGCATAGGCGATTGCCAGCACACCGCAGTTTCCTGAATTAGTTTGTTGTTGGACATCAGGGAAAATCATCTTCACATCTTGTGTGTTAGGACGGAGAAGTTTCGCGATGACGCATTGCGATGCCGCGTTGTAGGCATGCTTGTTATATGCGGAATCGTATACGCACACCTCTTGTGAGTTCGCAGCAAAATAATTTGACACTGTTACCCAATGATTATTATTGACGTTAATAATTTGGACAAATTTTGAATTCGGTGCATACGATATATCGCAATCCATTGTGTAGATGCTGCAACTGGAAAAGCCATCCACGCTTGGAAATTTCCTTGACATCATCCACATCAAATGGTCAATGATATCTCCATTCAGCCATGCATCCGCTGAATCTAGACTGCGTTTGCATGCGATGGAGACTTCGGTCAAACGGGGAGCGAGGAATTTTTCTACTTCGAACCGCCTATTGAGAGGCACTGGATCTGACGTGATTAGGTCCGATTCATTTGTAGTTTTGATGATTAAAACTCCACGAAACGACTTTGAAGGAGGTTGGAGATATTTTCCGACGGAAATATTTGGTGGGTTGTGTCTTCTTCGTTTTTTCCATATTTCTACCTCCTCCGCATTGCTCTCTGATGGAGTTCTATGAATTTTTGGATTTTTTTTGCTTCTTGAAGGTATCATATAATATGCCGAAATACCAAGTGCGATCTCTCAATCTAACATCCGACTCGGTTTATACAAGTAACGTACATACAAATTATGATACGCATTGGATTTTACAGAGGAGCCATGTTGAGATGATTGCTGTTTTTCCCCTATGGAATCTCATTTTATTTTTTGAAATGAATCCTGCGTGATGAGAGCTTTTCTGCATAGATTAATCAAGTAATTAAACAGAAAGTTTATAATTTTTTCTCGGATTTATAATAATTTCATTACAACGTATTACACGTTTTCACGTGTTTTGGAACTACGCTCTGCGCTCAAATTGAAGTCAAATCTGTTGAAATGATTTTGGCGGCGGGTATAGGCCCGCAATCCTATCCTATATAGGTATAGCCATTTCTTTAGAAAGCTACTATATGCCGACTGCAGCTAAAAGATTTTTGTGAAAATAGTACCATTTCACTTTCGATATACATCTCTTTGTATATAGAGATTACACTAGCGTTGGGACCCCGGGAAATCCAGATCCCGGGATCCCGGGATTTGAAGCAATCCCGATCCCGGGATTGGTCCCGATGAAATCCCGGGATTTGTGAACAGCATCTACCAAGGCTTATGTAGCGCCATATCTCTTATTTTGGCAATAAAGCCGTGTCACAAACTCGGCTGATTGTCTAGAACAGTGGCCTCAAACACGCGGCCCGCCAGAACTGTTTTTGAGGCCCACGTCGGCGTTTTGACTTTTCAAGCATTCGACAATATTAAACTCGAAAATTTCGGATTTGAGAACTTGAAAATTCATACTGAAACCACTCCAAAAACCTGAATCGCTATCACACATCAAACGTCCACCATAGCTGCTAAATTATAATGCGACAGCCTTTACAATGACACGATGCATTTGTCGTCTCGCATGGTTTCTAACTGTCTATATAACTCCTTATGTCACCAAATTATGCCAAGCACAACAATATTTTTAAATGATATTGAAAAATATGACTTTTTCGTGGCAACCGTGAATATTACAATAGTGTATTACATTTTCACAATGTGTATGGAATGCCAATCTGCAAGTTCCGACAATAAAGGCGTACTGGGAAATAAATATTATACCCCTATTTCATGCTGCTGCCCGCCGCGTCATCAAAACTACGAAATTGGCCCGCGATAAAATTGGAGTTTGGGACCCCTGATCTAATCGATGATACTCTTGATGCTCTTATGTTTTGCGTCAATTCAATATCACAAGGACTAAATGTTATTTGTGTAACTTGTATGTCTATTTTACTACTTTTCTAATCCCGGGATTGAGGAGCGAAAATCCCGGGAAATCCCGATCCCGGGATTTCAAATTTGATCCCGAAGTCCCAACCCTAGATTACACGTCATCGCTCCTTGAACCCTTTCTAAAGTCCTGGCACGCACTAAGCCTATATGAAAAACTGCAATCAAATGATTTTTCTTCAATTTCCAGGTTATTTTTATCATATCTGAGTTTGATAGTTGAATCACTCGAGCAAAAATAATTGTGACAAGTCCTAATAAAGGTATCATGGCCGTCGACTTCTCAAATCGCCCCATTTCCATCCCTGTGAAGGCCGCCGTCCGAGGACGGCCTCTTATTCAAAAAGAAATCAACGAAGGATGCCAAACGTGCCTGGAATTCATACCAAACGCAAACCAAATTGTGTTACGCAAAAGCAGACCCTTCACTTTCGACCACGTGTTCGGCGGCGACGTTGGACAAGAAGAAGTCTACAACACAGCCGTCAAGAAGTTGACGAAAGATATCTTCAAAGGGTATCACGCCGCTGTTATTGCATACGGACAGACAGGTAGCGGAAAGACTTATTCGATGGGTTCCGCACATTCGTCTGGCGAATGCGAGGGCGAAATGACTGGCGTCATACCCCGTGTCATTTCTGATATCTTCAAATTCATAAGCGAAAATAAAGACTGTGAATATACCGTTAAGGTATCGTATCTCGAACTATACAAAAGAGATTTGCATGATCTGCTCAATCCCAGTTCAGACCCGAGGCAATTGACTATTCGCGATGCCCCAGATGGGGGTACCGTGGTGAGTGGCCTGTCGGAGGTCACAGTCAGTGATTTGCAATCAACGTTGCGTTTAATGGAACAGGGCAATTCTAACCGCACGACGGCTGCTACCGCGATGAATTTGGTATCGTCGCGATCACACGCAATTTTCACGATCATACTGGAATCGGTCGCAGCGCACGACGCTAACGATAAAATTGCCTCGAAATTCCATTTAGTCGATTTAGCTGGGTCAGAGCGCGCCAAACGCACAAAGGCAGAAGGCGAGCGCCTTAAAGAAGGTATCAAAATCAATGAAGGACTGCTCGCCTTGGGTAACGTAATCAGCGCTTTGGCGGATGAAAACACTCGCGCCGGCCATATCAGGTACCGCGAATCCAAACTTACACGCATATTACAAGGCTCTCTTGGAGGAAACAGCCATACATTGATGATTGCATGCGTATCTCCCGCTGATTCAAATTACAAAGAAACATTAAGCACTCTATGTTACGCGGACAGGGTGCGTAAGATTAAAAACGCGGCTGTCGTAAACCGTGATCCCCGACCCCAAGCAATGCTAATTGCGTCTCTGCGTAAAGAAATTACAGAGTTGAATTTGCGATTGCTCGAAAGGGGGGACTCAGCCGGGCCGACTACTTCACGACGACATTCGTCGGAAAGCTACGACCGTATTTTGGAGGAATTGGAAAAGGTCAAATCTGAAAATATGACTTTGAGCGAGCATTTGCAAGAGGCGCTGCAGTACCAAGCCGGCATGTGCGAAAAAGTGATCGTCACTGAGATCAGCCGTGATCAGTACAAAGAAAAGCTGAATGATTTGACGGACGCTGCGAAAAGCGTGGCGGAAAAATTTCAACACGCAGGCTCGTTTAAGGAGAATCTCGCCAACGAATCGGACAGGAACTTTTTCTCTGAACCGATGCGTTTTTGCGAAAATGCGACTGGAATTCAAATTGACGACCCAAACCAGACTTCGGCAGCGATTCTAGATAAGCACGTCAACGCGACAGAAATCGGGCATAGCGCTGATGTTACAGAAGGTAACCTGAAGCTTTCCGATAAAACCATTGAGTCTAACCACGCCATGAAAAACGCAGACTTAGGCAAACAGTTACAGAGTCTGACGAAAACTCTCGCTTTGAAAGAGGAGATTGCTAAAGAAATGGCTTCGAGCGACACACAGATGGTCGCGATCAAGGAGGAATACGAAAAGAAAATGCAGCAGCTCGACAAGGACATACAGAATTTGGCGCAGGAAAAAGCGAATTTGGAAGAAGCCTTGCAGAACGCGAGGAAAACTAACGAGCTCAGCGAGAAACGGCGTCAGCGAGTGAAAGAGCTGGAGGCGCAGATTCAAGAGTTGAAAAACACACTGCAGCGGGAGGTAGCAAAGTTGTGGAAAATGACACAAAAATTGAGCGAGAACGAAAGAGAAAAGGCGGAAAGCGACACACAGATGGTCGCGATCAAGGAGGAATACGAAAAGAAAATGCAGCAGCTCGACAAGGACATACAGAATTTGGCGCAGGAAAAAGCGAATTTGGAAGAAGCCTTGCAGAACGCGAGGAAAACTAACGAGCTCAGCGAGAAACGGCGTCAGCGAGTGAAAGAGCTGGAGGCGCAGATTCAAGAGTTGAAAAACACACTGCAGCGGGAGGTAGCAAAGTTGTGGAAAATGACACGAAAATTGAGCGAGATCGAAAGAGAAAAGGCGGAAAGCGACAAGATGTTGCGCGGCGCTCGGAAACAAGCACAGGAGATGGCCAGCAAGTTTGATGAAGAGAAAACGAGCATGCAGAAAAGCCACCAGGACGAGATGTCGTACTACGTGAACAAGTTTGGTTTGCAAAGCGTGGACGCAGAGGATGAGACGGTGACCACGTTACGCGGCCGGATCGCGGAACAGCAGGAATTGGTGCGGACTTTGCAAGAGGAGAACAAGATACTTCATAGGAGGCTGTTGCGGAAAGAGATCGCGACGCCGTTGAAGAAGCCGATGTTTTTCAACCCGGTTGAAAATGTGGGGTCGTTTTGCTTGGAGAGCGGCGCTGAAATGGACGATGTGAGTAGTTAGGTGTGCGTTTGCTCGTCAATATGACTGCAGACTTGTACAAACTACTTAACTCCAAATGAACTGGAACTAACGACCTTTTCAAATCCTTTTCTAAGCAGATTCAATTCCGAACCAGCTCATTAGATTTGATTTTATCAGATTGGTTTTGGCGGTTTGAACCGTCAAAACCTACTTTCTGGCTATGCCAATGTTATTTATGTGGTCACTGAGCGACCAATGGCTGCAATAACATCTCACATGACGATTCACTCCAGACGATGCGTGTTTTCTGGTTGCTCAGCAGCTAGGCAGATTTTTTTTAATGCGCAACTAGGACTAGTACTCGCTAGTCGCTTTTCATAATCGGTAACTAGAACTACCGGTGCTGCCGGTTAGTCATATCTCAGCACCGAAAAACATATGGCTCAACGCTGTGAATATTCGTGGAATAATGTTTCTGTCAGGTAGCGATTGACCTTTGCAACACGATCATGACGCGCTATCTAATGGCTGCATAAATACACACATTTCCCCTACCCTTAATGGCCGCTGTTATTAGGCGCTGGCCACTGGCATATTATATAATTCTGTCCGTTGTATAGGAATACGTCTTGGATGAAGACGAGGAAGAGGACGATTGTGACCCCACGCCCCGGAAAAGGCCCAAGAGAACTAGCGGCAGTGGTTGCTCCTGTAGGACCTTGAATAATACTTGTAAATGTAAGTGGCTCACACTCCGGATCTCCTGCTAGGGAATGAATTCTTGGCGACTTTCAACTGTGGTCTCACGCTGCTACATGCCGTGACTGCGGCCTGCCACTTGACATAAGTGTTGGGGTGACTAGGCGTATCCAAAAATCGAGAGAGACTCGTACAGTTTCAGTCAATTTTTAATTCATCAAATATTCTACTTTGTAAAGTCACGTGATCAATATTTGTCTTTCATTTACTGGATTCCGTTCATCTTTTCAATACATGTCAGTTCCGCAATGACAGACAAAACGGTTTCGAAATGCCCTTAGCTGCATAAGGGCCTGTCCGGCACTCATGTCTATAAGACCAAAGTCATTCCTTTCTTGGCAATTTCAACGAGATTTGTTGACTAACTTCCAAATGCTCAAAATTTATTTTTTCTTTCACAAATGCCAATGGTGTATTTATACTTGTATGTGAATTCTGATTGTTTTGTGACGGTTCGAGCTGTCAATTGTAACTATTCAGACGCATATGGCGGCTGCGTAAAGAGAAACCGAAAGTGCGGCCCTCGCTGCGGATGTGCTGCTGACTTTTGTACTAACCGTGAAAACTTTGAAGACGACAAGGGCCAAGAGAGTTCTGCCATGAACGTCGATTGTGAGTAATATACGCAAGTTCAAGTTTCCACCCGAATTCTGAATTCATTAGATTTGCAGTAATCCGTGTGAGCACGAACCGTATCTGAAAATTGACTTGCTAAATTCGCAGTCAATGCGCCTAAATCCCACCGCATTAATTTTACATCCTTATCCTTCCCAACTCTATATCTGATATTGGCTCGGATTCATCGAGTGAATTTAGATTTAAACTCCTGCAATTCTATGTCCTAATTGGACCAAAATGTGTTTGTATTCCTTTTGTATCACGGCCATCGGGCTAAGTCAGAATTATTCAAAGGTTGAATGTAAATTCCGTGTCCAATTCAGTTTGCCTGGAATTTTGAATCCAAATCTGACCAAATTCGTCAAAGTTATTTCCCGTCAGAATCTATACCCCGCCTGTGCGGAAAATTATCGAGACGACAGATTTCGCATACTCGGAAAGGGTCGCTCACACTTTCATTTGTGCGCCTTGGAGTCGACCTTTATCAAAATACACCAGCCAAGGCTGTGTCAACAAAAAGAGTTCGTGTATCATCTAAAAATAGTACATTGAACGCTCTCGTATTCGACATTTCGTGCTGGTGACGTCATATTTTGTGTTACGATTGTTGATATACGCTGTTCTTTCGAATTCTCTACTAGTTGCTGACGATTACCCCTGACGAGTGTCAGCCGAAAATATTCGGGTTCATTTTAATATGAATATGCTATTCAATTGTATATTGAAGTTCTGTACCTCAAAGAAGCTGTTCAAAAATGGTTATGTATATCGCTGGAGAAAATAGATATTTGTAAACATTTCGAAGTCACTGTGATTGACCTTGCTAATCCATCATTTTGTTTTTTTCCACAATCCCCAACAAAACCTCTCTAAACAGCAAAACCTTTGTATATCAGTAGGCTATTGGCGATCGAGCAATTAAAATGAGTCTGTAAAGTAGGATATTCCATCTCAGACGGCCATTATGTTGATGCGAATGGAGTTTTACTAGTGATGAAGCGAAACTGCCTCGTGATCTTCCTAATTTAAATGAACATAAATTAGGTTATCAACTATTTTGCACAATTAGAGGCTTCCCGGACCCCCTGAAAATGCTTCGCGGATCCCGGTTGAGACCCGCTGCTCTAGTAGCTTCACAAATCACTTTAGTTGGAGTACCAGACTACCACTTGTCTGCACCGTATGCCTGTGCCATTAATTAAAATCGCCATAGATTGCTTGTAATGAAGTACCTCTACTTTTTTGGAGTAGATTTGCCTACTTACGCGCACTACTTGCTCAAATGGATATTCTTTTATAGTAATTCTACTTAATCAGTTTTTGAGGCGAAACTACTCGCGGAATTGTGTGAAGTAAATCCTGTATCCTGTCAGCAAAATTTATGCGTCACAGAATGAATCCAAGTTTGCCAATCCGAGAAAGACGGACATGAAACTACTTGCTCTGTTCGGTCCTACATACATTTGCGAGCATGAACATTAACGAGACAACGCCGCGTTCCAATATAACTATTGTTCACGGGCAGTATTTAATAAGGGTTTCTACATACGACATGCAGCCAGAATTCAAATAACTTGTTGACAACTTTGACCGACCAGAGACGTCCGATTGACTTCACCAGCTATTGTTATTAAATTCATTAAATACTGTTTTTGGATTCTGCTTTAAACTGCTTTAAACTTACAGTTTACATTAAATACGATTTATCCCTTGTATAGGGTGAGAAATAGCCTACGCGATTAATGTAGATATTATGTAATCCGGCCCGCCAAGTAGGCCCTACTTCATTTTCCCATATCCGTCCCGCTGACCGGAGAAGTTGCCCGTTAGGGTGGAGTGAAAAATGAAAATTTTTGAATTTCAAAAAAGGGTCTTGATATGTGGTGCCAAATAGTAAACAAATAAATTCTATCATAATTTTGGGTTCGTACACCCTCTAGTGCAGTGGTTCTCAACCTTTTTGGCTTCGCGGACCCCTTTTGACCGTCACGGACCCTCGCGGACCCCCTCAAGTTTTAGTTCAATTTTAGCTCTATTATGGTGCTACCTTCATCTGTCTTGTGCAAATATGAACTGTAGGCTTGTGATAAACAGCAAAATAATGATTTTTCTTGAAGATAACATCATACTATTTATGTAGAAATTGGTGGACTTCTATTATTTCAAAGCTAATTTTGCTGCTGTATTTCTTGGAAGTACGTGGTCGTGTGTTGAAAATCCGCGTCTTCGTTTTGATATGAACGAGGAGTGGCGAAAACCATTTCCGCAAAGATAGATGGAGGCTAATGCAATGATAACGCATAACGCTTCCGACGATATTTTTGGTGTGATCGCAACATTTATGGCACCAAAATGAAGAAACACATATTTTATGAACATATCACGTCCATCATCTAGAGCAGGGACGGGCAACATACCGACCGCGGGTCGGATTCGGCCCGCAGAGAGTTTCTACCGTCAAAGTGAAATCCTAATCTAAAAGTATAGACAAGTTCTATGCTCCAACGAATGGATCCACGGTTTCCAACCAGAGAAAGACTGTCATGAAACGACTTGTTCTGTTCGGGTTTACATATATATTTACGAGCAAACATTTTCGACCATGAACAATTGAACATTAACAAGACAAGGCTGCATACCAATATAACTGGTAATATGAATTTCAGGGTTGGAGCGTAATGCTTTGATAGCAACGAACCACTCCTTGTTCATAAAAAATCACTCTTTTCGATAGTATTAGGATCTTGGTTGTTTTCACACCCTATTTAGCGTCCACTTGCAACGTAATAATTTTATTTATTACACGAGCTTTCGGAGCTCCGCTCCTTCTTCAGGTGTCGATAGGGCATCCGCAATAAGAATGCGCCAAATCTGATAGCCGAGCTATCAGAGCAGGTATATCATTGTCCGATTTATGACGAGTGTCAGCCGAAAATATTCGGGTTCATTTAAATATGAATATACTATTGAATTGCATATTAAAGTTCTTTACTTCCAAGAAGCTGTTCCCTGCATTGGGATAAATTATGGAAATACTTTGGAAATTTTTATTTCAATCGACTGTTCACTAATTTGATGAGACTGACAACTTCAAATCGAGAAGGTTTCGCAGACATTACGAAATCACCCTGATTGACGTTACTATCTCCATATTTTTATTGTTTCAACAAACGCCAACAAAACGTCTCTAAACAGCAATATGTTTGTATCGGCACTTCAGCACGTTATTTGAAAATTGGCAATGAAAATGAGTTTCTACGCCACGATAGTCCATGTCAGACGATTATTCTGATGATATGAGTCATGAGGTTTTACCAGTTGTGGTGCGAAACTGCCTCATGCTTTCTCAAATAAAAAAAAATGAAATAAAAATTTGGTTATCTACCATTTTTAAAATTTAGAGGTCTCGCGGACCCCCTGAAATTGCTTCGCGGACCCCCGGTTGAGAACCGCTGCACTAGAGGGTGTACGAACCCAAAATTATGATAGAATTTATTTGTTTACTATTTGGCACCACATATCAAAACCCTTTTTTGAAATTCAAAAATTTTCATTTTTCACTCCACCCTATTGCCCGTCCCTGCTGTAAGCTGAATACAGTTTCGAAGATTGCATAGTATGAACAGCTTGATGTGTTTGCTATTTCGATAGCAGCAACGTCGGATTACCTGGTAAAACTATGCCACCTCTCGACCATATCTACTAACTACTTTTTCTAACTTGAGTAGTTCTCGGACCTTTTATTTTCCTATAGTTGAAGTAGTTTGCATGTCTTCGAAACTTCTACTTCTAACCGAATAGAAGTTTACAGTGTTACTTCTGTCTGAGTAGCAACTTTGACCGCCTAAGGTACAAGCATGCATGTGTGTCTTCATGCACATTGCACAGTCTCGCATGTCGTTATGCCAGAGTGTTCAAATGTTGTTGAATCGCATTTTGACTTTATATCTTCGTCAGTAACTGCGATCACGATCACAGATATTGTGTTTCAAACCGGTGTCATTTCCGTGCATTCAGATGAAGCGAACACTACGTTTGACGTTAAAACAGTCGTGAATCTCTGTCACGAGTCGAAGTTCTCAACAAAGCCAGATTACTTCAGCCCAACAAACATAGAAAACCATCCCGACATCATCCCCCGTACGCCGCTGGAGAAATCAGAACGAACCACGGCGGGAAATAAGAAATATAAGCGGTTTTATTTCAGCTCACCGCTGCACGACACAAATTAACGCGGCATGCTGACTTGTCGCTTCTCAACTTGATTTTCCATTTTGTCGTTGTGGTTCAGACTTCAGAGTACGATTCCGGATGCTCTGTCGTGATCTACTGAATTTTTCTTCATCTTGTTATTTATACAAAATCTCAATTGTCCTCTTCTGAAATCATATAGATTAGCGTTTGTTGTTTATTAATGTGTTCGTGCACAGTGTTTTGCCGTTTGTATTTGTCGCATTGTCACAATGAAAGTCGGCTTGATTGCTTCCATAACCTCCAATCGCATTCTGTTCGTGTATCCGTACAACGAGGATGAGTGAATGATTTGAAAGTAGAAGGGTAGTCATGGCCTTACCAACTTATGTTAGATTGTGAAACTCTTATGTGTAAATGTAGAGGTATATATTTATTTCGTCTACCGATGATGCCAAAATGAATAGAACTCATATAAATATGCAATATTTACCAAACACAAACAGTGGTTTATCGGTATTGACTGGTACCGGCGATATGATCATGACGGTCTTTGTGTCAGCCGGAACCAGGGCAAATGGTTATTTAAATAGATAACCTCATACCGTAATAACGAACCAGGGTAAGCTAATACAGAATGTATCTTACAAAAAGCAATAGCAGCAATAACAAAGAATACAATATGAAACACATAACAGTTACAGACAGTCACAATCAATATGCAAAAAAGAACAAGTAGGTTGAGGATTTATAACTGATAATGGACATTGTACAAGCATTGACTAGTATTTGCTCAGAAGAGAGTCCATCATCCCTGTCCTAAACGAATTATAATTGGAGCTTTTTAGGTGTGACGGAATTTGCTTGTTCCATACATCAATCCCTGCTCGTTTAAATGGAGGGAAACCTCTAGATCAGAGTGGGACATAAATAGGTTGGCGATTGCGGCAGACCGCGTGTCAGGACTATGGACATCTCTACAGTATTGAAAATAGTTCTGTAAGGATACAGGGACTTGCAGCTGGGCAATTTTATACATTACTTTGGCTAGTTCAAAGATATAGATATCACTAACTTTAAGAATACGGTACGCAACTTTTTGCAGTATGGATCAAGTCGACTATAGAGTGGTATTCGAGCAATAGCTCTTAATGCTTTGTTCTGAACGACCTGAAGCTGGTTCAATAGGGTTTTGGTAGCAGATCCCCCAATTATAATACCATACTGTAGGTGGGAATGTGTGATCGAAAAATAAAGAGTACGGAGAAATGGTTTTGGAACTATTCGATTAAGCTTCTATAATACACCAAATGTTCCGTGAAACTTTTGTGCATACATTGGTGATATGATCATGCCATGTTAGACCTTCATCTATATGAATTCCAAGGTATGGTACAAGGTAACAATATTAATGTAACTCCAGTCTCAAACATGATGATAACAAATCATCCAGGTTCGTAGGCTACAATTCTCTATGTTGATCTACCAATGGAGGGCAAGTAACCCTAGTATTTGTAAACAGAAAGCACCTTCTTACTCACATCTACAATCCAACCAAAAGCTTTTTCAGTCTAGGGATCTATTGATCAGCTTATCAGATAAGAAACAGTTGTATGGATTTGCAGGTAGCAATATGGCATCATTCGATTGATCCGTCCCACAAGCGATCAAACAGAGTAGAATTAAAATAGGTATGTTTTTTGCCGACAGTTTGGAGCAAAGAGACAATACAATCTCGATGATCTGCACAACCAAGCCAATATAAGTCAAAAGATACCGTAATAGATCATTGATCTGTCATCCGAACAACGCATTTGTCCATAATACGAATGCACAATTTCCAAATATAGCATGACTAAACCACCGAAAATCACATTTAACAGAAATATACTGGAACGGGAACCACAACATGCCTTGAACAAAACCGGGACGAAGTTAGCCATCAAATTCTAGCCATCAAAAATAAATATCAGAACTACTGTGTAGAGTACCGCAGGTATCGGATGTATCACCAGGATCAAGTTTCCGGCCATGCCGCGGGGCAGCCATCGGCCACATACGATGTTTCGACGTAGGTTACGGTGAAATACTCATTAAATTGCCTTCAAATCAATAAAGCGCATAAATACTCGACTGATTTTATCGCATCACGTCATTTTTGAAACAACTAATAAAGAATATAAGCACGACTAGCACCTCAACACTGTTAACTCAACACAGCTATCTCGCGAATGACTATCTCCATCATGAAATTTTCACAGCTGCAAGGTATCGCTCTGCTGCAAACGAAATTTCGCAAAATGTAATTTTAGCACACAAAATCTGGATTGGACAAAACAAATATTGCTCCGACACGCTAAACGCCGTACCTCAAATGTCTCTAAACTATATGATACGCTCAACTAAACAGTCACTAAACTTAGAATCGAATCCATCTTCTCCAAACTAGAGACTGTGGCAATGAATGGCGTTCACATATGTATAGTTTGCAGGCAAATCTGACACCACACAAATTGTCAACTATCTCCAAGTGGCGCATTCAAATTTCTCACGATAAATATTCGACACCGATTTTCAGCGATATCGAAGTGGCGCAAGGTGTCCAACGGGCCCGATACGTTCGTCTGCTCAGTGATAAAAATTCAAATTTATTCACGAAAAATATTCGAAAATTTTCAAACTATAACCTGTGTCAAGGAATGACTTGCAAATATCTATAGCTTACAGTTACGCCAAGCAGCACACCAATTTTCAGCGATATCCAAGTGGCGCAAGGTGTCCAACGGGCCCGATACGTTCGTCTGCTCAGTGATAAAAATTCAAATTTATGCACGAAAAATATTCGAAATTTGCCAAACTATACCCTGTGTCAAGGAATGACTTTCAAATATCTATAGCTTACAGTTACGCCTAGCAGCACACCGATTTTCAGCGATATCCAAGTGGCGCAAGGTGTCCAACGGACCCGATACGCTCGAATGCACAGTCATAAAAATTCAAATTTATTCACGAAAAATATACGAAAATTTTCAAACTATAACCTGTGTCAAGGAATGACTTTCAAATATCTATAGCTTACAGTTACGCCTAGCAGCACACCGATTTTCAGCGATATCCAAGTGGCGCAAGGTGTCCAACGGGCCCGATACGTTCGTCTGCTCAGTGATAAAAATTCAAATTTATTCACGAAAAATATTCGAAAATTTTCAAACTATAACCTGTGTCAAGGAATGACTTGCAAATATCTATAGCTTACAGTTACGCCAAGCAGCACACCAATTTTCAGCGATATCCAAGTGGCGCAAGGTGTCCAACGGGCCCGATACGTTCGTCTGCTCAGTGATAAAAATTCAAATTTATGCACGAAAAATATTCGAAATTTGCCAAACTATACCCTGTGTCAAGGAATGGTTTTCAAATACCTATAGCCTGTAGTTAAACGTAACAGCACACCGATTTTCAGCGATATCCAAGTGGCGCAAGGTGTCCAACGGGCCCGATACGTTCGTCTGCTCAGTGATAAAAATTCAAATTTATTCACGAAAAATATACGAAAATTTTCAAACTATAACCTGTGTCAAGGAATGACTTTCAAATATCTATAGCTTACAGTTACGCCTAGCAGCACACCGATTTTCAGCGATATCCAAGTGGCGCAAGGTGTCCAACGGACCCGATACGCTCGAATGCACAGTCATAAAAATTCAAATTTATTCACGAAAAATATACGAAAATTTTCAAACTATAACCTGTGTCAAGGAATGACTTTCAAATATCTATAGCTTACAGTTACGCCTAGCAGCACACCGATTTTCAGCGATATCCAAGTGGCGCAAGGTGTCCAGCGGACCCGATACGCTCGAATGTACAGTCATAAAAATTCAAATTTATTCACGAAAAATATTCGAAAATTTTCAAACTATAACCTGTGTCAAGGAATGACTTTCAAATATCTATAGCTTACAGTTACGCCAAGCAGCACACCAATTTTCAGCGATATCCAAGTGGCGCAAGGTGTCCAACGGGCCCGATACGTTCGTCTGCTCAGTGATAAAAATTCAAATTTATTCACGAAAAATATTCGAAAATTTTCAAACTATACCCTGTGTCAAGGAATGGTTTTCAAATACCTATAGCATGTAGTTAAACGTAACAGCACACCGATTTTCAGCGATATCCAAGTGGCGCAAGGTGTCCATTGGGCCCGATACGTTCGTCTGCTCAGTCATAAAAATTCAAATTTATTCACGAAAAATATTCGAAAATTTTCAAACTATAACCTGTGTCAAGGAATGACTTGCAAATATCTATAGCTTACAGTTACGCCAAGCAGCACACCAATTTTCAGCGATATCCAAGTGGCGCAAGGTGTCCAACGGACCCGATACGCTCGAATGCACAGTCATAAAAATTCAAATTTATTCACGAAAAATATTCGAAAATTTTCAAAATATAACCTGTGTCAAGGAATGACTTGCAAATACGTATAGCCTACAGTTAAGATCAGCAGCACCCCAATTTTCAGCGATATCCAAGTGGCGCAAGGTGTCCAGCGGGTCCGATACGTTCGACTGCTCAGTGATAAAAATTCAAATTTATTCACGAAAAATATTCGAAAATTTTCAAACTATAACCTGTGTCAAGGAATGACTTTCAAATATCTATAGCTTACAGTTACCCCTAGCAGCACACCAATTTTCAGCGATATCCAAGTGGCGCAAGGTGTCCAACGGGCCCGATACGTTCGTCTGCTCAGTGATAAAAATTCAAATTTATGCACGAAAAATATTCGAAATTTGCCAAACTATACCCTGTGTCAAGGAATGACTTTCAAATACGAATAGCTTACAGTTAAGCCTAGCATTACACCAATTTTCAGCGATATCCAAGTGGCGCAATGTATAACCAACCAAATATTAATAGCAGTGAGTGATATTAAATGGAAAATAATAGTGAAATAATAATAAAATTGTGTGAATAAATGTTTTTTACAAATGTATGTATCCATCAATCTGGATACGGCGGTATGAAATATCGACAAAAACGAAATTAAATGATACGAACATTCGAACAATAGTAAAAGAATAAAAGAATAAATAATAATAAATAATGAAACTATGGTTGTTATAACAACCATAGGGTACCTTATACAGTCTTCGGGGTGGATATGAGAAAACGATTTACTGTATGGGCCGGATTCCTGAATTGATACATTAATCGCGTATTTGTCCACCGATAGCAGAAAGGAATCGTATTTAATGTTAGTGTTAAGATACCAAAACACTAGTCAATAAAATTATTAACGTAATGTACTTCAATAGCTGTTGAAGTCAATCAGACATCTGTGGTCGATCAAAGTTGTCGACAAGTTCTTTGAACTCTGGCTGCATGTTAGACGCACAAATTCTTAGTAAAGACTGTACGTGAACATAAGTTAGATTGGAACGTCTTGTTAATGTTTATGATCGAAAATGTTTCACGCAAATCCATGCAGATTCGTGTAGCGGGGCACATTGTCATGCAAGATAGGTATCTGTCAGTGGCGAGATAGCGCAGTGGTATAATCAGCGGCTACAACACCAGTGGGTGCGGGTTCGAGTCCGACCGAGGTCGACTTTCGAGTGTCTATACTTAAGTGTTGGAGGTTTACCTAGGCTCATCCTCGCCACAACATCCGTGTCAGCGGTTACTAACAAACCTAGAGGTGGGCCGTGTTGCAAGTCGGCAGTTACGGAAAATAAGAATAATATCGGCCTGGTGTAAATGACCATCGCAGTCGACAAACACCATGAATACCCCAAAACAAACAAAACCGGTATCTGTCTGCGGACCGCTCAAAATCACGTCGCGGGGGCGGATCCAACAAGTTGCTAAACTAATCGAATTAATGTTAGGAAATCAAGTTCTTTTAATGGTTCGCATTTTGTGAAGTTAATTATTTTCGTAGATAAAGTGGAAAAAAGTATGTATCGATGGATCGAGAACACATTAACCCGATTTTGGAGTAGTCCATATTACGATTTATTTATTGTCCGGCATTTTACATATAACTCAAGTCTATTCGACTAGGTTCAACGTCGCAAACATATTTCTATTTGCTTTCGTGGTGATCAAAGTGTTTTTTAAAACTTTACCACGCTGGGTGGAGAGGATGAAACGGAATTAAGTATTAATCAATCAGTGGTATGCAAAATCAAGTTAATTTATTTCTACCAGAATTTTTATGTACCTTTGGTATCTTGTAAATATGAAGATGGTAGTGTGTGATAAGCATTTGCATTATGGGGGTGAGTAAAACGGACCTTGAATTTGATCTGACCAAAATCAACCTCGCGTCACACAAAAAACATCAATTATATTATAAGTGTAATATCGAAAAAATTCCTATTGTGTTATATGATGTGCGATATCGAAAATAACAATTGTATTATATGATTTTCGATATCGAAAAAATAACAACACAGCGATTAATAATTTATGTTGGTCGTTCGTCGGTGCTTTAGGTGTTGATTGATAAGTAGAGTAAGTGATATTTTGGATATGCGCACTAAGTTGAAAACTCAGTGATGCTTCTGTGTATTGCTGAATTTAGCTATGTGTGGGTAAATTGGTAGTAATTCAATCACAACTCAAATTCATATTAATCGAAAAATACCTTTCGGTGATTTGGATTTTGTGTTAATATTTGGCTCCATTATACTGCGAATGGACAGTGATACAAAACACCAGATTACCAGATTCACCATATTACGGTGTACAATTCCGATTTCTTTGACGTTCCGAATTCAACATATAAAGCAATAACTTTACCCAACTAGTTTAAGCATAATCCAAATTTGTTTTGTGATCATGAAACTTTGTGAAATCGCTGTATCTCGCCATATTTTACATTGAGCGTGTTGGATGGTGCTGCGAATAGACTCAAGCATTAATCAAGCCACCATATGTCATATCTCACGCGCTTCGAATAGTGATCATACGAACCGATGCACATTGCGATGTAACGACGCTATGAGTATCTGTTTAGCTTCCCGTCACAAGTATACCGATAATATGACTTGTGTGAGTTGGTGCATTCGACATTAACCATATTACTGTTTTATCTTAAGCTCTATTACAACTCTCAAGTTCGTAAAATATTATTTGATAATCACATATTGCCATTCTGCAAAAAAACAGTGGTAAGATAGTGAGAAACAGAAAAATTCCCGACGAACCACTTTTCATACATACTATAGTCTAGTTGTATTTTTTCAGATCGGGGTGCTAATGATGATGTTTATGAAAAGTTTGTTCATATCATAACACCCTTCACTACAATGTAAGATGTGGTGCACATTAAATCATTTTGATCGGATAGTTGAATCTCGTGTTGCGAATAAATTGGGTAATATGTAATCCGTAAAGAATTTGCTCGCATTACGATAGCTTACATTATGATACATGGATTCACTTGCGACAAAATATATCTCAATCTATCATTGGTCAGACATTCGCATCTCGTATACTCAATATACAACATGTTAATCTCAAAGTCACAATGTTGGATGTAATGAACATTTTATCAATCACTTTTCCGTCTTTGCGATGATGGAAGTGTTTGTGATAAATCTGTAGACCCAGAATGTTTTACATTAGGGACGTTATATAATACGAAAGAATTCAAGCAATATCCAACCCGCGACATGCAAAACCGGCCACACGCGCTCGCGCAACTTTTATTTTATCGTACATACAACGGTTAAGTTAGACGGGAAGGTATAACCGGATATAACACATGGTGATCTGTCAGTAATTGGCCTTGTTAGGTTTTGTAAGATGTCGATATTTCGGATGCAATGGCGATAGCATTTTCCAATACTCAATTTTGACACGGGTAAAACAGATCACTGATTGAGTTGAGTTTCAAATCATTTTGTGAATTCTTTGACATACTACACCCGAGAAACACTTAAAATTAATGAATATAACATATTACCATGTCTAGGTGAGCTTGAGATAAAATCACCTTGATTCTGGGGTGGAAAATTAACACAGTGATTGTATATCGTGGTGTAATATTGTCATAAACAGTCAGTTGGGTGTTGAGCGCCGACATCCGCCTTGCGAAACGGTGCATCCTCGTATTACATTTGCGATATAACTACCATAGTAAATAATTGGACTCGACAGGATACCCGAGTCATTTGTCCCACAGAATATGAACTCCTTTTACAGTTAAATAAAAAAGACAGGTCGTTGGAACATAAATATAACCAGGATTTATTTAGGTTGCTGGTTACAGTGATTTATGCTCATGCAACCTTTTTTTTTAATCATATAGGCCTACATACACTGTTTGAGTTTGTCGAGTAAGGTGCGGTGTAAGTGATATTTCAGTAATTGAATCTGTTGGGTTGTAACATGTCGACATGTTGCGACGCAAAGGTGATACCATATCCAGAAACTCAATTTTGACACAGGAAAAAACCGGATCACTGATCGAGTGGCATGGTTTCAACCCTTGATACTGCTGTTTGGTGGCCTTGATTAGTGTAAACGATTAGGCTTGTGAAATATTAGCTGATAATCACATCATAAGATTCTGCAACACAGCATCCCGATATATTGCAATATATCACATGGATTCGCTTGAGATAAGATCATCTGGATTTCGGATGTGAAAATTAACACAGTGATTGTATATCCACGCGTAATAATTCTGTCATACAGAGTCAGTTCGGTGTTGAGCGATTGTAGATCTATCATGTCTACTTAGCGCAAGAGCCGTGCATTTTAACGCGTGCATGGTTAATCCTATACATGCAGCTTGTCAAACGTTGATTCCCCGTATCACATTTACCACAGGTATTTATTGGACTCGGCAGGATACCATAGTCATTTGTCACCGCGGAATATGTAGGTCACTTCGCATTAAAACACCTGTTTTACGCTCACGGATTGCTTCTAGACCAACCTGTTCCAAGGGAAGCAATTCGCGCTATAACCACTATAGTGATTCAGTGGACAGGATACCATAGTCATTTGTCTCCGCAGAATATGTAGGTCACTTCGCATTAAAACACCTGTTTTCAAAATCGATGGCGGGAAGCGCACAATGACGCTTTTTCGAAGCTCCGTAGGTCGATTTTCGACTGCTAGCTAGCTCAAAATGCACTGTTTCTGACTTCCGAAATGCAACATTCTGGTTTCCGGTATTTTACCTCTCACCAGCGACTAATTACACTACTCACATTACTCTGGGTCTAGTACGATGGCAAGACACCTTTACTTTGCAGCTGCAAGTTTTGAATGTGCATCGTCCGTAACAAACGAAAACTGTTTTGGATTTTAACCCATTGAAGTTATGGCCTTTGAATGCAAAACTGCAGTAAGGATTGAATTTTTTCAATCCCTTTCGAATGACGTCCGTCCAACCATTAAATTGCACAGTTCGTTCTCGAACTGAGTTAACAATCCGAGACCAATTATGCATGCTAACTCGAAAATTCCCATTTTCCGGTCTTTTTTTAGGTCTCCAGACACGGTCACCCCGTAACAAATGCGGTGTTGGCTCCGTGCAGCCGGGGGACGGATTAAAGGATGGCTGGCAAGCTTCTGAAGAGACGTGCTGATGTGAATCTTCCACCTCAGATACTGCATAACAGGAAGAGCTTTGAGACACCGAATCACAGAACGGTAGTTCTTCATGGGAGGGACTGTGACTCGCCAGACTTTCCTGAGGCTCGACACCATCAGACGAGGTGTCATCGAAATTCAAATTTTTTAGTGGCTGTTTAGACAAGCAAGTACCGTTCACGAACTGTTGATGCGATTCCACAGCTTGGCACGATGAAGAATTCGATTTCTTAGATATGTGGTTGTAACCGGGGTTGAGATATGCATCGGATATTGATGCGTCTCCGTTCAAGCACACTTCGTATGACGGGACATCATCAGGGGGAGGATGCTTGGCCTCAGACTGTATAGCGGCCCGTTGCAACTGCTCCGATAAGTGGTTGAAACCAGGATTAGCATCTTCTTCTCCGTTCAAGCACGCTTCGTATGACGGGACATCATCAGGAGGAGAATCCTGGGCCTTAGACAGCATAGCCGCTCTTTTCGATAATATAGCAACTTTGTGCCTAGCATATCGACTTCGTAGCAGCTTGATGTACCGTTTCAAATTATCGTTACCACGACGACATTTTCCTATGAAATTTTGCGCTACGAGTTTCCACGTAGGTGTGATCCCGATGTCTGCTATGCAGAAATCAACCAAAGCAGCAGCTATCTGGTCATCCGTCACAAACGTGTTGCGTGATGCCATAATTTTGAAAACACGTTGTAATAACGAGATTGCATAAAGGACGTTTTTGTAACGCAGTCGCAGTAAGCAATGAATGACTATTTGTAAAAATCGAGAGTTTTTATACTGAATGCGACCCCATGTCCGTCTCTATGCAACTACCCGCGTAAGTTGAACCGTCTCATTTTATGTGTATTCGACCTAACTGGCGCCAGCTGCGCGCAAAATCCACCTGCAGCATGACTATCTGGGCGTGTTCTGCAGGTGCAATATGGCTTTGAAAAGCCGCGGTTCATCTGTAGTTGTTGTTGTTGTCATTCTGGTTTGTTGGTGGTATTCATGGTGTTTGTCGACCACAATGGTGATTTACACTAGGCCGATATGCTTTATTTTGATTTCGTAGCTGCCGACTTGTAGCACGGGTACTGCTAGGCTTTTTTAAAACACTGCGTACGCCAATCGAGGTGGCGAGGAAGAGCCTAGATAAACATATACAATAAATCGGTAGGAATTCTGGAGTCAACCTCGGTCGGACTCGAACTCGCAACTCATTGGAGCCACATAATGTTAGCCAAGTCACAAGTCAATCAAAATGTATTAGTTTTAATCAGAGTCATCTTCAATTCACCATGAAGTCAAGTGCTTGCATGCCTACGTCAAGCAATCACGAGCGCCACTTGGATATCGCTGAAAATTGGTGTAGTGTTGGGCGTAACTGTAGTCCAGAGGTCTCAAACTTACGTGTGCTCGCGGGCCATTTCCTAGATTTTGATGACGCCGCGGGCCGCAGCATCAATAATAGCGACATTCAAGATTTTTCATAGCGCCTGTCCATTTTCAACCCGTTGGACAGCTTGCGCCACTTGGATATCGCTGAAAATCGGTGTGCTGTTACGTTTAACTACAGGCTATAGGTATTTGAAAACCATTCCTTGACACAGGTTATAGTTTGAAAATTTTCGAATATTTTTCGTGAATAAATTTGAATTTTTATGACTGTGCATTCGAGCGTATCGGGTCCGTTGGACACCTTGCGCCACTTGGATATCGCTGAAAATTGGTGTGCTGCTTGGCGTAACTGTAAGCTATAGATATTTGAAAGTCATTCCTTGACACAGGTTATAGTTTGAAAATTTTCGAATATTTTTCGTGAATAAATTTGAATTTTTATGACTGTACATTCGAGCGTATCGGGTCCGCTGGACACCTTGCGCCACTTGGATATCGCTGAAAATCGGTGTGCTGCTAGGCGTAACTGTAAGCTATAGATATTTGAAAGTCATTCCTTGACACAGGTTATAGTTTGAAAATTTTCGTATATTTTTCGTGAATAAATTTGAATTTTTATGACTGTGCATTCGAGCGTATCGGGTCCGTTGGACACCTTGCGCCACTTGGATATCGCTGAAAATCGGTGTGCTGCTAGGCGTAACTGTAAGCTATAGATATTTGAAAGTCATTCCTTGACACAGGTTATAGTTTGAAAATTTTCGTATATTTTTCGTGAATAAATTTGAATTTTTATCACTGAGCAGACGAACGTATCGGGCCCGTTGGACACCTTGCGCCACTTGGATATCGCTGAAAATCGGTGTGCTGTTACGTTTAACTACAGGCTATAGGTATTTGAAAACCATTCCTTGACACAGGGTATAGTTTGGCAAATTTCGAATATTTTTCGTGCATAAATTTGAATTTTTATCACTGAGCAGACGAACGTATCGGGCCCGTTGGACACCTTGCGCCACTTGGATATCGCTGAAAATTGGTGTGCTGCTTGGCGTAACTGTAAGCTATAGATATTTGCAAGTCATTCCTTGACACAGGTTATAGTTTGAAAATTTTCGAATATTTTTCGTGAATAAATTTGAATTTTTATCACTGAGCAGACGAACGTATCGGGCCCGTTGGACACCTTGCGCCACTTGGATATCGCTGAAAATCGGTGTGCTGCTAGGCGTAACTGTAAGCTATAGATATTTGAAAGTCATTCCTTGACACAGGTTATAGTTTGAAAATTTTCGTATATTTTTCGTGAATAAATTTGAATTTTTATGACTGTGCATTCGAGCGTATCGGGTCCGTTGGACACCTTGCGCCACTTGGATATCGCTGAAAATCGGTGTGCTGCTAGGCGTAACTGTAAGCTATAGATATTTGAAAGTCATTCCTTGACTCAGGGTATAGTTTGGCAAATTTCGAATATTTTTCGTGCATAAATTTGAATTTTTATCACTGAGCAGACGAACGTATCGGGCCCGTTGGACACCTTGCGCCACTTGGATATCGCTGAAAATTGGTGTGCTGCTTGGCGTAACTGTAAGCTATAGATATTTGCAAGTCATTCCTTGACACAGGTTATAGTTTGAAAATTTTCGAATATTTTTCGTGAATAAATTTGAATTTTTATCACTGAGCAGACGAACGTATCGGGCCCGTTGGACACCTTGCGCCACTTCGATATCGCTGAAAATCGGTGTCGAATATTTTTCGTGATAAATTTGAATGCGCCACTTGGAGATAGTTGACAATTTGTGTGGTGTCAGATTTGCCTGCAAACTATACATATGTGAACGCCATTCATTGCCACAGTCTCTAGTTTGGAGAAGATGGATTCGATTCTAAGTTTAGTGACTGTTTAGTTGAGCGTATCATATAGTTTAGAGACATTTGAGGTACGGCGTTTAGCGTGTCGGAGCAATATTTGTTTTGTCCAATCCAGATTTTGTGTGCTAAAATTACATTTTGCGAAATTTCGTTTGCAGCAGAGCGATACCTTGCAGCTGTGAAAATTTCATGATGGAGATAGTCATTCGCGAGATAGCTGTGTTGAGTTAACAGTGTTGAGGTGCTAGTCGTGCTTATATTCTTTATTAGTTGTTTCAAAAATGACGTGATGCGATAAAATCAGTCGAGTATTTATGCGCTTTATTGATTTGAAGGCAATTTAATGAGTATTTCACCGTAACCTACGTCGAAACATCGTATGTGGCCGATGGCTGCCCCGCGGCATGGCCGGAAACTTGATCCTGGTGATACATCCGATACCTGCGGTACTCTGCACAGTAGTTCTGATATTTATTTTTGATGGCTAGAATTTGATGGCTAACTTCGTCCCGGTGGTCGTTCACGCAGGGTAACGTGTAGGAGTAAATAAGCCCTAACTAAGTTCAGCTCATCGACGTAATGAACTTGAAGCATGCAGTATATGCCGAAATACCAAGTGCGATCTCTCAATCTAACATCCGACTCGGTTTATACAAGTAACGTACATACAAATTATGATACGCATTGGATTTTACAGAGGAGCCATGTTGAGATGATTGCTGTTTTTCCCCCATGGAATCTCATTTTATTTTTTGAAATGAATCCTGCGTGATGAGAGCTTTTCTGCATAGATTAATCAAGTAATTAAACAGAAAGTTTATAATTTTTTCTCGGATTTATAATAATTTCATTACAACGTATTACACGTTTTCACGTGTTTTGGAACTACGCTCTGCGCTCAAATTGAAGTCAAATCTGTTGAAATGATTTTGGCGGCGGGTATAGGCCCGCAATCCTATCCTATATAGGTATAGCCATTTCTTTAGAAAGCTACTATATGCCGACTGCAGCTAAAAGATTTTTGTGAAAATAGTACCATTTCACTTTCGATATACATCTCTTTGTATATAGAGATTACACTAGCGTTGGGACCCCGGGAAATCCAGATCCCGGGATCCCGGGATTTGAAGCAATCCCGATCCCGGGATTGGTCCCGATGAAATCCCGGGATTTGTGAACAGCATCTACCAAGGCTTATGTAGCGCCATATCTCTTATTTTGGCAATAAAGCCGTGTCACAAACTCGGCTGATTGTCTAGAACAGTGGCCTCAAACACGCGGCCCGCCAGAACTGTTTTTGAGGCCCACGTCGGCGTTTTGACTTTTCAAGCATTCGACAATATTAAACTCGAAAATTTCGGATTTGAGAACTTGAAAATTCATACTGAAACCACTCCAAAAACCTGAATCGCTATCACACATCAAACGTCCACCATAGCTGCTAAATTATAATGCGACAGCCTTTACAATGACACGATGCATTTGTCGTCTCGCATGGTTTCTAACTGTCTATATAACTCCTTATGTCACCAAATTATGCCAAGCACAACAATATTTTTAAATGATATTGAAAAATATGACTTTTTCGTGGCAACCGTGAATATTACAATAGTGTATTACATTTTCACAATGTGTATGGAATGCCAATCTGCAAGGTCCGACAATAAAGGCGTACTGGGAAATAAATATTATACCCCTATTTCATGCTGCTGCCCGCCGCGTCATCAAAACTACGAAATTGGCCCGCGATAAAATTGGAGTTTGGGACCCCTGATCTAATCGATGATACTCTTGATGCTCTTATGTTTTGCGTCAATTCAATATCACAAGGACTAAATGTTATTTGTGTAACTTGTATGTCTATTTTACTACTTTTCTAATCCCGGGATTGAGGAGCGAAAATCCCGGGAAATCCCGATCCCGGGATTTCAAATTTGATCCCGAAGTCCCAACCCTAGATTACACGTCATCGCTCCTTGAACCCTTTCTAAAGTCCTGGCACGCACTAAGCCTATATGAAAAACTGCAATCAAATGATTTTTCTTCAATTTCCAGGTTATTTTTATCATATCTGAGTTTGATAGTTGAATCACTCGAGCAAAAATAATTGTGACAAGTCCTAATAAAGGTATCATGGCCGTCGACTTCTCAAATCGCCCCATTTCCATCCCTGTGAAGGCCGTCGTCCGAGGACGGCCTCTTATTCAAAAAGAAATCAACGAAGGATGCCAAACGTGCCTGGAATTCATACCAAACGCAAACCAAATTGTGTTACGCGAAAGCAGACCCTTCACTTTCGACCACGTGTTCGGCGGCGACGTTGGACAAGAAGAAGTCTACAACACAGCCGTCAAGAAGTTGACGAAAGATATCTTCAAAGGGTATCACGCCGCTGTTATTGCATACGGACAGACAGGTAGCGGAAAGACTTATTCGATGGGTTCCGCACATTCGTCTGGCGAATGCGAGGGCGAAATGACTGGCGTCATACCCCGTGTCATTTCTGATATCTTCAAATTCATAAGCGAAAATAAAGACCGTGAATATACCGTTAAGGTATCGTATCTCGAACTATACAAACTAGATTTGCATGATCTGCTCAATCCCAGTTCAGACCCGACGCAATTGACTATTCGCGATGCCCCAGATGGGGGTACCGTGGTGAGTGGCCTGTCGGAGGTCACAGTCAGTGATTTGCTATCAACGTTGCGTTTAATGGAACAGGGCAATTCTAACCGCACGACGGCTGCTACCGCGATGAATTTGGTATCGTCGCGATCACACGCAATTTTCACGATCATACTGGAATCGGTCGCAGCGCACGACGCTGACGATAAAATTGCCTCGAAATTCCATTTAGTCGATTTAGCTGGGTCAGAGCGCACCAAACGCACAAAGGCAGAAGGCGAGCGCCTTCAAGAAGGTATCAAAATCAATGAAGGACTGCTCGCCTTGGGTAACGTAATCAGCGCTTTGGCGGATGAAAAGACTCGCGGCGGCCATATCAAGTACCGCGATTCCAAACTTACACGCATATTACAAGGCTCTCTTGGAGGAAACAGCCATACATTGATGATTGCATGCGTATCTCCCGCTGATTCAAATTACAAAGAAACATTAAGCACTCTATGTTACGCGGACAGGGTGCGTAAGATTAAAAACGCGGCTGTCGTAAACCGTGATCCCCGACCCCAAGCAATGCTAATTGCGTCTCTGCGTAAAGAAATTACAGAGTTGAATTTGCGATTGCTCGAAAGGGGGGACTCAGCCGGGCCGACTACTTCACGACGACATTCGTCGGAAAGCTACGACCGTATTTTGGAGGAATTGGAAAAGGTCAAATCTGAAAATATGACTTTGAGCGAGCATTTGCAAGAGGCGCTGCAGTACCAAGCCGGCATGTGCGAAAAAGTGATCGTCACTGAGATCAGCCGTGATCAGTACAAAGAAAAGCTGAATGATTTGACGGACGCTGCGAAAAGCGTGGCGGAAAAATTTCAACACGCAGGCTCGTTTAAGGAGAATCTCGCCAACGAATCGGACAGGAACTTTTTCTCTGAACCGATGCGTTTTTGCGAAAATGCGACTGGAATTCAAATTGACGACCCAAACCAGACTTCGGCAGCGATTCTAGATAAGCACGTCAACGCGACAGAAATCGGGCATAGCGCTGATGTTACAGAAGGTAACCTGAAGCTTTCCGATAAAACCATTGAGTCTAACCACGCCATGAAAAACGCAGACTTAGGCAAACAGTTACAGAGTCTGACGAAAACTCTCGCTTTGAAAGAGGAGATTGCTAAAGAAATGGCTTCGAGCGACACACAGATGGTCGCGATCAAGGAGGAATACGAAAAGAAAATGCAGCAGCTCGACAAGGACATACAGAATTTGGCGCAGGAAAAAGCGAATTTGGAAGAAGCCTTGCAGAACGCGAGGAAAACTAACGAGCTCAGCGAGAAACGGCGTCAGCGAGTGAAAGAGCTGGAGGCGCAGATTCAAGAGTTGAAAAACACACTGCAGCGGGAGGTAGCAAAGTTGTGGAAAATGACACAAAAATTGAGCGAGAACGAAAGAGAAAAGGCGGAAAGCGACACACAGATGGTCGCGATCAAGGAGGAATACGAAAAGAAAATGCAGCAGCTCGACAAGGACATACAGAATTTGGCGCAGGAAAAAGCGAATTTGGAAGAAGCCTTGCAGAACGCGAGGAAAACTAACGAGCTCAGCGAGAAACGGCGTCAGCGAGTGAAAGAGCTGGAGGCGCAGATTCAAGAGTTGAAAAACACACTGCAGCGGGAGGTAGCAAAGTTGTGGAAAATGACACAAAAATTGAGCGAGAACGAAAGAGAAAAGGCGGAAAGCGACACACAGATGGTCGCGATCAAGGAGGAATACGAAAAGAAAATGCAGCAGCTCGACAAGGACATACAGAATTTGGCGCAGGAAAAAGCGAATTTGGAAGAAGCCTTGCAGAACGCGAGGAAAACTAACGAGCTCAGCGAGAAACGGCGTCAGCGAGTGAAAGAGCTGGAGGCGCAGATTCAAGAGTTGAAAAACACACTGCAGCGGGAGGTAGCAAAGTTGTGGAAAATGACACGAAAATTGAGCGAGATCGAAAGAGAAAAGGCGGAAAGCGACAAGATGTTGCGCGGCGCTCGGAAACAAGCACAGGAGATGGCCAGCAAGTTTGATGAAGAGAAAACGAGCATGCAGAAAAGCCACCAGGACGAGATGTCGTACTACGTGAACAAGTTTGGTTTGCAAAGCGTGGACGCAGAGGATGAGACGGTGACCACGTTACGCGGCCGGATCGCGGAACAGCAGGAATTGGTGCGGACTTTGCAAGAGGAGAACAAGATACTTCATAGGAGGCTGTTGCGGAAAGAGATCGCGACGCCGTTGAAGAAGCCGATGTTTTTCAACCCGGTTGAAAATGTGGGGTCGTTTTGCTTGGAGAGCGGCGCTGAAATGGACGATGTGAGTAGTTAGGTGTGCGTTTGCTCGTCAATATGACTGCAGACTTGTACAAACTACTTAACTCCAAATGAACTGGAACTAACGACCTTTTCAAATCCTTTTCTAAGCAGATTCAATTCCGAACCAGCTCATTAGATTTGATTTTATCAGATTGGTTTTGGCGGTTTGAACCGTCAAAACCTACTTTCTGGCTATGCCAATGTTATTTATGTGGTCACTGAGCGACCAATGGCTGCAATAACATCTCACATGACGATTCACTCCAGACGATGCGTGTTTTCTGGTTGCTCAGCAGCTAGGCAGATTTTTTTTAATGCGCAACTAGGACTAGTACTCGCTAGTCGCTTTTCATAATCGGTAACTAGAACTACCGGTGCTGCCGGTTAGTCATATCTCAGCACCGAAAAACATATGGCTCAACGCTGTGAATATTCGTGGAATAATGTTTCTGTCAGGTAGCGATTGACCTTTGCAACACGATCATGACGCGCTATCTAATGGCTGCATAAATACACACATTTCCCCTACCCTTAATGGCCGCTGTTATTAGGCGCTGGCCACTGGCATATTATATAATTCTGTCCGTTGTATAGGAATGCGTCTTGGATGAAGACGAGGAAGAGGACGATTGTGACCCCACGCCCCGGAAAAGGCCCAAGAGAACTAGCGGCAGTGGTTGCTCCTGTAGGACCTTGAATAATACTTGTAAATGTAAGTGCCTCACACTCCGGATCTCCTGCTAGGGAATGAATTCTTGGCGACTTTCAACTGTGGTCTCACGCTGCTACATGCCGTGACTGCGGCCTGCCACTTGACATAAGTGTTGGGGTGACTAGGCGTATCCAAAAATCGAGAGAGACTCGTACAGTTTCAGTCAATTTTTAATTCATCAAATATTCTACTTTGTAAAGTCACGTGATCAATATTTGTCTTTCATTTACTGGATTCCGTTCATCTTTTCAATACATGTCAGTTCCGCAATGACAGACAAAACGGTTTCGAAATGCCCTTAGCTGCATAAGGGCCTGTCCGGCACTCATGTCTATAAGACCAAAGTCATTCCTTTCTTGGCAATTTCAACGAGATTTGTTGACTAACTTCCAAATGCTCAAAATTTATTTTTTCTTTCACAAATGCCAATGGTGTATTTATACTTGTATGTGAATTCTGATTGTTTTGTGACGGTTCGAGCTGTCAATTGTAACTATTCAGACGCATATGGCGGCTGCGTAAAGAGAAACCGAAAGTGCGGCCCTCGCTGCGGATGTGCTGCTGACTTTTGTACTAACCGTGAAAACTTTGAAGACGACAAGGGCCAAGAGAGTTCTGCCATGAACGTCGATTGTGAGTAATATACGCAAGTTCAAGTTTCCACCCGAATTCTGAATTCATTAGATTTGCAGTAATCCGTGTGAGCACGAACCGTATCTGAAAATTGACTTGCTAAATTCGCAGTCAATGCGCCTAAATCCCACCGCATTAATTTTACATCCTTATCCTTCCCAACTCTATATCTGATATTGGCTCGGATTCATCGAGTGAATTTAGATTTAAACTCCTGCAATTCTATGTCCTAATTGGACCAAAATGTGTTTGTATTCCTTTTGTATCACGGCCATCGGGCTAAGTCAGAATTATTCAAAGGTTGAATGTAAATTCCGTGTCCAATTCAGTTTGCCTGGAATTTTGAATCCAAATCTGACCAAATTCGTCAAAGTTATTTCCCGTCAGAATCTATACCCATCTCAAAGTCGCATCACTGATAGTGTTGTATCGCAGTTTCGGGACAAGTGCTCCCGAGCTGTAGCTCCAAAAAACAGCTTGTACGGTGTGTGGCCACGACAGAATGCCGTGCTCCCTATATTCACAGATGACGATGCAGTGGAAGTAATCCTCTAAGTAGAAGTTGCTGCTACCTTGGCAGGTAAAATCTGTACCCTAGTCCTTCGCATAATATACGGGTCCACAATTTTCCTGAGGCTCTCGGCCATGTAGTTTCCGAGGTGAATGTCCGCGCCTGAGGCACCCTGTAGTAAAATACAGATTTATACAGACAGTGACAGCAAACCATAATGCTATAAGTCAGGCGCGTAGCCAGAGGGGGGATTTTCGGGGGTCGGTACCCCCTCCTTTAGAAGCGTGAAACCCCCTTCTTAAACGCGAAACCCCTTTCTTTTGAAATGATCGTTCTGACGCTAATGGTCGGTTGCAATTCAATAAGTCGTATTATCAGTGTTGAGTGCGGCCAATTAGCGAAAAGCGTGTAGCCAATCAGCGTCCGTGCGCGATGCACTGCACAATGTAACGCGACACGAGCATCCGCTGAGATGATTGTGAAATTAGATCATTCATTGCCGCGTGCTCGTCAATAGTTGCTAGCCTGATTTGTCGCGTCTCCAACAAGCCTAGTTCCGCTGGCTTGAATAATCTCATCTGCTATAGGCCCGGTGTGCACGATATCATCGCTGACCTACACAACCGCATCTGCAAGCGGCCTAGTATACGAAATATATCGCTAGCCTAACTACCGCGTCTAGGGCCTACCATGCTTTGGCTCATATTTCCCGATGGCTCGGATAAAATGGTCGTTAAGTATATGCTGATTAGCGATTGTGATTGAGAGTGACATCTCGAAACTGAATTACATCGAATGTGCGCAAACATATGCGACGCGTGCGTACGTACATGTGTAATTGATTTCCGTTAATACTTGAACATAACCATCAAAAGCTGTGTGTCAAGGCTAAAAAGAGGTAAGGTTTGAACCACCTGAAATCGGCGTCATTATAGCCCGTATTCCATAAAAACTCGTACATTTTGAATTGCGCAAATCGTTGCAGAGGCTATGTAAGACGTAAGACGCATTGCTAAGCGCGCGTATTTAGCTGTTCGACGCATTGATAAGCGCACGATATCATTGGTTGGCCTACACCAGTGGTTCTTAACCTTTTTTCTTCCAGCGCCCCCTTTCAAAAATTATCGTGCTCCAGCGCCCCCCCCCCCAACTTCATATTTTAAGGAATGTAATAAAGACAATGAGTAAGAGGGAGGGCCGTAACAGCACTTCGTTAACCCCCCTAAAAAAGATTGCCTTGCGCACCCATAGCGTGATAAACCGAACTTCTAAGGGCTTCGCCCCCACGAACCCCATATCGTGATTTGATGGTCAGCAATGTTTGTGTGGCCTGGTCGCCCTAAGTACCAAACTTTTCCATAATGCATGAATGGATAGGTGATAATTACATATATAAGTCGCTATATAAACTTTTTATCCTCTCAGCCCACGTAATCAGATTTACCAGTAGCACTGAGTGAGCTGTTGTATAGGAAAATACAGGGCACGTAATTATTAATTAAACATATTCGGGCGTGCCCGCAGGTACAATTATTCGTTACCAGGGCCGTAACAGCCCCCCCCCCAAACAAAAAACGTTGGTCCTGGGCCCACATTAGGTGAGAAACCAAACTTCCGGGGGACTTCACTCCCAGACCCCCACTAGGCTGTCCGCTATTTGCTGATAGCCTATTAGGTATCTACATTGCGTGTCCATTTACTGAGGCAGCTATTCTCGCCTATTCGCGCGAAGTGCGAAAAATTTCACTAATTAATGATTGAATTGGTCAATATCATCGGGAATTGCATGTAAATTGAGATCAATTTTAATCCTCTCTCTGCTCACGTAAACACATTTACCGGTAGAGCTAAGTGAGGTGCAATGTTCCCTCCAAGCTGCGCACCCGCGCAGTGCTGACACGGTCTCTGCACACAGAAAATCTACGTTGCGCACAACAAATCCGGAGTTATTACCTTATTTTAGTCGTTACGCACTGTTGTCCAAGGGTCAGCGCAGTGAGTTGTTGAGTGTGCGCAGACTCATCAAAACTTAAAGCGAACATTGTGAGGTTTTTTGGAAACTGTAGGGCCCGTTACTAATAATTAAACATATTCGGGCGGGCGAACCCGTTGGTATGACTTCGTTGCAAGATGTTATTTCATGACCCCCTGTCTGCAATATCAAAAAATATAGAATCGCTCAACGGGGATATCGTCCAACAGGAATATACCTGTCGCCCAATCGTACTAAACTAAAAGACGCAAACGATTTCAGATTGATATTTCCTTACTGACATAGAATTTTTACCTGCCAGATGGAATTCGTCTTCTGGGGTTCTGATTGCCAAGACAGGAACATTCGGTGTCAGTCATTTAGGCGTTCATGGACAATTAAACCTATATGTATTTTGAAGGCTATATGTAACGACGTTTTCGGTGTTAATTTGCTCTGAATACTCATTAAGGATATGTCCTATCACCACATCATCTACTGCGAAGCCATTTTTCTCCAGCGCCCCCCATACCGCCCCCCTGAGCCCAGCGCCCCCCATATCGCCCCCTGAGCGTTTCCGCCCCCCTTCAAGTTCACCAGCGCCCCCTGGGGGGCGCTGGTGGCAAGGTTAAGAACCACTGGCCTACACAATCGCATCTGCAATAGGCCTAATACGTAAGTGTATATCAATAGATCATCGCTAGCCTAACTCCATCGCTAGCCTAACTATCGTGTCTCGGGCCTAGCATGGTTTGGCTCCTATCTCTCGATGGCTTGGAGACCATGCCGTTGATTGTATGCTGATTAGCGATTGTGATTAAAGAGTGACATCGCGAAACTGAAAGACATCGAATGTCCGTAAACATGTGCGACGCGTGCGTAATATATCTCCGCTAATACTTATACATAACCATCAGAATATGTGTATCGACTTGAGTTATAAAATAGGACAGGTTTGAAGCACCTGAAATCGGCGTCACTATGGCACATATTCCCAAAAATCTCGGACATTTGGACTTGCGCAAATAGCCGACGAGGCTGCGTTGATGAGCGCGCGTATTTAATTGCTAGACGCTTTGATAAGCGCAGGTATTTAATTGTTGACGACAGATCAGGGAGTCGCTAATTAACAGTACTTCCGGACTCGTCGACAAGCTTATCAAACGCGTATAATCGCGAACACAAGGATATTGTATAATGTATAATCGTCATTTACGCATGTACTTAACCCTAATGAATTGACGCTATATTAAGTAAATTCGCAAAACATCGAAACCCCGCCCTTCTATTTTGAAACCCCTTCCTTATTTTTCGGCTGGCTACGCGCCTGCTATAAGTGACATCATTTTTCTGATTAGGGGCACTGCATTTAAATTAAGCAGTCCACAGAAACAAGAGGAAGTGTCCATAGTTTTTCAGACATGGATCCAATCCAGATTTTAAAAAAATACACACACATACACACAAGTGGAATGAAACAGAAGTAACAAGCTCTTCTAAAACTAATTTCCGAGGTATCAAAAGATTTCCATTCATTTTAAACAATAAAAAAACGGAACCCGTATCTCTCCCACCACTGTCGTATGTATTAATGTTCCCACATCTTACCCGCTGACGTGCCCGTGTGATGGGGTTCTCGTATTCCGACCTGAAAGTTTTCTGAGTGCCGAGCAAAGTCCCTTGCATTATCCAATCAAACAACGCCCACAACTCTCTCAAGTTGTTCTGTATCGGAGTGCCTGTGACGCAAATGCAAATTTGTAAGCCCCATTGTCTGGGAACAATCATAAACATTATTTCTTTAATTATTCTCAATACAAACACAGATCTTTATCAACTGATAACGAGCGTAGTAAATTGATATAACTGCATTCTGCACACATCTTGAAGCTAAAGAGCAAAGCTAATATAATTCCACTGCAGGCGATACATCTACTGCTTGAGCTTAGAGAACCAAATTTTGAATTCAAGTCACATAGAACTAGGTAAAGTAATTTGGGCAAATCAGAAGGAGAGAACTCACTGTTAAGAATTTAGGAAATTGATAATCACGATTCAAGGATATACAAAATACATATCTTGAAAACTACTAATTTTTTTGTCAAATTTCATGCAGATATGAAGACTTGTAATTCTGAAAAATTTGGACAATATCAAAATGCGGCAAAAAGAGATATTTTTTACAATCATACACACCAGAATTATGTTGACAAATGTAATTTCAGTTTCCAAATCAAATGATATGTTACATTGCCAAAGAAAATGACATCAGAAGTTGGCATCCGATTAGGCAAGAATAATGATTTTAAAGTGCATCAAAGACTGAATATTGAGTCTTTATGGCAGGTTCTTGATTAGGAAGAATACGTAGGCCTACATTGTAGAATTACCAGGGGGCATTGAGTGAGAAGTGGTCACAGTTTTTGTTCCAGTAATGTATTCATAGTTTCGGTGAAGTTTGGGCTTTGAATGAAGGGAGTCATTTCCCAAAACAGGAGAGTCCAAGGATATTCCTGATAGAACATACTCTAAATGTAGTGTAGCAAGCATAGGCGCCGAACGCTAATGTTCCTTAGGCATGCGAGTTCAATGACGTCACAAAGAAATGACGTCATGATCCGACGGAATTGATAATTAGTGATAATATAGCATCAATTCATGAGGGTTAAGTGCCTGCATAAATGCCGATTATGCAATATCTTCGTGTTAACAAACTTGCGCGTATTATAAGCTTGTCAACGAGTCCGGAAGCGCTGTCAATTAGCGAGTCCCTGATCGCTAGCGAACAATTAAATACGCTGCTTATCAACGCGTATTACGTAACCTCGGCGACGATTTGCGCAAGGCAAAATGTCAGAGCTGTTATGGAATCTGTTCTATAATGGCACCGATTTCAGGTTGTTCAAATATTTCTCGTCTTTTACAACTCAAGCCTTGACAGTTGACACACATCTTCTGATGGTTATGTTTAGGTAATAGCGGAATTCACTTACGCATGCACGGCGCACTCACAATCGCACATTTCTGCGGACATTCGATGTCATTCAGGTCAGCGATGTCGTTCTTTAATTACAATCGCCAACCAACAAACACCTAACGGCATTGTCACCAAGCCATCGAAAGATTGGAGCTAACGCATGCTAGGCTCGAGAGATGGGAGCCAACGCATGCTCGGCTCTAGACGCGATAGTTGGCCAGCGATGATATCTTTCGTACCAGGCCTGTTGCAGATGCGATTGTGTAGGCAAGCGATAATATCGTGTGTGCCAATGCAGATGTGATAGTGCAGGCAGCGATGGCACCAGGCCTACTGCTGATGTGATTGTTCATCATGTTCATTGTTCAAGCGAGTGAAACTAGGCTTGTCGGAGACGCGATAAAGCAGGCAAGCGTCCCAAGCGATGATTGCCGAGCGCACGGCAATCAATGACACAATTTCGCGATCATCTCAGCGGTAGATCGCGTCGCGTTACATTGTGCACAGACAAATCTCGTTAATTGGCAAAGTGCTTGTATCTAATTGGCCGCGCGCAACGGGTTACCTCGCTCACATAAGCGGTAGCAGGTAATGTCGTAAACGGAAATACATTGCGATTCGTTCTAAATAACACAATCGGGGTTTATGCCGATTCATGCCAAACCGAATTCTAGGCATGCCGCATGCCTAAAAAGTGTCTAGGCATGCCTGGCATGCCTTGCATGCCCAGGTTCGGCGCCTATGGTAGCAAGACAAATGCTACTATTTCACAAATTGCCAGCTTGAAATTTTTACCGACCGCGCCTGTGGACTATGAAAGGCAATGGAACAACACAAAACGCACCCCGTACCAGTTAAAATCAGTCTGTTTTTCGACGGAATGGAATGTAACGACTTCGTTGTTTTGGTTGGGTTTTTAATCTTGTGGCCTTCGTCCAGAATAATATAGTCCCAAACGAATTCGCTGCGATACTCTGTCTGGCCCAGCTGTTCCCACTGAGTCTGCACCAGCCCATACGTCGTCATACAGACGCCACCCTTCCTTTGGCAGTACTGCAAAGCCTGAATAACAAACGGGCAAAAATGACTGATGAACGATTATTAAATCCCACAATACTCGCAACTAACTTGTTCCTCCTCCACTAAACCAATCCATAACTTAGTAGAGACCTGTCACTATGCTACAGTCCCAAATAAAATCACACACCACTCCACTTACCGAGGTTCTTTCCCGGGTGGTACCGTGAAAACATTTGGTCTTTATGCCAGGCGCCCATTTCTCAAACTCCCTGGTCCAATTTGGTATGAGCGAGAGTGGTAGGACAAGGAGGACATGGTTTATCACCTCCATGTTAAACATGGCCGACAGCGCGGCGATCACCTGAATTGTCTTGCCCAGACTGCAATGAAATTGGAAAAGATAGTTTGCTAACGAGACAAGAAGCCATAATGCAAACCAAGTAGATAGTTAAATATATGTAAAATAGGTGACTTCGCAAGTGTCGCAACTATACTTGGTGGTACATTTCGTAACTGTGGATATTTGACAAAATATAAAGATGACTACAAAGAACTTTACTGGGTGCTCTACATACATATCGAAGATATTAGGTAGCTAGAAATTGGCAAGTTTATGTATCAGTTCCATTATTACACAAATTTCTGGATTTATTCGTCTTTATCGCTAGTCGTTTAATGTTATCCCTTATTTCTTTCTGCACAGTGCGTATGATTTCAAAGACTACCCCAAGTCGTTGAAGTGATACATGTATTGGTAACGACATGAGTGCAGTGTTGGTATGACTCGAGTCATGACTTGACTCGAGTCACCTTTTTTGCATGACTTGACTTGACTCGAGTCACTTTGCTGAAATGACTTGACTTGACTCGGCGTATCAGAAATGTGGATTGACTCGTGACTCGGACCAAAATTCACGAGTCAATTTCAAGTCATCAAGTAATCGGTGTGGATAAAAATCACTGTATCTTGCATATATTCGGATTGTTCGCGAAACGCTGGTGTAACCCGTGAGAGCGAATAATCATTCAAATATTGTGCGTTTCACTGAGTCTCGATTGTTCTCTCACAAATAAATTGACCGCAAACGAAGTGATCGAAGCTTACAGCTTACGTTGTCGTAACTCGAGTATAAAGTAATAAAATAGCGAAATGTCTATTTCTTTTCTCTGTTCTTACCTTAGCCAAACCTCTTGTCTTATTGAAATGAAATATAGTTAGTATAGTTCTGACCCATTGGCGCAGGCTCGAATTGTAACATCAAAGTGGTAAATGGATAATGTGTTGCATCTTATAAATTTGTTTGTCTATTCTCTATTTTGGCTGGTAACTTTATACTGAGGCTATGCAAATACGAGGTTCAACAGTTCTACGTATATGTGAGAGATACAGCGTCTTCTTGAGAGTATATTCAACTCTATATTCGTTCATCGGTTAGGAATTAATGACCACTCAATCTGTATTTCAGACATCTAGCAAATTGCAATGACGTAATCATGCCTCATACTTCGAAAAGGCAACTTGACTTGAAATGTGACTTGACTCGTGACTTGACTTGACTCGACTTGACTCGAGTCACCTCCAAAAATCGAGTGACTTGACTTGACTCGAGTCACCTTTGAAAATCGATTGACTTGACTTGACTCGAGTCAAAATGTGCAATGACTCGAAATGACTCGTGACTCGAAGGTAGTGACTTGATCCCAATACTGCATGAGTGTCACATTAAATAGATTGAAGTGTATGTAGTATCTCGAAACTTTATTCAGGTAATGACAATCCGACAGAACATGTGATATAAAACGTGTATATCGTGAAATAGGAAATAATACGGAATATTTATGTATGTCATACAACGTAGAAATATTCATTCATTCATATGCATTCTATATCCATTTTTGAACAATTCAATAAATTTACAAATCTTGGACGCAGAAACAAAGTACGTTGTCTGTGTGATCAAATTACGTGTGTAATGTCGAATGCATATGAATGAACGAATATTTTACGTTGTACGACATACATATAGAATATGTATTACGGTATTTCCTATCGATATTTCACACCATACACACATCATACCACATGTTCTGTCGGGTTGTCACCTTCCTATCTATTCATTGTATTGCAGTCTTGTGGTATTTTGAAATGGTGAAATTATATGAATAAACTGATACTGGTGCTGTTTGAGTCCTGTGTCTCTGAACACTGAACATTATTAGTCCCTAGGGTGAAGGTTTAGGAGTCACAATTGCAGCCTAAGTCGCATTGGTTTAGAACAGTGGTTCCCAACCTTTTTCGGTGGCAGGGCCAAATTTAGAATTTCAGAGTACGGTCGGGGCCGCACGAATACCAGGGCAATGAAAGGAACCCAAAATCGTCACCAAAATATGAATATTGTGCATTGTTCCGATCATTCGCTTGACGCCATTGGCCATTGTGTTGCCGCGCTCCCGTTGTTCAGAACAATCAACCTTTGCTGGCTATTTCGGAGTAGTTTTAATGCCCTGGCGAGATTTCAATTCGTATTTTTGCAATCAGTGCGACACTTGCTTTCGATAAACACCGACATATCAAATTATTCGTACGCTTTGGTCGCGAGCTATAGGACTACCAATTATGCTGCTTTTTGCTGGCTAAGCGGTACGCATCTCGGTGTATTCAATCGTGAGTCACTTGTTGCACATCTATCCGTAAATTAGTTATCAATACCCAGAGCCGTAACAGCACTTCGTCAGTCCCCCCGAAACGTTGCTCTTGGGCCCCCCATAGGGTGTTAAACCGAACTTCGAAGCCCCCAGCCCCCCTCAGGGTAGATGGCTGTTTGCCGCTATTTATCATCTAAATTGGGTGTCCGTTTTAGGAAGCTTCTCTCGACTGATCGCGCGAAGCGCGAAAAATTTTTACAATTCATGATTGAATCGGTCAATATAATCGGCAATTGCATATATATTGGTATCAATTTTTATCCTCTCTCTGCTCACGTAATCAGATTGACCTGTTGAGCCGAGTGAGTTGTGTTTGAAAAGGTAGGACCACTCAATAATAATTAAACATCTTCGGGCGTATACCCATTGGTAGGAACGAAACAGCACTTCGTCAGGGCCCCCAAAACACTTAGGTCTTGAGCTCCCATAGGGTGATAAACCGACCCCCCGTCCCGTTGTTCGCTTCTGCCACGAAATCAGGATCACCGTTTAGTGAGCCAGCGTGGAGTGCGAAAATTTTCGATAATTCAAAATAAAATAGGCCAATAAGATCGGAAATTGCATATATATTGCTATCAATTACTTGTCCTCTCTGCTCACGTAATCAGATTTACCGGTAGAGCTGAGTGAGATGTCTTGGAAACTGTAGGGCCCGTAAATAATAATTAAACATATTCGGACGGGCGGACCCGTTGGTACGACTTCGTTACATGATGTTATTTCGTGACCTCCAGTCTGCTATATCAAAAAATATAGGATCGCCCAAACGTACTAAACTAAAAGATGCACACGATTTCAAATTGGTATAGCTCTTCACTGGCATATAATTCTTCCCTGCGGGATGGTAGCCTATTTGTCACGTGAGGTTCGGATTGCCAAGACAGGAACATTCGGCGCCAGACATTTAGGCGCCTATGGTCAATTATAAGCCACCTATATGTATTTTGTATATACATAACGAAGTTTTCGGTCAGCGTAAGGGCAGTCCTTTTCGGCCAAGGTTTTCTCGCTGCCGATCGTACTGGCACACTTCTTGGAGTCGCATGTTACATGGCCTAAAACTTTATATGTCTTAGTGCGTCGTGTCGCGGTAATGGCCTACGCCGATATGCCCACTTCTATAGATCTTGCGTATTTTATCTTGCTGGAAGAGTACCCAATAATTAAGGTATTTTGAGACCCTAAAAAAATTTTGAAAAAGTTGCATAAAACTTCCTAAAATACTCTATAATTTATGCTAGTTCACTAAATAATTTTGGGCACCCTCCGAGCTCGCTCCCCCCGATTGGGGGGGGGGTGGCTTGGGGTGGGGCAGTTACGGTCCTGCCAATACCTATATCTATACCTATAGGTACTGCTCGTTCAACAGGAAAGTTAGCGCACATTACATTGAAACAGCAGTGACGTAATCTTAGCAGTCTAATCACAACTTTCCTGCAATCCTAATTGAAAACTCCAGACTCCAAGCCAAGCAAAAGTCGATTTCTCAATATTTTTGTGGGGGCCGCAAGAAGGCTAACTGGGGGCCGCATGCGGCCCTCAGGGCCGCGGTTGGGAATCACTGGTTTAGAAGAAGACTGATGCAAACAGTGCTGGTATGAGAGTTGCAAATTATAACCTACATAAATCATGAATGTGGTTTTATTGTAGGTATATTTGGGGTAAAGAGCAGCGACGAGGTCAATTACAGGAAAAACCAGTCAAGTCCCAAGTCCGAGTAAATAGGGTGGAAGGTCATCTGGCTGAAAGACTCCAGCGGTGGTCTGCTGTGGGAATCTTGGACAGCAGGCAAAGCCAATAGTCAATTTCTCATCATTTAAATATGTACCGTAATGATAAAATCCTAGAATTAGGTACCAAAACCCACTCACAGGTACTTCACCAACGTCCAACACCAAAAGAAGCAATTACGGTCAAACTTAACAAAATATTTACCCCATATCATCGGCCAAGATTCCACCTTTCTTTTTGTCCTTGAAAAGATCATAGATCCACTTGATTCCATCGACCTATAGAGATGAAAGATTAGTCTACAAGACATGTAGGCTAATTTGCAAGTTGTCTCGTGCAATACTGCCTGCTGATTGTCCTCGCAATCTATTCAGTCCCAATTCAGACTAGCATCAGAAGGAAATAAGAAATGCGGGCAATCAAGAACTGAGTACATGGAATTACAACGGAATACATACCAAGTCAGGAGGCTCGTGAAAGGGAATTACCCAATATGCGAGTCTTGCGTCCACAAATCTAAATTTCACCTGATGCGGATACAGTCTTTCGACAAGTTTCCGAAATATTATCAACCCATTGTCCAACTCGACAAAATCCTCGTCCTCTTCATCTTTCAATTCCTCCATGAGACGCTGAAAGTAGATCGCTTTAACGAAATATATTGTTCACGTCATTTAAGATTTGAGCAATAGGGAGTGTTGTGAACCTTACCTAATTCCCTGAACTGAAACCTGAGTTGTATAATTTGTCATGTGAACGTAGATAACGGAATATGAAATCGTACGGCGTTGGGTTCATTTAGAGATATACGTGTGTAATACCACGTCGAGACATTGATGTATACATTCATGATTATTAGCTGGTTCGGAAGTTGATATACACTCATGATTATTAGCCGGTTCGGAAGTCGATAGACATTCATAAGTACTTCGCTAATTGCGAGAAACATATATTGCATTTTGAACTGTACGTGATATTCAATAAAGTTACAAGTCGGGGAGACGGAAACAAAATATATTCGTCAGTGTGATCCATCGAATACGTGTGCAATAGACAGGCTCCGTGGTACGTCAGCCAACAAGGTCGTACGGCGTGTACGCCGGTCCGTCGAACGAAAGAAGAACACGCAGCGAATTGTAAACGCAACCTTCTTGGAGTCAGATATACAATTATACAACTACAAACAATCGCTCTGCGTTAAAATCGCCATTGGTCAGCAACAGATTAAAGTAGTGCCAATCGTTTTCTTTGCATATCACCACCGAAACTATTAGTGCCACATTTGAATAAAATATTCATTTTATTCCCGAAGCTTTTCGGCTGACCCTCGTCAGGGTGATATCGTCAGCAATATGGCGAGAATTCGAATAACTATGTTCAACAATATTATATATCGCTAATCATGACGTCACACACAAAAAATATACAAAGTTAGAAAACGAGAGAGCTGAAGCGTTGGCATGGAGATAGCGAAGCAAAACATAAGACACCGATCTTCAAGTCAGCGAAAGTTAAACGATGACCTAACACACATGACCTTAGAAATAATATCCATTAACGATGTATTCTTGTAAGAGCTATTGCGACAATCGTTATAGCGATCAGATGAAGTAGAGAAATTCAATTAATAGAGTTCCTAGGCTGAAGTAGGCCTACACTCCTGTACGCGAATCGCCATGAAAACTCCTGGCAGCAACAGAAAAACAACTTCTGTATATTGGCGACAGTCGAGCATTTCTCTCAAATGGACAACCAGGTTCAGCTTGACTTACTCTTTATGGCATACCAATGGTACAAATTCAATTGTGAACTGTTTTTCTGCCTATGACAATCGTAATATGCTATGGTATAATCCAAGCAAGAACATTCAGGAATTCAGCTATTTTGTCATTTTCACCTCGATTTTGTTTATCCTCCCGAGGATCTTTTCTGTCTCCTTTATCTTATAAGCAGCTTTGAATGCTTCCAAAGACTCCTCCAAATTTCCTTCGGCTGCCGTCTCTTTGCCTTTTGCGACAAGCTTCTCGTACAACCCCATGTCAACTGGCTCAGTCACCATTTTGACATCACACCTGAATAAGTTGAATTCAATTGGGTAATAAGACACAGCGCGATATTCATCCCAATATTTTCGGCCCAAGACAGTTGGCCAAATTCAGTATCATACAACTCCGCCAAAGGTATTTTCATCCAATGATTGCCGTACAGCCAATAAGTTACCATAGTTTCTGCATGAATTTTCTCTGCATGGCCAGGTAGTTTATATGAATGGTGGACAACACTTTTTTTTGAGTAACTCAAGTGGCTACTTGACGCTCATCGAGTTGCCTTCAAAAAGCATATCGTTTTAGTAATACGGTAGATCAGGGGTGGGCAAACTTTTGAGCTCGCGGGCCGCATTCAACATCTGATTCCATTACGCAGGCCGCTACATATAAAATAGGGATCATAACCAAAACGTATTATTGATATTGGTATATGATTATATAGTTGGATATGGAGATGAAAGTCGGTTGTCCTGATTCTTAGAACAGGAGTGAAATTTAAATCTGTGAGCAGCATTCTGTCCATAGATTTACTAATTCCACTTTTGGTTCAGTTCCAGGACAGACAATGCTGACAGCATCATAACCATGTTAGCTTCAGACACGCTTCTACTATGTGTTAATAGAATATAAATTACCTAATTCTACCCATACAGACAACGAATCTATGTGAGACACGCGCGAATCGTTTTTCATACGCATATCACTAAAATAATTAAAACGGGAGTAGCCAATCTGAAAACACACTCCTTGATGTTAATCTTGTTTAGGATTTCTGTGATGTTTAGCAGTTGAAACCTTTCAAACTGCGTGGGCCTTGAGATTAGGCTGTCGCGACAGAAATTAAACATTAAAAATGATATAGGAAGTAGCCTATTTACCTGAGAACAGTGGTTCTCAAACTTTTTAAGACAAGCCCCCCTCTTATGATGGTGAAAGATTTCGCGTCCCCTTATCGTCATATCACAAAACGTATCCAGGATGCTATTGCAAACCTAACGGATAGTTTGATGGCATGGAAGGTTACGACTGTGGTTGAGAGATTTTTAAATATGAAATGCAGACTAAATACAGAGCAATAATTATGAATTGGATGTAAATCGCGCGGGGCGCAAAATTTTTTTTCGGTCAACTCAGCTCCTGGAGGAAAGTTTTCAAGACAATTGTTTAACTACCATTTTCTTAATAATGAATTTAGCCCAATTCACTAGGTATAATTCATCAAAGAGAGAGAGAGAGAGGTATATATTTATTTCGTCTACCGATGATGCCAAAATGAATAGAAGTCATATAAATATGCAATATTTACCAAACACAAACAGTGGTTTATCGGTATTGACTGGTACCGGCGATATGATCATGACGGTCTTTGTGTCAGCCGGAACCAGGGCAAATGGTTATTTAAATAGATAACCTCATACCGTAATAACGAACCAGGGTAAGCTAATACAGAATGTATCTTACAAAAAGCAATAGCAGCAATAACAAAGAATACAATATGAAACACATAACAGTTACAGACAGTCACAATCAATATGCAAAAAAGAACAAGTAGGTTGAGGATTTATAACTGATAATGGACATTGTACAAGCATTGACTAGTATTTGCTCAGAAGAGAGTCCATCATCCCTGTCCTAAACGAATTATAATTGGAGCTTTTTAGGTGTGACGGAATTTGCTTGTTCCATACATCAATCCCTGCTCGTTTAAATGGAGGGAAACCTCTAGATCAGAGTGGGACATAAATAGGTTGGCGATTGCGGCAGACCGCGTGTCAGGACTATGGACATCTCTACAGTATTGAAAATAGTTCTGTAAGGATACAGGGACTTGCAGCTGGGCAATTTTATACATTACTTTGGCTAGTTCAAAGATATAGATATCACTAACTTTAAGAATACGGTACGCAACTTTTTGCAGTATGGATCAAGTCGACTATAGAGTGGTATTCGAGCAATAGCTCTTAATGCTTTGTTCTGAACGACCTGAAGCTGGTTCAATAGGGTTTTGGTAGCAGATCCCCCAATTATAATACCATACTGTAGGTGGGAATGTGTGATCGAAAAATAAAGAGTACGGAGAAATGGTTTTGGAACTATTCGATTAAGCTTCCATAATACACCAAATGTTCCGTGAAACTTTTGTGCATACATTGGTGATATGATCATGCCATGTTAGACCTTCATCTATATGAATTCCAAGGTATGGTACAAGGTAACAATATTAATGTAACTCCAGTCTCAAACATGATGATAACAAATCATCCAGGTTCGTAGGCTACAATTCTCTATGTTGATCTACCAATGGAGGGCAAGTAACCCTAGTATTTGTAAACAGAAAGCACCTTCTTACTCACATCTACAATCCAACCAAAAGCTTTTTCAGTCTAGGGATCTATTGATCAGCTTATCAGATAAGAAACAGTTGTATGGATTTGCAGGTAGCAATATGGCATCATTCGATTGATCCGTCCCACAAGCGATCAAACAGAGTAGAAGTAAAATAGGTATGTTTTTTGCCGACAGTTTGGAGCAAAGAGACAATACACCACTGTGATTCTGCCAGAAAATGCTTACGTCATATTTCCGAAATCGCTTGAGTCATTGTTGTCGGAATGATTCACTTGAGCTAAGATCAAATATTATAACCGGAAAAACAATTTCGCGACAGATTTGGAGTGCAAACGAACTGAAACACGCGAGTTTTATCAATAAATAGCGCAAACGGCATGATCAATACAATATGTCATCGAAACTTGGAAGGAGTGCTTCATTTTACAACCGCCAGGTAGTACTTATGGCATCTAAATTTTCAGCCGTTACGTAATCTACGCAGGCGGACCTATTTCGATTCTCGCCTGTAGCCGAAGCATCAGAGGTTAATTTGTGTTCCTTCCCCCATGTTTGACTGTTTCTTACGGCGTCAAGACGCCCGAAGAAAGACTCCACAAAAGATTATATGTGATATCGAGCAGAAAAAAAAACAAATAATAACGTTTAACGAAGACAGCCTATCCCACACTGTTACATCGGCCAATTGGCTTTAGTCGTTGTTTGATTAAAATACCATCATAGGTAAATGCAACACCTTCTTGCCGGTTAACTACATCGCATTACACACTATGTGTCTTGAGCACATCAGAATATAAATGATTACGATTATTGCGATCAACGTCATGTTCGTGTTTGGTATAGGTCGACTGTAATGCCGCAATTTATAAGTTATTCAATAAACAATAAAAACAAAAAAATGCAATAGCGTTGCTTCTGCTTCGGACATTTTATATATTCGCAAAACTATTTCATCGTATGGTTTTACGTAGCCTACTTCTTGAAGATCAAAACGCACGATTTTCAAGTTTCAATCGACAATTAGGACACCCGAATTGTAACGGCGTGCCCTCTGCTTCGGATGTGTTACATATTGGGATAAGTATTAAATCATGATGTTAACGACAATATCAAAAAGTTGGGAAATTGCGTACTTTTTTATGATCAAAATGCGTGATTTTGCGTTAAATGCGACTGTTCGTCCGATTCGATTTTTGGGCAGTTTCAATCGACAATTAGAACGCCCAAAATGTAACGGCGTGCCCTCTGCTTCGGATATGGTATATATCTGGATAGGTATTACATCATGATATTAACGATAATATAAAAAAGTTGAGAAATTGCGTACTTTTTCAAGATCAAAATGCACGATTTTGCGTCAAATACGACTTTTCGTCCGATTCGATTTTCGGTCTATTTCAATCAACGATTAGGACACCCTAAATGTAACGGCGTGCCCTCTGCTTCGGATATGGTATATATCTGGATAGGTATTACATCATGATATTAACGATAATATAAAAAAGTTGAGAAATTGCGTACTTTTTCAAGATCAAAATGCACGATTTTGCGTCAATTACGACTTTTCGTCCAATTCGATTTTCGGTCTATTTCAATCAACGATTAGGACACCCAAAATGTAACGGCGTGCCCTCTGCTTCGGATATGGTATATATCTGGATAGGTATTACATCATGATATTAACGATAATATCAAAAAGTTGAGAAATTGCGTACTTCTTCAAGATCAAAATGCACGATTTTGCGTCAAATACGACTTTTCGTCCAATTCGATTTTCGGTCTATTTCAATCAACGATTAGGACACCCTAAATGTAACGGCGTGCCCTCTGCTTCGGATATGTTATATATTGGAATAAGTAATAAATCATGATATTAATGACAATATCAAAATGTTGAGAAATTGTGTACTTTTTTAAGATCAAAATGCACGATTTTACGTCAAATACGACTTCTCGTCCAATTCCATTTTCGGTCAGATTCAATCGACAATTAGGACACCCAAAATGTAACGGCGTGCCCTGTGCTGCTGATATATTATATATTGGGATAAGTATTACATCATGATATTAACGATAATTCGATTCCTGGTCAATTTCTGTTTTACCATGCTATGTCCTGTCCTGCTTTCTTCGTCGCTAAGTTTTGTCAGCAACTCCCCTCGAATCAATGAGTTTCAGACGGATTAATATGCAAATTGAAAATGTAATTTCGAAGCGTGTATTTTGTAAAGCATACTCGATGTAGATATAGGATTCTAGAAATGGACGTATTTAGAGAAAAAACGAATTATTTGAATTCATGCAGCATATCATTCCAATTAATCCAATGAAAACCCAAAGTCTTTTGATATTGAATTGTTGTCCTGATTTTTCAGTGCCATTGCGAAAAATATCATTCCTTCAAAATGCAGCACTTCGTTTACATATTCTCGGAAATTTCGTTTTTTGTCTTTAAAACTATGAATCAAAGCGTTCCCTAACACCTCAGGATTCGGATAAACGACTAAACTGTCTTTTGAGCTGTATAGTGACAATTCCCCGCTCATGTGCTTGAAATATTTAACGGTTCAGATCAGTGCCTTTGAAAATACAGATATCATGAAACCACGACTCACACGTGTCGCATTGAACTAGCTCCTCCCCTCGCCACTCTTTGCGACATACACAGTACCTATGACCAGCAAAATTTGTCAATATAGTGCTGATACTAGGTTTACTCTCCTCCAGTATAGGAAAGTGAGCTTATTTAGTTGTTTCCTCCTAAAGTTGCAAATTCAATTTGTTTAGATGTGACGTTAAATGTTCTACGAAAGCAAGATTAGATACCCATTTTCGATGACAAGATTATGAGTCAGCGATGTTTGTATTTTCAAGGAAAGTTGCTATTTCATTTCTCAGTTCATACACTCGTGCAATCATCTCGACGTAACAAAGCATGTACCCGTACCCGTTTTGCCAGTGACACTTACAACCGACGGGTTTGCCCAAGACACAGAAAACTTCAGAAGAACGCATATTGCTTGGAATGCCGAACAGCTCCTTGTAGTTGAAGTGCTCTATGTTTCGTTATTCTTGTGTTTGAAATATACGTGACAAAGCAATGCTTATTGGGGTAGGCCTATCTTTACTATTGCTTTTGGGTCTGCAATATGCATTCATTACAGTGGAACATATTGACTCAACGGCTTTTCGCGTGCGCCTTGTCAGGAGTTAGCGACACAAGAAGAGCTTACTGAAATATAGACATACGGAAATATAGACATACGAAAACCAAATTGGCAAAATATGACGTGAAAATGCAATAATAAAAAGGATCGCTAACAGCTGTACCGGTACTCCGGTAGTCATAACAAAGTGACAAGAAAAAATCAAATCATACAAAACACAGACAATTAGCGGTATTTTATTTAATATTTTAGGATTGCATAGATAGGCCTACTCTTTGTGCTTGTTATTGGATTCTGCTGTGGTGAATGTGGTTCTGATAGCAATATTCAAGTTCAGTACCGCCAGTAACATTTGAGGCATCTCTGCGTTTCTCCGAGAGCTATTAGGGTGATTAACATTTAAAAAGTGGTATTCTGCGACTCACGCAGCAGCCTGATTCTAAAATCGGAATATGACGAACCCGGACCAGTACGGGGCTCGTTCACTTGTGGACCAAAAACCCTTTTTCTCCGTAACGCTGTACTGAGTTTGGTCCGAAAGTGAACGAGCCCCGTAGGTGCGTGAATTACATGTTCCGGAATCATCATCCGTAAGTGGAAAAAAACATTATAAATTTTGACATTTGTCGAAGCAGTGCTGCACTGCAGATTGGAACTCATTACGAAACGGCGGGCCGTATTCTTGTGGTAACTAATTATTTCGTCGCGGGCCGGACGATTTCGCTTGGCGGGCCGGATCCGGCCCGCGGGCCGTAGGTTGCCGACCCTTGCCCTACGACAATGTTGTGACGTCACGAAAATGGCCGATATTTTTTTACCTCCAATGGCCGATACCGATATTGTTGGCGAGCCGATAATCGGTCGGGCTCTAGTCTTAACACTATGAATTGAACGTCCTAAAACTATGACTTGGTCTTAAGTCCTAACACTATGACTTGGCCTTAAGTCTTAACACTATGACTCGGCCTTAAGTCTGTGACGTGGACTGAAGTCCTAAAACTATGACTTGGCCTTAAGTCTTAACACTATGACTCGGACTTGAGTCTTAACACTATGACTTGGTCTTAAGTCTTAACACTATGACTTGGACTTGACCCGTTGTTCCTTGACTTTGACTGGAACTTGACATGGTGGGGAATTGAAAATGATTCGTATTGACTTGAGCCAAAAACTTTTGACTTGGTGACAACCCTGTTAATGTGTATCGTGACCGACGAACCATAATTATCTTCCAGCTATGTTTGGCGTCAGCGACCACAACGTGATGTTCTCTCAAGCGCCGGACGATGTAGATCCGGAAATGATCGATGAACACCGAGAATCGATCAAGGACAAAGTGAGCCGTCATTCTTGTAGCCGCATCTCGATTTCTTTCCAACTTCACAATGTGTGCAGGTCGCGTCTGCCCGGGTACGCGTGGAGGCTGAGGCCCGGGACTTTACCGGCACCGAAAGAGCCGAGTCCAGATGGGGCGAATTTGAAACCAAACCGACCGTTTCGCAGCCGAAAATTCCTGAAACCGAACGTGAGTACTAACCCAGTGCGAGGTATATTTGCGTGTTATCGCTGATGGACTCTGGACTCTTGATCAGACCTGTACAAACTACTGGATTTTCAAAATAAGAAATAACAACTACTCGCGTGTCAAAATTCACATCCAGTACTTCACAAGAAACCACTAGTTAGATGACCGTCAACTAACTGAATTGGTAGTTCTTACAAGACTGCTTTTAATTCTTCAAATCCCCGACTTTTGAAAATTTGCGAGTCACAAATCCTTTGAGTAAATTTTGTGACTAAAATTCCGACTCCCGCGTCCTGGCACCAATCGTGGTAGGCACACCATGGTGTCTGCCTGCTAATGCCCTGTGCTGTGTTCTTTATTCAAAAATTGGAAAACTAACAGATGTATCATCGAAATGACAGCAGCAAATTTCTCTTTTCTTTGTTTTGATATACATTTGAATATTCAAACGACATATTTCGCGTCGTCAGATAAGGCCGTCCATTCTTCAATTGATGTGCCTTGGAGTCAACTTTTATCAAAATACGCCAACACAGGTTGTGCAAACAAAATAGTACGTCAAGCGCATGCTATCTGCTGACCTCGATTATTCGAAATTTCGTGCCTGTGACATAATAATTTGTGATACGACTGTTAATATTCAAAGTTATTTGGGATTCCCCTATACGCCTGGCGAGTGTCCATTTCAATATAAGTGCAGTGTTAAATTGTCTATTGAAATTCTGTACCTCGAAGAGTCTCTTCGATTGAATAAGCTATTGATATTGAAATATACCCGAATATTTTCGGCTGACATCGTTAGAGGTAATTGATGAGAGCAAGTAGATGAAACTGGAAGAGAACATTGTATATCAACAATCGTATCACCAATTCTCCACTAGTTGCTGACGACTACCCCTAACGAGTGTCAACACAAAATACTTGGGTTTATTTCAATATGAATACATTTTTCAATTGTATAATGATTTCCAGTACCGGTAACTCCAAAAGTATCTTCGCTTCGAGTTGCGTACTTTTGTCTTAAATACGTTCTGGAACAATTTTGATTTTTGAAAGTTCATCGGTCCGCAAAATTTGTTTTGAGATTTTACCTGTCGGCTAGCTAATAAAGTTTGAGAGCGGCCAATCTAGACACTGTTGATTTTTGTGGAAATCCACTGAAACTGAGTCCAATGGAGAAAGCAATCTCGCCGCTTGCCCCTCCTACAATGTAACTTCCGCTCTATTGCAGCCGTGTACCCGGTCGAAGGCCTGTACGACAAGATCAAATCCCTGCAACTTGTCGAGGAGGCTGTGGACAAGATTTTCGAAAACAACTCGGTACGCAGTTGCAAAGCACTTCAAAAAGGGAGCCAGCCCGGCCTCTTACAGACACTGTCCGTATTTCGAAGCTTTACTGAAGAGAAATCGGAAGATTCTCGGATTCGAGCCGCAAGGCTTTCCAATCCATTTATGCAACACGGCCTGGACGACGACAAAGTGAGTCGATATGGCCGTGTCAGGTTCAATTCTGACTGCACGGCGTCAACTGGTCGGAATTGACTCAAATTTGATGTATAGCGTTTTTGTAAGCAAACTGACAATTTTATCACCGAGCAAGTGAACTTTGAAAGGTTATTTTTTAACAAACCTAGTGTTGCCAGCTCTGTAGGGCGGTGCGTGGTTAGGGCTTGGCCAGGCAAATGCCTTCCCGCTACGTATCGCGACAAATCAACTCATCACTGATATTATACCGTTAAGGATGACAAATCAATCCTGGTTGCCGACAGTCCCGCCAAAGAGGAGAGCCGTGTGGCCGAAGACAGTGCGATAGAGGTGGGTTCGCCCGCATACCAGGCCATATGTCCTACGTGACGCGGTAACTTTGTGGTTTCAGATCGAGGAATCGTCTGTATCGAATTCCGTCGTCAAAAGCACCAGCAACACTCCCAGTATGGTGAGCGTGTGGTTTGCGATGGCTAGGGCTGGGTACAATAATTTGAGTACTCGACTGTAAATCGAGCATTAATTGTCTTGATTCGAGCTGAGCAGGGACTCGATTGTTTTGAGAATATCGGCCAATCACCCAAAGACTTATCTTATCAACAAAAATATAGTTACAAACTTACGAGACAGTTTTTACCTACCGCTGTAGCCTCCAAGCCTTGATTGTTCTTAACTTGGCAAATCAATTACGGTATCGTGTTTTGAAAACGTTTCTTCGCAAACTAGATCATGAATTACAAATTAAACTCTTATTGTTAATGTTGTTGTTGTAGACGAGGCCTACTTTACGAAAAAGGAAGATTTCAAATAGCATTTTAACATACTTCTTATGAAATACGCGTATGGATATACTGCAGTTCTGCTTCTGCCATTGGCGAGTCTGGATGTACCTTCCCCCAAATCCGAACTTGTGAAGTCGTCTGTTACCTTGCGTAACATTTGCATTTCGGCATCGTTTCAGAGCTTGTTTGAAACCGACGTCTCCTGCATACAGCAGAGCGACCAGGGCGTTTCGGATTACCTGGACAATAACGTCGAGTCCTTATTGGAAGAGGCACTCAACGAGTCAGCGTTATCGCGTGGTAAATCGAATTTAGCCGATGAATCTGACAGTGGACGTCTCGGAGAAGAAATTAAGAACGTAACGCGCGGTTCGGTGGCGGAATCCGAGCATTCCATGGACGAGCATGTCCTGGATGGTTCTGAACAATCCGGTGATGACGGTGTCGTGGATGAAACAGACAGTGAGGATGAATCGATGTTAAAGCGGTATTCTTTGAATGCCGACGTCTCTGCGCACAAGGTAACAAGTCAGAGGTGGTCGGTTGGGTTGTTCAAAAATAACTTTTTTTCCGGGTTCTGGGAATTCACTGAATATATTGTTTGGTCGTCTAAAGAAACGCTGCGCACTAAATTTGGCTGGGTTCCAACCTGTAAAAGCCGAGGCCGAGGCAATTGAAATTTTTTAATTTATTACAAAAATTCAAAACGAATTTTTAAACTTTTACTGTCAACCCGATAAAATTGTGAAGTCACCTAAAAGAACGATGCATAACATTTTTTTTTCAATTCCAACCGGTTGAAGCCAAGTTATTGCAGTTGAAAGTATTAAATAATTTGCAATGATAACAGTGAAGGTGGGTGAACCCAGAATGAATGAAGAACTCCATTTTTATGGGTTGGAATTGCGTCAAATTTGTTTTGCATCATTTTCGTAGACAACTCACCAATTTCGTGAGGTTTACAGTAAAATTTGAAAGTAAAATTTCAATTTTCTTTCATAATAAATAACTATTTTCAATTGGCTCTGCGTCAGCCTCTACTGGTTGGAATCGCGACAACTTTGCTGCGCAACCTAACAAATGAACCAGTGAATCACCGGGATCTGAAATAAAAAAGTTATTTTTGGACAACCCTAGTGGTCAGTGACGATGTAGGCCTATGTGTATTTCTTTGTGGTGCTCTAGTACAGTGGTACTCAACTGCCGGTCCGCGACGACATTTCTGCCGGTCCGTGAGGTATATTAAGATTTTATACCTTAATTTCAAGATGCAAGATGTTGAAGGCTTGTCCATTGGTGAAATAAATTAAACGTCAAATTTTAAACTGATGCAGAACTTCGTGAGATAAGATTAGGCCCGTAAACATGTTCGATTTGACCTTAAGTTAAAGCTGTCTTCGGTGTCGACATGCGAACGACTCGCTAAGTACCAACTGACTAGCTAAACTGCGCAATTCTTACGATCATTTGTTTTCGATTCAATAATTTTGTGGATGGCCAGGTATCGCTGTTGTCAGGTGTTTTCGTGCGGCGCATTGTACTCGTAGTAGGCTACGTGTGGTAGTAGTGAGAAATGAGAAAGATAGCTCGACAAGGTGCTTGGTCCTACTCCAAAACGCTTCATCTCTGGATATTGCCGAAGAGAAGAATATTAGTAGAGTTAGCGCGGTCGGTTAATCCACGGCCTTCAGCGCGAAATTATCCTATGTTTATCTGGACAGGTCAATTTTCCCTCGACTCAGCATTCAACAGGCACAGCCGTAAATCACATGAATACTATCATAAACATATCTAATCATGAAAATAAACATCGAAATGTCACTCTCAACTATACAGAGGTGGCCAACCTGCGGCCGTTGAAGGAAATTTGTGCGGCCGTGGACACGTAATTCAATTGGACAAGGAAAATTGAATTCACAAATTGACTCCCGAATTTTCAAGATATTTTAAGTAAACTTGAAAATTTCTTCGCGCTGCGCGTGATTCAATGCAAATTAATTTTTCGATTTTAACATAGTCGTAGTGCCATTTGCAATCTGAGCCCCACAGTACAGATGCGAACAGCGGAGGAAAATGATGCACCAATATAAAAATACCAACTTGAAATCGTGCGCTCCTCACGAAAGAAATTTGTTTCTGGTACGTTTGGGAGATTCCAGTATCTTTCCACTGTACCGACAATCCTGACGAGAGGTCAAGCAATAACAACATGCCACAAAGTGACTATACTAACAATTGGCACACCAGGAGATGCGTCATCATTTATAACTTGCCCTACATTTTCGAAAACACTCCCTCCATCAACTCTACAGATGAATCTGGCAGAGAAAGGATAAATAGTTGATAGTAATATGTGAAACTACAAAGATTAATGATGAAATTTATTCATGGATCTGAAAAGAAGCAGAGATGTTTGAGTTTTTCTTCGATAATCCAGGGATTATCTTAGATCGGTGGATAATACAAGAATTATCATCGAAAAAGTCAAATAACTCCGCCTCTACGGGTTGGAATTGAGTCAAATTTGTTTTGCATTGTCTTTGATGACAGCGCAACAATTTCATGGGGTTGGCAGAAAAATTTGACAAAAATTTTTTTTGCATCTTTGGGTAAATTCAAAATTTTCAAACTGTACGAAATCCGCGGTTATTGGTTGGAATGAATTAAAATTTGGTGTGCGTCGTTTTTTAGGGCAACCTAACATTTAATCACGTAACCATCAAGATTCAGGAAAAAAAGCTATTTTTAAACAGCCCTAATAGACATGAAAAGTTTAACATGGGGATTTGGTGTCTATCGACTCTGTCCTGGGATGCGGCCGTAGGCCATATAGATAATAGAAATGCGTCCGTGAATAGTAAAAAGGCTGGCCACCCCTGCTCTAGTATCATAGTTGCAGAAAAACGTCTGCATACATTACATTTGGGGTTGATTTTAATTTTTTTAGGTCCACCGGTTAGCGGAATATCTTTTGAAATTTTAGCGGTCCGTGAGGTGAAAAAGGGAGAACCACTGCTCTAGTAGGTTTCGCGTACTTGCACTACACACTCAAGTGGTTGTGTTTTTAGACCACTTTCACTTCTGTGCGACAGTTTTTTAGGTAAAACTAGGCCTAGACTGCTTAGTGCGTACCTTCAATTACTCTGTAATCCATACTTCTACTTGGCTAGCAACAACGACGACTTGACCATCTCTGGGTATAATTGTCTCGAAACAATTTCGTGGAAACGCATGGCATGGCGTTATGTTTTTAGACTTCTCACGCTTCTATGGTTTTTAGTTTTTTGGCATAACTAGCCATTGAATCCCTTAATCCCTACTGTTTTACATACTAGGGAATTTGCTACTTGTAATTGTACTGGAGTGGAAATATAGAAATGTAGGTATTGCCGGTTGAAATACTGAAAACTGCCAGCTAGAAGCGGAAGTTGTTTAAAAACGTAACCAAGCAGAACTAACGTAAATCGCTACTCGATTACAAACACTAAATATGGGGATTGCTGGGGCTAGTTTTGCTTGAAAAACTGAGAACTGTCGGATGGAAGCGACGTATCGATTACAGGAGAAACAATTGAGTATCCCGGGGCCCAGGCCTACTTTTGCCTAAAAAAAATTGAAAAAACTCGAGTACAAGTAGATTCTAGTTGAAGTATCGATTTCAGAGTATTAATTAAATGGTAAATACCCTAGGCCTAGTTTTGCCTAAAGATCTAAAAAACGCAAGCTCATGTAGAAGTATCGATTTCCGAGTAACTAAAAATAATGTATCCCAAGGCTAGGTCTGCCTGAATGCGTTTCAGAAGTCTTTGTTTTTTGAAAGTGTAATTAACTTGTCGGCGCCAATGTCCCGACTCCCAATCCTTCTTGTCTGATTCAGTCGCCCGCAAGCAAGGGAGATCCCAACTACTTGCCAGACTACGACGAATGCCTGTATGGTGACGGCTCCGATTCCGAAACACGAATGTCGAATGCTGAATCGGATATGCGACCAGTTGATTCCGAGACTCGAGCAGCTGATTCCGATATTGATTCGGACACACAATCAGTTAATTCTAAGACCCGACAAGTTGATTCCGATGGTGCTACAGGCGACGTGACCGATGACGAGCGGCCGCGATTGGAAATCGACCACCGCAATGATGAGTGAGATATCGGTTTTTCCAGGGGTGGTAAAAAAAACCGTTTTCATTCGTTGTGATGTTTCAGCGATTTTCTGGTCGAGGATTCCGACGACCAAGTCGTTCATACGGTGAGAGGAAAAATCTCGTGGACGATCAGTGAGTCCTCGGACTCGGAAAAAGACGAGTCTTTCCAAACCGGTGAGCTGGCCTTTGCGAGTGGTTCAATTCTGATTCGAGTATTAGGCGTTGAGCCGAGTATCACTCTTGAGTCATGAATGTGTCTAAGGTTGAGATAGGTACCTTTTATGCGACGATAAGGAATGAAATGCATATTACATTAAAGACGATTTGGTAATTTTTAGCCACACTTTTTTCATTGCTCTTTGTAACAATGTCGCTTTAGTCAGTCACCGAGTGCAGACGTGTATTTCTCGCTCCGCTAGCTGATTGCTTTGTAATGATTACGTACAGCTCGGACGTGCTGCGCAGTATAGGCAGTAAACAGAGTAGACCAAGTCGCAAAGTGCGACGAAGACTTTACTACCTTAAGTTACTGCGTACTCGCCGAGTGGGACAATATCAACAGAAAGACTGGGATCTGCCGGGTGGCGCCGGGGACCCGAAGCCTCAACCAAGATCCCTGAGGATTAGCCTAAATGCAGAAGTTAAACTTGGAACTCTGAACACGAGAACTTTGAACTCTGTATGGCGCCAGGAAGAAGCTGCCGCACTTGTGACAGACCTCAAACTTGATGCGTTGGCAATCCAAGAACATCGCCAGCACTTCACCGAACCATTCCGTGAAAAAGACCTAGGCGCAGGCATCATCATGATCCAATCACCTGCCAACCAAGGCGGAGTTGGAGGCGTCGGTCTAATCTTGTCCCAGCGTTTCCACGCCGAGGCAAAGATTTGCGTTATAAACAGCCGGATTATCACAGCCAGCATTCAACTCCGTCGCCGCAAACTGCACCTAGTGTGTGCGTATGGACCAACATCTCCGAACACCACTGCCTTCCCAGCTGATACGCTCGCCTTCTACGACCAACTAGAAGGCATTCTATCAACCTACCCGCAGCGCGACATAACCATGCTGCTTGGGGACATGAATGCCACGTTGGCCGAGCGCTCGCAGCGAGTTCGCTTCCCAGTTGGCCATGAGAACAGCAACTCGGAGCATTTTACCAATCTACTCGACCGCTGCGACCTCATTCCTCTCAATGCCAACTTCTCTATGAAGCCGAAGCGTATGACGACATTTGACGGTATGCGCCAACGCAACACACGGCTGGACTATATCTGCTGCAATGCTCCCGCACGGCGCCATTTCACGAACTGCCGAACGGTGCGCATGCTAACGATCAGGAGTGACCATCGCATGGTGCTGGCCACGCTTCGTGAACGCCTCCCGTTCGTCCCGAAGCGCACACCGAAAGAGCCCCTACCAAATTGGTTCGATCTTAAGGACGCAAATACGATGAATGTCTTTACCACGCACACACTCCGCGCCCTCGAGATCCAAAATGCTATGCCGACCGACTTTGCGCCACTTGTAGCAGCAGTCAAGGATGCCGCCCGTGAAACGCTCGGTGAGGCCCGTAGCAAGCCACGGCCAAGATTAGCCTGGGAATCCGACCCGACAGTGCTCAGTGCGCGCCGCAACCTCAAGACTCTCAGACGTGCTGCGTACACCTCTGGAACACTGGACGCACATAGCGATGCCAACGAGGCAGCTCTATACTTAACAAACGTTTACGACGCAGCTCGCAAGGAACGAGTCGAAGCCATTGCCCTTTCCGTGGAAAAGGAGTTGGAAGCAGGCCGATCAAGAGCAGCCTGGAAAGCTATCGGTGAATTAGTTGGCTTCAAGAGGACCCGCGTGAAGGCCTGTACGGAAGACCTCGCAGCACACTTCGAGACCCTGTTATCTACACCTGCACCGGACATCGATGTGCTCGTTGCACCGCCTTCACTAGCAGCAAATCCTCTAGCGATCAATACAACCCTGATCATGCTAGGTGAGCTCAAGACAGCCATGAATGGAGTACCACAATTCAAGGCCACCGGCACGGACGGCATCCCAACGGCTGCTTACACCTCGGGCGTTGCACCTGTGCTCCTCGACGTCATGAATGGCGTCCTCGAAGGCGGCCCGGTGCCCCCCGAGTGGCTCGAGAGCGAAATCGTCCCTATCTACAAGAAAGGCGCTGCGAGTGACCCAGCGAACTACAGAGGTATCTCCCTGATGCAGACCGCTGCCAAGCTGTTCGACCGAGTACTGCTCCTTCGCATACGTGAGCAACTCTCTACCAAGCTCCTGAATGCTCAGAATGGATTTCGACCATCCCGCGGTACAACAGAGCACATCCTGGCACTACGCACAATCATTGACAACTGCCGCTCACACAAAAAGAATGCTGTGGCCGTTTTCGTTGATTTCGCGAAAGCCTTCGACTCGGTCTCGCGCCCAGCCATGGCGGAGATCCTCAGATTCTATGGAATTCCTGAGGTGATAACGTACGCCATTATGGCCCTCTACACTGACACACGAGCGCGAGTCCGAACAGATGACGGCCCAAGCGGAGATTTCAACACTTCGGCTGGTGTGCTTCAAGGTGACACCCTGGCACCATTCTTGTTTGTGGTCATCCTTGACTTCGTGCTGCGAACGGCCTTCCCGGATACTACGAACTTCTTCGAATGGCGGCCACGGCAAGGAACGCGCACGCGTACGACTCGCGAGGCAATCCACGTAGGTGTTCTTGCCTACGCAGACGACCTAGCCCTGCTTGCCCCGAACACCGCATCGGCACAGCGTCTCATAAACCAGCTAGAGGCCGCCGCCGCTCTTGTTGGCCTCCAGATCAACGCTAAGAAGACTGAGGTTCTGGCCATACCAGCTCTACCGGCGAACGCGACACCAATTCAACTGGGAGATATCGATCTCAAGTATGTAACGAGTTTTGTATACCTCGGTATTGACGTCGCTGACTCTGGAAAAGCGCTCAAGGCGAGGCGAGCAAAGGCCTGGGGCGCGGCAAGACGGCTACATAGCCTCTTCCACTCAAGTGCCTCAACCCAGCTCAAGACCCGCATCTTCCGTGCCACTGTCGAGCAGGTTCTTCTCTACGGAATAGAAGCAATCACGCTGACAGAAAAGCTGGCTAAGACACTCAACGCCAACTACGATGCACTCCTCCGCTACGCACTCGGCATCCACCACCCGGAGCACATATCCACCAATGCTCTGCGCAAACTCACAAAAACAGTCCCATGCCGTTTGCTGGCTGCTGAACGACGCTTACGCTTAATCGGTCATCTAGTGCGGCATCAAGACGATCAACCAGCCGCCGCCATCATCAACCACATTCCGACGGAGCCATGGCGCAGAGGTGGCTGGAATAGAACCACATGGCGCTCAACAATAGAGACCGAGCTAGCGCAACGCGGGCTATCGCTCGAAGACGCCCACGACCGCCCACGATGGAGGCGCTTAATAAGGGCCGAAAACTCATTATCTTGATGTTCGTTTGTTTCCTGTTTTCTTTTGCCCTTTTATTTAATTGAAAGACGATATATATATATATATAACAATGTTGTGGTTTGATCGCAACTACGCAGATACGGCATATCCGCTGATCATGGTCGTAACCAAGTAACAAGGTTCCGAGTCACAAGTCAGTCTCACTTTCAAAGTTTTGACTCGAGTCAAGTCGAGTCATTTTCAATTCACCACCGAGACTAGTCCGAGTCAGTGAGTAGAGCGTCGAGTCCGAGTCATAGTGACTCGAGTTTTAATTGGAATGATTCGAGAAGATGAGTGTTTCAAGGCTATTTTCCATAGCGCAGTGGTTCTTATACTTTTTAGACCGCGACCCAAATCTGGCTTTTAGAGGTATCTCGCGACCCAAGCAACACACACCAAAATGAATGCATTTGGGTGCCGACCAATTATATCAATAACGAAGGGTTTGGCCACCCAGCGACGGTCAATTATCGCTTTCTCTTTTCTTTGTTTTGATATACATTTGAATATTCAAACGACATATTTCGCGTCGTCAGATAAGGCCGTCCATTCTTCAATTGATGTGCCTTGGAGTCAACTTTTATCAAAATACGCCAACACAGGTTGTGCAAACAAAATAGTACGTCAAGCGCATGCTATCTGCTGACCTCGATTATTCGAAATTTCGTGCCTGTGACATAATAATTTGTGATACGACTGTTAATATTCAAAGTTATTTGGGATTCCCCTATACGCCTGGCGAGTGTCCATTTCAATATAAGTGCAGTGTTAAATTGTCTATTGAAATTCTGTACCTCGAAGAGTCTCTTCGATTGAATAAGCTATTGATATTGAAATATACCCGAATATTTTCGGCTGACATCGTTAGAGGTAATTGATGAGAGCAAGTAGATGAAACTGGAAGAGAACATTGTATATCAACAATCGTATCACCAATTCTCCACTAGTTGCTGACGACTACCCCTAACGAGTGTCAACACAAAATACTTGGGTTTATTTCAATATGAATACATTTTTCAATTGTATAATGATTTCCAGTACCGGTAACTCCAAAAGTATCTTCGCTTCGAGTTGCGTACTTTTGTCTTAAATACGTTCTGGAACAATTTTGATTTTTGAAAGTTCATCGGTCCGCAAAATTTGTTTTGAGATTTTACCTGTCGGCTAGCTAATAAAGTTTGAGAGCGGCCAATCTAGACACTGTTGATTTTTGTGGAAATCCACTGAAACTGAGTCCAATGGAGAAAGCAATCTCGCCGCTTGCCCCTCCTACAATGTAACTTCCGCTCTATTGCAGCCGTGTACCCGGTCGAAGGCCTGTACGACAAGATCAAATCCCTGCAACTTGTCGAGGAGGCTGTGGACAAGATTTTCGAAAACAACGCGGTACGCAGTTGCAAAGCACTTCAAAAAGGGAGCCAGCCCGGCCTCTTACATACACTGTCCGTATTTCGAAGCTTTACTGAAGAGAAATCGGAAGATTCTCGGATTCGAGCCGCAAGGCTTTCCAATCCATTTATGCAACACGGCCTGTTGTCAAGTCAAATAACTCCGCCTCTACGGGTTGGAATTGAGTCAAATTTGTTTTGCATTGTCTTTGATGACAGCGCAACAATTTCATGGGGTTGACAGAAAAATTTGACAAAAATTTTTTTTGCATCTTTGGGTAAATTCAAAATTTTCAAACTGTACGAAATCCGCGATTATTGGTTGGAATGAATTAAAATTTGGTGTGCGTCGTTTTTTAGGGCAACCTAACATTTAATCACGTAACCATCAAGATTCAGGAAAAAAAGCTATTTTTGAACAGCCCTAATAGACATGAAAAGTTTAACATGGGGATTTGGTGTCTATCGACTCTGTCCTGGGATGCGGCCGTAGGCCATATAGATAATAGAAATGCGTCCGTGAATAGTAAAAAGGCTGGCCACCCCTGCTCTAGTATCATAGTTGCAGAAAAACGTCTGCATACATTACATTTGGGGTTGATTTTAATTTTTTAAGGTCCACCGGTTAGCGGAATATCTTTTGAAATTTTAGCGGTCCGTGAGGTGAAAAAGGGAGAACCACTGCTCTAGTAGGTTTCGCGTACTTGCACTACATACTTAAGTGGATGTGTTTTTAGACCACTTTCACTTCTGTGCGACAGTTTTTTTAGGTAAAACCAGGCCTAGATTGCTTAGTGCGTACCTTCAATTACTCTGTAATCCATACTTCTACTTGGCTAGCAACAACGACGACTTGACCATCTCTGGGTATAATTGTCTCGAAAGAATTTCGTGGAAACGCATGGCATGGCGTTATGTTTTTAGACTTCTCACGCTTCTATGTTTTTTAGTTTTTTGGCATAACTAGCCATTGAATCCCTTAATCCCTACTGTTTTACATACTAGGGAATTTGCTACTTGTAATTGTACTGGAGTGGAAATATAGAAATGTAGGTATTGCCGGTTGAAATACTGAAAACTGCCAGCTAGAAGCGGAAGTTGTTTAAAAACGTAACCAAGCAGAACTAACGTAAATCGCTACTCGATTACAAACACTAAATATGGGGATTGCTGGGGCTAGTTTTGCTTGAAAAACTGAGAACTGTCGGATGGAAGCGACGTATCGATTACAGGAGAAACAATTGAGTATCCCTGGGCCCAGGCCTACTTTTGCCTAAAAAAAATTGAAAAAACTCGAGTACAAGTAGATTCTAGTTGAAGTATCGATTTCAGAGTATTAATTAAATGGTAAATACCCTAGGCCTAGTTTTGCCTAAAGATCTAAAAAACGCAAGCTCATGTAGAAGTATCGATTTCCGAGTAACTAAAAATAATGTATCCCAAGGCTAGGTCTGCCTGAATGCGTTTCAGAAGTCTTTGTTTTTTAAAAGTGTAATTAACTTGTCGGCGCCAATGTCCCGACTCCCAATCCTTCTTGTCTGATTCAGTCGCCCGCAAGCAAGGGAGATCCCAACTACTTGCCAGACTACGACGAATGCCTGTATGGTGACGGCTCCGATTCCGAAACACGAATGTCGAATGCTGAATCGGATATGCGACCAGTTGATTCCGAGACTCGAGCAGCTGATTCCGATATTGATTCGGACACACAATCAGTTAATTCTAAGACCCGACAAGTTGATTCCGATGGTGCTACAGGCGACGTGACCGATGACGAGCGGCCGCGATTGGAAATCGACCACCGCAATGATGAGTGAGATATCGGTTTTTCCAGGGGTGGTAAAAAAAACCGTTTTCATTCGTTGTGATGTTTCAGCGATTTTCTGGTCGAGGATTCCGACGACGAAGTCGTTCAGAGAGTCGTGAGAGAAAAAATCTCGTGGACGATCAGTGAGTCCTCGGACTCGGAAAAAGACGAGTCTTTCCAAACCGGTGAGCTGGCCTTTGCGAGTGGTTCAATTCTGATTCGAGTATTAGGCGTTGAGCCGAGTATCACTCTTGAGTCATGAATGTGTCTAAGGTTGAGATAGGTACCTTTTATGCGACGATAAGGAATGAAATGCATATTACATTAAAGACGATTTGGTAATTTTTAGCCACACTTTTTTCATTGCTCTTTGTAACAATGTTGTGGTTTGATCGCAACTACGCAGATACGGCATATCCGCTGATCATGGTTGTAACCAAGTAACAAGGTTCCGAGTCACAAGTCAGTCTCACTTTCAAAGTTTTGACTCGAGTCAAGTCGAGTCATTTTCAATTCACCACCGAGACTAGTCCGAGTCAGTGAGTAGAGCGTCGAGTCCGAGTCATAGTGACTCGAGTTTTAATTGGAATGATTCGAGAAGATGAGTGTTTCAAGGCTATTTTCCATAGCGCAGTGGTTCTTATACTTTTTAGACCGCGACCCAAATCTGGCTTTTAGAGGTATCTCGCGACCCAAGCAACACACACCAAAATGAATGCATTTGGGTGCCGACCAATTATATCAATAACGAAGGGTTTGGCCACCCAGCGACGGTCAATTATCGCTAGGGCCATTTAAAGTCATTAAAGTCATATTTTTTTCTATGCATCAGTAAGTCGTGAAATCAATTTTAACGCAAAAACCGCATCCATATGGGGTATATTAAGAAAGTTATAAAGTCATATAAAGTCATATTTTCCTGGTTAGGTCATATTTGAGTTATAAAGTCATATTGTTGTATACTTTAAATAAAAAGTGCCAATTGAAGCAATCACGCACTAAGAAAGCAAGGCAATTTCTGATTGAACGAAGGCAAACTGTAAGGTTAGCCTACATAACATTACAGTCGCAGACCTATTAGGTCACACATTGCATTGTGTTGCTACACAATCTGTTTTACTTCTGTGCACTGAAGTGGGACGTCATTTGAAGTTCAGAGACTTCCACAAGTGAAAGAAATAGTCAACGCACGGGAAGCTGAAGGAGTTATCATGAAGAGCGTCAAAGATTCAGTGAACGATCCAAAGTTGACGAGTCAGTTAACAGAAATATACATTTTAATAATATATTCATATTAAAACCCGAAGCTTTTCGAGCTGACACTTATCAAGGGCAATCGTCAGCAAATGGAGAATTTCAAAAACATGCATCTAGCTACATTGCATACAACCAATTACGACGTCATAGAAACAAACAACATGAAATACAGGCAAACCGCGAGCGCAGCTAGTGGACAATTTTCAGATTCACTAAAAATTCCTTCTGCTGACACAAGCGCGGTCGGTGGATTTTAATATAAGTCGATTCCAGTGCAGACAAATGGAAATTAGTGCGGCCTCTGCCTAATATCGAAAATCTTTCATCGCGATAGTTTTTAGTGCAAGTTGCATTCTCAGCCAAATGCTTGCCGATGGTTGACGATTGCCCTTGATAAGTGTCAGCTCGAAAAGCTTCGGGTTTTAATATGAATATATTATTAAAATGTAAATTAAAGTTCTGTACCCCAAAGAGTCTCTTTAGAAATATGCCTCCACTACAAAGATATTTCAAACTTGATACTGAAAATGGAAAGTTGTGCGTACACTATCAAAGAGGCTCATGCTGATCTAAATGCCCTCGATTTCGGAAAAGATCCGCTTGAGCTCAAAAATTACATTAAGAAGCGATTGGACAAAAACGATGTGAAACAAATTATGGAGCTACAAAGACAAGACATTTCACCAGCGCTGTATGCAAAACTGCAGAAGTGTCAACCAACATCAGCGTCTGTGGAGCGCTCATTTTCCTTACTAAAGTCATTTTTTTTACGTCCAAATCGTAACTTTAAAGACTCCAACATTCCACACTACATGAAACTGTACTACAAAAGTGGTTTTAAATAAAAATGGATGTGTATTACTGTTATGTTGTTCATGTTTTACTCGTCAGCTCCATGAGTGACGTTGGTTACATGTAAAAATACACGATTTTCGCATAAAGTCATATAAAGTCATATTTTCCCAAAAATAAAGTCATATAATTGATTTTTTAAGGTCATATAAAAATGGTCCTAATTATCGCCACCGAACTTTTTGGCACCGCACTTTGCCCAGCCGTATGTTGGCCCAACGCCATATATCCATGTGTCCAAGCGTGGACGGGTTTTGGCCTCATAAATCGGCAACCGCACGTTGTACAACTCTACACTAAAGCGTCCCAGGTCTCCGACGGTGTTTTCCAGAGAAACCAATGTTGAACAAATCTTATCATGAATTCAAATCAATTTGTTTAATACAAAGGTCGGCACATTTTCATGATCAAGTCATGTTGTGGTGGCGACTTCTCCGCGTGTCTCGCTTATTGGCCGTGGTACCAAACTCAGTGACCTCTGATATGCTCAAACCAACTACAGTAAATCGCGCGAAAAGCGAACATATTTTGTTGTTGCAATGAGCTCAACTAATATTACATACATATTAAAGTACCGCTCTGGTACCGTCGCGACCTATGTTTGGGTCGCGACTCGCGACCCATACTTTAAGAACCACTGCCATAGCGGATACCTGTGACCTCGATTTGCCTTATCACAGTGGAAATGACATAATTACTCGAAAAAATCAATTATGGCGATTCAAGTATTGATTTTGATGATTTTGAGTCTAGTATTTGCTACTCAATGTGTTAAAAATTATTTTTAGCATAATATTCAGCGTATTATCCAATGCACGCAGCAGAAGGCTAACACCATACACTATCAATTCCAAACAGTAGTGACTTGTCGGCTAATTTAAAATAATTTGTGTTGATATGTGTAACTGGAATTATTTCCTTCGCGGTCACGTAAAAAGTGCGTATTCAATCTCTCCAAGTCCCAACCCCATGACCTATTGCGTCACATGATCGGTGTAATTTCCGTTAGCAGCCCCGTACGATACCTCCAGAACTCCTGGGGCGTTTTTCACGCCGGCCCCCAACAGAGGAAAGGCCCGGCGGAGATCGTCGGCCGCTCAGTTGCGCAGCCTGGACCTGTCCGATGACAGCGCGGTGGCAGACGACACATACCGGGTAAGATCATGTGATTATAGTATTTCCGTCCACCCTGCTCAAGAGAGGGGGGCTCAGAATGAAATGAGCGATTGGGGGAGGTGGAGGTTGTAGGGTTGAAAGGTAACTGCTTTGTAGTTTTGAGACGATTGATGAGTAACACAGCTAAATATATGTAGTAACAAATGCAAATCTAAAATGCTCGAAAAAGTGAACGGAAACATTGATCTATGTCAGTGGTTCCCAACCTTTTTCGTCTCGTGCCCCCCGGATGTGGTTCTGCGCTCGCGCTCGCCCTGAGAGCTCCAGCGTTACTTTGTCGAGGCGATAAACCTACAATTTTCCACCGAACGTTTCGCGAATGTTTTGCTCCGCGATCGCGCGAGCGTGTCCTCTCTCAGCGTGACGTCATGGAATATTTCGGCGTGTTGTTATGGGCAGTGGAAAATTCCGCGCGCGTGAATGAGCGTCGCGCGTTCTTGGTTTGTTTTAACGCACGCGCGTCTCGCAGCCCGGATCAGCAGAACGCGGCGGGTTTGGCCCAGTTTTGGACGGTTCGTTCTTGGGTTGTGGAGATCCAACAACTTCAGTTCCATCAACAACTTTTCGTCCGTTCATCATCTACGCTTGACACCGTCCTAAAGATGTTTTTGCCTTTTAGACACAAGGTTTCCAACGGTGCTCTCAACATGCCTGTCTCTGTCTGTTGAATTCTCGATAACCGCACGAATAAAGTGCCGCCGTATGTCAATTGTTTTTCTGGATGGCTTGCAAGTCCAATGTCTGCCTTTATTCTACCTGACCATGCTGGACATCATGGATTTTCGACAGGCACACGACCTTGGTCCATGTGAGAAGTATCATTGCCAAGCACTACGAGTATCATTACTGCCAAATGTGATCACCATATGAATGAAATTGCGTCATCAATTAATCTAGCTGTCTTGGGCTGTGCTTCCGCTTCTAATGAGTCGATATTCATGAGCACCCTTGCATTGTGTCAGCTTTTCGTGATGACTTGTCTGTCCTCTTCATGTCATATCATGTGATAATCATTTGAAAATGTCTGGAAGTGACAGTTTTTCAAACACAGTTCATATCAGAAACAGCAGTTGGTATTCTTGATACGTTTTACTGCTAAATTTCAGTCAAGTCCGTTTTCATACAAGTTTTTGAGATAAAGAATTCCAGTTACTTACTGGTTCATATTTGCAAACAGGATGGCTCTCTTCTACGGTTTTTGTTAAACTTGTTTTGGAAGAAGGCATTTCTCTCATTTGTTCTATGGTCACTGTAGTGAAGAAAACTCTTCAGTTATTTTCCGCTGCATCGTTGAGTCTGTTGGCTTTGTTGCATTGTATTCCAATCGTTGATGGTGGAAGACTTCGGCATTTCACTGGATATGTTAAGCTCTTGGTGTGGTCATCAGATAGGGTTTGGGATTGATGTTGCTCTTCGTTGGTCGTATTTATGGAGGCGTTATTTCTGGAAATATAAGTTACGATGTGGGAAGGAATCCATATTGAATTGAACTTGAACTTGAACATGGCAGAAAGAGATGCCATGTTGACAGCGGTTTTACTCTTGATCAAGGTGGATATTCAAAGTTCTTCTAGTTGAGCACTGAGTGTTGATGGAACTATTATTGTTTATTTCAATGATACTAGCCTATATTATTTAAATATAAGTTCTGTCAGTTCTAATTCAGGTTCGTTATGTCTTATTGACTGCTGTTATCGGCATGACTTGGTGATGAATTTCTTTTTGCAATTTTTACCCCACCTTGTACGTGATGATCTTACCAAAAACATTGGATTGTCTTACTGTGAAATCGAAGAGGTTTTCTCTTCAATGATTTCCTGTTCTGAAGACATATTCTATGCGCATCACTAATCTGATACAAGGCCTTACGTCATGTTCTTAGTGCAATTATATGATGACCGTGACTTGAAACTACGCTGTTGTTTACCAGGGAAAGTTACAGATGACACCTCCCGCCAGTAACTCGAACATGGCGGTAACTCAGCAAGTCGGACAGCAATTGCTCGATTTTTCACAAAAACTCGACATCCAGCTATTGGACAATGTAGTTGGAGTCATGTACGACGGGTCTGGACAGCCGGTAAGTGTCCAAATTTATCTCAATGACTGGACGGCCTCGTGCGTGATGATTTCATAACTTGAGTTGGCTTACTTGCGGTCGTAGTCGGAGGTTTTCTCTGTTATGACTGCTAACCTCTGAGGACATTCTAAGTATGCGCATCACTAATCTGATACAAGGCTTTTCAATTACGACAGCATTAAACTAAAGATTGTTCGGAGTGCTAAGATAACTGTCATGTTTAATATCTGCAGCAAAGGATTGCGGAAGAAATATTAACCGCACTGAAGGAACACCCAGACGCGTGGACGCGCGTCGACACTATCCTCGAATTTTCTCAGAGCCAACAGACGAAGGTGAGTTATTGGTTTTGTGAACCGTCTCAAGGTTGCCAATTTAACTGTGAATTCCTTCAGTACTACGCGCTGCAAATCCTTGAGAATGTGATCAAGACGCGCTGGAAAGTGCTTCCTAGGAATCAGTGTGAAGGTATAGTTTTGTAGAGAGACTTGTACATTGTACAGACTGCTGGGTTTTCAAAATGCGCAATTGGAACTACAACTACTCGAAACAGTTAAAACTAAAGGTCTGCAACTAACTAACTAATAACGGAACACAAATTACTGAATTGCAAATGAGCAAAGAAATATCAGAGATACAATCAGCCAGGGTTGTAACCAAGTCACAAGGCTTCGAATCACAAGTCAATCTCAATTTTTAAGTTTTGACTCGAGTCAAGTCTAATTCATCAAGCAGAGGGTAGAGTTCGAGTCATGGTATTATGACCCGAGTTGAAGTCTTGTTAAAACCAAGTTTATAACTCTGTTTGGTGATATAAAATGGGGCGGATTTAAAATATACTAATTTCCTCACTTTTTACAGTTTCTGGTTGCATTTTCAAGTACCAGTACCAATAGGCGAAATACCAACAGTCTGGTAACTTGACTATTCTTCAAAATTATAATGAAATGTCGGACTTGGTCCGAGTCATGCTCAATGACTCGAGTTCAGTCGTGCCATTTCCTTGTTTTGAGAAAATGACTCGAGTCATCAGACAATCACGACTTGAGTGATTACAACCCTGCAATCAGCATTTCAAAATGATGGGTTTCGAGTTTAAAATGGAAAGGCTTTTTACCTCCAAAACCCAAGACTGGCTACTCTGTTTGTAGTAGCAATAGCTGCAAGATATCACAAAACAGAACACACCTAATGACGACATGTGTGTACTTTCTAGTTATTGTACGACTAAAATATTTTGAAATGCGCTACTAGAACTAGTCGCCTTTTAAAATCCTCTACTAGAACTGAACTACCAATCTGCAACTGGAATTCCTCGACAATTAACTAATGATTGTCAACGAACTAGGTTGGCACGATGTATATTGTACAAGTCTGTTCGTAGCTGATCCGACTGTCACGTGCATGATTGGATCCCACATTTCAGGAATAAAGAAATATATCGTCGCCTTGATCATCAAGACTTCCTCAGATTCCAATCTTGTGGAAAAAGAAAAGACATATCTCGGAAAATTGAACGTGATTCTGGTGAGTTTTGTGCTATTAAGTAATGTGGAAAGCGCCCTATTGGTCGTCTTCACGCACCCCTGCAATTGATTATTCCAGGTTCAAATACTGAAACAAGACTGGCCCAAAAACTGGCCGACATTTATCAGCGACATCGTAGGCGCGAGCAGAACCAACGAGAGCTTGTGTCAAAACAACATGGTCATATTGAAGCTGCTGAGGTTAGAATTTCATTATAAAATTTGGAGTTGCTTTTTTCTCAACCGTAATTTTTGTTTTAGTGAGGAAGTGTTTGACTTCTCGCAAGGTCAAATGACTCAAGCCAAGGCCAAACATCTCAAGGATAGCATGTGCAACGAATTTGCCCAAGTTTTCCAGCTTTGCCAGTTTGTTATGGTGAGATCTCGATAATAAGGATCGAATTGTATTGTTGAATAATGTATGCGTAATTCGTATTGGAATTGAACCGAATATTGACACTTGTCGAGGGTAAGAGTATATCATTCACTTGTATATTGAAGTTCTCTATCTCCACAAGCCTCTTCAATTGTATTATTGTTAACATAACTGCGCATTTCAGAGCAATTCCCAGAACGCGCCACTGGTAAATGCTACGTTGAACACTCTGCTTCTCTTTTTGAATTGGATTCCTTTAGGATACATCTTTGAGACCGATCTCATCACAACGCTTGTTTATAAGGTTTGCCGTCTTGCTGCCAAATTACTGACCATTATTTTCACCCCATTTTGTTTCTTTGCAGTTTTTGGGGCTGCCCATGTTCAGGAATGTTACTCTCAAATGTTTGACCGAAATTGGTAAGTGTGTTGCGATGTCACTGACGTACAGAGTAACCATTCTCAATTTTGAACAACAACAGCTGGCGTACAAGTTCAAAAATACGAAGAAGAATTCACAAAACTCTATTCTCTGACAATGACACAACTGAAACAGGTATGGTATCTTCCTACCATGTGCATTCAGTATTTATGACCGTTTCATTTTTCAGATGTTGCCTGCCACCATAAACATGAAGTCTGCATATGCGACTGGTAGTAACGACGATCAGAACTTCATCCAGAATCTTGCTTTGTTCCTCTGCATATTTTTCAAAGAGCACGTCGCTCTCATAGAGAAGAGATCAGATCTTCATCAACTCCTATCCACAGTAAGGATGACTCTCGCACTATAGATAACTCATTTGCGGATAGATGAGAACACGTTTGGCAGCCAGAGAGGGCCAGCAGTTTCTGGTAGCTTAGTAAACAAATGTTAAATAATGAAATTGTCAAGTGGTCTTAACAGAAGCTACTGTCGTTCTGATTCCGAAAATGTAAATTATAATCTGATGAGGGCAATGTAACTACCCGGAATCGCCATCAAAAATTGATTGGCATTGTTTCAAACTCTGACCATATAAATATGACGGATGGAATACTGTATTCATATTGAAATATACCGGAATATTTTCTGTATATAGAATTGAATAGAATATCAGTAAAGAATTGAAAAAAAAAAGCATAAATCAACAATCTGTATCACCAATTATACGACGATCTTTTGAATTCTCTGTTATTTCAATAACAATGTACTATCCAATGGTATACTGGGAAGTTCTTTACTCTAAGACTTTCTTCTACTGACTGACTGCTTGGTGATGAATTGTTAGTTGATTTCTCTTCAATGGTTTCCTATTCTGAAGACATATTCTATGCGCATCACTAATCTGATACAAGGTGTATGTCATGTTCGTATTGATGTAATATGATGGCTGTAAAGTTCTGTACCTTCAAGGGTCTCTAAGTGACCTAGTATGGCGCTCCAATGGAATGCCAATTTCTGCCATGATCTGGGTGCCAGCACCGTGCAATTATGCATTTTGCATCTAACTTAGGTTGGTTATCTCTGTTCACACAACATGGTTTCAGTTCTTATTTACTCCTTGTGTGCAGGGTCTCGAATACCTTGTCTTGATATCGGAAGTGGAAGAAACCGAAATCTTCAAAATATGTCTGGAGTACTGGAACCAACTGTCTGCCGATCTTTATCGCGAAAGCCCTTTCACCGCAACTTCCTCCGTGCCTTTAATCGAGTCGAATTCTCCGCTACGTAGGCAAATCTACCAACCCCTTCTTTCTAAGGTACGTTTGTAGGAATTATTGTTTTGTGAGTAGGGTTGGGCACAATGATTAGAGTCCTCGAATCTGAATCGAGTATTAATTCTACTTAATGAAGAGTCGAGTAATGAGAGATGAATTTTTTGAGCACTAAAGAGTTAATTTATCCTTTCTATCCTATTTTCCACTGGGGAAGGCTATAAACCTCTATTAGTCGTATCGCGGCAAACGAAACATGTGTTAGAAGTGACATATATATCTGTGAAGTCGCGATCAACCCACAGCATTGTCAGAAAGTGCAACAAAATAGGTATGATAAAAAAAACTGCTAAATAGTCTTTAATGTGATGTAGAACTGTCATTGCATATTTTGTGGCCGCATAAAAGGTGGATATTTGAATTTTCCACATCATTCCTACTGGTGTGACATTATAATGAGTCATACTCAGAGGCTCGACCAGAAGCCTTAATACTCGATTCAGAATCGAATCGCTTGTGTACTTGATCTTGCCCAGCCCTATTCGCGAGCTCTACACCTTGTTCACGTGCCCGCCCCTTAACTCGGTAGAATTCTTTGTGTTTGTAAAGTGTTTTTTAAGGTCGGAAAGCTACCACCTCGACTCGGACCAAACCCCCGAATTCGACTACGGTCTGGTCGCCGTTCTCGAGTGTAAGCCCGTCTATGCTAATCAAAATATTGACGCACAAGATTCTCTTGCGTTGTCGAGTTATGGCTCATCCATCCACCTCGATTTGGCGCTTGTTTGAAAACTCTGTGTCCTCGGTCAAAATATTGACAGCAAGAGTATTTTTGTGCAGTCGAACGTAATTTTTCTTGCCTGATTCTTAACTCGCGTTGGGAAATGATTCCGCGTCTCAACGTAGTTGTCGTTTAGGTTCGTCTGGTGATGATCAGTCGCATGGCAAAACCGGAAGAAGTGCTCGTGGTTGAGAATGAGCAAGGCGAAGTGGTTCGCGAGTTCATGAAGGACACCGACTCCATCAATCTTTATAAGAATATGAGAGAGACGCTCGGTAAGTTGATGTTTCCTCTCTCCTTTTCAGTATCCCAATAAGACTTGATAATACTAGATGTCTAATAACCCTGATTCGAGCGTTTTGTAGTTTGATTTATAACATGTTTCCATGCTCATGTTAAATTCTAATCTAGTTTCTGGTGTTTCTAAAAGTGCCACAAGAGAACCGAATCGTGCAAAACTAGTCAACCTTCCTGTGCGTACACTTGTTGAGTTTTTAGGCTTACCTGAATCAACTCTGATTTGATATGAACAGAACTTGATTTTTGATGATTTTTTTTCTCATACACAATTAACTTCAATATTCAAGTGTTTGCATATTCAGTCATTCTGATCAAATTTGGAGCTGATTTGATACAAAGTGAATTTAATATTTGTCATATTTCTTTCTGATTTACAATTATTCAATTGGCAAGGATTTGAAAATTTTAATTCGATTCCAATTATGGAAAAAACTAGCTAGGATAGGAGGTGGCTAGTAAAGCTGTACTTCTTTTGACGTGTAATTGTACTTCTATTTAATTAGATTTGGCATGCTTGCACTACTTCGTGGTTATGTTCTCATTTTGAAAAAAAACGTGTAGCTATCATTCTCATTCTAATCTCATTTGGAAAAGTGAAAATTTCCTAGTTCAACTCTGATCTTTTCCATTCAGTGTATCTGACTCATCTTGATTATATGGACACGGAACGCATTATGACGGAAAAATTGCACAACCAAGTGAACGGCAGCGAATGGTCGTGGAAAAACTTGAACACTCTGTGCTGGGCCATCGGTAGCATCAGCGGCGCCATGCATGAGGAAGATGGGAAGAGGTTTCTCGTGACCGTGATCAGAGGTGAACGTTCATCTACATTTGTTATATAACGCATGGACTGAAACACTTCTCACTTGAACCACTGCAAGTTTCGTGGACGGTCGCTTGTGCCCTCAATAGGGTCCGTCAAGCAAAATCAGTATATCCGCTAGTGGCGCTAGACTTGAGTTGTTAACTTCTTTTCACAACCGATCAGTACCGTGAGTCGTCTTTGTAGTTTGATTGATTAGGATTGTAAGCTCTCAACGGAGGTGTGCCGCAGTAATGCTGTGCCGTTACAGAAAGTTGAAAAATGCCGTCCCATCCGTTTTTCAATTTAGCACACCGGTATCTAAGCTACCGTCTGCTAGAAAAGAGAAAATGGTTTCTTGGAGAAGTATTTTAACCGTTGATTTGGAGGATGAATGTCAGCACCAGAATATAGCTAGACAAGAGACAGTCGAGACAGGGAATTTTCTTGATTGCGCAAGCGTAATAAGTAAATGTGATGTAGCTTACAAGGTGCAAGAAGATTCCACACAGCATACCGGTAATTTCCTATGTTACATTTTTTTCGCAGGTGTATGTAAATTACTCTCATACCCCTGAGTATGAAGCGACGCTACTTGTGTAAACACTGCACTCCAGACTGCTAAAAAGAAATCTTAGGCCTTGAATGCTGCCTCGCTCCGCTAATTCAGAAACAACAGGTAAACAAAACAATAGTTTTATTGAACTGAACATCAAAAGAATATAACATATAACCAATCCCAACAAAGTAACTTATTTGAAAAGAATTTCGTCCAATAATTTTCATAGGAGTGTACTAATAGCAGTAAAATATATTTCTCTAAGAAATGCTTATCAAATTTAATATTTTCTGTAAATAAATCTTTGAAAGTGTAAACAGCACAATAAAATATTTTATAGTTGTTAATCCAAGTTAGCCTTTATTTGGTGATAATAATTGTGGTTTCTTTTCAGCTCACTTTTCTGATTTTCGATCACAAGAAAGGGGATTAAATATTTTATAGTTGTTAATCCAAGTTAGCCTTTATTTGGTGATAATAATTGTGGTTTCTTTTCAGCTCACTTTTCTGATTTTCGATCACAAGAAAGGGGAATAAATTGATTGAAGCTGCTGTGATATGGCTATTTCGGCCATAGTATGGGCATGTCACTTCAACAAGGCCGTCTGGTGAAATTTGCGAATCAGTAGCTGCTCCAAGATATGGAAACTCGGGATTAATCAAGAGTCCACATTGGGCTGCCTCTATGCCGGTTAGAGTCGTGAAAGCTTCAATTGCCGTATGTTCGCATGCTCTACCATGTAAATAGCTGGTGCAGGGTTGTAACCAAGTCACATGGTTCCGAGTCACGAGTCAATCTGACTTTTGTGGTTTTGACTCGAGTCGAGTCGAGTCATTTTCAATTCATCACCGACTCGAGTCCGAGTCCAAGTCACCGTTTTAAGGGTCAAGTCCGAGTCATAGTGTTATGACTCGAGTCGAGTCCAAGTCACAGTATTGAAGTCATGTTCAACTCATGTTTTTAATCCTGCTTGGGTGATATCGAATTTCTTGCTTGCCAAACATGCTTATTTTGTCCCTATCATAGTCTTGGCACAAGTTTATTTAGTTAGGCAGATAACAAACAGTTCCTGGCCTCATATACCGATGCTACAGATAGACGAGACAGGCCGCCAATACGATAACGTTACTAATCTTAGATCTTTAAATCAAATATCTGTCTTGTCAGTCTGATATATCACAAACAAAAGCATTCAGTTTTTATTACGAGCACATCGACGACCGCTCACAAATAGCTTATAGAGAATTAACGAATTCACGTCTACATACTATCTGATAGAGGACCTACGAATTCACGTCTAGCTAGATACGAGCTGGTAAAGAATCAACAGATAAACGCTTATGTAGAGGTACAGTTTTGCTTTAACATAATATCAGGTGGTTGACCAGAAAGAAGGTCAACTTTCCTGCTCAGCTGCCGAAATAGTCGCCGAAGCGTTACTTTAATGCTGATTTACTGTTTTCTTCGTCTAATTTGCCCTACATTTACCAAAAAAAATCTCAAAATGAGGACAGAATCTCAAAAAAGAGACTACTTCTTAAAATTCTTAGATTATCTAAAAGAACTTAAATTTGGCTTAATTCCAACTAGTAGAAAGCAATGCTAAGAGAAAATATTTTGGATTAATTACAAATAGAGACTTTCGAAATATACCGGCTACCTCATGATATTGTTAGATTGTGTAAAAATATGATTCATAGAAAATTTGGCTCAATTCCAACTAGAAGAAGCGAAGTTATTAGAGTGGAATATTTTGGATATGAAAAAATAGTCGACTTACTGCTAGTATGTAATTATATTATTTGAAATCATTTCTCACTAAAAATACTCCATGTATTTTCAAATCCAAAAGTTTCTCCTCTCATTTCATTGATTCCACTTTTTCAAATTAGGCCAGATTCAGTGTTCTTTTTATGCAACGTAGCAATTTTATCAAGTGGCCACCCAGTAGAATAAAAAAGAAGGTATTTTTATCGGCCCCATTGTACAGATATCACACAACATTAGCCATTCATTATTATCACGTGCACAATGCACATACCTAACAAAACGTCAAACGGACGGAGGGATTGTGTGTTTTCACAGACAGCAGATCAAATCAATGAGTTACACTTGAAAAATACTAAAGCGGAAAGGAGATTCTCATCTATGTTGAGGCGGCATGGCCTTAGAATAATCCACATCCACTGGATACACGTTCCTCTGGTGCATTAGATGCAGGAATTGAAAAGCAATTTTGAAGCACACTGAAGAGCATTAGATACTCATCCATTCTAGTCATCCAAAAATGCAAAGAATCATCGCCTTCATATCTACACATGAGCTTATCAGTTTCTTCCAAGTAGGCTACTTGACCATCTGAGTCATTTCTTTGGCTCTAATTGGACTTTGCTTCGATTGTTTGCTTGTATAATTGAAATGTCTTGAGTACTTTGATGGCGGAGGATCTATTACCTCTTCATCACTGGATGATTTTGTACAATGCATTGCTCTTTGCTACTATGTACCATTGTCTTTTGTTTTTACGGCGGCGCATATCTGATATCAGACGAGTGCAACGAAAGCAGTGGTGACAAATAGCGATGTCGACAGAATTCGTCACATGCGTTGATCTAACCATTGTGATTCGCACCTTTCTTCACCTTCAAGTCACATAAAATGAGCCGAGTCAATGACTTGAGTCGAGTCATGCGTGATGACTCGAGTACAAGTCGAGTCAATCCAAATATTGACTCGAGTCAAGTCGAGTCATTTTCCCATTTCAAGAAAATGACTCGAGTCAAGTCGAGTCACAGAAAAATCGTGACTCGAGTCTGACTCGAGTCGAGTCATGACTCGAGTCATTACAACCCTGAGCTGGTGAGCATAAACTTTTGGAGGCAAAAATATTCTCACACAGTAACTCAATATTTCTCCTGTTTGTTGCCTTTATAACCTCCCCAAATTGCGATGCACTAATTCTCCACTCTCTGTCGTGGTGCCATTTTTTGCATTCACTCTGTGTCTGCAGTAATGTTGTTTCTTGAATACGTTGCGCTTCCTCATCAGTTATCTATTTAGTTTAGATGGTCAAGTTCATAAAAATTAATTATTTGCCTGTCCAGAATTTTTAACGCCATATGCATGTTTAGACGGTTTGTAGTAAAACTGACTATTGTGGCTTACTCACTTTCTCAGTTATATATACCTTATTCTGTTACTCACTTTCAAAGAACGATCTATCCAGTATTCAGTGAATGGCAATTCCGGGTAGTCATGGTCCATATAGCTGCTTGTTGGAGATCTGCTTTGCTGTATACATATCTTATAGCCAGATTTTAGACGTAGTGGCACAGTAATTCAGAAATGTAGACCGCACATGATCCCTGTAATTGCTGCTTGTCTCCAATAAAGCAATTGTAACAGACGGAGGTTGATATAAGTCTTTCATTTTTGAAATTTTACCTAAGCGTAAATATAGAATAATACATTAGGAGTCAAGTTTGACAGTCTATCGTGAGAGTTCAGATTACCTGCCTATTTCTGTTTGCATTGTGAATTTATCCTTTACTTTTTCAGATTGAAAGACCGAATCAATACCAAAATGTTTCAGAGTGATTCTGGGACGTTCGCGATCATGAAAAAGCTCCGATACCTGTGTATAATTTCTGGGACCGATGAAATGTCTGAAGTTTCTCAGTGCAGGACTCATCAATGAAGAGTTGACCATGCTCCGTGTACTCAGCAACCATGAGGCAAAGTGCTGCCAAATGCTTACAGGACCCTGTAGGTCCTTTTCATCTAGGACACTCACATCCCACATTTAGAATGACTCCATCTCGTGCCATTCTTGCCTTAACATGATATAGGACATGTCTCTTCATTTCAGCAGCAACAATGCCACTGAAAAAAACATCTGTCCCAATGATCAATGCTGAACATGCCTTCCCCTTTAATGCAGAAACCATGGCTTTTCCATTTTCAATAGCTTTTACGTCTCCAACTATCCTTTCCCTTTCGTATCTCATAATAAAATAAGTTTCCACAAGTTTCGTTGTAATTTTTGGTAAAAAGTTTGTCTCTGCAAGGCTTTGATAACCATCTTTTGACCATACAAATGGCTGAGCGGTTTCTTAGTTCGCAGATGTTGACTGAGCGGTGGTTTGAAACTGAAAATTGCAGTTTCTATCATATGCGCCGAGTCTGAGAATAAACAACGATAGATACAATTATGAAGGATAAGCAGTATGGATGATTTGGAGTTCAGTATCAGTTTTATTTAAAATTTCATCATCATTTCAAAACACTATACGAATGCAATACAATAAAAAGATAGCAAGGTGTCGAAGCGACTTGGAGAACGGTAGTCCTCGAAATCAGACACCCACATGCGCCTAGGCGATGCAAAGAGGGATGCACAGTTCGCATGCACAATGAATGAAAAGTAGAGAGAGAGAGAGAGTCTTTATTTTTCATCAAACCAAAATACATAACACTCGGCAGTGGTGGTGGTACAGAAAATATGCATGCACAGTATTCGGTATTAGATAGGAATGATCGATAAGACCGTGAGGGTGGTAGCAAATGATCAATGAAGCAAAGTCTGGGCGAGGTAGGGCAACAGTGTTAGTGTAACGATAAGAGGTGATCAAGTAGGGCTTTTTTGAATCTATCATAAGGCAATTCACGGATATGTGGTGGTAATGCATTCCAAATGATAGGTCTACTCTACTAAACCTTGAGTCGAGAAGCCGTTAATAAGTATTTCGCAATCTGGTGTGGCAATTGTAATTTAATGAAGTTTTTTCATACATATGAGTCATCATTCAAGACGTAACTTCTGGTGCTGAGCTGCGGGTAGCCGACATTTAGTTGACAATTTCACATTCTCACCTAGTTATCAAATCGGCCTTATTTCCTTCCGTAGAAGCTTTCCGAAGCTTTAGTTCATTTTATAGCGAGCTCACGGTCCCCGTAGAATATGTTGTAGTCATTATTTCCATATAAAATACCCTTACACAATCGAGAAAGTAACCTACAGGTTTCTGATAACGGCAACCGCGTACGTAACAACGGCGGTTACCACCTCAAGTTTGGCGACACCTAGTGGTTTGATGGACCCTATTTCAGAAGCCAGCAACTAAAAAAATGTCTTTATTTAGTGGCCCAGTCTCGATTCTAAATAGCTCCGCGATGACCAAAAATGGTCATCATATGAAGCTCAACTCTATTTAAGCTATTCCACGACTAAGTTCAGGTAACTGATGACAAACAATTTTTTCTTCACTGGCTACGTGATAAAATTATTATGTTGGCTAAAACAACGCTGCACACCAAATTTAGCTCAATTCCAACCAGTAGAAGAGAGATTCTTCCAGTAGAAAGTTTGGAATTTATCATATGAAAAATTTTTTTTCTGTCGACCCCATAAAATTGTTAGTCTGTCAGTGGAGATGATGCACACCAAATTTGGCTTAATTCCAACCAGCAGAAGCGAAGTTATTGCAGCAGAAAAATTTGAATTTCAATAAAATGGTATTTACGGTGACTAACTCCTTGTATTTATTATAAAATCATGGAATTCGAATTTATATAACTTCACTTCTCTTGGTAGGAATTGAGCTGAATTTGGTGTGTGTCATCTCTACTGACAGCCTAACAATTTTATGGGGTAGACAGAAAAATTTGATATTTTCATTTTATTTTTCACATGATAAATTCAAATTTTCTACTGCAAGAATCTCACTTCTGCAGGTTGAAATTGAGCCGAATTTGGTGTGCAGAGTTGTTTTAGCCAACATAATAATTTTATCACATAGCCAGTGAAAATTGAGAGAAAAAGTTGTTTTTGAACAGCCCTACCAGAAGAGGTAATCCCAGTAAGACTTTGACAACTGGATAATTCACGATTAGACTGATTAAAGCTGAATGCCGGTAATCCAAGTTAGTCTACTCTCTGATTTTCCGGCATCGTGCGGAACAAGCCAAGCTCGATGTACACTGTACAGTACACAAGTGTACACTGTACAGACATCTGCCATTCTCATTACGATAATGAAATTTCAATTGATATGGAGTGAACTTGATTTTTGTTGTTTCTTTCTAATTTGAAATTCAAGTTCCATTATTTTGATAATTCGGTAATTTTTATTTAGTTTGGAAAATCTGAGTATATGATACTCGTGTAACTCTGGTCACATTCCTAAAGGGTGTTTCAGCGTTGTCATTTCGCGTGCCTCCAAGTTTGCAGACTCCCAGTTCAAGAGTCCCTGACGTAACAAGTGAATTTTCTTCAGATCTCTTGGGACTTTGCGAGCAAAAGAGGGGCAAAGACAACAAAGCTATTATCGGTTCCAACATCATGTACGTCGTCGGGCAATATCCGCGGTTCCTACGAGCTCACTGGCGTTTCCTCAAGACCGTCGTGAATAAGCTGTTCGAATTCATGCATGGTATGTAGTGAGACTCCCTATTCATAATCTGCAACTAGAATTACCCACTTTTGAAACTCTCAACTAGAACTAGATCTAACATACTAGATTAGTAGTTTGTAGAAGTTGGTATATAGTTGTTGCTTGTCACATATTCTGAGTAACAAATTTGTGCTGTTTTTTAGAAACCCATGACGGAGTGCAGGACATGGCTTGCGACACATTCATCAAAATCGCCCAGAAGTGTCGCAGGCACTTTGTCCAAATCCAGGCCGGAGAAGTGATGCCTTTCATTGAGGAGATACTGAACAACATTAGCACCATTATATGCGATCTGCAACCGCAACAGGTGCGCCCAATGCAAAATATGTTACTACTCGCATTGGTTCCGCCTACAACATGTATTAATTGCTCAAGTGGTTTTATACTCCTTACCTGGAAATCACTATTACTTGACCAAGTGAGCACTTCTGCCTGCAAGGTATAAGAAATAGCAGCAGATACCGATACGTCATTTCATCCACTCGATATCATCGAAATTATGCCGTGCACTTGTGACAGGTGTAATTTATTGTTCAGGTGCACACGTTCTACGAAGCTGTCGGCTACATGATCAGCGCCCAGACCGACGCAAACGTTCAGGAACATCTCATAGAGAAGTACATGCTCCTGCCCAACCAGGTAAGTCCCATTTCGTCCCCATCTGATTTCAGTGTCGCATTGTGAATGCCGTGCAGGTTTGGGACAACATCATCCAACAGGCGACCCGAAACGTGGACATCTTGAAGGACCCGGCCACTGTCAAGCAGCTCGGGAGTATTTTAAAGACAAACGTCCGCGCGTGTAAAAGCGTCGGCCATTATTTTGTGCTTCAGGTAATTTGCCTTTGACCAAATTAGTGTATTCCATGCCTTTCGATACAGTTCCAAGTTCAACTTCCTAGATAGTCTGTTTCATGCTTTGCCACAAAGTTTGAATTTAATTTGAAATTGATTACTTAACATTTACAATACAGTTCAAGATTTACTTGATTACCTAATTCCATGCTTGTCGCTACAGTCCAGTTTATCCCAAGTTCTTCCCACGCTTTGGCACACAGTTCAAATTTATTTGAATGATTAGTTTATTCCATACTTCACAATAGAATTCAAGTTTAACTTAATAATTAGTTCATTCTATTCTCTATGATGCAGCGCGACTCATTAATTCCATGCTTTACAATTTTAGTCAAACTCAATAATCATTATAGTCCATTCCATGCTTTTTTACAACAGTTTAAATTCAGGGTCAGTTGAAAAGGTTATAGTGAATGAATTGCGAATATGAATGTGTTGTTAATAATTATACTAAACATAAAGACTATTTTATCCTAAACCAATCAATCCCTGCTCCGCAATAGAAAAAGAGTGTCGGCGCTGCTTCTGCCTTTACCTTTCGCACATCCTCGTGGTTTCACGGCGGACTTGGTCGAAACATTTAATATAAGTAATCAATTCCGGTGATATCTTGAAAAACGGTGCTTGCAGAAACTAATCCGTTTTCGAACTCAACCCTAAAATCGTTTTCGTCTGAAGAATAGAAATATAAAAACGGATTCATTCATTGCTTCCGTCACAATGAGCATCACTGGCGAGAGCGCGTCTTACGTCACAACGCACGTTAAGGCGAATGCGTGTGTCGTCACAGAGCCATTTCACGCTCGCTTCCTGATCTTCATCTCGGAGAATCGCAGGAGGTCGGTCTGGTCATACCACCAGAATCCCTTCTTGCCTGTTTTGCGGAAGTTCCCGTTCAGGTTGCTGCCGCACCTGCCGCAGTCGCTAAACCACCAGCCTCCTTCGTGGACAGAGGCGCAATTCACTGACGGCCAAGAATTTGCTCAATTACTCAATTCAATGCTTCATGATACAGTTTAAGTTTAACTTCATAATCGGTTCATTTCACGCGTTTTGACACAGTTGGGAAGAATCTACCTGGACATGCTGAACGTTTACAAGTGTCTGAGCGAGAACATTTCCGCGGCCATCGTGCAGCAAGGAGAGAGCGTGATGAAACAATCGCTCATCAAGACCATGCGGACGGTCAAGAAAGAGACTTTGAAATTGATTTCGGGATGGGTGGCGCGCTCCAATGACCCGGACATGGTTGGTATTTCATCCAGACTTGCACCAACTTCCGCGCTAGTTGCCTGATCATCAACTAACTACTGGTTTTTTCTGTAGTTTCTATCAAGTGTGGTTCATCCCCATTTTCCGAGCCTCTCGTGATCTAGACCTTTTTTTCGCAGGTCAGCGAGAACTTTGTCCCTCCCCTGTTGGAAGCCGTCCTGATGGACTATCGGTCGAACGTACCTGCCGCCCGGGAGCCCGAGGTGTTGAGCACGATCGCCGCCATCGTTCACAAACTCGAAGGCAATTTGACGCGCGAGATCCCGCAGATTTTCGACGCCGTTTTCGAATGCACTTTGGAAATGATCAATAAAGATTTTGAAGAATTTCCAGAATACCGGACTAATTTTTTCCTACTTTTACAAGTAAGCAATCAATCATTTCCTCTCTCCTAGTCTTGAGGTGGTCGATAACAAAGTAATTGTACTTTTTATGAGTGCTCGATTATGTTATGTCTACTGAACTACTTATGCAAGGGGGTATGTTTTAATTACTAATTTTGTTACTTTAAAATTGCTACTTCTACTTGTAATTAAGACAGCGTAACTTCTACTGGTATAGCAGCGCTGACCTCGTCTATTTTTTAACCCTACTTTCTGTACCCACAGGCTGTCAACAATCACTGTTTCCCTGCCCTGCTGGCGATTCCGCCAGCCCGGTTCAAGCTGGTTTTAGATTCTATTATCTGGGCTTTCAAACACACCATGAGGAATGTTGCCGACACCGGTGAGTGCGAAGCGTACGCCGAATAATGACTCGCGACGTCACACGGTCTTCTTCTTTGCAGGCTTAAACATCCTCCACCAACTTCTGCAAAACATAACGCAGGAAACGAAGGCTTCTCAAAGTTTTTTCCAGACCTATTTTACCGATATATTACAGCACGTTTTTAGCGTGGTCACGGACACATCGCACACAGCCGGTGAGAATTGGTTGTTTTGATACTTGAATTGACACTATTGTCCACTGTGGCAGCCTATATTTGATTGGTCGTATCCCGGCATAGGAACGTGTAGTACAAAGCTGCTCGGTGCTCGCGTCAGTGGAAATGACATGGATCTGTGAAGTCGACTTGCAGCATTGTCACACAGTGCAATGTAATAAACATGGTCGAAAATATATCAAATTGTCTTTAATGTGATGTAGCGCTGGCATTCTATTCTTTATGGTCGCATGAAAGGTGCATATATCTTTCCACATCATTCTTACTGTTCAATGTCAAATGAAGTGACACTCTATTACTCGATTCAGAATCACATCATTTTGCCCAGACCTAATTACAAGCACTAAACGGGGTGAATTTATTGACAGGACTGACAATGCATGCGACGATACTCGCGTACATGTTCAGCCTGGTCGAACAGGGCAAAATGAAAGAGCCGCTTCATCCTGACGCCACAGACAATGTCGTTTTTGTTCAAGAATACGTCGCTAATCTTCTAAAGACGGCCTTCCCGCATTTACAAGAGTAAGTCCTTATTTCTCTAATGGCCGTCGTTTCATAAAAGCTGTTCGCAGAGCTTCTAGGAGGTACAGAACTTCAATATATAATGTAATACTATATTGATATTGAAATAAACACAAATATTTTTGGCTGACAGTACTCTCGTTAAAAGCTTATATTTGTTCCAGCGCTCAGATCAAACTTTTCGTACAAGGATTGTTCAGTCTGAACCACGACATCCCGCAGTTCAAAGATCATCTCCGAGATTTCCTGGTTCAAATCAAGGTGCGTCACTTAGGCTGAAATTCTAACGCAGATGTACTTAAGTATCAAGTATACCGTCAGTATATACTCAAAGAGACCAAATTACTTCCTCTTCTACTAGATATGTTTTTATGCATAAACCCAGATATTTTTGGGTGACAATTTCTACAAGTTGGAAGTAGAAAGTAGTGATAAGTAGGCGTTTTTTTTTAACTAAAAAAAAAACTGACCTAAAAAATCAAAAATTTGACTTTTTTTACCTAAACAAACTGAACTTTGACCAAATTTTGACAACGTATGCAAATTAGCTTTTTTCCCACCCACATAATGTTAAAATTGCACCACTTATCTTTATTTCTGGTTGGAACTGGCTGTGGTAGAAATAATTTTAAAAAATTGCAGTACAACGAGAGATACTTTCCTACATCGTTGGGTAGAAAGTGCCTGTCCTTACTAAGAACTTTGCCAAGGACGTTCAACAGCAGCAGTGTTTGGACACCTTCCTATCTTTTCATTGTATCGCAGTCTTGTGATGTTTTGAAACGATGAAAATATTAATAAACCTGATTGATTGACAACACTCAAGTTGAGCGTACACTGCTGGTGATGAACCGTGCCGCTTCATTCTCACAATGGTGTCTACATCACAATTTTTCATCGTGTGCTTCTTAATATAAGAATGATGCAATGCCCAATGCCCAAGAAGTCTTGCTTCAGTTAGGATATTGCGGTACGTTGACCATGACACCATGTCTAAAGTAGGCCACAAGCTGTAAAATATCAAATGATAAGTTCACCGACAGCGCAAAATCTACGATACAAACGGAATGCAGACGTTAACAATATTTTGACTTAATGAACAATTTTGACGAAACGCTACTATTTTGACATGTCAAAATAAAACCGCCCCAGTGATGAGTGTTCATTAGTTACAATTGATGTCATAGGTACAGCAAGAAATAGCTCCGTAACATGTACTTGAATGGCAACGCTGACCGATTTTTGACTCTCAAATTGTAATGTAAGGTCTGGTTTTGCTGAAAATGCTGTAGGTGAACTACATCGTGCAAAAAAAGTCAAGCTCGGCCTACAGACATTTTCCATTCTTGTGCTTGTGAGCACGAACTCGGATTTGATATGAACTGAGCTTGGTTTTTGTCATATTTTTTTCCAAGTCCTAATTTATTATAAATTACAACTTTTTGCGAATTCGGTCATTCCAATTCGAATCTAGTTTAGAAAGGCTGACAATTTTCTAGTTGCATAACTCTGTTGCAGGAATTCTCCGGGCAAGACACGTCCGATCTCTTTCTGGAGGAGCGCGAACAGTCGTTGAAAAACGCTCAGGAAGACAAGCGAAAAATCCAGCTTTCCGTGCCTGGAATTATTAACCCTCACGATATGCCGGAAGAAATGCAAGACTGAGTTGTTGAGATCTGCTTCGTTCATTCCGTTCATTGAAACTTGCTCTTATCAAAGTCGCAGAGATTGGAGAGACCGCGCTATGTTTGGGACCGGTATCGCTACCGACGGCCTTTCTGGTTCATCACATTCTGGCAGCTCTCTGTGATTTCATGATTTTCGAGCGATCAAGTTATTTTCTTTCTCTACTTTATATTGTCTCTTGTTTATTATGACGCAATAAATGCTGAAAACACTAAGAATCGTGAAGCTAGTGCCAGCTGCTTGTGCGCTAATTGTGCTGCAGCAGTACCTTCAAACACAGCGAAATATTGCGATACAATGTACGATTGGAGGGTTTCTAAACGACGCGTAGTGTTTGTGATTGGACCACAAGTCTCATGTCTATTTGGCCTTTCAGTAGCATCAGTGCTCGCGATGACACCGTCGATCTTCATCTTTCTTGCCATTTGCACGATTTCGTCACATTGGCCACCTGTTGACGTTTACATTGGAAACGGAAAGACCCGTGATCACAGAAATATGAACACGAGAAGTTGTTTGTTGAGGATTAAATGCAGCACGATGCTTGATAAAATGTTCAGTTCGCGGTTTCAACCACTGAGTAGAAACAAAGCTCAGATTAAGAAAAACGTTCAGTTTATCACCAACATTTTCATCAGACCAACGCACCGACGACTTGCACAGGAGTCATTCATGCTCAATACGTGGGAGATAGCGCAGTGGTAACGATAAGCGCCTACTAAGCCGATGGACCGGGTTCGATTCCCATCAGAGGTATCTGGGCACCTCATCCGGCCGATATTTGAGCTAAAATTCCCCCTATGAAAAAGTTGCCTGTGACTAAAAAATGTGCGCTTGTTGACTGAGCAATTAATGGCCAAACATATTCAGATATGTCCGAAGTATGGCGAATCCGGACCGCACTAAACTTTGGTAAAGTACAGTCAAATTTGACCTGTTTTGACTGGTCGGGTAGCCGCTGACGAAAAAGAAATCACCAAGTCCGCTTGCTATGGACTTGAGTTGAATTGATGAATTTGATACGGTATGTTTTTCACTTTGGCTCATATGTTGGCTTAAAAAGTAAAACAATTTCACTAGTGGCCTTGTGCTGAATTCAACTTGACGTTTTCCTGCTTAGTAGCAATTTGGTCCAGAGGCTGTCGCGGACCCAATGAAATCGTCTCGTGAGCCCCACTTTATCAGGGGTGTCATATTTACAGAAGGCATTTAAACATACAATTGTAAAGAACTAATTTCTACTTAACAGTTCTATACCATAAAAATCGAAAAACCTGAACCAAGTGCATCTTACGATACAATGCCAAAGCCAGAATTACCCTAAAAAAATTATACCAGATTCCCCCCTAAAAATTTCAAAATTCCCCCCAAGGGGGGAATTCCACCCCGGTTGGGAACCACTGATCTATGTCATGACGTTTTTTTAGGGTGTTTGAAAAGCATTGTATTGTTTGCTGTTACAGGAACATAACCGTACATCTGTCGGGACCGTGGGATCGATGAAGTTGGAACTTTCTCTTCAATCGGACGATGATATATTTTATCTCGATATTTGACAATTTTTTAGTGGGCACTGCAATCTAAATATGATGTGGTCACAAATCAGAGATAAAATTCAAAAGGAAATTGTGGCAGCAGCCATTTTCCTCAGAAAGTCGCCATATTGAAACATTATCCCAACACGTGCGTGAGCTTTGGTTTCGAGGATACTGTGAAAGGTCAGACGTGTTTTCGAGATTACATGACGGGCAGAAACATGTTAGGCAACAGGTGGAACTAAACCTGTCGTATGGTTTTACATGACGGACATGTATTAAGAGGTACCATTAAGACAGGGGTCACCAACACGCGGCCCGCGGGCCGCATGCGGCCCGCGGCCCGATTTGGAGGAATTTTGGAAAAACGCTCAGCGAACCATTTCGAAATGCCGAAATTGATTTAAGTTTAAACATATTGTTGTTGTTGTTCAAACTAAGCCATTCTACTGTACCCAATATCACTATTCCTTCGGTTCGGCATGGTTATATCCAGAGGTGGTCAGTAACGAAGGACTTCTACTTTTTCGAAGTACTCAAGTAGTTTTCCTCTACTTCTGGTACTTACTCAAGTAGATCTGATTTTCGCTACTTCTACTTCTACTTCGTATTTTTTGTGATCTACTTACTTACTTTTCGCTATTTTCAGTTTGTCAAGTAGAAGTAGTTTAATCCTCCAATCAGGAAGATAGCCTGAGGAATTTCGGGGCTGTTTTCAAGGAGTATCAACATTTAATTTTCATAAAAGTTGAGTAAAGCTCAGAATTTTCGTCGCGCTCCTCGCTCAGTGGATACCAAGTAACCAGCATGATTTCACGAAAGTTTCGGTGAATATAATTTAGGTAGCGGGTTGGCGTGGTTCCGTTCACACCGCAGTGTCGCCCTTTGCCCATATGAAACATTTCATCATGGCTCATCATAACGTTTGAAACTGATGTTTAGCAATCTAGCATTTCCCTATCATATCGTAATCTAGCAGTCCATGACGTATCCTAATCTGGAAAAGTGGAATCTGACTTTTGTTAGTTTTACAGCTGTTTTAGCATACCACCTTTGAAACTTTCTGGACTAAAGATATATGAAATACATTTTCCGCTTTTATAATTAGTATTTATATTTCACTTTCAATTCCCAGTATCATATATATTTGAGTTATAATTGACATAGTATAAAAGCAAGTGTAATAGGCTAATACCTTTTATTTCCGGAAATAAAGCTACACAATATGGCATTTTTACGATCCACCATATTTTTCATTCAAGTTTTCTAATCGCGCAAAGTGTTTACTCCGTATCCTATACAACTTCTCCGTATTGCTCTTTGACTAAACTGCGGGCCTTATAACATGGGGGAGTGCGCCATACCATGATATTTTCCAAAACTTGCTGTTCGATTAAACATAGGATTAGTATCGCATTTCCATATCAATATCATCATTCTCATCCCATTATGCGGACGAATGCTTATGCTGTCGAAAATTGAATACCTCGGGATATGCATCAATATGAATTAAGCCCGACACCTTCTGGCATAGCTCAATTTGCACCTTTTGACAACCCATGCGAACGAATTACGATCGTTTTCACAACTACTTACTTACTTGAGTAGATTTAAAGTCGGTCAATTCTACTTCTACTTCAAGTAGTTTTAGGTTGCTTGTGGAAGAAGTACTTCTACTTGTACTTGAGTAGATTTTTTCGACGCTACTTCTACTTCTACTTGAGTAGCTTTCTTGACTACTTTGACCACCTCTGGTTATATCATTCTATGCTGGAGGAGTAATTTGCTGATATGAATGCGCATAATACCTTGGCGTGCAATGGCCAACCACTGCCAAGACCGGGAGGCTTGATAAACGACTTCGGGCTCTACAAGAAACCATGCTTTACGAGTAGATAGTTTTCCAGCAAATAGGCTACCTTGCCTATAACTAACCCCAATATCGATTCTTTAATCCTAGGGCGGCCAATCTGCGGCAGTAGAAGAAAAATTATGCGGTCGTCGACACTCAATTCAATTAGGATGTGTTGGCGGCTGTCAATATTATGCGAATTTAATTTACGAATTGACTCCCTAATTAATGAGAGATTTGAAATGTTCTTGAATTTTTATTCGCGCTGCGCGCGCGTCAATGCGAGTTCATTTTTGATATTAATATAGCAAAGTCCATTGTAATCTGAGCCCCACCGTACAGATGCGAACAGCAGAGAAAAATTGTGCGCCCCATAAAGAAATACCAATTTTTGATCGTGTTCTCTCCTCTTCCCGAATTAATTTTTTTTCTGGTAGGCCTGCGTTTGGGCGAATTCAATATATTTCCATTATACCGACACTTCTAATGGGAGGTCAAGAAATACCTGCATGCAACATAGGAGACTAATGAGAATTGGCCCAGTCAAAGATGCACCACAGCAATAATAACTTCTCTAAGTTTTTGAAGACACCCCCTGCATAAACTCTACCGGTGAATCTGATCACATGGGCCGAGAAATGATGAATTTTTGATAGTAATATGTGAAACAATACTAATAATACATTGACGAAATCCACTCATGAACATGAAAAAATTTTCGCGCTTCGCGCGACTACAGTCTACGAATCCCTGTTGCTCATCTTCACGACATGACTATATTCACGATCTCGGTGCCCATAGTAAGCCGATATGAGTAAATAGATTTGTCCGGAGTGTACCAGCAATGGACATGGTGAGTTTAACGTAGATATTTGGCCCAAGCTTGTTTATTATCACTATGCACCGGAATGCGGCCGCGGCCTACATGAGTAATCGAAATGCGACCGTGAATAGCAAAAAGGTTGGCCACCCCTGTTTTGGTTGCTACAGAGTGTTGTCAGGTATCGTGCGCAGCTTATAGTTCAAAATATAATGAAATTGATGAGCATTATATTTTTTTGTATTTGTGTTTGTTCAATAAAATATTATTTATTTTGTGGTGACTATGCCCAATTGCCCATCGCCCATGTAAGAGAGCACAGAGATAGTTATCACACGTGATTGATAAGCTGCGTTGGCTATGCTAATCTCGATATTGAAGTCATGCGGCCCGCGGCCTCTAGGAATTTTGAAAAGTGGCCCGCGACCCATTTTGAGTTGGCGACCCCTGCATTAAGAGGTAACATGTCTATGGACACCTTTATTTTTTTACACCTTGATCCAGGAGACATATACAGGTCAAGATCGCCGACACAGAGGCTCCCGAAAGCGGGTGCTTTAGGTGTTACTGTTGTTGAGGTAAAATTATCAATTTTTATATTTTAAGGGTGCCGTCCATTAGGAACATTATATCTTATGAGATCTGAGGGGATTCTAGGAGATTTAGAAATGGATAGACCGTCATAAATTACATTTTATAACTGAAATTTCCAGCATATTAGACTATTACGCCGCATCTTTGCAAAAAATGCATCTGAGTTGTCCGAGTCCCTTCGAAATATATTATTCGAGCTGGTTGATATCTGCACACAATGGATATGTTAAGCTAATTGTAAAAGTTGTTTATGTAAGGAAATTTTAAATCATGACACGGGATTTATTTCATAGCAAATTGGTGCAAAATGAAGCAATTATGAAGTTTCCCAGATATAAAAATATATCAAATGTGGGGAACTATACATGAAGGTATACGATAATGAAAATGCGCCCTTGTTTGTTGTTGTAATTACAGACGACTCTTATCGTCCGAAGACCCGAGGTTGTGAAAGAGTGTCGAAATTGAATTTTAGACTGATAATGTGGAGTCCTATACTGCGAAATCAAATTCCGTGTCGCTATAACTTGACACTTAAACAATCAAAGCCAGTGGCCGGATTAAACAATCAAATCCAGTGGCCTGATTAAGCTGGTTCGCGTCTGCTTAATACAACTGTCGCACGAAACCATATGAGATCGGCGAACCATTCCGGATTACATGTTCCTGTCAGAACCGTCTAAGAAATTTGACTTTTTTGGTAGAACCAGCAGACAAAAATGAGTCTGGGCACACAGGGAATGTATAAATTGTATATATTTCGACACTATTCTTCCTGGGCGTCAGTAAATAGGTGGCAATACAGGTGAACTGATTCATGGACTGAATGCGATTCCTTACCAAACATTCCAGCATGCTGCCTGTCGTCAATCTGCATCCCAGATTCTTGACAAACAGCTGGAAGTACTACTCAGATGAGTAATATTTATATATTTATCGCATCGACCTTGATTTAAATTAGAGCTTGATTCAATTGCGATCAGTTCATCTAGTTTAAACGTGTTCACTTCACTTATGGCGTATTTTATAGTAGAAAATATTTTCATTTCAACAGATTAATCTATATTACTGTCAAATATAATACAGAATTATGTCATCGGCAATGAGGTTTTCAATATGTTCTTCTGCAATGGGGTTTCCGTTATCGTCATCCGATGGTGAGCGATCTGAACAGGCATCGCCAATTAACGCGACACCAACGGTCGGCTCGAATTGGAGCGTGGAAGCTCCAGATTCTTTAATGTTCGAATCTCCCCGGCACTATCACGAAAGATCGATGATGCCGGCATTCACAGTGTCCAATACAGGATACCCCAACCCGCGTTGACCTACGATCATTACAGCTACCCCGGCACTTCAAATGCTATGACGTCGTAAGGCGACACTCATCTGTTTGGCGCCCCTTTCGACCCCTGTTACCAAAGCGGCCAAACACATCAAGCACCTGGTTATAATATACATGTTGGCATTATTGGCGCACCTCCCGATTCGTACATAAGCAACACACTGCCAGACGGTCGGCCGACCGCAAACACGCTATATGACGCGCCAGATTATCCTATGAATTACCGTGGATATATGTTAGGCTTACCATATTTCGGAAATGAAAAAAGAGGACACTTTTTCAGAAATTTCAGACATGCAAAACTGAAGAAGATTTGTCAAAAACAGGCAAATTTCACCCGCTTCATGATCGGTTGACTAAAAAAAAAAAAAAAAAAGGTCTTCATTTCGCTCAGAGCTGAAATCACCGCTTTTTCCTCCGAAATACCCGCCGGAGCTTCACTTCTGCGCTAATTTGCGGCATATCACTCGCAATTTCCTCTATATCTGACCTAAATTTTCAAAAAAGAGGACAAAAGGGCGTCCTCCGAGGACACTTTCAAAAAAGTCAAAACAGAGGACAAATCCTCTTAAAAGAGGACGTATGGTAAGCCTAATATATGTTTGTGTCGTATCCCAATCAACCTATCGGTGTGGTGCAATCACGGGATCCATCATTGAGCAGAGTGGATCCGAACGGCGGCTCGTGCTCTGGAGGGCATACAGTGAACAATGTATGTTGGTATTGTTTCTTGGTCTTCTCGTTCACCTACGTATTGCTTCCTCTATATCTTTAGACGCCGGAAGATCGACTCTGTGCGATTTGCAAAACCAACGATACGCCGTTACGGCGACGGAATAAGGCGCATGGGAAATACGAGTGCAACGCGTGCCATTTATATCAAAAAAAGCGAAAAGTAAGTTTCCTTCGTTGTTATCCACAAAACTACACTAGATCCAATGCAATGGTAGTTCGTAGTTGTATTGTTCAAATCAGGATTGTAATAATTCGATTCGCAGTTTTCGGTGACTCGACTTGACTCGAGTCATTTTCTCAAATATGGGATATTTATACTCGACTCGACTTGATTTACTTTGTATGTTGACTCGACATGTACTCGAATCATTGCGCACGATTAGATCAAGTCATATGACTCGAGAGAAATCGGCCAGAAATCGTCCTTTTATCTGTTTGAACAAACCTATAAAGTATAGTTAAAGTAGTCATCGTTGGCACTCAATCAGAAGTACAAGTATCGACGTATTTTCACACTCGAGTACAAATAGATATCAAAGTAGGTTAAATGTAAGTTCAACATGGCAAGTTCAGCCTAGCAAACTGTAAACGGCAGTAGAATAGAATCATAATCGCCCGAGGAAGTAATGCAAGAAGGCGAAACCTATTGGAGTACTTCGGTAAGTTAAAAAGTACTTCCTTACTGACCATCTCTGTTTGAGAGTGAGAAATATTAGTATATCATGAAGGTGAGGCATTCGTTTCACATAAGCAAAGTGGCCCGCGAGAGGGTTTTGCGTCGCCCGCGAGGTAATTTCCTATTATGTTATCGAAAATGAATTGCTCAGATTGTGAACTGGCAATGCCAACCAAAATTACAATTCTGGCTGCGACACTTGGGATGTTCACGACTAAGATATCAGTTCCGACGCATTGGCAGATCCAGCGTCCAGTCACATTTTCAGTAAATCGTCGTACATTACAATAAACTAAAATAGTAGCGAAATTTTTCTTCACGCTTTGCGTGTTTAATTGTAACACGATTTCTTGCTTGGTATCCTACCCCCTACTGAAAATGAAAAAATGCCTTAATTAGCCGATTGAGTCTAACTGTATTCTCAATTACGGGAGAAAGTCTTTTCGCGTTTGCGCTCGCATAAAGATCGTCGACGGTGAAATGTAGGCACAACATGATTGTCGCATATTATCGGAGACCTTCAATATCGATGTGGCCAGACGCCGACTAGCCGTGTCCTTGCAAACTGAGCCTAGCGGAGCCTAGCGGGCGGTATACAATAGACCCGCAATACTCAAGTAATAATATTATTGACCTAGTTTATTCATAAACTTTGAAAATGTTACCCACTTGGCGCTGCCAGTGGACCGCGCACTCGTTCGTCAATTGCATGTGCCCCTCAGCCGAAAAGGTTGGCCATTCCTGGTCTATATAGATTACTAATCTACCCATAGGTTAGTTATCTATAGTAATCTAGAGTCTGTCAGTCGTCAGTAACATCCGATGTAACAACGAATACATATAGGTTCTACAGATTGTATATGCATTGGTAGACGCAGATTGGCAAGTGCTATACATTGAAATAAATTGAAAATGCATATCATTACTCAACATACTATTTTGTTGTTATGCGATACCTCTTCATACATTCCAGCAATTGATACACAAGTTTGCGGAGGATTATTCTATGAAAAATATTGGACTTATTGCGATTTATACTTGACTAGGAGCCGTTATTTTAATGTTAGTGAAATTTTGTCGTAATTTACTCTTCAAAAAGACGATATATAAAGGTCTACGAGCAGCAGAACTCAAAATGTGTCGTTGTCTGACGGGTATTCCTCCGTGCGTTTGACGCTAGTCCGCGAGAATTCTGTTTCTATGTTTTCAGAAGCGGCCTTGGACGGCTTTAGAGATATCTAGTATTCCTCATTTCAGCATTCATATACAAAAATTGCCTATAACTATATATAGAAACAAACAACAACTGTCGTCCATTATATTTTGTGGCATATTTAGAGGTCACTCAGAGCCGCAAGAAGGCTACCTTGAAGCCGCGGTTGGGAATCAATATTACAAGGAATAAATGTTGTTTATGTAGCTTGCATTATGCGTATTTTACAATTTTGCTAATCCCGGGAAATCCCGGGATTGAAAAGCGAAAATCCCGGGAAATCCCGATCCCGGGATTTCAAATTCGATCCCGAAGTCCCAACCCTAGTCATAACACTATGACTCGGACTTGACCCTTAAAACGGTGACTTGGACTCGGACTCGAGTCGGTGATGAATTGAAAATGAGTCGACTCGACTCGAGTCAAAACCACAAAAGTCAGATTGACTCGTAACTCGGAACCATGTGACTTGGTTACAACCCTGATCACTACCAATTATACATACGATTAGCACGCAAACACAATCTTTTTCGTTGCGAACCAAACCAATTACGCGATTCAGGAAGGCACCGCAAAATCTTATGATTTTGGTACTTCCACTTTGGCACTTGATCGGCAGATCATGGGTTCAATCTGCAACCGGGTACAATTAAAGACCTGTCCAGTAACGCTGGTATTTGGCGCTCAGCATTACCGGCATAGAAGGGTGGTGAAAGACTTAGCAACGACTCCTTAGTCTGTATAGTGAGCAAACAGTCGCAATCCCTTCTCTACTGCAATATCTTCGCCTGATTTGGCATTAAAATATACATACTTTAGTGGACTGGGAAATAGTATCGAAACTATAATTCTGATCGATATATGAACTCGGCATACAATTTCAGTATTCGAAAAACTCCTGTTTCACTACCCGACTCGAATGATTAGAACTAATGGTCGATTCAAATTCGACTACTCAAAACATTGTGCCAGGCCCTAGTGACGTCATAACGCTTTAGTGACAGACTTGTACAAACTACTAGGGATGGTGTGAACGTGAGGTATACGTTCGCGTTTTGTGTGTGAACCTCGGAAATTTAGAGGTTCACGTTCACAAATGAACCTTTGGTAGGTTCTGAACTATGAACCTTTTTCGTATATTACTATTTTCACGTCGTTATAACATGTTTGGTTAAAATTTATTGCATTTCAACCAGTGATGAGCATCGGACGGACTCGGATGGCATTCGGACCGGATATTAGACGATTTTGTGGCAGTCGGATAGGACTCGGATATTATCACAAATATTTTTTCGGATATTGTCGGATAGTTGTAACTTTTGATAGATATTTCCGGATAGTTGTAACCTTATGTGAGATTTGATTACAGGCCTATAGAAAGAAGTCATCAATTCAATGACCAAATACAGACAGCTGACACCTTGCGATATGACTGGTAGCAGTCTAAAAATGTTTGTCAAGAGTCTAAGACAGTGGTTCTTAACCTTTTTTCGTCCAGCGCCCCCTTTCAAAAATTATCGTGCTCCAGCGCCCCCATCAACTTCATATTGTAAGGAATGTAATAAAGACAATGAGTAAGAGGGAGGGCCGTGACAGCACTTCGTCAACCCCCCTAAAAACGATTGCCTTGCGCACCCATAGCGTGATAAACCGAACTTCTGAGGGCTTCGCCCCCACGAACCCCATATCGTGATTTTGATGGTCAGCAAAGTTTGTGTGGCCTGGTCGCCCTAGGTACCAAAATTTGCTATAATGCATGGTAATTACATTTATAAGTCGCTATAAACTTTTTATCCTCTCAGCCCACGTAATCAGATTTACCAGTAGCACTGAGTGAGCTGTTGTATAGGAAAATAAGGGGCACGTAATTAATAATTAAACATATTCGGGCGTTCCCGCAGGTACAAATATTCGTTACCAGGGCCGTAACAGCACTTCGTCAGCCCCCCTCCCCAAACATAAAACGTTGGTCCTGGGCCCCCATCGGGTGATAAACCAAACTTCCGGGGGACTTCGCTCCCAGACCCCCATTAGGCTATCCGCTATTTGCTGATAGCCTATTAGGTATCTACATTGGGTGTACATTTACTGAGGGGGCTATTCTCGCCTAGTCGCGCGAAGTGCGAAAAATTTCACTAATTAATGATTGGATTGGTCAATATCATCGGGAATTGCATGTAAATTGAGATCAATTTTTATCCTCTCTCTGCTCACGTAAACACATTTACCGGTACAGCTGAGTTAGGTGCAAAGTTCCCTATAAGCTGCGCACGTGCGCAGTGCTGACACGGTCTCTGCGCACAGAAAATCTACGTTGCGCACAACAAATCCGGAGTTTTTTTAGTCGTTACGCACTGTTGTCCAAGGGTCAGCGCAGTGAGTTGTTGAGTGTGCGCAGACTCATCAAAACTTAAAGCGAACATTGTGAGGTTTCTTGGAAACTGTAGGGCCCGTTACCAATAATTAAACATATTCGGGCAGGCGAACCCGTTGGTATGACCTCGTTGCATGATGTTATTTCGTGACCCCCTGTCTGCAATATCAAAAAATACAGAATCGCTCAACGGGGATATCGCCCAACAGGAATATCCCTGTCGCCCAATCGTACTAAACTAAAAGACGCACACGATTCCAGATTGGTATTTCTTAACTGACATATAATTTTTCCCTGCCAGTTGGAATTCGTCTTCTGGGGTTTAGATTTCCAAGACAGGAACATTCGGTGTCAGTCATCTAGGCGCCCATGGATAATTAAACCTATATGTATTTTGAAGGCTATATGTAACGAAGTTTTCGGTGTTAATTTGCTCTGAATACTCATTAAGGATATGTCCTATCACCACATCATCTACTGCGAAGCCATTTTTCTCCAGCGCCCCCCATACCGCCCCCCTGAGCCCAGCGCCCCCCATATCGCCCCCTGAGCGTTTCCGCCCCCCTTCAACATCGCCAGCGCCCCCTGGGGGGCGCTGGGGGCAAGGTTAAGAACCACTGGTCTAAGATAATATAGATCAACTATTGCCACTACCATTCTAACCATTCAAGAATAGACAATACTATAAGATCAGCCATGTTATCAGATTTATTAGCTAAAACACATAAAGTATACCATACTTGCCAGTCTAACGATATATAATATGTGAACTAATAAAAGATGTTATGATTGGACATGAGCTCGCCTGACATGGTTATCATCAGTACGGTATTCTCGCAGAGCAGTGTCTGAAGTTCGCGAAATTGAAGGTATAGTTTCAACATCAGCCACAAAACTGCGTTTGCTTCTCGCCTTCACATGTAGTTTTTTAACCCATTGCTGATGAATGTCACAATAGGGCATACAATTTCTAGAATCCTCAAATTGTTGTTGTGGCAGTCTTCTGTAGATTAATATAGCGGTAAGCAGGGCTTTGGAGCAGCCGTAAATTTAAACTGCTCCAGCTCCGGCTCCGGAGCTCTCTTCTATCATACATTAGCTCCGGCTCCAGCTCCGGAGCCGCATTATAAACACTGCTCCGGCTCCAGCTCCGGCTCCGGCTCTGAAATTAACGAATATCCTGTCTATATCAGGGGTGGCCCGCAAATGTGGCCCACGAGAGAGTTTTGCGTGGCCCGCGAGATAATGTCCTATTATATTCTCGAAAATGAATTGCTCAGATTGTGAACTTGCAATGCCAACCAAAAATGACAATTCTGGCTGCGACACTTAAGATGTTGATGACTGAAATATCAGTTCCGACGCATTGGCAGATCCAAGGTCCAGTCACATTCTCAGTAAATCGTCGTACATTACAATAAACTAAAATAGTAACGAAATTTTTCTTCACGCTTCGCGTGTTTAATTGTCACACGACTTCTTGCTTGGTAGCCTACCCCATACTGAAAATGAAAAAAACGCCTAATTTACCCGATTGAGTCTAACTGTATTCGAAATTACGGAAGAAAGTCTTGTCGCGTTTGCCCTCGCATAAAAATCGTCGACGGTGAAATGTAGTCACAAAATGATTGTCGCATATTATCAGAGACCTTCGATATCGATGTGTCAAGACGACGAATAGTCGTGTCCTTGCAAACTGAGCCTAGAGGGTGGTATACAATAGACCCGCAATACTCACCTAGTTTATTTATAAACTTAGAAAATTTTACCCGCTCGGCATGGCTAGTGAACCGCGCACTCGTTCGTCAATTGCATGTGCCCCTTTAGCTGAAAAGGTTGGCCATTCCTGGTCTATATAGATTACTAATCTACTAATAGGTTGATTATCTATAGTAATCTAGAGTCCATCAGCCGTCATTAACATCCGATGTAGCAACAAAGACATATAGGTGCCGCCGTGCAGGCTTATGACGTCATACTGCATACTTGTCAATTATCGACAACATCATAGTTTCACTAGAACGCAATTTACTCCATGCCATTGCTGTGCACAGCATTAAAATTCAGTTCAATTATGATAAATCAGCAGATGTGGTTGTTGCATATATTATAGCATCTTATGAAATAGGTCGGAGCCGGAGCTACTCCTCAAATAACGGGCTCCGGCTCCGGCTCCGGCTCCGGCTGAATTTTATGTAGAGCTCCGGCTCCGGCTCCAGCTCCGGTGAAAATGCACGGCTCCGGGGCTCCGGCTCCGGGCTCCGGCTCCGGCTCCAAAGCCCTGGTGGTAAGTCAAATCCCTCTTTGCGTACTTGTAGCATGAATGATTTTCATGCTGCCACAGTAGCTGTATGATACCCTTTCGATCACCACTATACAGCGGTGCTTGTGCTATGGCACAATCTTTGGCTACCATGAGTCTTTCAGCAGTTCATGATCATAACGGAATATATCCTGATGACGTTCAACAATGTAATAACTCCATTCTGTGAGAAGGTATTCCCAGTGTGGACTTGGACTTCTTGTCAGCTTGGCACATCGAGTTAACAGCTATTCACACACTTGCAGCCTGGTCAACCAAATAAGAATATGCATACAAACATGTACAAGTAACTTTCTGGAGTCAGATAATTATATAGAAAATTATGTAAGAAGATATATAGATAAAATGTATGATAAATAATATAATGATGCCTTGACGATACAGCAGCCTACCAGCCTCTTTGAAATCATTCAAGATACATGCATATAATACTAAGGCACACTAATAACATGTAACAAGGCTATAAAATCCAGAATTCCTATATACCGTTACAACGAAAGCTAACCTACTCAACTGTCCTGCTTACTCTTCCCTTCCTTCAGCTCAGTGGTTCCCAACCTGTGGTACGCGTACCACTGGTGGTACGCGAAGGTCTTCCAGATGGTACGCGAGTAGATTCTGTTTTTTTTTCGACCGAAGGAAGTTAATAGTTCTGGTGGGGTTGATTTTGAATTTTTTGAAGTTTTTTGACAAGCGCTGAAAATAAAATTCCATGCATCTCGTCAACCCGGGCTTATAATGCCAATTTCAATAGAATTTGTTATTACTAGGGCAATTTTTTGACAAAATTGAAGAGCTTCAGTGTGGTCAGCGAGCAACTGCTGCTGTTGAACGGTGTTTCTCCATTCTTGGCAATAAGATACTTAGTAAGGAAATACATTTTCTACCCGAGAATGTAGGAAAGTATATTTTGTTGTACTACAACTAATTTTAATTAACTCTACCATGATACGTGGTGTAACTACTGGGCCAGATATCATTGAAATAAAGTTTTTACATGTAAAAATTTGTCAGTTTTCAATCAAAAACGCTTTTTCAGGGCAAACTACTTCGTAAGGACAGACAGTCACAACCAGAAATGAACATAAGTAGTGCAATTTTAACAGTATGTGCGAAAACACGTAATTTGCGTATACGTGAGATCAAAATTTGGTCAAAATGAATTTTCTTTAGGTCAAAACCATCCGATTTCTAGGTAAAAAAAATCGACCTAGTTCAGTGGTGTCAAACTCAAATTATGTCGTGGCCGGATTCGAACCATCTGATCGCTCGCGGGCCAGACCATTCAAATGATTGAAATTCCATACCCCTGTTTTTTGCTTGAATACTAAATTACTAAGCCTACACAATAAGATATTTCATTATAACGGTCGTAGGGTTCTGCTCTAGCAGCACCTTTATTAGGAAGGATTAATGGAATTTGCAGAATTGAAATTATGGCCGGTTAAACACGGTAATATAAACTGGTAAAAGAGTAGCTTTAAAGACGATATACCTCATGCGTACGCGTTATGAAGAATACACTATGAAGAATACTGGTTCAACTATTATATCGCGATTCGCGTTTCTCCGTATGCAGATGTGCTGGTAAATCATAAGCGAAATTGGGAGTGCGTCCACGGATATTGGAATTATATTTTTAAGTAACAATTATATTCTCCGATATCCATGTAACTTGCATATACCGGTTTCTCGCTATATGGGGGGTTCACTTCGGTGAATAACTACTTTTAATCCATTTTTCTGTTAAACTCGGAACTGAGTGTGCATTTTTTTCCCTCTCGGAATTGGGCGTAAATTACGGCTCTTACTTGCTGGTGGTGACTAGAGGGAAACCACGACACCACTGTCGGATGGTTATAATGTGGCCTATGAACAATTAAACATACTCGACATTTTGCTATCGAGGGATAATTTGGTGATAATATTTCGTACAAAAATCTCAACATTTGTAGGAAATGTGCTGGATAATACAGCCATTTTCAAAATAGCTTCGCGGGCAGGATGAAATGGTCTGGCGGGCCGGATGTTTGACACACCTGCCCTAGTTATTACACGACACATAGGTCAAATACGTGATTATGACGTCATAAATGGTGAAAACATTTTTGACCGCCCACAGCGTGCGTAACTTATGTAGGTGGTACGCGAGCACTGCATAAAACCTCGAAGTGGTACGTGGGTGGAAAAAGGTTGGGAACCACTGCTTCAGCTGCTATATTTTCTCCAATGTGATTGACGGAATCAATCATCCAGAGCCACTGAGCCATACAAGAAAAAGCTGTTAGTTTTTTTGTCAAGCAATGGTCTGTTTAAGTAAATTTGATTTCAGTTGAAGAATTGTGAAAAAAGACTTTGGCGTGATTGTGGTGCTATTCCATATGATTTCAACGAGAGACCATGTAAACAGTTTGAAAGTCAACGCCAAGGAGTGTTGATCAGTACGTTAGTGATGCGTCATATCTCTTGAGTAGAGCTCCATCAACTAGTGCATATGTGCATTGCATTATTTGAAGACCTTGAATGTTGTCAAACTCCTCGTCTGAGTGTCGATTTGAGCTATGATTCCGTACTGTCGGAGTTTCGTTTCTCAATTATAATGGATTGAAGAAAGTCGACGTCTTGAGAGATAGCACAGCAAGAGTGGAGTGTAGAGGGATTGCATCCGGATTTATGGGACACTGGCTCTGCTGAATGCTATAATTTCTATGTTCAAGTGAAACACCACACGTTATCAAGTAGTACAATGAACCTTACAAACCATATCCAAAAGGCCAAGGATACAGCACAGTTGAAGATGAGTTTCTTCTTGTCCAATAAACAAGTCGGCAAGACAACTATATACTAACCAGCTACTGGAAAGGAAATTTGGACAGATTGTGGGACATTCAGGAATCAGGATGGTGCTATTATTCACATTTTGTGTGACACGACTATAAGCGTCATGCTCGAAGCTTTGAACTGATTGACCAAAGGTATTATAAGCATCAGCAAGTTGCTACTAAACAGGCCTTCACGCCTTCCAGCACTTGTGGGCAAAATGTGGCTTATCTGCATCTAATATTGACCATCTCCCGATTGTGAAATTCCATGGTCACAACTTGCTACTATTACTTCTTGATATATATTGGGTGATATGGTTAAATGCCTGATTGTTACATATGGCCATGGCCTAATAAACTTTGTCATTTTACATTTGCTTTTGATCGAGATACCACTTTCATTCGCACACTTACTTCAAATTAGTAGCGTTGTTTCTTTGCGTTAACTTTCCTATAAATGAAATTCCAATTTTTGTTCATTCCATAGATACAATTCGTGATCTTCTAGTGCAAAACTGTAACTAAGCTCAGCTGTACAGTTGATATTCTGCGATATCATTATTCGATATGGATTTTTCGGATTATTGTAGGAGATTTCCGGATAAATTCGGATAGTTGGATGAGATTATCCGGAGTCGGACGGATAGTTCCGCAGACACCAAAACTGTCGGACGGCTTCGGATTCTCAAAATCCAACATCCGCTCATCAGTGATTTCAACTGCGGACCACTGTATGCATGGCGCTGGCAGCATAAAAAATCGAATCTAAACAGGCATACACTTTGACAATCTCAAAAATTTTACCTATGCTTTGCTACAAAAGTTTGCTCGAAATATCCAGCTTTCTGTTTGTAAATATTTAGATAGCTCTGCACTTGACCCGCAATCACACAACATCAAGAGCGAAATACGCTACATGTAGGTAGTCAGCGAATTAGGCTTATTCAACCAATCAATGAAGTTGATATCCGTTGTCTGATGTAAAAAATCTAGCAAGCGTAAGGGGTCCATCTCGATTTCATATGTTTATTGTGTCATAAAAACCAAATCCGTGCGATTGGGGTGCTGGCCACTGCAGTATAACAACACTCAGACTCCGAATTGATTGTCCGGTCTGACCTACACCGTTAAGGCGTAAGCTTATATCCCCTTGCAAGTCCTCGTCAAAATTGTTGGCAAAGCAAATATATTGGTTTAATGGAATTATGATATCATTTCATTGCTCCAGTTGATACATTTGGCGACGCTTAAAAAATCAGTATGTACTTCAGCATTGTGGCATTACGTGGCCCGAGTCGTCGCTAGGTATCGTGTATACATTAATATATATATATATTTACCTATTAGGCTACTTTGGGAGACAATCGTACTTATTTTTGTAGCAGTTGGGGGACGAAAAAAATTGGGAGACAATTTTGTGTCCCCCTAATTCTTGGCGACATTTTTCCCTCAGTTGTTATCGTCTGTTAAGCAAATCCGTTTGGGACCACGCTCATTAGTCCCTCATTTGTCCCTTACAAAAGAAATCAAGCCATGAAGTAGCAGGAATTTCGATTTACAATGGCGACATTTTGACCCCTGTATAAACCCCGTATTTTGAAAAGTGGCATTAAGTCGACAACCAATAGGGGGGATTTTCTTCCACTTTTCGCGTGTATAAAATGACACCGCTTTGCATACATGATAGTTTTTGTTTAGGATTCACGCAGTCTGAACCATTCCGGTATATATAGGGATTTTAAGCATTTATACACTGTGTTAAAAAATGACGACACAAAAAATGCTGACCACCATTGTGATGACTCAACATAAGTTCTAGTTGCGATTTTGGTTGACACCGCGGGTAGTACGATTTTAATGTCGACTCCTAATATTTGGGCCCTTATTAGCTCTTAGCAAAGGCGAAAAGGCATTACATCATTGTTACATGTTGTTTAACACTCGTGATACACATTGTGAAAATTAATTACTGCTTTACCATAATACAGCTCCATCAAATATATGTATTGGTTATAGCATGATAAATATTCTGTAGTATTTCTCGCACCCGATATATTGAGCTGATAGGTCGTTGATTTGCTTGTGTCAAGGCCGCTTGAAGATGCTCTGTCAGTTGCGAGCATAAGGAATATACCTTACAGCCAGACAATGTACAGTGCGGTACAAAAGATGCATTGCGACATATTGAACAAAGAGGAGAATGATGAAACTACGAAGCGCGGTATTTATTAAGGGTGCCAAATATTATTTCGTGAATGAACAATTAATATACGCTATTTATTTGAAAATATTTGCAGCTTTTTAATTCTGCTCGCACTGTACGCGATTTCATGTAGATAAATGTTTTGATTATTAGGCACCCTTCCTCCACAAAAAATACGCATCATTTATGAAAGTAGGCATCTAAGCGTTGGCCATTACCACGCCAAGCTGTAAGAAGATATATGAAGTTTGGGCGAGCATGGGTCTCATAGAAGTGTGCCGGGCGAACATGGGTCTCATAGAAGTGTGCCAAAAAGATCGTCAGCGAGAAAACATTAGTCGAAAGGGATTGTCCTTATGTTGACCGTAAACTTCGATATAAAAATGTATTTGTACGGGTGCCTAAAGTGCTGGCACCGAATATTCATGTCGTGGCAATCTGGACCCCACAGGGCAACTGACATCCCATCCCGAATTATTATTGAACAGTAAAAAAATACCAATTTTGAATCGTGCGCTTCTTTTAGTTTAGTAGCCTGCGTATAGGCGAGTTCAATATCTTTTGACTACATACCGCACAGGAAGTCGGACTGAGAGGATACAAAATTTATAGCAATATACACGCAATTATCAATATTATTGACCTAATCAATTATTAATTATACAAACATTTTACCAGGTCCACGTGGTCGCATCTAAATGGAGACTGCATGTAGGGATGGTGTGAACGTGAGGTTCACGTTCGCGTTCTGTGTGTGAATCTCGGAAAGTTAGAGGTTCGCGTTCACAACAGAACCTAGGTAGGTTCTGCACTGTGAACCTTTTGGTAAATTGTAATTTTCACTTCATTATACGATCTGTGGCTACAATCTCTTCCATTTCAACCGCGGGTCACTCCATACATGGTGCTGGCAGCATAAAACAAAATCAACGCTAAACGAGCATGCACCATGCACCTCGACAACCTTAAAAGTTTTACTTGCTTTGTTGCAAAAATTTTCACGGAAAAAGCAGCTTTCCGTTTGTGAATATTTAGTGACTCTCTGCTGTGAGCTTGACCCGCAATCACACAACATCACGAGCGATATATACGTAGTCAGCGAATCATGTTTATTCAACCAATTAATGACATTGATATCGTCTTCTGATGTAAAAAATCGAACGGGCGTACGGGGTCATTCTTGACTTCATATCTTTACTGTATCATTAAAACCAAACCCGTGCGATTAAGGTGCTTGCTACTGCTGCATAACTTGTTGTTGTTTGTGATATCGGTAGCGAGTATAAACCCGTTGTACACTCTGCTCAATATCAGTGTAGCAATATTCAGACTCCGAACACATTGTCCGGCAGGGTTGTAATGACTCGAGTCATGACTCGACTCGAGTCAGACTCGAGTCACGAATTTTTGGTGACTCGACTTGACTCGAGTCATTTTCTTGAAAAGGGAAAATGACTCGACTCGACTCGAGTCAATATTTGGATTGACTCGACTTGTACTCGAGTCATTACGCATGACTCGAACCAAGTCATTGACTCGGCATATTTTATATGACTTGAAGATGAAGAAATTTGCGAATCGTATTGGCTAGATCAACGCATATGACGAATTCTGCCGATATCGCCATTTGTCGCCACTGCTTTCGTTGCACTCGTCTGTTATCAGATATGCCTCCGTGGAAACAACAGACAATGGCACATATAGTAGCAATGCATACTGTACAAAATCATCCTGTGATGAAGAGGTAATAGATCCTCCGCAATCAAAGTACTCGAGACTTTTCAATTATACAAGGAAACAATCGAAGCAACGTTCAATTAAAAGGCAATGAAATGACTCAGATGGTCAAGTAGCCTACTTGGAAGAGACTGATAAGCTCATGTGTAGATTTGAAGGCGATGATTCTTTGCATTATTGGGCGACCAGAAATAATGAGTATCCAATGCTCTTCACTGTGGTTCAAAAATGCTTGTAAATTCCTGTATCTAGTGCACCAGTGGAACGTGTTTCAGTGGATGTGGATTTATTCTAAGGCCATGTCGCTATAACATATATGAGGATCTCGTTTCCATTTTTGAATGGTAACTCATCATTGATTTGATCTGCTGTCAGTGAAAACACACAATGCATTCCATCCATTCGTTATGTTAGGTATGTGCATTGTGCACGTGAGTAATAATGAATGGCTAATGTTGTGTGATGTTTGTACAATAGGGTTGTTCAAAAATAACTTTTTATTTATTTTACTGCGGGTGGCTACTTGGTAAAATTGTTATGTTGCATAAAGATAATACTGAATATGGCTTAATTTTAAAAAGTAGAATCAATGATATGAGAGGAGAAAATTTTATATTTGAAAATAAAGGGAGTGTTTTTGGTGAGAAATTATTTCATATAATATAATTACATACTAGTAGTAAGTCGACTATTTTTTCCTATCCAAAATATTCCACTCTGATAAATTCGCTTTTTCTAATTGGAATTGAGCCAAATTTGCTATGAATCATATTTTTACACAATATAACAATATCATGAGGCGGCCGGTAAAATTCGAAAATCTCTATTTGTAGTTAATCCAAAATTTCCTCTCATATTAGTAACGCTCCGGCGGCTATTTCGGGAGCTGAGCAGGAAAGTTGACCTTTTCTTAGTCAACCACCTGATAATGTGAAAGAAAAACTGTACGTCTACATAAACATGCATCTGTTGATTCTCTATCAGCTGGTATCTAGACGTGAATTCGTTGGTTCTATATCAGATAGCATGTAGAATGAATTCAATGATTCTCTATAAGCTATAAGCTAATTCAGGATTGAAAACATGAGTTGAACATGACTTCAAATCTGTGACTTGGACTTGACTCGAGTCATAGCACTATGACTCGGACTTGACCCTTAAAACGGTGACTTGGACTCGAACTCGACTCGGTGATGAATTGAAAATGACTCGACTTGACTCGAGTCAAAACAACAAAAGTAAGATTGACTCGTGACTCGGAACAATGTGACTTGGTTACAACCCTGTTGTCCGGTCTAGCTAAGACCGTTAAGGCGTAAGCTTATATTCCTTGGTAAGCCCTCGTCGAAATTGTTGGCAAAGCGACGGAATGTATTGATTTTATGCACTTATTATATCCTTTGATTACCGCGGTTGATACATTTAGCGACGTTTAAAACGCCAATATGTACTTCAGCATTGTGACATTATGTGGACCGAGTCTTCGCTAGGTATCGTGTACATTAATATAGGCTATCACTTCATTTGAAGATAGGGTTGGAATTAGCAATATGACGTCACGTGACATCACGAGGTTCACGTTCGTGTTCACACAGAACCTTTCAAAAAGGTTCGCGTTCACACGAACCTGAACCTTACAGAGGTTCACACCATCCCTACAGTGCATAGGTCAAAAGTGCTACATTCGGTCAAAGTGGCGATCACCGAATAGATAAAGGATTCTTAATTGTATCAATGTGAGGCGAGATGCTATGTAACAGTCCCTGGATTTATGGCTTTTACCTATACAAGAATAATATATTGCTCAGAACGCTGTAGTCAAAGCAGATGAATATAAAATGTGACCTAATATGGCCGCGGGTGTAATCATCCCCTCTCCACATCCACAACAATTTCGTTGCTAGAGAGAGGAGAACAGCACCAACTAGCATAATAAATAACAATATATCTCGTAATTTTCGAATTATACGCAAGGTCCAACGGACTATGTGACCCCAAACAGCTTTCCATACCTTCGTAAGTTTGTTGCAATTCCATAAATTATTGTAATCACCCTATCATCGTCACCAGAAACACATATCTGAGTCGAAAACGCGTGACATCAATCAAGCGTATACGTTTAACATTAAATTCAACTACGTAGCTCATGTCATCCGCTCATACCATGCAGGAGTGTTGATAGAAAAATCGAGCTGGTTTATTCGTCATCACATACACGGATAAAATGACTCTGCAAAAGCTAACATAAACAAACAAATAATGATGATCAGGCTGAAATGTGGCAACATAGGATTGGAAAGCATCCAAGTGCAAGTAGTAAATTAGTTGACTTGTTTTGTCATTTCATAACGTCACAATGCTGAGGCAGGAGAGCGTCAAATCACACACTTATCAAACATATTATGGTATCAGCTTTAAATACCAGAGGATCGAATTCGCACAATGCGTCGGTTAACGCTCAGTATAGGCTCACAGCCCACAATTCTACATTGTATACGTTGCACTAACTAATAATTTCCACGAGTACAGATATTTTTCCCTATAATAAAACACGGTAAGAAGCAGTCCGATTCGGGTATCAATTACGACCCCCGTCAGTTCAAGGCAAGGCAAGGCAACATTACATATATTGACTGACTGATGTTGAAGAGATCAGAGCGTATAACGTCATCATCGTTGCTCAATTCACAAAAATGATCATAAAATCCGAACGCCGGGACTTGAAACAACGCCTAGCGTATCGCCAGAATCTGCGTTGCAATGCGCAACCAACTGAGCTAATTTGACGGCGACTGCTGTGGGATATCATAGTGTAATTATTCCGAGTGTTCTCGATTTCTCATCTGAGAAAAGAGAAAACTGGTATTCATTTGGCTGTGACGCCATTTCTAATCCTTATCATGTTATAGTGATCGCTTGACCGAATTCTCAGCTATATCATCTATCGAAAGAGTCCTGAGTGACGTGTTTACCTTATGCAGTTCTCAAGTAATGAACTCAGAAGTACATGCGATTTGAGCGTGCGTGTTGCTGTTGCGGTTTGCGTAAGATGACTTACACCGCGTGTCGATTACACAACGCGGCAGCCACTTCACAGTCACTAAGCTATTGTTTTTGTGATCAATGATAACTAATGATAGCGAATAAAGTATTGTTATCCATGGCATTAGACATCGAGCAAATCTGCCAATTCGAAAGACAATCAAAATACAGGGTATATTGTCTTACATAGGTGACACGCGGGCGTCGTTTCCACGCAGTATAAGTGATGTTTCTTTCATATCAATATGAAAGGCAATACACATCACCACGTGCGATTTATTGGCGTCAATATGATCGGCATATATCATTGGCGGGAACAGCTATAGTGTAGGACATCCAGAACTTATGATATCGCTGTTTATGGCGCGTTATTATATACACTAGTCAGCTAAATTACGGCAAAGTCTGCGTGCTCATTTGTACGGCCTCACTAGTCACGTTGGCAATTTTGTGCTACGCCAGTGTCCAATAGATTGATAGTAATGAATTCTTTTGAATTGCGGCTATCTTGTATAATTTGCAAGTGCCTAAAAGTCTCATAAAAGCAAATATGTTGCCATGTCGGAAGGGCATTTGTGAAAATTCAATCATGCCTGCCGACATCGTTAGCCGCGTAATGTTTTGCCGTATAGAACCTACACTTTAAACAGGTTTTATCATCATAAAATAGCTTATAAATGGCTAGGTACATGTGTGTCGATAGAAGCCATCCACAGCACAGTACTGCAACATCATAAGACCATTATAACGCATTATATCTCCGATTAGGTGAAGCGTGTTCACTGTTCAGGGAAGACTTTGCATGTCTGGTCTTGCCGACACGCGCAAAATTCGTTTTTCTGTATTCAACCAGCATTTGAACAGGTTATACGCTGCTCGTGTATATGATATATAGCTTGATGTACGCGTATTGATAAAAATTATCATTACAAAAAGACTGTAACCGTCTATGACCGGTACAACGCCAGATATCTTAGATCAAAGGAGGCGTGTTAGTGAACAATTGCGTCCGTCTCACGACCGAGACAACCGTATCGATCAGGCATAGGCCACACACTGGATTTTAAAAAGAATCAATAAAACGAAAATGCAGATGTTATCGTAACTATATGCTCTCTCAAACAGCGTTTAAATACGATTTATTAATATTTAGAAAGTATCTAGTTGAATTATTTGAAATTAATCGGGAAACAATATAAAGTTAACGTGAAATATAAAGTTAGCGTGAAATATAACACAACAGAAGAGAAATGCATTCTTTACTCAATACTCACTTTTTGTCATGGAAATGGAGTCGGCGTGGCGATCCATTTTTACACGCTATTGTACGCAGAATTCAGCAGCTATTTAGAATACTCTTCAATACGCACAACGGATCGTTCGATGAAAACACTGATTGGGAAGTAACTCCATCACGCATGGCATGTTTGCATCTTAAACTTTTCTTATGAGATTCGTGTTTATAGGATTCATGCTAATATACTTGTCATGAAACTTGGGGGCCATGACATCATAACATCATCTGCATCATTCTACATCACCTGCTACTACATCTTCCAAAGTAACGTCCATTTACTATAACCTGCTAAAGTGCTAAAACGCTGAAACTAATCCTTCAATCACTCGGTGACAGCGGACATGAGACCTTACCAGTTGATGGCACGCAATTGGTCGCACGTACGTATACAACACTAAAGTCATCGACCTAATTAAACATTGTGAATTGCGCCTATCTCTGTAAGTAAGGCGGCATGTTAATTTTTTTGTGATAAAAGTACGCTATTCCTAAGCTACTGATCGATCTGTAGATTCTGAGAATTCGGTAGCCTTTGGGAGACAAAAACCGACTTCTCGAACGCCAATACCGGACCAACCCCATGTCCCACAACGTCGAATCGGATTTCATCGCGTTCAGTTCGAACAGACGGAAACGGGGATAACTCTGTCGAACCCCTAAGACCAGCGGTTGTTGATTGGTATTTCGATCTCTGTTCTGATATCGACCGATCGAAAAACCAAACACGTGACCCGTATCGGCGTACAATCACGGAGTTTTGGTAGTAAAATTATTTTTACGCGTCCCAGCCCCATTTCCCGGGCATCGTTGGAATCGTATTCGAATTACGCGTCTGCTGGTACCAAATTTATCCGGGTACGACATTCGGTTGGCGAGATATCGGTGATTAAAAAACTGTGAAAAATGCGCTATACACTGTTTTTCGAAGGCCGGTCCCGAGTCGGCTGAAAGTTCGATACGATCGTATCGGGTATCGGTCTACGCGGGGCCCGAAGACGAACGCAGCGGTACCTCGTATGGCCCAGTAGTGTGGATGACCGAGACGGAACCTTGGATAGCCCGCCCATTAAAAACGTGAAATTCTCGGATGATCCACCGATCAAGGATAATTCGAGGATTATAGTCGAAAAACTCACAAATGACGAAATGTCTCCCTAAGTGTCCAATGTCCACTAAAGTGGTCTATTAGGTATTGAAAAATTGTCAAAAAATTAGGGCGACCGCAGTTGGCGGACATTTCATGTATATTCTAAACGCTGCGATATAAACTGCTAATTTCCAGTGACCACGCGCGGAATCCATATGTCAAAACTAATCTGGAGATTTTTAGTCGTCTAGCTTGTCTCCTTCTGTTGGCGCGTATTTTCGCCCAACTGCTTCGAAAACAGGACTGTCCACCAAAGTAGTCTAATAGATAAATATATATATATATATCTTCACTGAAATTTGGGGGTGAAATAAGCATTATGACGTCAAACTTTTCAAAAAGGTTCGCCTTCACACGAACCCGAACCTTTCAGAGGTTCACACCATCCCTACAAACTACCCATTTAGTTAGTTGATGGTCAACCAACTAAAGGTTTCTTGAGTAATTCCAGTTCTAGTTCTAGTGGCGAATTTTAGAAAGTGAGTAGCTCCAGTTCTGGTTGCCGATGTTGAAAATTGAGTAGTTTTAGTTATAGTTATAGTTGGGAGTTTTAAAAAGTGACTATTGTTCTAGTTCTTGTTGCCGACTTTGAAAATTGAGTAGTTCTAGTTCTAGTACCTAGTTGCGCATTTTGAAAATCCAGTGGTTTTTACACCGTAGGGCTGTTCAAAAATAACTTTTTTTCTGGATTCCAGCCTTTCGGTGATTAAATTGTCAGGTTACCCTAAAAAACGCTGCACACCAAATTTGGTTCAATCCTAACAAGTATAGGGCTCCGCAGATCCAATTAAGATTTTTGATTTATACAGGAAAATTGAAAAAAAAATTGTAAATTTGTCTGTCAACACCATGAAATTGTTGAGCTGTCTTCAGAGACGATGCAAAACAAATTTGACTCAATTCCAACTAGTAGAAGCGGATTTATTTGAATTTTTCCTTGATAATTCTCGGATTATCCTTGATTATTTTTTTGAAGTCAAAATACGTCAACTTATCGTCCTAGTTATTAGCATTAGTGCTTGCAAATTTTGTCGTCTGTGAATCCTCCGGGCTCTGTAACGAAACATTAAACCTTTGGATAGCACGACAAAGTGAAATCACCCTTGGGGCTATTCGGGAAGTTCGGAAGTCCCATATATTCGAACAATTGCACCGATTCTATTGAGCAATGATATATATATTTCAGCCCCCATAACGTTTAGCTAATTAATACATCGCAATCAACGTATTTCAGTGAAGGCTTCTTAACTATATGTTCACACGAACCGAGCATCCGCTGTCACGGCTTTCGGGCTGTGGATGAAAACTTGCACATAATAATATGAAAAAATGAGTAGCCTACTGTATTGCATTGAATGACGCTGGAATTTGTAACATATCATAACAATTCGCACCAATTCTCGATTGTCACAAGGAAAAAATACACATGAAAAATACAACGGAATTCTAAGTGTGTACGTCCATGGTTTCCATTTTCGATTGTGGCACACTACAAATATTATAAAACGCTTGCGACACTATTGCAGGAGAAGAAATGCTGCTTCAAAATATTTTGACTTTTAAATGCGGCAAATAGGCTTGACAACACTGTGTTGATTTAACTTACCGGAAATCGAGGCTATATCTCTTCATCGTCGTTAGCAAACACAATACCACTTACCAGAATTGTGAAATAACGATTGGTGACCGTTTTAAGGTGAATAAGATGAAATCAACATGAATTATTTCTGTCATAACGAAGAATCTGGTAGTTGAACGGACACACGCATACTTTGAATATATACGGATATTGCGAGCTGCAATTACGAGTAACGGTAAAAACAGCGCGGTTATGCTTTATATCAGCAACTGATGAGTTTAAAGGATTTGATTGGTCATGTTATATTTGATGAATGTAAAAATTCAAATATTTATCCAGTACAACTATTCGTCGTCTAGCAGCAACATTCGGAACTGCGCTTAACTAAACACGGCCATGTAACCAAACATGAATATACGATTGCGATACTATTTGAATCTAAGCAGAGTGGTCATTATAATTCTCATATCACACGAGGTAGTGACTAGGGATGGTGTGAACCCCTGAAAGGTTCAGGTTCGTGTGAACGCGAACCTTTTTAAAAGGTTCTGTGTGAACACGAACGTGAACCTCATGACGTCACGTGACGTCATATTGCTAATTCCAACCCTATCTTTCAATGAAGTGATACTGTGATAGCCTATATTAATGTACACGATACCTAGCGACGACTTGGGCCACATAATGCAACAATTCTGAAGTACATATTGGCTTTTTAAACGTCGCTAAATGTATCAACTGAGGCAATCAAAGGATATATTACTACCATAAAATCAATATCTTTCGTCGCTTTCCCAACAATTTCGACGAGGACTCCCTTATCGGTCTAGGCCAGACCGGACAATGTATTCGGTGTCTGAGTATTGCTACAGTGATATTGATCAGAGTGTAAAATGGGTTTCTATATTTGCTACCGATATTACCTCATTAAGAAGTTATACAACACTAGCCAACTCCTCAATCGCACAGATTTGGTTTTAATGATGCAGTAAAGATATGAAATCCAGAGTGACCCCATACGCCTTCTCGAATTTTTACATCAGAAATCGATATCAATCTTATTGATTGGTTGAACAAGTATCCTTCGCTGACTACGTATTTCGCTCGTGATGTCGTGTGATTGCGGGTCAAGCTCACAGCAGAGAGTCACTAAATATTCACAAACGGAAAACTGGATAATTCGAGCAAACTTTTGTTACAAAGCAAGTAAAACATTTGAGATTGTCAAGGTGCATGCTCGTTTAGTGTTGATTTTGAATGCTGCCAGCGCCATGCATGGAGTGGCCCGCAGTTGAAATGCAATAAATTTGAACCAATGATGCTATAATGAAGTGAAAATTGCAATATATGAAAAGGTTCACAGTGCAGAACCTACCAAGGTTCTGTTGTGAACGCGAACCTCTAAATTTCCGAGGTTCACACACACAGAACGCGAACGTGAACCTCACGTTCACACCATCCCTAGTAGTGACATCTGTTGATGACCAGACCTAAGGCAGTTTTCCGTCTTACATGATAATGTGACCCGCGGCCCCAGTCTTCCGAGATTCCGCACTAATTGCTTACATACATCAAATTTTAGTGACTATATGTTATTATACACAATTACACATGTATGCGCACTGCGCAGCGAGCGAGGGTGAAGCGAGAAGACTTGCATTATCGGCGTTTACGATGTACTCAACTCTAATGTCATTTGTGGTAATCATGGTGTTTGTCGACTACAATGGTCATTCACACCACGCCGATATTGCTTATTTTTGATTCCGTAACCGTCGACTTGTAGCACGGCACACTTCTAGCCTTTTGTAAGACGCCTCTTATGCCAGGGATTGCCAACTCAAAACAGGTCTCGGGCCACTTTCAAAATCCGAGGCCGCGTGCCGCATGAATTCAATATTGAGATAAAATAGGCCACACAGTTGAACAACCACGCTATCTCGTCACCTACTAAACCCTAATGAATTGATAGCTTGGTAAATTTGGGGTCCGGGCTTATCGAACGCCTTGAAATCTTCATTAAGGATTGCACAGTATATGTGTTGATTGATCAGAGATAATCAGACATGGTGGTGCCTTGTATGACAATGCTGTTCTAAAATCCACATTGTGTTCGTCATTATTGGCGAGAAATGACTTTGAAGTTACATTGCTGTCGTTAAAATACATTCATTAAATAGTATTTATTCTTTGTATATGTGGATAAATGGGCGGATAATCTATCAATTCAGCAATCCGGCCCGCCAAGTACTTAATTTTCCTATATCCGGCCCGCCGACTGGAGAAGTTGCCCGCCCCTGTATTATGCCAATAACGATCGTAGCTACACTTGTGATGTAATAATGAGCCGCAGCATTTTAAGTATGGCTACTTTTTTAAGTACTCAAGTAGTGTTCCGCTACTTGGATACTTACTCAAGTAGGTCTAATTCCCCGCTACTTCTACTTCTACTTCGTAATATTTTGTGATCTACCTACTTACTTTTCGCTATTTTCAGTTTGTCAAGTAGAAGTAATTTAATCCTCTAATCAGGAAGATAGCCTGAGGAATTCAGGGACTGTTTTCATGGAGTATCAACATTTAATTTTCATAAAAGTTGAGTAAAGCCCAGAACTTTCGTCGCGTTTCGCGCACAGTGGATATGGAGTGACCAGCGTGATTTCACGAAAGTATCGGTGAATATAATTTAGGTAGCGGGTTGCATGGTTTCGGTCACACGGCATTGTTGCCCGTATGAAAAATTTCATCACAGTATATATGGCCCATCATAATGTTTGAAACTGATGTTTCGCAATCTAGCATTTACTTGTCATATCAAAATCTAGCAGTCCATGGCGTATCCTGTTTTAGCATACCTGTTTTAGCATACCATCTGTGAAACTTTCTGGACTAAAGACATGAAATACATTTCCGCTTTTAGAAGTAGCCGGCCTATTTCAATTCCCAGTATCATACTTTAAGTTCTAATTAGTTTCAGTGATTTTGTCTGGAGAACATACATGTTGAAGTACAAAAGCAAGGGTAATAATCCTTCCTTTTAATTTCCGGAAATAAAGCTACACAATATTAACCTTTACCAATCGCATAAAATGTTTACACCGTATTCGATGCAACTTCTCCGTATTGCTCTTCGACTAAGCTACGGACCTTATAATAGGGGGAGGGCGCCATACCACAATATTTTCTAAAACGGGCTGTTCGAGTAAACCTAGGATTAGTATCGCATTTCGATTTCCATACTATCATTTTCATCCCATGATGCGGACGAATGCTTACTCTGTTGAAAATTGGATTCCTCCTGGTATGCATCAATATAAATCAAGCTCTGCACCTTTCGCACAGCTCAAATCGCAGCTTTTGACAATCCATGCGAACAAATTACGATCGTTTTCACAACTACTTACTTACTTCAGTAGATTTACAGTCAGTCAATTCTACTTCAACTTCAAGTAGCTTTAGGTTGCTTATAGAAGAAGTACTTCTACTCGTACTTGAATATATTTTTTTCGTCGATACTTCTACTTCAGAAGCTTTCTCGACTACTTTTACCACCTCTAGAAATAGCCGCGCCGAACCGGAAAACATGGAAGCGGGCTACAATAATTCGTAATCCAAGATACCAAAGAGACCACCGCAGATTTTTTCGATTTTGCGAATTACCACTAATGATAGACCAGTCTTCCACGCAGTTAATACATTGGCGTCGATATCACCATCGTACTTAGATTTATAACGTCCGCTTTTTACTGTCCTGACAACTTTGTTCAGAGATTTTACGGGTAAAGGTAGGCCCAACTTAGCGAACATGTCCGTCCGTAGCTCTTTCGGGATCTTTTATTATATCCTCAAACCTGATGATATGAACGGGCCAACTTCCTTTGTAATCATCGGCGAAGTTGGCTAACGCAGTCCCCACAGCCATGGTCCATATCATGGCCAGTTTTTCAACGTCACTGATGGTATGCGATGTTGAATTTTGAGTTTGAAGATATTCGTAGTAAAATGGTAAGTTGGATCCAGGTTCCTTGCACGAAGCTTGCAATTCGTCCACTCTTTCAGTAATGTCGTGTTGTCGAGCCCCGGTTCTATGGGAATATATACGCAACGGTGGTCAGTGATGTAGTACTGCTTTTTCGGAGCGCTCGAATAAGCTATGGCTGCCTTCCTACTTGGTTAAGTGGATATACTTTTAATCTTTGCACTTGCACTTGCGACTTTACAGATTTTTAAGCAAAACAACATACTTTTTTACACTTCGTATTTTGTGCCGTAGAAAATAGTTTATAATTTGGTTTGCATCACCTTAGTAGTTATATAGATCGCTCGTGACCTGGCAGGGGCTCTTATGGGCCCGCTGGTGACCTGCCGCGAAACTCGTGTTGGTGACCCCACCCTTTTGACCCCCCCTTCCGCTGGTGACCTGCCATGTGTTCTTATGGGATCTCTGGTGACCCCACCCTTTCAGGTATAGGGCTCGCTCATGACCTGCCGTGAAAACTCGTGTTGGTGACTCCACCCTTTTCGAGTCCCTATCGCTGATGACCTGCCGTCTCGTCGGTGATACCACTCTTTCAGGTATACGTTGTGTCGATGACCTGTCTGATAACGTTACGGGTATAGGGATCTCTGGTGACACCACCCTTTCGGGTATACGCCGCGGCGATGACCTGCCATGGATTGTTTGGTAGTGAACTAACGTTGTGGATATAGGCTGTCGCGGTGATTCGCCTGTCATGCATTCTTACGTGTTCTCTGGTGATTCGCTATGTGTTCTTATGGGTGCGGTCATGAATCGCCCTTTCGGGTATATGCATCTCTCGACCGGTGTTGAAGAAGTATCAGGTATGGTAAATAGTCACATGATTGGTTCTTAGTTAATGTATATGTCGCAAATTATTATATATGACCAATTTGAAGTAATCCCAACGTTTACGGTGAATGCGACTTTAATATATCGTTATTCTTATGGGTGCGGCGACACGGTAACGTAGCTGATATAGACGCGACATGATAACGTTACAGTATAGGGATCGCGGTGCTACATGAAGACGTCGTAGTTTAGTCGTGACAAATGACCGATCGTCTCAAGTCTTTTCGCGCTGTGCCTATTGATTCCTACGTAACCTGAATAGTACTTTCAGATCGGATTATTCACACCTTCAGCTGTTTCACATCTACAGAATAGTCTGCTGTTCAAACTAACACTCCAAAAAGGTGTGAAATATTTGTAAAATCCTACGAGCGCTCACAAGATAACACGCCAGACATAGCCATCTCTCATGGTTTGATGTTACAAAGGTAGGAATTACGCACAAGGTAATATTTCCGCAATAAGTTTGTCACAGAGCCGTCGCACAATATCCGCGTTCACAAACTAACACTCCAAAAAGGTGTGAAATATTGGTAAAATCCCGCGATCGCTCACAAGATAATACCTAAGACATAACCATCGCTCGCGACTCGCTGTTACATACATGCCGATCGTTGACAATGTAATATTTTGGTAATTGGTTTGCCACAGAGCCGGCGTAGACGGTGATTCAAATATCAACAATAGCCGCGTTCACAAACCAACACTTCAAAAACGTGTGAAATAGGTTACAAATCCCACGATCGCTCACAAGATAACACCAAAGACATCACCATTTCTCGCGTCTTGTCATTACATACATCCCAATCGCTACAGTGTAATGTGTCGATGGTTGTTACTATCAAGTAATAAGTAATGAATAACAGTACCAGCGCAGACCGTGATTCGAAAACCAACAATTTGACACTTGCCCGCGATCGCTATATGTTTCATGCCTCTCGAATAGTGGCTGACTTTAGTTGCGTGATAAGATCCATGAAAATATTCAATCAATGTGTTAGTTTGTCAACTTGAAATGTAACTCACTACACAAATCAAGTTGAATCGTATCTGAATGTATTGACTCGACCCAACTCAAATCCTTTGACAATTCCTATTAACGCAATCTGTTGAATCGAACGTAACCTGAATATTACTGACACCAACATTCACCCACATCGGATCATTCACGCATTCCACGCCGCTGTTTTAACAGTTATAGAATCAATACCAAATATCTCTAACCCGATAATATTCAATCATTTTGGTAATTTACCAACTTTAAATCCATTCGCGGATGTACTAAAGGTAAATCCAGATAATCCAAAATGAAATATTTGGACTTTGACATAGTCTGAATTGAAATAGATTGACAAACATGACTAACAACTTTCAACCCAGTCATATTTAGAGATTATACACACATTGATTCGAAACAAGTAATGAAACATTACAACTCTATTCGCGATCCGGCTTTTCAATTGTCAAAGCGACATTTTAACATCTTACCATACTCAAAAGAATTATTCACAACACTAACAAGTGTTCAAAATCTAGTTTTCACTTACTTGATTATATCACTACAACTCACAGACTTGAATTAATTCATCCTGGTTGTACTCGTATGATCGGTCTTTTTTTATTCGATTGTAAAGGTCGTTACTATTCTGAAGACAAAGTATTTACTAATCGGTGCATATACGATTTGACTTGAACAGATTATATTTTGAGTATACGAGATTTGAATGTCTGAACAATAACTGAGAAATAATTTATCACAATTAAATCCGTAAAAGATATTTGAATGTCGGCATCTCTTTACGGTTATAGTTACAACCACATTACCTAATTTACCGGACCAACTCGTCATGATCATTCCCGAAATCAACACAAACATGACTACTGACTTGAGTTAACCACAAAACAGCATCAAGTTTTAAATCCACTTGTAGCTTACGGCTTTTTTGAATGCGGGTTATGTTTTGTTGTAAGTGAGTGTACGGAAATAGTATTACGTCTCAACATTTTACCATCTCCCCATACACAAAAGAGTAAAATACAAAAAACCTTGTCAAGTCAATCCGTTTGTAACTTACCAGAGCAACTCAACAGCACCCGTATGAAAAGTAAACAAGATTGCTCGAGTAATCACTACAATCAAAAATCCATAACAAGTTCGGTTGTATTCATAGTCCGCCAACTCGTATTTTTTATTAAACTGTAAAAGTCGTTACTATTCTGCAACATAAAGTAATTACTACTCGGTGCGCGCAACTTGAGATTAACATATGTTTTGAGTATATGATATTTGAATGCCTGACCAACGTAGATGAGAATTCATTTCTTACAATCGAACACAGGTGTTGTATTGAAAATTATCATGATGTAAAAATAAGGATTGACACATTGATTTGACATATGGGCTTTTGTAATAGTCGATCATGACTTGATTATTAAATTACGACGTAATTAGACCAGGATTGTGTTAAAGGTTATTACTATACCAACAAACTTTTCAGTACCATTGTTATTAACATATCGATTTGTAAAACTACGCATGTCTGAAATGTTTTGATTGGGAAGAGTAAGCCGTGTTCGTAAAAACCACGCAGCGTATTGTGGGTATCAGGAAATATTCTACAAATGTAATTATCTCCAGTGACCAAGACTAAAGATGAAACAACAATTTCCTTTGTTGAACAATAACCGGTACAATACTTGATCATCGTAATCTGCGGTGAGAATTGAAACACTTTCGTGCATTACTCGGTGTCAAGATGTCGCACTAGGTGAATTGTCATACCACCGCTTGATTAATGCTTAATCCGTTCGCACCATTTCACATACTTTGATCATTACAAAAGTAAATTGGAATATGTTTGCTAGATGCATTCAGTTAGAAATGTCTGGTACACAACAATCGTAATATCAAGGAAGTACTTGCTACACTGTAATTCACTTAACGTGTTTTGCATTGTTGTTCATTTGTAGTATTGATTGTTTTTGAACCCCCGAATAATAATTCCCGACATGAAACCAAACCGCTGACAGTCGTTACCATCACAACGAAACAATTTGTACGATGTTTGCCAAATGTATCCTATAGTTAGGTGTACTAGAATTATTTGTCTAACACATACACCGACAATGCAATCGAAAATTTTTCCGTTGTCATTCGCCAAAGTAAATGTCATCACAATACTCTGTCACTAAAAGACGTTACTTGTATGTGATTGAATCCCTAACAAACACTAAACCGAGCTCCAAAGAAATTTTACTCACTCGACGGATATGAAACAGCGTCGCTTAATCGGTCTACATCGTTTTTCTAAAGGTAAATCATATCCATCCAATAGAAAACAATTTTCACTAGCTTGGTAATGAAACCGAAGTCTTCATTCAATATTTTGTTTGTGTCAAATACTTTGCAATAAACACACTGAAGTGGTTGAGCTTTACATCATCAGACTGTAATCCGTAAATCAAGCTTACATCCGATTTGTAACTGTATTGTTTACCTAACCGAGTTGTATGCACAGTTTGATATTTTTGTCATTTAGTGATTGTTGAACATACCACTTCGAAATACTGCGTTGATCTTAATTTCCATCCTCGTGATAATCGAAGTACATTTCTTTCGAGTTCGTTACAACCGGCGTTTCTATGACATGATAAATTTTTGACAAGTTATGCTTAGAAGATTGGTTGCATATCGCGAAAAATGATATACCACTCATATTGATACTGTTACTCCATTGATCGATATTTTCAAACGAGTAAACTTTATTACTTGAGTTTCTCCGCTTAATGTAAATGTAAACTCAGCCGTCTTTTAACATCACAAAGACATTGATAAAAAGTAGGCAATCAAACGCTACAAGTTTAACTTTTGTAGGTTGTGTATGATTACCCCACGCAACTCATTTCTTACCAAAGGTATATGAAATATATTCATGGTACACGAAAATAATCGATATTCCCATGCTACGAACCTGTACAATGATTGGTGGCGCTTTCAAACTGTTTCGATACCTCAAGACCTTTATTGTCTGAATGGTTGTTCATGTATCTTAATAATCAAATAGTTCAACACAGAACTAGTACGAACAGAAACATCAGAGTTGTTTACACAAAAGTTTGTAAGTGTACAGTATGCGAATACCATGTGTAAGTCCAGCACAATTGTGGTATCCATTCGAGTTTAGTTAACACAATTTACGACACCGAGGTCGCCTCATCTTTCGTAAGACAACAAACCAACCAAGGCTTCAGGATATGTCCATGCCATAGCAATAAATCAGATACTCCAATAACAGAGTACAAATGTTTTCTAGTTACGGTGCTTACATTTTACACACAAATCAATCTACTTTGCTAACGACAAGTGCTGAGTCATCACATGATTGTCCTCACAACAATACAACTAAAATATACTATCATACAAAGTGGTCGTTATAGTTTGCACACCAACGGTACATCGTACAAGAAACAAGTCTCGAGGATTGAGTTATTGAAAAAACGTTAAAGTGTTTCTCGTGCACCAAGTCGGTATGTTGACGAAAGCGTATATTGTAATATCATGATCGATTTGTATTCGTTGGTCACAAACTGTTACTACTCTAAATAATTATTTTTCACTCAAACACAAAAGCACACTTGTCACCATTCGTTTTCATCAAGCACGAGTTCAAGAAACTTACTTACTACGACATGAATTGTTATTTTTATGTTGTGTAAATAGGTAATAATTAATTTTAGTAACACTATATCAATGTCATCGAGTTGTGCGAAAGATTTACATGTGGTCTTGTGGTGTTAATCGAAGCATACAGCATGGTCGAATGTAGAGTCTTCTCTATTGTACAGTAAGCCGGTAATCGAAATGCATGAATTAACATTTGAACAACGATCTTGTTTCGTCCTACCAAAAATAGTTTTACTGTCGCGATACTCTGCACAAGACGTGCAAATCCTTTTCACATTCGTAATAGTATACCAACGGATACCGGCGACAACGTTTAACAATACCAACGACACTAAACATACGATACCTACCAAAGTAAAATTTCCATTTTCACCTGGAGGTCAGCCGTTACCTGAGTAAAAATACCATTGTCCTTTGGAGATTTATCGTTTACTCAGAGTAACAATACATTTACCCTTGGGGTCTAGCGTTACCCGAGTAATAAAACCATTTTCACTTGGAAATATATGTTTTCCCTCAACAACAAACGTTTTTCACTTGGAAATATATTTTTTCCCTGGGTAACAATCCTTTTTCACTTGGAAATATATTTTTTCCCTGAGTAACAAAACATTTTCACTTGGGGGTCTATCGTTTCCAAGAGTAACAAGCCCCCTTTCCTTTGGAAATCGATTTTTCCCTGGGTAACAAACCTTTTTCGCTTGGAAATATATTTTTTCCCTAGGTAACAAACCTTTTTGCGCTTGGAAATATATTTTATCCTTGAGCAACAAACCTTTTTCACTTGGGAATATATTTTTTCTCCGAACAACAAACCATTTTCACTTGGAAATATATTTTTTCCCTGAGCAACAAAGCATTTTCACTTGGAAATACATTTTTTCTCTGAGCAACAAACCATTTTCACTTGGTGGTCCGTCGTTTACCTGAGTAAAAATATCATTTTCCTTTGGAGATCCAGCGTTTACCCAGTGTAGCAATACATTTTCTCTTGGTCATCTAGCTTTTCCTAGAGTAACAAAACCATTTTCATTTTGAAATCTGACAAACACACCTGACAATTTGGTATTTGTTGTATTGACGATAGTTTGAAATAGATTACAACGAACAGTGACGGAAATATACACGGACCACCGGTTTCAGAGTATACCCCCATCAGTCGTATCACGTCAATATCATCGGTTAACCACATACAATATGGTCTTGTACACCGAAATGCATGTTTTGGAAAATTAGACAATAGGCTTCGATAGTTCTATGATGTCCGGGTTCGTGCTTTGGATTTTCCAGAGTCAAAATGTCTGAATAAAACACCTCCTCGACGATGGTTGGTACGTGGATAACGGTGTTCGGAAAACGGTTGGATTTATGTCACCCATCGCGATAACAATTCCGGGTCGAGTTTTCTCCCACATGTTTACTATATTGTGTCTTTATTGGTCAATGTATGTCTCGACATTCAGTTTGAAATCGGAAACCCTGATAAAGTACGTAACCGGATCCGGATATCAACTCTGAATCTATAAACCAACGAACAATATTCAAAGTAAACATGTTACACCCTGTGTTCGCACGAAAAAATACCATCCAGACATACGTCGCGCTTGTTTGTCCACACAAGTATACGCGTAAATGGAGGGGGTTGTAAGACATTGCATGCAATGTGTTGGTATACAAACATCGGGGAGTAAGCCTTCGATCCACAGACATTATCATAGCCGGTAATTTTGATACAGATCGAATGTCACCAAGCACCCCCGATAACAATGTCACACCAATAAGCCACATTGTAGGGTCAAATGACTGTCGCGCTATTACATCGATATTTCGGTACCGTTCACTGATTTACTCGATGGTGTTATCGTGTTGCAACATTGTAAGATAGTCATGACCCTATCTCCGGACAGACCACCCAGACCAGTTGGATGCATCGTTCGATATCCATCGTGTTGTCGACACCGAAGTTCTCTGCTGTACAGCGTTTGACCGAAGTGAACTATCGAAGTACGGGTGCTCGAAATGATTGCGACGAGTCTTTCAGTCACGAAGCATGGATGTCGCTACTCCCACATAACGACTCCAGATAAATATCGTGAACAGTGATTCTGCAAATCTCGGACTGATACTGTGATCCAATAAGGTGTGTTTCTGTGAAGACTGCAATCGTACACCACAATAGAACACTACCTCGTGATTTCACACGCAATCATAAAACACATCATCGTAAGGGTTTGTCCAGTTTCGAAACGGTCATCGCTACAACAGATCGAGGTTGCGCTAGTCGGTAACATTTTGAAACGGTATCACCACAAGGCTATTGACGTTGGTTTCAGTTGGCCATATCGAAGAACATTTTGAAATGACATCGTCATAAGGCTATTGACGTTGATTCTGTTGGTCATATCGAAGAACATGTCAATCCGTTTTAGAATGTACCGTTTTTCAAGTCCCTGCACCATAGTGTTACGACACAGACAAGAAGCGTCGGTTGAAATAATAAAACACGGAAGGGACACTTTGGTTTTATTTGACATGGGTTTTACACCTGAAGAACCTTACATTCGAGCGATGAATTGGATTGACGATTGTATTATTGACATCGAAGGGAAAGAAATGTATCGATTTATCGGATTCGTACATATCCAACTAAAATCTGCACGTTACGTACTTTATCAGGGTTTCCGATTTCAAACTGAATGTCGAGACATACATTGACCAATAAAGACACAATATAGTAAACATGTGGGAGAAAACTCGAGCCGGAATTGTTATCGCGATGGGTGACATAAATCCAACCGTTTTCCGAACACCGTTATCCACGTACCAACCATCGTCGAGGAGGTGTTTTATTCAGACATTTTGACTCTGGAAAATCCAAAGCACGAACCCGGACATCATAGAACTATCGAAGCCTATTGTCTAATTTTCCAAAACATGCATTTCGGTGTACAAGACCATATTGTATGTGGTTAACCGATGATATTGACGTGATACGACTGATGGGGGTATACTCTGAAACCGGTGGTCCGTGTATATTTCCGTCACTGTTCGTTGTAATCTATTTCAAACTATCGTCAATACAACAAATACCAAATTGTCAGGTGTGTTTGTCAGATTTCAAAATGAAAATGGTTTTGTTACTCTAGGAAAAGCTAGATGACCAAGAGAAAATGTATTGCTACACTGGGTAAACGCTGGATCTCCAAAGGAAAATGATATTTTTACTCAGGTAAACGACGGACCACCAAGTGAAAATGGTTTGTTGCTCAGAGAAAAAATGTATTTCCAAGTGAAAATGCTTTGTTGCTCAGGGAAAAAATATATTTCCAAGTGAAAATGGTTTGTTGTTCGGAGAAAAAATATATTCCCAAGTGAAAAAGGTTTGTTGCTCAAGGATAAAATATATTTCCAAGCGCAAAAAGGTTTGTTACCTAGGGAAAAAATATATTTCCAAGCGAAAAAGGTTTGTTACCCAGGGAAAAATCGATTTCCAAAGGAAAGGGGGCTTGTTACTCTTGGAAACGATAGACCCCCAAGTGAAAATGTTTTGTTACTCAGGGAAAAAATATATTTCCAAGTGAAAAAGGATTGTTACCCAGGGAAAAAATATATTTCCAAGTGAAAAACGTTTGTTGTTGAGGGAAAACATATATTTCCAAGTGAAAATGGTTTTATTACTCGGGTAACGCTAGACCCCAAGGGTAAATGTATTGTTACTCTGAGTAAACGATAAATCTCCAAAGGACAATGGTATTTTTACTCAGGTAACGGCTGACCTCCAGGTGAAAATGGAAATTTTACTTTGGTAGGTATCGTATGTTTAGTGTCGTTGGTATTGTTAAACGTTGTCGCCGGTATCCGTTGGTATACTATTACGAATGTGAAAAGGATTTGCACGTCTTGTGCAGAGTATCGCGACAGTAAAACTATTTTTGGTAGGACGAAACAAGATCGTTGTTCAAATGTTAATTCATGCATTTCGATTACCGGCTTACTGTACAATAGAGAAGACTCTACATTCGACCATGCTGTATGCTTCGATTAACACCACAAGACCACATGTAAATCTTTCGCACAACTCGATGACATTGATATAGTGTTACTAAAATTAATTATTACCTATTTACACAACATAAAAATAACAATTCATGTCGTAGTAAGTAAGTTTCTTGAACTCGTGCTTGATGAAAACGAATGGTGACAAGTGTGCTTTTGTGTTTGAGTGAAAAATAATTATTTAGAGTAGTAACAGTTTGTGACCAACGAATACAAATCGATCATGATATTACAATATACGCTTTCGTCAACATACCGACTTGGTGCACGAGAAACACTTTAACGTTTTTTCAATAACTCAATCCTCGAGACTTGTTTCTTGTACGATGTACCGTTGGTGTGCAAACTATAACGACCACTTTGTATGATAGTATATTTTAGTTGTATTGTTGTGAGGACAATCATGTGATGACTCAGCACTTGTCGTTAGCAAAGTAGATTGATTTGTGTGTAAAATGTAAGCACCGTAACTAGAAAACATTTGTACTCTGTTATTGGAGTATCTGATTTATTGCTATGGCATGGACATATCCTGAAGCCTTGGTTGGTTTGTTGTCTTACGAAAGATGAGGCGACCTCGGTGTCGTAAATTGTGTTAACTAAACTCGAATGGATACCACAATTGTGCTGGACTTACACATGGTATTCGCATACTGTACACTTACAAACTTTTGTGTAAACAACTCTGATGTTTCTGTTCGTACTAGTTCTGTGTTGAACTATTTGATTATTAAGATACATGAACAACCATTCAGACAATAAAGGTCTTGAGGTATCGAAACAGTTTGAAAGCGCCACCAATCATTGTACAGGTTCGTAGCATGGGAATATCGATTATTTTCGTGTACCATGAATATATTTCATATACCTTTGGTAAGAAATGAGTTGCGTGGGGTAATCATACACAACCTACAAAAGTTAAACTTGTAGCGTTTGATTGCCTACTTTTTATCAATGTCTTTGTGATGTTAAAAGACGGCTGAGTTTACATTTACATTAAGCGGAGAAACTCAAGTAATAAAGTTTACTCGTTTGAAAATATCGATCAATGGAGTAACAGTATCAATATGAGTGGTATATCATTTTTCGCGATATGCAACCAATCTTCTAAGCATAACTTGTCAAAAATTTATCATGTCATAGAAACGCCGGTTGTAACGAACTCGAAAGAAATGTACTTCGATTATCACGAGGATGGAAATTAAGATCAACGCAGTATTTCGAAGTGGTATGTTCAACAATCACTAAATGACAAAAATATCAAACTGTGCATACAACTCGGTTAGGTAAACAATACAGTTACAAATCGGATGTAAGCTTGATTTACGGATTACAGTCTGATGATGTAAAGCTCAACCACTTCAGTGTGTTTATTGCAAAGTATTTGACACAAACAAAATATTGAATGAAGACTTCGGTTTCATTACCAAGCTAGTGAAAATTGTTTTCTATTGGATGGATATGATTTACCTTTAGAAAAACGATGTAGACCGATTAAGCGACGCTGTTTCATATCCGTCGAGTGAGTAAAATTTCTTTGGAGCTCGGTTTAGTGTTTGTTAGGGATTCAATCACATACAAGTAACGTCTTTTAGTGACAGAGTATTGTGATGACATTTACTTTGGCGAATGACAACGGAAAAATTTTCGATTGCATTGTCGGTGTATGTGTTAGACAAATAATTCTAGTACACCTAACTATAGGATACATTTGGCAAACATCGTACAAATTGTTTCGTTGTGATGGTAACGACTGTCAGCGGTTTGGTTTCATGTCGGGAATTATTATTCGGGGGTTCAAAAACAATCAATACTACAAATGAACAACAATGCAAAACACGTTAAGTGAATTACAGTGTAGCAAGTACTTCCTTGATATTACGATTGTTGTGTACCAGACATTTCTAACTGAATGCATCTAGCAAACATATTCCAATTTACTTTTGTAATGATCAAAGTATGTGAAATGGTGCGAACGGATTAAGCATTAATCAAGCGGTGGTATGACAATTCACCTAGTGCGACATCTTGACACCGAGTAATGCACGAAAGTGTTTCAATTCTCACCGCAGATTACGATGATCAAGTATTGTACCGGTTATTGTTCAACAAAGGAAATTGTTGTTTCATCTTTAGTCTTGGTCACTGGAGATAATTACATTTGTAGAATATTTCCTGATACCCACAATACGCTGCGTGGTTTTTACGAACACGGCTTACTCTTCCCAATCAAAACATTTCAGACATGCGTAGTTTTACAAATCGATATGTTAATAACAATGGTACTGAAAAGTTTGTTGGTATAGTAATAACCTTTAACACAATCCTGGTCTAATTACGTCGTAATTTAATAATCAAGTCATGATCGACTATTACAAAAGCCCATATGTCAAATCAATGTGTCAATCCTTATTTTTACATCATGATAATTTTCAATACAACACCTGTGTTCGATTGTAAGAAATGAATTCTCATCTACGTTGGTCAGGCATTCAAATATCATATACTCAAAACATATGTTAATCTCAAGTTGCGCGCACCGAGTAGTAATTACTTTATGTTGCAGAATAGTAACGACTTTTACAGTTTAATAAAAAATACGAGTTGGCGGACTATGAATACAACCGAACTTGTTATGGATTTTTGATTGTAGTGATTACTCGAGCAATCTTGTTTACTTTTCATACGGGTGCTGTTGAGTTGCTCTGGTAAGTTACAAACGGATTGACTTGACAAGGTTTTTTGTATTTTACTCTTTTGTGTATGGGGAGATGGTAAAATGTTGAGACGTAATACTATTTCCGTACACTCACTTACAACAAAACATAACCCGCATTCAAAAAAGCCGTAAGCTACAAGTGGATTTAAAACTTGATGCTGTTTTGTGGTTAACTCAAGTCAGTAGTCATGTTTGTGTTGATTTCGGGAATGATCATGACGAGTTGGTCCGGTAAATTAGGTAATGTGGTTGTAACTATAACCGTAAAGAGATGCCGACATTCAAATATCTTTTACGGATTTAATTGTGATAAATTATTTCTCAGTTATTGTTCAGACATTCAAATCTCGTATACTCAAAATATAATCTGTTCAAGTCAAATCGTATATGCACCGATTAGTAAATACTTTGTCTTCAGAATAGTAACGACCTTTACAATCGAATAAAAAAAGACCGATCATACGAGTACAACCAGGATGAATTAATTCAAGTCTGTGAGTTGTAGTGATATAATCAAGTAAGTGAAAACTAGATTTTGAACACTTGTTAGTGTTGTGAATAATTCTTTTGAGTATGGTAAGATGTTAAAATGTCGCTTTGACAATTGAAAAGCCGGATCGCGAATAGAGTTGTAATGTTTCATTACTTGTTTCGAATCAATGTGTGTATAATCTCTAAATATGACTGGGTTGAAAGTTGTTAGTCATGTTTGTCAATCTATTTCAATTCAGACTATGTCAAAGTCCAAATATTTCATTTTGGATTATCTGGATTTACCTTTAGTACATCCGCGAATGGATTTAAAGTTGGTAAATTACCAAAATGATTGAATATTATCGGGTTAGAGATATTTGGTATTGATTCTATAACTGTTAAAACAGCGGCGTGGAATGCGTGAATGATCCGATGTGGGTGAATGTTGGTGTCAGTAATATTCAGGTTACGTTCGATTCAACAGATTGCGTTAATAGGAATTGTCAAAGGATTTGAGTTGGGTCGAGTCAATACATTCAGATACGATTCAACTTGATTTGTGTAGTGAGTTACATTTCAAGTTGACAAACTAACACATTGATTGAATATTTTCATGGATCTTATCACGCAACTAAAGTCAGCCACTATTCGAGAGGCATGAAACATATAGCGATCGCGGGCAAGTGTCAAATTGTTGGTTTTCGAATCACGGTCTGCGCTGGTACTGTTATTCATTACTTATTACTTGATAGTAACAGCCATCGACACATTACACTGTAGCGATTGGGATGTATGTAATGACAAGACGCGAGAAATGGTGATGTCTTTGGTGTTATCTTGTGAGCGATCGTGGGATTTGTAACCTATTTCACACGTTTTTGAAGTGTTGGTTTGTGAACGCGGCTATTGTTGATATTTGAATCACCGTCTACGCCGGCTCTGTGGCAAACCAATTACCAAAATATTACATTGTCAACGATCGGCATGTATGTAACAGCGAGTCGCGAGCGATGGTTATGTCTTAGGTATTATCTTGTGAGCGATCGCGGGATTTTACCAATATTTCACACCTTTTTGGAGTGTTAGTTTGTGAACGCGGATATTGTGCGACGGCTCTGTGACAAACTTATTGCGGAAATATTACCTTGTGCGTAATTCCTACCTTTGTAACATCAAACCATGAGAGATGGCTATGTCTGGCGTGTTATCTTGTGAGCGCTCGTAGGATTTTACAAATATTTCACACCTTTTTGGAGTGTTAGTTTGAACAGCAGACTATTCTGTAGATGTGAAACAGCTGAAGGTGTGAATAATCCGATCTGAAAGTACTATTCAGGTTACGTAGGAATCAATAGGCACAGCGCGAAAAGACTTGAGACGATCGGTCATTTGTCACGACTAAACTACGACGTCTTCATGTAGCACCGCGATCCCTATACTGTAACGTTATCATGTCGCGTCTATATCAGCTACGTTACCGTGTCGCCGCACCCATAAGAATAACGATATATTAAAGTCGCATTCACCGTAAACGTTGGGATTACTTCAAATTGGTCATATATAATAATTTGCGACATATACATTAACTAAGAACCAATCATGTGACTATTTACCATACCTGATACTTCTTCAACACCGGTCGAGAGATGCATATACCCGAAAGGGCGATTCATGACCGCACCCATAAGAACACATAGCGAATCACCAGAGAACACGTAAGAATGCATGACAGGCGAATCACCGCGACAGCCTATATCCACAACGTTAGTTCACTACCAAACAATCCATGGCAGGTCATCGCCGCGGCGTATACCCGAAAGGGTGGTGTCACCAGAGATCCCTATACCCGTAACGTTATCAGACAGGTCATCGACACAACGTATACCTGAAAGAGTGGTATCACCGACGAGACGGCAGGTCATCAGCGATAGGGACTCGAAAAGGGTGGAGTCACCAACACGAGTTTTCACGGCAGGTCATGAGCGAGCCCTATACCTGAAAGGGTGGGGTCACCAGAGATCCCATAAGAACACATGGCAGGTCACCAGCGGAAGGGGGGGTCAAAAGGGTGGGGTCACCAACACGAGTTTCGCGGCAGGTCACCAGCGGGCCCATAAGAGCCCCTGCCAGGTCACGAGCGATCTATATAACTACTCACCTTTACGCGTGAAATCGTCATGGCGAAAGAGTGAAATGGCGCCTGTCTATGTGAACTGAATATTTAGTTTAAAAATGTGTGAGTCCAAATTGCTACCATGCCCGTTTCCAGAACAGCAGTGGTGGGCAACCTGCACTGTAAACGAAAATGGTGTGTTTTCGCAATTCACACCCTAGCGTAGGGTGTGTTTTGAGTAATCACACTCATTGGGTACTAAATTTGTCATTTACACCTAAGCTATTGGTGGAAATAAGCCAAATACACCCCTATACACACATACCATAAAATATACACCCGAAGCATTGGCATTTGGGGTGAATTGTTAGAGATCACACCTTTTGTCAGACAAATATGAAGTTTGAGATTCAATCCGCGCTAACCGCTTCCACAAGCTTCCACAAAACTGTTGAAGTTTTAAGTCTGTGTCGGTCAGAAGCCTGGTTAAGCCTATTGTGTCTAACTGTAGGTAGTGTAGGACATATTCTCTTTGGGTTTTAATTATCCACCGAAAATGCGTGTTTTCGCCCACTCTATTGTTGTCCGTGTCTTTAAGGCTTCTTGGGTAGGCTTAGGCAATGTTGCATTGTTCAGTTTTTATGGATTTAACCCGGTTCGATCAAGTAAACTCGCCTACGCATATAGCTTTAGCTTCAGTGACAAATAAGCATTCGTTGTATTAGTTCGTGGTGTGCTACATCGACATGAATGAATAATAGCTAAGTCCACAATATCATATTGTAATTCACATTTATCGTGCACTGCGGTACCCGTACTTTGGCTGAAATTTCACCCTGGCTACTATAGTGTGACCGATGTATCTCAAGTGTGTGGCAAAAATACGACACATTATGAAGTTGCCACGATATTGGTTTATAATTTCTTTCATGCCAACGTCAAATGCACAGTTGTACGAATGTACGTAGGCTATATCTATGTACAAAATATATCGGGCCTATGCCGCACGGCATTAGTGTATAACTACAGTATAATGCAGGTTACGGGTATTTAAAGCTGGGAATACTAGAAGGAGTCAAATTTTAGCCACAAACTTACGTGAGCAGTACGCCATATGGGCGTAGCAAGAATTCAAATTAAAATGGGACATGAGGTTACGTCACGGAACAATCATTGAAGTGGGCGAAAGAGGGACTAAATTAGGGCAAAGTTTCCTGGTTATTTTCATATCTATATTGTTGTGTTATTCACTATTTGGTAGCTTTATGAATTGCACACTAAGCCTAACCGACAACGACAATTCGCATACAGCGTTCGGATCGTATCAATGGTTCGATCTATGAAGATGAATCTAGTACTGCAAGACTTTTTTAAGCTTATTATGATGTAATCTGCAGCTTCACAGCTACCAAATCCACATTTCTGATAAATCAATTATAGTATACATACAAATATTCCGGAGATCCTTAACTTCAATATAGTTATTGCATCAGTTAGTCAATTGTGACATCATAATGGAACATACAAACCGTCGTCACCAGAACAGCTGCTGCTATGTTTCGCTACAGCTATGTAAAATGTTTCGTTATATGCCGTATTTCCGCGCTTACGATACCAGACTGGCTATCGTCCTATCGACTGACCGTATTAGTTGTCGTGAATCTGTGAAGAAAGCCTCATTCGAGATTGAAAATATCTGAATGGTGAGTTACATTTCGTATCGGTACCGTACTATAGTAGTAGAGAACATTTGTTCCGTTGCGTTTCCGGTACAGATCCGATTCCTATTACTCAGTGTTGCAGCTATACTGAACAGAATTATTTGTAGCAAGCTGGAATTTTAAACGTACCGGTAGTGACGATACATTGAATTCACATACATTGTTGTATCACCAGTACCGATACCAATATCCAAGACATAGTAGCTCAATGGCTCTAATGGAGATACTGTTGACAGGTGCAGCATCAGCTTTGATTATAAACTACGGTAATTTGGGCTAGATCAACATCGTTTGTAAGTGCGTTGAAAAAAAAATCGATTGTCGTTATATAGGTAAGTATTATGATTACCAAAGCACATCACGGCCTGTTTAAGTGTAAAGGTAGCCACTGACTATGCAGAGTTATGTTATCAGCCTATCACCCTGTCATTATCACTGAGCTATATACACATTATATGACTGCTGTCATCTGGGCCGAATACTTGTATGAAATTTCCAAAGCGGAAAAAAGATATGACCTACCATTACCATTTTTAACGAACTACCTCCGGGAGGATGAGTTAATACCTTGTCTGGATTCAATAGTGGTATAAATTACATACCAATATGAGATGGCTTATTTCCAGATGCATAAGTACCAATAACTGTCCACCAAAATTTCTGTGATGTGATCGCATTCGCAACAATACATCATTGCTTCGATCAATTTGACCCTGTCAATATATGTTATCGGAAGGGTAACTTAAACTTTGTTCCGGGAGATGACTTATACCTTTTCTGAATCCAATAGTCATCTATGTTACACCCAAACTAGAGACAGCTTATTTCGAGGTACACAAGTTACTCCAAAATCCACCTAAATATGTCGTATTATCGTTACAAAGGCTAATTAACATTCGTTTCACGCAACTCGACCATACCAATATATGTTATCGGTAGGGTAACTTAAACTTTGTTCCGGGAGATCAATTATACCTTTTCTGAATCTAATAGTCATCTATTTTACACCCAGACTATAGACAACTCATTTCGAGGTACACAAGTTACTCTAAAATCCACCTAAATATGTCGTATTATCGCTACCGAGGCCAATTCACATTCATTTCACGCAATTTGTCCATGCCAATATATGTTATCGGTAGGGTAACTTAAACTTTGTTCCGGGAGATCAATTATACCTTTTCTGAATCTAATAGTCATCTATTTTACACCCAGACTAGAGACAACTCATTTCGAGGTACACAAGTTACTCTAAAATCCACCTAAATATGTCGTATTATCGCTACAGAGGCCAATTCACATTCGTTTCACGCAATTTGTCCATGCCAATATATGTTATCGGTAGGGTAACTTGAACTTTGTTCCGAGAGATGAATTATACCTTTTCTGAATCTAATAGTCATCTATTTTACACCCAGACTATAGACAACTCATTTCGAGGTACACAAGTTACTCTAAAATCCACCTAAATATGTCGTATTATCGCTACAAAGGCCAATTAACATTCGTTTCACGCAACTCGACCATGCCCATATATGTTATCGGTAGGGTAACTTAAACTTTGTTCCGGGAGATGACTTATACCTTTTCTGAATCTAATAGTCATCTATGTTACACCCAAACTAGAGACAGCTTATTTCGAGGTACACAAGTTACTCAAAAATCCACTTAAATATGTCGTATTATCGCTACAAAGGCCAATTAACATTCGTTTCACGCAACTCGACCATGCCAATATATATTATCGGTAGGGTAACTTATACTTTGTTCCGGAATATAAGTTATACCTTTTCTGAATCTGATAGTCATCTATTTTACACCCAAACGAGATCGAACTTATTTCAAGGTACACAGGTAACCATAAAATCCAACTGAATACGTCGGATCTGATCGCATTTTGCGACAACGCACAATCGCTTCACACGATTTGACGATATCAATATATCTTATCGGTAGGGTGACTTATACTTTTTTCCGGAAGATGAGTCATTCCTTTTCCGAATCTCATAGTCGTCTACTTTACACCCAAACTGGAGAGAACTTATTTTGAGGTACACAAGTAACCCTAAAATCCAACTGAATACGTCGGATCTGATCGCTACGAAGGGCAATTCACAATCGCTTTACGCAATTTGACCATGCGAATATATCCTATCGGTAGGGTGACTTATACTTTGTTCCGAAAGATGAGTCATTCCTTTTCTGAATCTCATAGTCGTCTACTTTACAACCAAACTGGAGAGAACTTATTTTGAGGTACACAAGTAACCCTAAAATCCAACTGAATACGTCGGATCTGATCGCTACGAAGGGCAATTCACAATCGCTTTACGCAATTTGACCATGCGAATATATCCTATCGGTAGGGTGACTTATACTTTGTTCCGAAAGATGAGTCATTCCTTTTCTGAATCTCATAGTCGTCTACTTTACAACCAAACTGGAGAGAACTTATTTTGAGGTACACAAGTAACCCTAAAATCCAACTGAATACGTCGGATCTGATCGCTACGAAGGGCAATTCACAATCGCTTTACGCAATTTGACCATGCGAATATATCCTATCGGTAGGGTGACTTATACTTTGTTCCGGAAGATGAGTCATTCCTTTTCTAAATCTCATAGTCGTCTACTTTACACCCAAACTGGAGAGAACTTATTTTGAGGTACACAAGTAACCCTAAAATCCAACTGAATACGTCGGATCTGATCGCTACGAAGGGCAATTCACAATCGCTTTACGCAATTTGACCATGCGAATATATCCTATCGGTAGGGTGACTTATACTTTGTTCCGGAAGATGAGTCATTCCTTTTCTAAATCTCATAGTCGTCTACTTTACACCCAAACTGGAGAGAACTTATTTTGAGGTACACAAGTAACCCTAAAATCCAACTGAATACGTCGGATCTGATCGCTACAAAGGGCAATGCACAATCGCTTCACGCAATTTGACTATGTGAATATATCCTATCGGTAGGGTGACTTATACTTTATTCCGAAAGATAAGTTATAGCCTACCTATTCTGAATCTAGTACCCATATATTTTACGCCCAGACTGCGGACAAGTCATTTCGAGGTACACAACCCTTTGCAAAATTCAACTAAATAAGTGTGATATGATCGCATTTTACGACAAACCACAATCGCTTCACACGATTTGACAATGTCAATATATCTTATCGGTAGAGTAACTTATACCTTGTTCCGGGAGATGAATTATACCTTTACTGAATCTAATAGTCATCTAGTTTACACCCTGACTAGAGACAAGTTATTTCGAGGTACACAAGTAACCCTAAAACCCTGCTAAATATGTCGGATCTGATCGCCACAGAGGGCAATTCACAGCGTTTCATGCAATTTGACCATATCTACATATCTTATCGGTAGGGTAAGTTTAACTTTGTTCCGGAATATGATTCATAAAAAAATTGCGCAGTACCGTGTGATGTCACCTGGAGTATTATTGATGGAAGAGATTTTAAGAAATTTCATCGTCGACTCGAAAACGATGACGTTGAAGTGTGCGACCTGTTGCTGTTTCCACTGATATGGGGAGATCATTTTATACTCATTTCATTTTCAAAGGCAAATAGCCAAATTGCGATTATAAACTCCCTGGCTGATCACAAATTATCAAGTTGTTTGGTATCGAAGTTGAAAAGCAATTTCAAGGGTTTTTTCTCCGGAAATTCAAAATTGACGGACTCCAATTCGAAATGAAATGTTTTGTAAAGGCTGATAAGCATGGAGTCCTCACTAAAGCATATCCGGCATTGAAAAACACCCGAAATACATGCTGGTTTAATGCTGTGACACAGTCACTATGTCACATTTTGAAGGAGACGAATTCGTTGATGTCGTTCAAACCAGGCAATAAATATGCCGAATTATTGAAGCTGGTAATGACAAGACAGGAGATTGCTGATGATTTTTATGACTTATCGGTTAAAGAAGCATGCGATTACTGCGATTTCGTGTATGGCGATCAGTTGGATTCTGAAGAGTTTCTATCATCTCCTTACGTATCAACTGCCTTGGAATGTTTCAACTGCGTACCATTCGTCAGCGTCGAACGTGAATCTCAATGCTGCAGCTGTGGTAATTCAATTTATAAGCAGAATAATCGAAGACTAGATCTATGATGCTCCCAGTACCCAGTTCTTGCACAAGCATAAAAACTTGTTTGGACCATTTCAAAAACGAAATCGATTTCAGACATTGCAGCGTTTGCAACTCCGCCAATAACTTGGTCAGAATTAGTTTGACGTCGATCTTTAATGTTCTAATCATTTCGTTGGCAAGACAATCAACTGGCACCTCAACAGCCGCTACGCCAATTCAAATTGACGAAAAGATCAAAGTATTGCTTCAAGATGGTAGTACCCGTACGGCGTACATATACTTTGAAATCCGCAATAACTCATAAACGTTGCAATGATGCTGGTGGTCACTGGATTTCGTACTCGTTCAATTGCCTTGGGGGGGGGGCTAAATGTTTCAACGACTATCAGGTACATTTCGTGGACGTCAAAGAAGCCTTCGATTTCATCAGAGCAAATGGGCAAATATTGTTCTACGCAGCTTTATTGTAAAAAAATCAATCGCCCATTCTTTCATTTTCGTTGATAATAAAAATTATTGTTTTCACACCTGAACATCGGTCATCCCTCATAACTATTGTTTTTATTGAAAGTATATGACGATTGCAATCAGAAAAGGTATAACTCATCTTCCGGAACAAAGTTAAACTTACCCTACCGATAAGATATGTTGATATGGTCAAATTGCATGAAACCCTGTGAATTGCCCTCTGTGGCGATCAGATCCGACATATTTAGGTAGATTTTAGGGTTACTTGTGTACCTCAAAATAAGTTCTCTCCCGTTTGGGTGTAAAGTAGACGACTATGAGATTCACAAAAGGTATAACTCATCTTCCGGAACAAAGTATAAGTTACCCTACCGATAGGATATATTGACATGGTCAAATTGCGTTAAGCGATTCTGAATTGCCCTTTGTAGCGATCAGACCCGACGTATTTAGGTGGATTTTACAGTTATTTGTGTACCTCGATATAAGTTATCTCCAGTCTGGTTGTAACATAGATGACTATTAGATTCAGAAAAGGTATAAATCATATTCCGGAACAAAGTTAAACTTACCCTACCGATAAGATATGTAGATATGGTCAAATTGCATGAAACGCTGTGAATTGCCCTCTGTGGCGATCAGATCCGACATATTTAGCAGGGTTTTAGGGTTACTTGTGTACCTCAAAATAAGTTGCCTCCAGTTTGGGTGTAAAGTAGACGACTATAAGATTCAGAAAAGGTATAAATCATATTCCGGAACAAAGTTAAATTTACCATACCGATAAGATATGTAGATATGGTCAAATTGCATGAAACGCTGTGAATTGCCCTCTGTGGCGATCAGATCCGACATATTTAGGTGGGTTTTAGGGTTACTTGTGTACCTCGAAATACCTTGTCTCTAGTCTGGGTGTAAAATAGATGACTATTAGATTCAATAAAGGTATAACTTATCTTCCGGAACAAGGCATAAGTTACCCTACCGATAAGATATATTGACATGGTCAAATGAGGGAAGCAATTGTGGTTTGTGTGTCGCAAAATGCGATCATATCACACTTATTTAGTTGAATTTTGCAAAGGGTTGTGTACCTCGAAATGACTTGTCCGCAGTCTGGGCGTAAAATATATGGGTACTACATTTAGAATAGGTATAACTTATCTTTCGGAATAAAGTATAAGTCACCCTACCGATAGGATATATTCACATAGTCAAATTGCGTGAAGCGATTGTGCATTGCCCTTTGTAGCGATCAGATCCGAGGTATTCAGTTGGATTTTAGGGTGACTTGTGTACCTTAAAATACGTTCTGTCCAGTTTGAGTGTAAAGTAGACGACTTTGAGATTCAGAAAAGGTATAACTCATCTTCCGGAACAACGTATAAGTCACCCTACCGATGAGATATATTGATATCGTCAAATCGTGTGAAGCGATTGTGCGTTGTCGCAAAATGCGATCAGATCCGACGTATTCAGTTGGATTTTATGGTTACCTGTGTACCTTGATATAAGTTCGATCTAGTTTGGGTGTAAAATAGATGACTATTAGATTCAGAAAAGGTATAATTCATCTCCCGGAACAAAGTTTAAGTTACCCTACCGGTAAGATATATTGGCATGGATAAATTGCGTGAAACGAGAGTGAATTGGCCTCTGTAGCGATAATACGACATATTCAGGTGGATTTTAGAGTAACTTGTGTACCTCGAAATGAGTTTTCTCTAGTCTGGGTGTAAAATAGATGACTATTAGATTCAGAAAAGGTATAACTTATCTTCCGGAACAAAGTATAAGTTACCCTGCCGATAATATATATTGGCATGGTCGAGTTGCGTGAAACGAATGCGAATTGGCCTCTGTAGCGATAATACGACATATTCAGGTGGATTTTGGAGTAACTTGTGTACCTCGAAATGAGTTTTCTCTAGTCTGGGTGTAAAATAGATGACTATTAGATTCAGAAAAGGTATAACTTATCTTTCGGGATAAAGTATAAGTCACCCTACCGATAGGATATATTCACATAGTCAAATTGCGTGAAGCGATTGTGCATTGCCCTTTGTAGCGATCAGATCCGACGTATTCAGTTGGATTTTATGGTTACCTGTGTACCTTGAAATAAGTTCGATCTAGTTTGGGTGTAAAATAGATGACTATCAGATTCAGAAAAGGTATAATTCATCTCCCGGAACAAAGTTTAAGTTACCCTACCGATAACATATATTGGCATGGTCGAGTTGCGTGAAACGAATGTTAATAGGCCTTTGTAGCGATAATACGACATATTTAGGTGGATTTTAGAGTAACTTGTGTACCTTGAAATGAGTTGTCTCTAGTGTGGGTGTAAAATAGATGACTATTAGATTCAGAAAAGGTATAACTTATCTTCCGGAACAAAGTATAAGTTACCCTATCGATAAGATATATTGACAGGGTCAAATTGATCGAAGCAATGGTGTATTGTTGCGAATGCGATCACATCACAGAAATTTTGGTGGACATTTACTGGTACTTATGCATCTGGAAATAAGCTATCTCATATTGGTATGTAATTTATACGACTATTGAATCCAGAAAAGGTATTAACTCATCCTTCCGGAGGTAGTTCGTTAAAAATGGTAATGGTAGGTCATATCTTTTTTCCGCTTTGGAAATTTCATAGAAGTATTCGGCCCAGATGACAGCAGTATTATATGTTATGTTATGTTATGGCAGGAAGCTAAACATATTATCTATTCTACTTCAGACTTGCATGGGCATAGATCGCAAATTTGGGGCTTTTGAAGAATGAAATTATCGATTTCTGCTCATGAGAAAACAAGTGTAACATACAAACAGCAAAGGGCTGAAGAATATGAAGCAATGGTATCTGAGGTGAGCAATGGACATTTGATGATGAAAGCTTTCGGTCCCCGTAAATTGGGGCCAGTAAATGTTAATGATATTATGACATGGGTGAAAATATGACTATGCTATATTGCTATCACTATGAATATGAGAGACTTGACTAGGAACAGGCTTGCCTTAGTATTGAACATATTTTGCAGTGCCCCGCTCAGACTATCTGCTAAGAGTATGTGACCCATCAACTAGACTACTTCTTTTGGAACTACTTCTCTGAGTTCTGTTCATATATTTATTTTAATTTGAAGCAGCTTGACATGGATTTGACATAGTCTCTTCTATATGCTTGTCATTGAGTAGAAATTTACATCTATTGCTTGAGTAGCAATGCGCACTACTGCGGTCAACTGGGTGTGCAATAATGCACGGATTAGCTGGGTCTTCAATGTTTTGACCAATATGAAGAGGCAAACATAGCCTTGCCAAAGTTGATCAAACTGTCCTTTTGGTCAATATAAACAAATCATAATATATGCACTTCATGACTCTTGACTCATACACAAATGACATGACATGCACAAATCTGCTTTTTGTTAGATTCAAGGACTGATTGCTATTAGTAGCAGACTCTTGCTCTGTGAATGTGAAATCAAATATGTTGTTGGTGAGTAATATACCATGCATAGGAGAGTTGCAAAATTGTATTTTAACTTGCTTATTAACAAGCATTAAAGCAAGTCAAGGCTACAACATCAGTACACATTTTGGATGTCTTGGGCGTTTCGAATCCAACCCAAATTATCAACTGAATGTTTACCGTATGCCTCATGGTTATTTTTTCAATTTTAGGATGCTGCTATACAAGCAAAATATCGGGGAATTTCAACCAAATCGACGTCGCATTTAACGGTAGAAGCGTATGATGCGAAACAGTAAAGGATCGTTATCAAACAGCTTATATTACAAGGTAATCATTATCATCCAGATAATTTGCTAAGTTCGAAGTATAAGACAAGTCAACGTTTTCAAATCAAGACACAGTTAGACATCTATCTGTGGCGGGGTTGTAACCAAGTCACGAGGCTCCGAGTCAGAAGTCAATCTCACCAATATAGTTTTGACTCGAGTCAGGTCAGGTCATTTTTCTTTGACCACTGAGTCATGGTATTATGACTCGAATCCGAGTCCAAGTCATTGTGTTCACTGATCAGCTTCCAGTTGAAATCTTGTTCAATCCACTTTTTATAACTCTGTTTGGTGATATCGAAGGGTTCGCATTTATAAATATACAAATTTCCCTCACTGATCGAAATTTTAAGTACCAGTACCAATAGGCGTAATCTAAATAGTGAGGTTACTTTACTATTCTCCGAAATTTCAAAGAAATGTAGGTTTTGGCCATCTGAATCTTGAGTCATATGACTAGGTTCGAGTCATGCGCAATGACTCAAGTCCAAGTCGAGTCAATACACTGATTGACTCGAGTCGAGTCATTTCCATATTTTGAGAAAATGACTCGAGTCAAGTCGAGTCATCAGAAATTCGTGAGTCGAGTCAATTCATGACTCGAGCCAGTACAATCCTGATCTGTGGTCCCTTTGAATTCATTCTGAAAGTCAATATTGCCTGAGGAGGAAACGTTTCAAACGTGTTTTGAATCAATATTAAATTCATAGCAAAGTCCTATATCTAATCGAATTTATGAAATCTTTCTATGGTCTAATTTTAATTATAATCCAATGTCTGATTTTCCTGATAATGCTACAGTAGTACTGTATAGTGCGAAACGTGCCAAGCTTGCTGTACTGCAGGGGTGTTCAAAAATGACTTTTTATTCTCAAATTCTTGTGGCTACTTGATGAAATTGTTAGGTTACCTAGTTGAAGCTTGCACACTAAATTTGGTTCGGTTCCAACCAGCAGCCGCATTGCTACAGGAGACGAAAGTTTTTTTTTATTTATTATGTAAAAACGAGTCAAAAAAATTCAAAATTTTCTGTGCACCCATGCAACCGTTAGGTTGTCTATGAACAATGCCCACCAAATTTGCCTCAATTCAAACCATCCGAAGCGGAGTTATTGATGTCGAAAACTTTGGATTTGAATAAAATAGTATTTACGGTGGGCACAACTGTAATAAATGATTTAAAAAATCGGTCACCGTAAATACTATTTTACTGAAATCCAAAATTTTTCGACGCCAATAACTCCGCTTCCACTGGTTGAAATTGAGCCAAATCAGTTGAGCATTGTTTCTATAGAAAACCTAACAATATAATGGGTGAACAGAAAATTTTAAATATTTTTTTACTCATTTTCATATAGGCCTGATAAGTAAAAAACTTTGTTCTCCTGTAGCAATGCGGCTACTGGTTGGAATCGAACCAAATTTGGTGTTCAGGCTTCAATTAGGTAACCTAACAATTTTATCAAGTAGCCAGTACGATTTGAGAGAAAAAGTCATTTTTGAAGACCCCTAGTGCACATATCAGATGACTTGGGAGTTTAGAATCCAATCCAAATTGTCAACTAAACGTTTATACTTCGTGGTTATTTTTTCAATTTTAGGATGTTATGATACACGATCATGTCAGGGCATATCAACCAAGTCGACGTCGCATTGAACCGTAAAACCGTATGCTTCGAAACAGTGATGGACCTTCATCAAACAGCACATATTGCAAGGTAATCATTAGCTTCCAGCTAATTTGCTAATTTCCATATATGAGGCAAGTCAAGGTTTGTATAATCAGACTAGTATCTGTGGTCGCTTTGAATCCACTCTGAAAGTTAATATTGCCCAACCAGGAAACGTTTCGTGTTTTGTATTAATACCAAGTAGTCAGATTTAAATCAAGTCCATGCATGTCTTTCTCTGATTTTCTTCAAATTTAGGATGCTGCTTAAAGACTGCATGCTGCAAGAGCAAGATTCTATCACAGGAACTAACGGAGTTTGAGGGTATGATGCGAAAACTGAAAGACTCGTTATCAAGCCAGCAGGTATGACAACTTTGTTAGCGACACCTGATGTCAACTTTCGTAGTCGCATATATGAGGTAATCCAAAGCAGAGATGGTCAAAGTTACCAGCGTTGCTACTCAAGTCGATGTAGAAATACCGTCGTCAATTTATACTCGATTACAAGTAGATGCAACAGTCCCCAGTACAAGTCAAAGCTACGTCAAGTAGAAGTAGCATACGAAATGTCGGAAAAATCGACAAGTATGGTAAGCAGTTTTTCGGTGGTTTCTACTTTGAAAATTACCATATGAATGTTTGCGACTAATATAAAATTACTAATGGCATATGACACTTCTAACAGAAAGAATCTTCAAAATATATTCAGTTATTTCTGATACAAGCGGTGTTGCCGAACTGGGACAACTATAGATATTCTAGTTGTCTAATTATACTAAATGAAGCTATTCTAATTTGTGAAATGTTTCTAAGCTCTAATTCCAATTCTAATCGAATGTATGAAATCTTTCTATAGCCTGGTTTCATTTCTAATTCAATGTTTGGTTTTCTTGGAAATGCTGCAGCAGAACTGTATAGTGCGAAACGGCCAAGCTTGCTGTACAATAAGGGTGTTAAAATGATTTTATTCTCAAATTTTACTGGCTACTTGATAAAATTATTAGATTAGCGAATCGAAGGCTACACACCAAATATGGTTCAATTCCAACCAGAAGCCGCATTGCTGCAGAAGGAAGTTTTTTTATTTATTATTTAGAAATGAGTGAAAAAAATTCAAAACTTTCCGTCTACCCAGGAAACTGTTAGGTTGTCTATAGAAACGATGCCCACCAAATTTGGTTCAATACAAACCAGCCGAAGCGGAGTTATTGATGTCGAAAAAATTTAAATTGAATAAAATAGTATTTACGGTGGCCACAATTGTAATAAATGATTAAAGAATCAGTCCCCTTAAAGGCTATAATATTCAAATCCAACCGCTTCCACTGGTTGGAATTGAGCCAAATCGATTGAGCATTGTTTCTATAGACAACCTAACAATTTAATGGGGTGAACAGAAAATTTCAAGTCTTTTTTTTATTCATTTTTATATAATAAACGAAAACTTTCTTCTCCTGTAGCAATGCGGCAATGCAATGTAGCAATAATTCAATGGGAATTATCAACGAAAAACTCATAGAGCTCTGCTTCTACTAGTTGGAATCCCCATTGGACTGGGGATTATCAACGAAAAACTCAAATAGCTCTCCTTCTACTTTCAATTCAAGATTGCACTGCCTTTACTGGTCGGAATTGAGTCAAATTTGGTGTGCAGCGTTTTTGAAGTCAACCCAACAATTTCATGAGGTTGACAGGAAAATTTGAAATTTTTTTCATTTTTTTCCTAATAAATTAAAAATTTCAATTCAAGATTGCACGGCCTTTACTGGTTGGAATTGAGTCAAATTTGGTGTGCATCGTCTTCTTAGACAACCTGATAATTTAAACACTAAGCGAGTGAGATTTGGAAAAAAAGGTTTTTATTGAACAACCCTACTGTACAGTGTACAGACATTTGCTATTCTCATGCTCATAAGATAAACTATGATTTGATATTAACGGAGTTTGATTCAACTTTTCGCGATTCAGTCATGCTAATTCTAATCTAATTTGGTAGCTAGAATTATAATTTCATTCTAATTTCAAACTGTGTAGCTATAATTTTAATTCTACTTTAATTCGAAAAAAAAAATCTAATTTGGAAAAAAGGAACATTTTCTAGTTGTCCTGTCCAAGTCTGCCTGGTACATGCGGTTTATCCATAAATTTCCATCTTGTCGATGCCTAATTGCCCACACATCAGTGATCGTGTGTGAATATGTTTCCTATAGCGGTAAGTTCACAGTATCGGGCCACAGTCTGTACTGCAATGCCTTAGCGAGTGAAACATCTGATTTTTTGTAAGTACTCTGAAAATATATATACTTGGTAACGGCTTCTATTTTTGTGGACTTCGTTAAGTTATCATAGCATATGTACCTGTTAATTGGGTTGTGAGTATGCATTTTGATTTCAGGATGATGCCACAAGTTCTTGCTGAAGATAGTGACTCAACCTTCGCTGTACAAAGAGTGTTTTGAGGAAACCTGGAGGAGGTGGCTTCCCAATATTGCAGGGGCAATATTCTTCGAGCAATATTTTCAGTGAATTTTTTTCTCCGTCGCTGGGATCTCTGTTTTTGTTATTTCACGAACTATGTTTCCATTTTATGTTAATATGGTTCAATTGATATCGAATATATGCATTGCAATCAAGAATGTTTATTTGCAATAGTGTGTCATTTGGCAGAAGATACAGGATTTCAAGTAGGGTGTATATATTGAAATTCCGCCCCTATCAATTCTAATGGCTAGGGTGAGATATGCGATATACACCGCAAGGAATGGGGCGGATTCTGGTCATACACCCGCAGGGTTACGTAAGTTCTGTTTTCGTGTACCACCTTTTGGGGTGAGTATACCCACTCTTTTCGCTAAGAGTGTAGGTTTGTCTGGAAAGCAGTGACAATTTTCTCTACGCAAAATATATTGGAATCCATCACACCTACCAGAACAAAACAAACAAAATCTCCTTCCGTGAAACGCCCAATAATATAAAATTTGGTTTCTTATTTTCTTATTTCTTATTATTTTCCTCTGCGAGACACATCTGTACTACATAACTGGCTACAAGAACCAGACTAACAGGCGCCAGTCTCATCAGCGTCTTGACATAGCAATATCGAAGATTTCGGCAAACATCCGGCTGTCATTTTAATCCAAGGTTTTATCGCCACCAATCTTTTTGGCAGTACACTTCACGTTATGTGTCTTGGTCCTGGGAATGCAGGCCCCCGAAATGTCAAAAATGCTGAAATGAGTTATGTTTATTAAAACTGCAACTGCAAGTGATCGTTTCGTATTCACCTTATCCATTTTATACGTGTTCACAATAACATAGCATACATAACATTCTTGCATGTCTGATGCTGCGTGGGTCGCGAGAAGTTAACACGACTCAGATTTGGGTCGCACTTTAAACAGTTTAAGAGCCACTGACCCACTGGAAGGGTGAAAAAGCAAAATTTGCTACATGAAAGTGTCACTTAGCTGATTTACACCTTACGCTACGGTGAAAATCAGCGAAATACACGATGTTCTTATACACTATAGCTTCATGTATTCATTTTACAGGCGACAGAAATCACAAGCAGTCGGGGATGGTTCGAGTGCTGATAACAGCTCTCAAAGGATGAACAACATCGGCAATCCGGAGCACATCAACCAACCGACCGCCACGTCATCGTCTACCGTCTGGTCCAGCTCGGACCAAGACTCTCCCTCGCAGGCTGCACCCGACGAGAGAAGAGAAAGAGAAGGCTCTTCCAGAGAATCGCAGTTGGACGATCGCAATTCTGAGGGCGGCGAACATGCAGCTCCAGTGAGCATTGACGAAAAGCTCAAAGCGTTGTTTCATCGCCAACGGGTGCTTCATCGCCAACGGTTGTTTCATCGCCTACGGTTGCTTCATCGCCAACGGTTGCTTCGTCGCCAACGGTTGCTTCATCGCCAACGTGCAATGGATGCGATGGCGCACAATTTCGACAGCAGGTTGTCACCGCCTTTGCCGCAGCTCGATGGTTATGGCTCCACCTCGATTCAACGCAACGCTTCCTTGGAGTCCATAATGGAAGGCAAGACCCTAGTCACAAGTCATGAATTTTCGTCGCCTGCCACACTCGACCAAAACAGCGAAGACTCTTCCAGAGAATCGCAGTCGGACAATTGCAATCCCGTTATAGATATGCCTGAAATGCCCCAATCACCCGAGGATGAGAAGCTCCATGAAGTGCGTAAGAGGGAATGCAGCAAATGGATTGCGAGAGAACAGCGTCGGATTGCGAGAGAACAGCTTGCGGGGGAACGCAATGATATCCCTGCGACGCATGGGCACGCGTATAAACAGCCCATTTCGCTACATGCGAACCCAGGCTGTAGGCGCTCGATGGCGTACGATTCCGGCAACGGTGCGTCAAGTCCTTCGGAAATGCTGAAGCGCGATGGATATGAACACACCCTGGTCAATCACACCATTCCCAGATTTTCGTCGACTGTATCGCGCAGTCCTCTCAACATGCGAGTTCATGGCAATATGACCTTTCGCAGCCATACCGCCGTGTAAACTTACTGCTGGATATTTCGCGATAGTGTCGGAGCGAAATAAAGTCACGCATCTTCCAGCGTCAGATCGCAGGTCGTTAGTAGGGCTGGGCACAATGATTCGAGTAGTCGAAGGTGTTTTTTTTTAGTACTGAAATCGTACGCTCGTATACTTTTCATTCAGTGTGCATGCCTCTTCTTTACTTCGCGTACGGCAGGTGGGTGCCTGATCTCAAAGACTACTCCATGTCGTTTCGACATCTTCCTATCTTTTCATTCTATCGCAGTCTTGTGGTGTATTGATCTGATGAAATTGATAAAAATAAATTGAAATTTGAGTTAACTGTTTTAGGCTATGCTACAGCTCCACTATATATTGTTGTTGTTTGATTCATGACCGTTTTGAGATCGCATTTTTGTATCATCGTTACTGCGCATTTCATTGATTGGCTCAATAAGCATCATATCAACATGTAGTGTGTTTTGTGCTTCATGGTGTCTGATAGCGGGTGAAGATCACAGTAGAGAGTCACTAAATATTCATAAACATAAAGCTGAATATTTCGAGAAAAGCTTTGTAACAAATCGAGTAAAATTTTTGAGATCGTCATGGGGAATGGTCGGTTAGGATTGATATTTGCATGCAGCCAGTGCCATGCATAGAGTGGTCCGAAGTTGAAATGCAAAGAATTTCAGCCAAATATGTTATTATGACGAGAATTATTATTATATGTTGAAGTCACAGTGCAGAACCTACCAAGGTTCGTCTGTGAAACCTCTAAATTTCTACCGGGACGAAGTTAGCCATCAAATTCTAGCCATCAAAAATAAATATCAGAACTGCTGTGTAGAATACCGCAGGTATCGGATGTCTCACCAGGATCAAGTTTCCGGCCATGCCGCGGGGCAGCTGTCGGCCACATACGATGTTTCGACGTAGGTTACGGTGAAATACTCATTAAATTGCCTTCAAATCAATAAAGCGTACAAATACTCGACTGATTTTATCGCATCACGCCATTTGTGAAACAGTTAATAAAGAATACAAGCTCGACTAGCACCTCAACACTGTTAACTCAACACAGCTATCTCGCGAATGACTATCTCCATCATGAAATTTTCACAGCTGCAACGTATCGCTCTGCTGCAAACGAAATTTCGCAAAATGTAGTTTTAGCACACAAAATCTGGATTTGACAAAACAAATATTGCTCCGACACGCTAAACGCCGTACCTCAAATGTCTCTAAACTATATGATACGCTCAACTAAATAGTCACTAAACTTAGAATCGAATCCAACTTCTCCAAACTAGAGACTGTGGCGATGAATGGCGTTCACAGCAGGGTTGTAATGACGAGTCACGATTTTCAGATGACTCGACTCGACTCGAGTCATTTTCTCAAAATACGAAAATGACTCGACTCGACTCGAGTCAATCTGTGTATTGACTCGACTTGGACTCGAGTCATTACGCATGACTCGAAGCAAGTCATTGACTCGAGATTTAGACGGTCAAAACCGACATTTCATTGTAATTTCGAAGCCAACACACTATTGGGATTTCATTTGTTGGTTCTGGTGCTTGAAAATGCGACCAGAAACTGCTAAAAGTTAGGAAAATTGATATATTATAAATGCGCACCATTCAATATCACCAAACAGAGTTAAAAAAGTGGGTTTAGGAAGACTTTAACCGGAAACTGAGCAGTCAACACAATGACTTGGACTCGGACTCGAGTCATAATACCATGACTCGGACTCGATCCTCTGTTCGCTGACTTGGACTCGGACTTGACTCGGTGGGAATTGAAAATGACTCGACTTGACTCGAGTCAAAAATATAAAAGTGAGATTGACTTGTGACTCGGAGCCTAGTGACTTGGTTACAACCCTGGTTCACAGATGTATAGTTTGCAGGCAAATCTGACACCACACAAATTGTCAACTATCTCCAAGTGGCGCATTCACATTTATCACGAAAAATATTCGACACCAATTTTCAGCGATATCCAGGTGGCGCAAGGTGTCCAACGGACCCGATACGCTGGACTGCACAGTCATGAAAATTCAAATTTATTCACGAAAAATATTCTAAATTTGCCAAACTATAGCCTGTGTCAAGGAATGGCTTTCAAATATCTATAGCTTACAGTTACGCCTAGCAACACACCGATTTTCAGCGATATCCAAGTGGCGCAAGGTGTCCAACGGACCCGATACGCTGGACTGCACAGTCAGAAAAATTCAAATTTATTCATGAAAAATTTCGAATAGTACAGTACAATGACCGAGACGCAGTACAATGACCATAACAACGGGCCTTGCATGGTTGCGATTGTTTACAACAATGGATTTTAAGTGGGTTCCGCTGCCCTGATCAGATTTTTATGTATATTTTCGGAATCAGTGCGACAGTAGCTTTCAAATAAGTCCAACTTTATACAATTTGAGCGCACAGGTAATCAGCTATGGCAAGGGTACTCAACGTCCATTGTATCACGGGTCGCATTTTAACAGCGAAAAACGCTGCGGGCCGCAGAACATTATTACGGTGCATTTGTGGGCTACTATTAAATTTAGGCTACTGTAGCCTATTCACCAGTCGTATATACGGGCATTAGTAGATTTTTTGTGAATTCAAAAGCCTTAATGGACGGACAGCCTTCGTGAGTTTGCAGTTGCTGTCTTTTGTGAGAATATGTCATATTCCAGCGGCGCAAGTGAATCCCTTCATGGAACGTGCATCGCGTTCGTTGCCAAGTCGGTATGTGCAATGTGCAAACCTTCAACCAGAAAACCGCACCCCCTGTTTCGATGTTCGAGTGAGAAAGCTTAATATTATGGTAACTTTTTCGTTTGTGATGCCATTATTACTTTGAGCTTTCAGTGATATGAGAAGACGTCTGTCGTTCGGGGTCATTTCTGAGCAAACCAATCAACCCTTCTCCGTTCTATGGCTGGAGCCCTGTAGCCCTGTAGCTTCTAAATTTGTCAGATGATGTTGTCCCTGCTGCTAAGTTCCGGAAACAGCGAATATTCGCACAGTAGGCCTACGTTAAAGTTTTATTGAAATAGTCTGGTAGATTTATTGGGCTTAGCGATATTCCAAGCGGTGCCTACGGTATACGATATCGTAGGCCCCGTTCCAAGTAATTTTGAACGTTCCGTCTTCAGCGTCGTCGGCAATTTTAACAATGCCTCAAAATTAGGATTGATGGGCTTGACACCTAGCTATTAGCAACGTTTTTTTTCCTAAGAGTAGCCGATATGTATCCAGAAGAAGCTCCCGTGGTATCATTTTCAGCTTCTACGCTCCATTATGACAACTGATCTTCGATAAATATGACACATCGCGTTTCCATTTGTATCTGAGAGAGCAAATTCATTGTTCCGCGCAGAGTAATAAACCCAGTTTTCGGCGTTGCATTTCCCGTTCCCTGTTCTTGTTTCTGTTCAAACCATTCGCAGTGAGTGAAACAATCTTCAAAACTGTACTGCGCAGCGGAATGAGGTGGCGAGGAGGAGCCTAGGTAAACCTCCAACCCTTAGGTATCGGAATTCGGAAGTCGACCTCGGTCGGACTCGAACCGTACCCATTGCTTTATCGAAATGCACTCATGTTTTGTCCCGCTTAGAGATGACTCTCACGTATTATTGCCTAGAAATATGATAAGTGACTCTATACCCAGACGAGTAAAATGTAGCTGAGAAGAATGTATTGATATTATGGTTCGGTTTTACACCTTCAGCAATTAATTCAGATTTAGCGCTATTTTTCGTGCTTTTTTCTCAATATTTAGCGACATCTAGCGATTTTTAACACCAGTTTTAGCGATTTTCTTCGATCCAGAATTGGCAGCACTGAAATGCACTCATTCCACTCGGCGAGATCTAGCTATAGACGGTTGCATTGCATCTGGTCATATGCTGCTATATTTACCGTCTTAAACTTATAATACAAGGTAGGCTACTGAAAACAAATATTTCATAAAAATTTTCGAAAAATCGGAAGTTTCACATATTTCAGCAGGTGCTTAGAGGCCTCAGGACACTTTATAAAGCAATGCTTAGAATCTCTCGGAATCCACCGATGAGACAGGCCTTTCCCCGTGCTAACTGTCCGATTCACCAAAATCCCCCCCCCAATTTGGGCCCAAGGAATCATTGTGAAATGCTGAAATTTATACTGTGTATGAAGTTGAGTATGAATAGCTTACACACCAATTATTAAGAATCTAAGATTTACTGTTTATAAAATATCGCAATTTGAAAATTTTGTGAGTGCAGCAGTACCTTAGGGCAGGGGTTCTCAACCCGCGGCCTCTTCCATTACGAACGCAATTACTACTGGCCCAGCATTGTCGCAAATTAATTTATCTACTTAGCTCACTTATTGCACCGTCGCTGTTTCGTTTGAATAACCATTCCTAGACGTGATCTGGTCTCTTGATATGTTCTCTAGTTTAGATTGTTATTGTTCTGAATCAGGATTGGTATGGACCGTTAATTTTTCACTAGTCTGCGCGCACTCACCAACTCACCGCGCGTTCCCTTGGACAACAGTGCGTAACGACTGAAAGAAAGGTCATCACTTCGGCATTTTTTTTTTTGTGCGCGGCACAGGTTTTCTGTGCGTGGCGACTTTGTCAGCAGTGTGCGGCCACGCACGTGCGCAGCTTGAATTTGATTTCTCATATATAAATGGAAAACCTATATTTGTCGAATAACAGTTGTCGTAACGAAGCGTAGAAGCTTAAAACGATACCACTAAATTTTATTCTAGGTTACATATCACCTGATCTTAGAAAAAACGTTACTACCTAATCGTCAGTCCCAGTAATCCACAGTTCTCTAGGAATTATTAAAATTGCCGACGACGTTATACTGTAACAATCGGTTAAATTGTTGGTATTTATGTCTCTGTAATTAGAACTCAGACGAGTAGTTTGTCCTTGCGTAGGCTGTACACTGTCTGGTACTTAACTGAGAGAAACGTCCTCTTCGACCGCTGTTATCGTGAACTCTTCAGACGGATATATTGTTCAGAACACAGTTTATTCTTCAACGTAATTTCAGTAGGTTATCATGAATCTCATCTCGAATTTGCTATCGCACGAGTTTATAAATGGTCGATATTATCGTAATAGGAAATTACGTCACGTACGCATAAGGCGTGCAATACACTGTTGTGACACGCCTAAGATACACCGTTACAATACAGACGCTTTGGAATATCGCTAAACCCAAGAAATCTGCTAGAGATAGTGTGATTTCACTAATACTTTAACATACTGAGCGAATATTCGCTGTTTCCGGGCCTTAGCAGCAATGTTTCCTCCAAGTTGGGCACGTGCGCAAATGCGCAGTGCTGACACGGTCTGTGCGCACATATTTGGTTGTATTCGTCATAGCCAGTTGTTGTAGTTTGTTTCTATGAATAGCGCTTGTCAGCTTCTGATTTTCTTGCTAAAACAACTATACTAGTTATGTCTGCATCGCTCATGGTTGCATTTGAAAATCGGGAAGAGAATTCTCGCAGCTTACCGTACCAGCTTCAAGCAGATGGATGAATACTGGTCACATAACGGGATATATATCGAGTTCTAATAGTGATATACCTTCATAGATTGTGTCTGTGAATAGTTGTTGCCTATACGATTCTAAATAATGGCTAATAGTCAAGTATAATTCGGAATAAATACAATATTACTCAGCGCATATACTTACGCAAAAGTACGCATCTGGATATACAAAGAGCTGTCGTATAACGATATATATCTTACGTTGTAGCAGTGTTGGGATGACTCGAGTCATGACTTGACTCGAGTCAGACTCGAGTTACCTTTTTCGCATGACTTGACTTGACTCGAGTCACTTTGCTAAATTGACTTGACTTGACTTGACTCGGTGTATCAGAAATGTGGATTGACTCGTGACTCGGAGCAAAATTCTCGAGTCAATTTCAAGTCATCAAGTAATCGGTGTCGATAAAAATCACTGAGTCTTGCATATGTTCAGACTGTTCGCGAAACGCTGGTAACCCGTGAGAGCGACCAATCATCCAATGACCGTTTGTTTCACCGATCCTCGATTGTTCTCTCACAAATAAAGTGACCGCACGAAGTGATCAAAGCTTACAGCTTACGTTGTCGTAACTCCAGTAGTAAAGTGATAGAATAGCATAATGTATGTTTCTGGTCTCTGTTCTTACCTTGACCAAACCTCTTGTTTTATTGAAATTGAAGTCGAATATAGTTTATATAGTCCTCAACCATTGTCGCAGGCTCGAATGGTATCATATTTATTTGTAAATGGGTAAGGTATTGCATCTTATCAATTCGTTTCTCTATTCTCTATTTTGGCTGGTAACTATAAAATGAGTCTATGTAGTATGCATTTGCATAGTTTAACAGTTCTACGTATATAGGAGCGATACAGCGCCTCCTTGCTTGTATATTTAACTCTATATGTGTTCATCGTTCCGGAATCAATGACCACTCAAACTGTATTTCAGAGCTAGCAAATTGCAATGACGTAATCATTGCCTCATACATACTTGGAAAACGCAACTTGACTTGAAATGTGACTTGACTCGTGACTTGACTTGACTCGACTTGACTCGAGTCACCTCCAAAAATCGAGTGACTTGACTTGACTCGAGTCACCTTTGAAAATCGATTGACTTGACTTGACTCGAGTCAAAATGTGCATTGACTCGAAGGTAGTGACTTGATCCCAACACTGCGTTGTAGTAATGAAAGGCATTTACGGATTGTCTCTTTCAATAGAACTAGCCAATCTCCACCTTCAAGGTCAAAATAAACAACATTAGTTATGCCTATCTCTCCCCAAGGCCGCTTCTGAAAATCGTGAAGAGAATTCCTGCAGACTACCACACTAGTGTCAAACGCAGGGACGAATATCCGTAACAAAATGTGTTATATCCTGAATTTTATCGGTAGTTGACATTCTTAGATTGTTTCTGTGGAGAGTACATGCCCATAAGATTATATCTACAGCTAATAGTGATGTATATGTGGCAACAACATCAATTCTACACGCAGTGTATTCCGCGCAAACGTGTGTAGCATGTTTGTATAAAGTGCTACCAACTAACGTCATAAACCTTACGTAGTAGTGAGATATGCGTTTGTGGTTTGTCCTTATGGTTAGGTCTTGACAATATCGGTTTATCAATACTAAAGTGACCCATTTACGTGCTCTATAAGCTTTGTAATTGCCCTGGAAGGCTACGCTACCTAATAAATACACGCGCGTCACTCGCTCACTCGCCGATGACTCATTCACTCTGCGGCCTGGTGCGTGTTTATTGTGCAAACCGTCCGTACTGTATCTTTTGGATAATGGCGATATTAGGGCGTATTAGATCGACTGAGCCATCTCCATGATCATGATTTCCTCACCGATATGATTCACAAGAAGCCTATGTCACCAGATATCCATGTTAAGGTTTATAAAGAGTGCAGTAAGTGTAATACGTTTCTCATCAACGAATTCTCGGCTTGCTCTTGATATGAGCGGCCAGACAGAGGGCTCGAAATGAATTGAGTGGCGCAATCGGATCCGCGTTGACGTTCTGATTCGAACGCTACCTTGGCTACCATGTTCCAATCCCATTAAGGTACAGTTTTTCGTTTATGAAAATTGAAGCACAATTTTTCGAAAATTGCAGCCGGTGCCAATCGGTTAAATCTGTTTAAATCCCTTTAGTGTGCCGTTGACTCTTGAAAAGTGGCACCCGAAAAGTCTTTGAGTTTAATAAATATTCCGCTACAATGGATGTTGTATTGAAAGCTGACATAGTATTTAAGATTATAATCAAGCATCTTGCCAAAATCCGACTGTCGAAACAAATTCAGAATCCGCATCCAGTCCGGCTGTACTGTATCGCTGAAATCCTGCTACGACTCCGGCTCCTGATCCGGAGTGTAAACGAGAGGCCATGCAATAAAACTGTTGGAGTTGTCCCTCATTATTCCTACAATCAGCCACTTCAACAATGCGGCGAGAAAACCTTGTCAAGTCAATCTATTTTATTGCAGATTGCTGCCAACCGGCACCACCATTTACTCGATTTGGACAAAATACAGAACATGGGCATTGGAGTACTCAAATCCGAATCGAGTATTTGTCATAATTCGAAGAGAGAAATAAGACACATTTTTGGAGTACTGAAGTTATCCTGCAGCATAAAATCAAAGATACTTTTACTATCGATACATTTTCGTGTTGAGGCAGACTCGGAATTTTAGATTGGTTGTATCACATCATATGTATCATAACGCACCAAGCAACGAAAGCAAAGTAGTGAAGAATAGGCAACATTTTCGCAAAGAAAGAAGCAAGGTTGTAATGACTCAAGTCATTTTTGATGACCCGAGTCAACTTTTCTATTGACTCGACTTTTACTCGAATCATTGTAACTTCGAAGAAGCTAAGTTACTACAATCGGAGTGAACTGAAAACGGAACAGTGAACAGAACATTATGGCTTGGAACCTTGTCACTTGGTTGCAGCCTTGGAAATAGGTATGGTTGAAACAGTACAAAATTGTATGTAGTGCAACTGGGGTTATTACAATTGTGGTCGCATAAAAGGGACATGATTGAATTTTCCCGTTAGTCATATCATCATGACACAGACACTCAAATCCCCAATCCGAAGCTACTCAATTTTGCCTAACCCTAGTAATGAGTAGAATAACTGTCTCCCAGAGAATTTGGGCCAGGAGCTATAAGCACTGCACCCGTGAACACATGATGAAACATACCAACATCGAAGCTAGGATTGCTGCGTTAGACCATACCAGTCACACGCCATCCAATAAATCGTCTTTCAATGCAGTGTCTCTGATCTCATACAAGTAAGTCCTTGTCACGTCGTCTAGTTTCTTTCTGCACTTTTTCTCAATGACGCAGTGCACGATCGTGTTCTGTTCGATGAGATCTTGGAAAGATTTCTCCACTCGGTCAAACCATGTGTCAACATTGGCCAAGAACGTCTGTGGACTCAACCCGTGGAAAAATTTGGTCTGGAAAGGAAAATAATTTCGTTTCAAATCAAGCGGGACTGTGTGAGATCACGGAGCAGTAAGTTGGCACAAATTAAGCAGGTCAAGTAATGTTAACCAAACACGATGATCTGATGTTTGTTGTATTGGTATTTGTACATAGATTAACCCTGATAATAAATTAGAATCCATACATTGTCTGTTTTTGTTTCACCCCTCCCAGGGTTGTAACCAAGTTACAAGGCTCCGGGTCAAAAGGCAATCTCACATTTATAGTTTGTCAAGTCGAGTCATTTTCAATTCACCACCGAGTCAAGTCTAAGTCGAGTCGAGCCGAGCCGAGCCATTTCCGTAATTTGGGAAAATGACTAAGTAAAGTCAAGTCAACAGAAAATCGTGACTCGAGTCATTACAACCCTGCCTCTCCGTCCTTTTCTCTTGGCTGGCTACGAGCCTGATGGCCAAGTTTAGATTTCAACAAATTTAAATTATCTGCGTCAGTGTTGTAATGATTTGAGTCGAGTCATTACGCTACTGGTGTTCGTCTAATACAGCGTTTCTTAACCTTTTTTCCTTCAGCGCCCCCTTTCAAAAATTATTGTGCTCCAGCGCCCCCCAACTTCATATTGTAAGGAATGTAATGAAGACAATGAGTAAGAGGTAGGGCCGTAACAGCACTTCGTCAACCCCCCCCCCAGAAAACGATTGCCTTACGCACCCATAGCGTGTGATAAACCAAACTTCTGAAGGCTTCGCCCCCACGATCCTCATAGCGTGATTTCGATGCTCAGCAACGTTTGTGTGGCCTGGTCGCCCTAGGTACCAAAATTTTCTATAATGCATGAATTAATAGGTGGTCATTACATATATAAGTCGCTATAAACTTTTTATCCTCTCAGCCCACGTAATCAGATTTGCCAGTAGCGCTGAGTGAGCTGTTGTATAGGAAAATAAAGGGCAAGTAATTAATAATTAAACAAATTTGGGCGTGTCCGTAGGTACGTTCACGTAAACAGATTTACCGGTAAAGCTGAGTGATGTCACTGATGTGTGATTGAAAAGGTAGGACCCCTCAATAATAATTATACATCTTCAGGCGTATACCCGTTGGCAGGAACGAAACGTCACTTCGTCAGGCCCCCGAAAAAACTTTGGTCTTGGGCTCCCATAGAGTGATAAATCGACCGCCCCCACGGAATCAGCTGTACTGTATAGCGAGCCAGTGCGAAGCTCGAAAACATTCGATAATTCATATTAAAATCGGTCAGTAAGATCGGGGATTGCATATCTATTGCTATCAATTTCTTGTCCTCTCTGCTCCCGCAGATTTACCGGTAGAGCTGAGTGAGATGCAATGTTCCCTCTAAGCTGCGCACGTGCGCAGTGCTGACACGGTCTCTGCGCACAGAAAATCTACGTTGCGCACAACAAATCCGAAGTTATGAACTTTTTTTAGTCGTTACGCACTGTTGTCCAAGGGTCAGCGCAGTGAGTTGTTGAGTGTGCGCAGACTCATCAAAACTTAAAGCGAACATTGTGAGGTGTCTTGGAAACTGTTGGGCCCGTAACTAATAATTAAACATATTCGGGCTGGCGAACCCGTTGATATGACTTCGTGGCATGATGTTATTTCGTGACCTCCTGTCTGCAATATCAAAAAATATAGAATCACCCAACAGGAATATCCCTGTCGCCAAATCGTACTAAACTAAAAGACGCACACGATTTCAAATTGGTATTTCTTCACTGGCATATATTTTTTCCCTGCCAGATGGAATTCGTCTTCTGGGGTTCAGATTGCCAAGACAGGAACATTCGGTGCCAGCCATTTCGGCGCCCATGGACAATTTAACCTATATTTCTTTTGTAGGCTATATATAACGAAGTTTTCGGTGTTAGTTTGCTCTGAATCCTCATTAAGGATATTTCCTACCACCACATCATCCACTGCGTAGCCATTTTCTCCAGCGCCTCCATAGTGCCCCCCTGAGCGTTTCTGCCCCCTTGGGGGGGGGGCAAGGTTAAGAACCACTGGGATATTTAGATTTGGGATACTCGAATAAATGAAATATTTACTGGTAAAGTTGAGACAGCTGCTGTTTACTTATTTTTGACACTCGAATATCACAGGTATCTTATCTGGAATGGATATGGGGTGATTTCTGAATCATACTTGCAATTTCAGAGAGTCAAACATATATAAACACATCACAGACATGGTACTTAAGCGTCTGATATACTTGATAACACTCCAGACATGATTCCTGAGTAGGCCTATATTCACAGGTCCCTCAAAAATATATGTCAAAATTTCGTTACAGTTTGCCATCATAGTTGAAATCTATTTTCCAGGATTCACAGCAATCAGTGTCATGTGCGCTTTTCCAAGACTCAGTCACATCCGGAAGAAGACATGGCGCCATAAAACTCTCGGACATCCGGAAGATCAAGCAGACCAGAAAGATATTAGGTAATTACTTCTACTCAATACTCGTCACAGTAAGGATCAATTTTTCAAATTTTAGCAAAAAATCAATTACAACCCGTCGAGACATTGGAGTATGGCGGGAAAAGTTTACGAAGAAGAGGTTATACTTGCTTGACTCTAGATTCGACAAATACTCGACTTTACGCATCGTGTACTGATGACTCCATCTACCAATATCACCTCATGCCAGCACGCGCCGATGGAAAAAGGTGTGGTACCGGTGTCATCGAGTTCTGAGTTCACATTACTACTTATTCTAATTTTGTTAAATGCAGAGAACCGATTCGTAGATATTGCGGTCACATCAGCTCGTCATTATTTATCGGGAATTCCTTGAGTTGCGACGATCAGTTCTTGTTAAGCGGCTCTTGCGACAGTAAGGGTTACATATGGAAAGTAAGTTTTCCAGTGCGTATGTTTTTTACAATTAGTCTCGACCACTAATCTCCAGAGGGGGTCAGTTACTAAGTATTACTACTTTTCGTACTAATTACTCTGAAAGTGAATATTAATAGTCTCGTCTCATGATGATGATAGATTAGCTGCTGACTATTCCATAGGGAGATCTATTATATATGAACATAATCCCCTATACATCTGAAGAAATAATGCAACAAACAAAAGGTTTACTGTGCCACTGTTGTTTATGTCTAGCTGTTGCTATACATGCGATCGTCAGTCGTCACCACTCCCTGTCGAAAGGCAATTATCCTTGGTTCGTTGCCGCAGTTTTGCTTTTGCAAACATTGAGATCAACAGTTCTGTTTTCAGACTAGTATTTAGGCTTGAAAGTTTTTGACAAAGAACTACCTGCAATTTGTTCTTTATCCTTTGTGAAGTAGGAAGATTTGGGGCTGGTTTGTTTCGCTCTATTGCGAGTGTGAAATGTCCATGCCCGCCTGCTGAAATAGCCACTATATCGTTGCAGTGGTATCAAAGTGACTTAGTCCATTTTACACATTTTGAGAAAATTGACTTCGCGTAAAGTTTTCATCTTCTTTCAGCCCTATATTGGCCCTGTTCAACATTGAACTAATGAAACAGACATAATCATGGCCAAGATATGGCCGAAGAAAATTGAAAATGTTGCAAAAACTTGATTTTTTTCAAGTTTTAAAAATGGACCTTCAAAATTTGAAAACTGGACATAAGTCACTTTGATTCCATTGCGACGATATGATGGCAGTTTACTATGTTTTCGAAAATTGCTTTCTTCTGTAGTGTCATCACTCATCAGTGATGTTGCGTTATTTCTAAATAAGCGCTACTTCTACATGAGTATATATTGTCGCATTACTGCTGCTTCTAGCAGCAATTCTGACTACTTTGACCACATCTGTTCATGTCCCTCTTTCAATTCAGACGGAAGGAAAATGCGAGCTGCCGATTGTCTTTCTGTCCAGCCACACTATGGCGGAAACGACTGCCGTGGCTTGGTGCCCGAGCGATATCGCTCACCTCGTGACTTGCTCCGATGACTGCGGCGTCCGTGTGTGGAACATACCGTGCCAGGAACGACCCAACTTGTTATTGGAGGGAGAGGCAGAGATGGTTAAGAAAGGTAATGCAACTTTCGACCTTACTACCTGCGTTTTGCAATACATGATGGCAACAAATGTAGGTGTAAGAAGCTTTCGGCCTCAAAATGACAAATTTGAAATTGGACTAGGTGCAGTTGTTTAAATACCGTGGTGATGAGGTCAAAGTTGAATTGATTTGACCGCTCACAGTCGTTATAACGCTCTCCTATCTGTTCGTCCCATCGCAACCTGCATCTTGAGCGGATTAGAATAATGCAACCGCCTCTTTATCGTATTGCTCTTATCCAACCAACACCATCGTAGCTGAAAAGTCTATTCTATTGACATGGACCTGAATATTTTCAGCTGACGCTCTTCCGCATAATCCTTCGCAACTATTAGTGAATTGGAAAGAACATTATATCAACAATTGCTTTACCAACTATGACGTGACCAGCATGAACTTTTTGATATTCAGAGCAAAGAGATCGCTTAAGCTCAATCTACTATTTTTCGATGGTACACAACATAGTAACTTTCGTTTTCTTTCTTTTTAGAATGCAATTTCAGTCCCATCTCGGCTGAATCGAGATGTCCTGTGCCCGATTTGACCCCGACGTCTTCGAACGCCATGCAGCCACTGTTCACTCCCGTTAAATCACTAAGAGAAGAGGTTCTTGCGATTAAAACGCCATCACGAAAACTCGTGCAAACGTTGGTGACTTCCCTGTTCACTCCAACCAAAAGTTTGATTACTTCGCCGCCTAAAAAAGCCACGACACCCCACCATGAAGTCAAGGACATAGTTATGACTCCTCCTTCCATCGAAAAATGGCTCGCAAAACGACAAGTGAAGGAACCGGAAGCGTCACAAATTCACGATGGGGAAATGCACCATTCAGCAATTGAACAAAAGCAAAATTCGGTAGTTGAAGGAAAGGAAAACGCTGCTTTTGAGGATAACTCTTATGTGACCCCGACCAAAAATTGGTTGCATGAATTGGGTGAGAAACGAAAGTCTAACAGTGGCGGGGGGTTCGATTCCAAGAGAAGACCGGTAGCATCGCCATTGAGTGTTGATAGCCAAAACAGAACTCCGAAACGTAATGTTAAGTCAATGTAATTTAAGGTGATATGTGAAATCACAACTGATTTGTTGATTCTTTAGGCCAGGGGTTCTCAACCTGGGGGGCGCGCCCCCCTTGAGGGGCGCGGGAGGCTCTCAGGGGGGGCGCGAGAAATTGACGAAGTCAGTATAGGGGGGGGCGCGAGAAATTGACAAAGTCAGTATAAATTGTACGTGTCTGAACATGTGTTTCACATCCATTATGAGAAGACGATTAACACACACTCTTGGAATATTTCATTAATGTTATGTGTTGTGTTTTCGGTTATTTATAACCGAATATGTACTCGTTATGTTTGTTTTGTACCGTTACTACCGTATCTAGCCCGTCTACTAGTTGTTTGTTTTTGTTATTATTACGTCATACAGACAAAATAGTTCTTACATTTCGAATTTGATTCACCCCATCACTAACGTTCGCTACTGATGAGAGTTAGTCGAAAAGCTTTTAGCGAATAAATTAACAATATGAAGTTATTGTTTCGCGATATTCAAGAAAGCTTGCAAAATACAAACTCTAGCAACAGCGCTCAACTGAGTATAGTCTGATTTCAACTTCATTTGAGCAAATTTTTGAAATTCTTTGGAGATATAGAGAGCAATTCCCACGTGTAAGTCATTCATTGCTTCATAGCTTTGACAGTAGCCTAAAGCTTGTCGCGCTGGGCAGCTCTTGTTAGTAGCTTGCGAACTGCACTGCCTAAAACAGACTTAGATGCAACATAGGTTGCCCGGTTTCGCCCTCAATTAGGCTATAAATCAACACAATTAATTCATTTCGAAAACTGATCAAATTTAGCCTGGCAGGACAGAACGACGCCTTGCTCTTTGTACTCACTACCAGCATCAGGATTAGTCTCAGGGTGACCTACATTGAAATTAATTAATGGATGTCTTGTTCAATGTTTTTTGTTATTTTCAAACAAATTTGATGAAATTTGTCAGCAATGTAAAAGACTCAACAACTGGAATACAGATTCAAAAGTAGCGTAAGATATACCTTATGTATACTATTAGATCAGGGGTGGGCAGCCTGCAGCCGTAGAAGGGAATTTGAGCGGCCGTCGACGCCTAATTCAATTAGTATGTGTTGGCGGCCGTAGACATGCAAATTGCAATTACAAATTCACTCCCGCATTTTCGAGAGATTTTAATTAATCTTGAAATTTTCTTCGACCTCCGCGCAATTCAACAAGACTTCATTTTTCTATTTTAATGCAGTAGCGCCCTTCTTAATCTGAGCCGGAATGGGAATTGGCAAGAAATAGCAATTCGTTCGCGGCCCTGAAAAATTTTCGCGCTCCGCGTGACAATATGCACCTCCCGGCAACTATTCATAACATTGCCACTCGCGATTTCGGTGCGTACAATAGGCCATTGTGAAAAGTAGAATAGTCCGGAGTTCACCGGGAATGGATATGGACAGTTTACCGTAGGGATTTTGCGTCCAGATCGTTCATTGCAGCTATGCCCTGGAATGTGGCCTTACGCTACATAAGCAATCGAAAAGCGGTCATGATTATCAAAAACGTTGCCCACCTCTGTATTAGATGATGTGCTCTTTTTGACATGACGATAAATGCAAGGGGGGTCAGGGGGGGGCGCGAGTTTTTTGACCATCTCTAAGGGGGGCGCGTGTCAAAAAAGGTTGGGAACCACTGCTTTAGGCGAAATGCACTGCCTGAGGATTGTCGTGTTTTTGACTGTGTACTGCCGATAGTCTTTTAATAATTGGCTTTAAATTGCATTGACTGAAGGAATTGACAAAAGCGGTAATCTTGTCTATCTCGAATGAAATTGCCGTTTTGGATGTTTGCTAGCGCAAAAGCATCAGTGAAAGCAGTTTGCTTCTTGTCTTACCCTACAGATGGAGAGTCATAGGATGGTTGTTTTCTGGTAAGACATCACACAACACTAATCGAAGGTGATCAGATGAACGATAACTGTTTTGCAAAATTCGAGTACCTAACCCAGTGATTCCCAGCCGCGGCCCCTACAAAAATATTGAGAAATCGATTTCGAAAAAAAATATATTTATAAAATACTCTTGCTTGGCTTGGACTAAGGAGTTTTCAATTAGGATTGCAGGAAAGTTATGAGTAGACTGCTAAGATTACGTCACTGCTGTTTCAATGCAATGTGCCCTAACTTTCCAGTTGAACGGGCAGTACCTATAGACATAAATAGATATTTATAACTTTCAAAACCGGAGGAAAATCCTGAAAAAAATGGTAAATTTTTCCCAGTTCGTGGTCGCTTGACTAAAAAAGAAAAAGAGGCTCAGCTCCCGAAAGGACAAATCATCTTAAAAGAGGACGTATATGGTAACCCTATGATAGCTAGATGTGCAACACGTGACTCACGGTAAAATATACGCCGAGATGCATACTGCTCAGTCGGCTAAAAGCACCATAATTGGTAGTCCTATAGTCAGGGCCGTAACTGCCCCACCCCAAATCCCCCAATGAGGGGAGCCGAGCTCGAAGGGGACCCAAAATTATTTCGTGAATTAGCAGAAATTATAAAGTATTTTTTTGAAAATTTATGCAACTTTTTAATTTCAATTCGTCACATATCTTGATTATTGGGTACTCTCAGTGTTGGGACCAAGTCACTAATTTCGAGTCAATGCACATTTTTACTCGAGTCAAGTCAAGTCGACCAATTTTCAAAGGTGACTCAAGTCAAGTTACTCGATTTTTGGAGGTGACTCGACTCAAGTCACATTTCAAGTCAAGTTGCCTTTCCGAAGTATGTATGAGGCATGAATACGTCATTGTAATTTGCTAGCCGTCTGAAATACAGTTTGAGGGGTCATTGCTTCCGAACCGATGAACGAATATACATGCAAGAAGGCGCTGTAAACTACGTAATTGCCTAGCCGCAGTTTATAGTTACCAGCCAAAATAGAGAATAGAGAAACGAATTGATAATAAGCAATAAATTACCCATTTACAAATAGATTTAGGGATGGTGTGAACCTCTGAAAGGTTCAGGTTCGTGTGAACGCGAACCTTTTTGAAAGGTTCTGTGTGAACACGAACGTGAACCTCGTGACGTCACGTGACGTCATATTGCTAATTCCAACCATATCTTCCAATGAAATGATAGCCAATATATTTATATCAATGTACACGATACCTAGCGAAGACTCGGCCCACATAATGCCACAATGCTGAAGTACATATCGGCGTTTTAAACTTCGCTAAATTTATCAACAGCGGTAATCAAAGGATATAATATGCGGAAAATCAATACATTCCGTCGCTTTGCCAACAATTTCGACGAGGACTTACCAAGGCATATAAGCCTACGCCTTAACGGTCTTAGCCAGACCGGACAATGTGTTCGAAGTCTGAATATTGCTACATTGATATTGAGCAGAGTGTACAACGGGTTTTTATACTCGCTACCGATACCACAAACAACAACAAGTTATGCAGCAGTAGCAAGCATCTTAATCTCACGGATTTGGTTTTAATGATACAGTAAAGATATGAAGTCAAGATTGACCCCGTACATCCGTTCGATTTTTTTTTTTACATCAGAATACGATATCAATGTCATTGATTGGTTGAATAAGCATCATTCGTGGACTACGTATATCGCTTGTGATGTTGTGTGATTGCGGGTCAAGCTCACAGCAGAGAGTCACTAAATAGTCACAAACGGAAAGCTGGTTATTCCGAGAAAATTTTTGCAACAAAGCAACTAAAACGTTTAAGGTTGTCGAGGTGCATGGTGCATGCTCGTTAAGCGTTGATTTATTATGCTGCCAGCACCATGCATGGAGTTACCCGCAGTTGAAATGCAATAAATTTGAGCCAAAGATCTTATAATGGAGTGAAAATTACAAGTTACCAAAAGGTTCACAGTGCAGAACCTACCAAGGTTCTGTTGTGAACGCGAACCTCTAAATTTCCGAGGTTCACACACAGAACGCGAACGTGAACCTCACGTTCACACCATCCCTAAATGATACAATTCGAGCTTGCGCCAATGGTTGATGACTAAATAAACTATATTCGAATTCAATTTCAATAAAACAATAGGTTTACTGGTTAAGTTAAGTACGGAGAACGGAAATAGGCATTTGCTATTTTATTACTTTACTACCAGAATTACGAGAACGTAAGCTGTATGCATCGATCCCTTCGTTTGCGGTAAATTTATTTGTGAGAGAACAATCCAGGCTCAGTGAAACGCACGATCATTGAATGATTGGACGCTCTCACGGTTTAAAGGCGTTTCGCGAACATATGCCAGATACAGTGATTGTTATCGACACCGATTGCTTGATGACTTGAAATTGACTCGTGAATTTTGCTCCGAGTCACGAGTCAATCCACATTTCTGATAGTCCAAGTCAAGTCATTTTAGCAAAGTGACTCGAGTCAAGTCAAGTCATGCGAAAAAGGTGACTCGAGTCATCCCAACACTGGGTACTCTTCCCCAAGAAAAAATACGCAAGATTCACAGAAATGGGCATATCAGCGTTGGCCATGCATGACCCCACCACAAAGCACAAAGACATATAAAGATTTAGGCCAGGGGTGGCCAACCTTTTCAACCAAAGGGCCACATTTGATTGACGAACTATTGCGCGGGCCACTAGCCGCGCAAAGCGCGAAATTTTTTCGAAGTTTAGAGGTCAATAATATTGTCACTTGACTATATTGCGGGCCTGCTGTATATCGCTAGGCTCAGTTTGCAAGGAATGGACTATTCGGCGCCTGGGCATATCGATACCGTAAGCGTTGACCAACATGCGTCAATCATTTTGGGCCTAGGTTTCATAGTCGACGGTCTTTCTGCAAGCGCAAACGCAAGGTCACATATGTTGAATGACACTTTGCCTCGTAATCGCGAATATAGTTACACTCCATCTGATACATTAGAGGCGTTCTTTCATTTTCACAAAGGGGTAACAATATTAAAAGCAAGAAATCGAGTGACAACTTGTTGCGCGAAGCGTGAGATAAATTTTTACATATGATAAATCTATCGCAAAGTATTCTGCTTTATTGTAGTGTACGAAGATCTGCCAAAATGTGAATGGCTCATGGATCTGCCAATGCGTCGGGACTGATATTTTATTCATCAAATCTCAAGAGTTGCGGCCAGACTGATCAAATTTTTGGTTGGCCTTGCAAGTTCACAATCTGTGCAATCCATTTTTGATAATATTACTAATTTTGGAAATTACCTCGCGGGCCACTCAAAACTGTCTCGCGGGCCACGGGTTGGCCGGCTCTGATTTAGGCCATGCACCATGTGTGATCTTTCAGTTTAGTTTAGTTTACCGGTAAATCTGATTACGTGGGCAAAGAGGACAACCATGCAATTCCCGATCTTATTCACCGATTTTATCATGAATTATCGAAATATTCGCGGGTCGCGCTGTCTCACTAAAGTTTAGTGACTAAACAGTACAACTTTAATTTCGTGGCAAAAGCGAACAACGTGATGTGGGGTCACTTTATCATCCTATGGGAGCCCGGGGTCCTGACGAAGTGCCGTTGGGTTCCTGCCAACGGGTATGCCCCCGGAGATGTATAATTACTATTGAGGGGACCCATTCCTTTTCAAACACACCTCACTCAGCTCTACCAGTAAGGCAGAATACGTGAACAGACAACGGATGAAAATTGATAGCAATACATGCAATTCCCGATCATATTGACCGATTCAGTCATGAAATTAAAGAAATTTCTCGCGCTTCGCGCGTTTAGGCGAGAAAAGCTGCCTCACTCAACGGAGACCCAATGCAGCAGATAAGTATAGCGGTAAACAGTATACAGTTTTGAAATCTCGCCAGCGCAATAAAACTACTCCGAAATAGCCATGATGCATGTTTGGGTCCGTTTCATAGCCATAGTATTCGTGCGGCCCCGACCGTACGAAATTCTCTGAAATTCTAAATTTAGCCCTCACATCGAAAAAGTTTGGGAACCACTGATATAGGCTATATGTGTTGGAGGTTTATCTAGGACCCTTCTCGTCATCTCATGCGTGTACGCTGTGTCTTATAAAATCCTAGAAGTGGGTCGTGCTACCAGTCGGCAGCAACCGAATAAAAATGAAGGAGATTGACCTGGTGTAAATGACCATATAGTAGTCGACAAACACCATGAATACCACAAACAACTACAACATAAATGGAGTTTCATCCAACACGTGACTCCGCGTCGTCCGCGAAGCGCGCCGTCAAGAGGATAGGCGGCCATTAAACCGTGGCCCCAAAAGGCCACAGCATGTTGGCCGAAACATTCAAAATTGCTATGTCCATTCGCGAAAATAGCCGAAGACGAATAGACATGTTTCTGCATTCTGAGCCCGTGTGACCCACATACTAAAATTATGCGCGCAGCGCAGCAATGAGAATTTGAAATTGTAAGCATCTCACGAAAAGATTTTTGGTCTGCCACGATGTGAGCGATTCCAATATAATCCGAGTAGCGACAATCTTTCTCAGAGGTTACACATCGACAGGGTGATGAATAACAGTGGGTCCTCTCGGATATAACCTGCGTGAATGCAGAAGGCTTAAGATGTTGATTGTACAATTACGTGACATACATTTTTGAAGTAAGCAATCATCACCTCCCGCATGCATCAGCTCTACCGGCGAATCTGATCAAATAGGCTGGAAAAACTGTTGGCAATATATGCAAGTAACAAATGTCAGCAGATTGAAATAGAGATATAAGTTTCGCGTTGGCTTTCCGGTATCGGATCATTCATGTATCGCGTAATATCGACTTGATTCGCTCCGGTAATAGTATGTACGATTGTGTGTATTTGTGAATCGTATGTGTGAAGGGTGTTTGTAAGATGACTTGTAGAAGAAATGGGTGTCTGGTAACAAAGCCTCTTAGAAGCTGGGTTGAAAACTCTATGATGGCCCACGCTTTTTTTTATTCTTGGGAAAGAGTTGTTACGACATGGCCCTGTACCTGTAGCCGAATATGCCAGTCGAACTATACGTTCATAACGGGATATAATTTATCTGGTGTGATTACATGACACTGTGTATGTGGATAAAGTTTTTCTAACGCCAGTTCGCAGAATCCGGTGTCAGAGTCATCTGAAACGAGGGACAAGTTTATAGAAGAACAAATGTGTAGTGGACCCACACCAACCTGCCAATTCAATATATTTATGGTAGAATTTCTGTTGAAGGCTTAATCAAGTTATTTAATTGGTGAAAATGTGTTATAATTGTAGTAGTATTGACATGTATATATAAATTGTACTGTTAATTATGATATCAATCAAGACTTTACACGTATAATCTTATGCTATTTTCTTTTCATAACTAGATTGACGAATATTGCATCAGATCATAGAGCAGTGGGTACGTGACAAAAATGATGAATTATTCCCAGCATATGATTATTCCGCCACATGGAGACACCTACGTTCCTGGGTACAGCAAGCTGCCTGATGATCGGGGTACATATTTTCACCATCTGGCGCAAGGACTCCATTCTGCAGAGCGTCAACAGTATTCGTACGAAGCATTGAACCACCTGAGTGCGATGTCGGTATCGCCGCCAAAAGCGGATTCGTTATCCTACCATTTTGATCCATACGCGGACAACAAAATGGATATACCGGATCAACATATCCGTCAAGTTAGCCGCATTATAGTGATCAGATAACAAGTAATCATTTACATGGAAAATGTTACGCTTACGGATAACCATCTCCCAACAGCGGCAGTGTTCAACCTTGCAAAATACCGAGGACTATAGACTGTCCCCACAAAACCTATCTCATAGTTCCAGAACTTCACACCACCGTGAAAAAAGAAGGAAATTGCATGAAACATGATGCATCGATTCGCCTTACTCAACCATACACCTCACCTCGCAGTAAAGACCATATTCTTCCCTCCCCAACAGATTCCAATCAATCGTGCGAACAGCAAAATAAACATACTTATTCAGATGGTAAAGTCACGAGAAATCATTCATATTCAGTAAAAGCAAGAACGCTGGATATCCCAGGTAACACGACCACGTGGTGCCCATGTGGTATTTAGGTGGATAGGTGGGTTGGCCAAATTGAAGGGTCTCATAACATGGGTCCCACATGGACTCCAAGTGGGATTTCCAAGTCAAGGAGTTGCTGGGCTATACCATACTAATCCCGTCTAGATCCCATTACCTTTGTCACTCATTTGTATCTACTATTTTCAACTCAGGACGCCTTTTTCTCATTAAATTTCTGTAATCAAATCATTTAAGCGAATGATTTTCGTCAATGAAGATGTGTCGATATTCCATATGGTTCCCACATGGGACCCAGTAGTTTGTCCCCATCAGTATTTATTTCATATTTTCCCACAGCAAGGTTTGTTTATCTGTATAGTTAAGTTGCATTATAACTGGTTTCCGATTGAATTCTATCACCACAATTATAATTATTCCTTTCTCCATATGAATTGAATTCGAGGTATTGTCACTTTTCACTTACAACGGTGGTTCCCAAACTTTTTTAAGACGCCCCCTTTATGATAGTGAGGAATTTCGGCGCCCCTTATCGCCATATCGCAAAATGCAACCAGAATGCTAGCAATCCCAACGGAAAGCTTGATGGCATGGGAGCGTATGGCTGTTGATGAGAGAATTGTCAAATATGAAATTCGGACTATACACAAAGCAGTAACTATGAATGGGAGGTAAATCGCGCGGAGCGCGAAGAAAATACTCAGTTGACCGCAGCCTTGTCGCGCCCCCTCTAGATGCATACATGCCCCCAAGCCCCCCCCCCAGTTTGAGAACCACTTACTTGCACAATGAGGGCGGGACCACTCACCCACCGTAAAGGTTATTATATACTGAGTATTCCGTATATATTGATCTGAGGAACTAGGGTACTCGGTATGTACTGTACATTGTTCAATGAAAGAGTTATATATAGTGTAGAGTTAAGTGACAACGCCTCCTCTCAAGTCTACGATGATTCGTGGTAACTTACCGGTGATGCATACCCCTGACATGAACGCCTGCGCTGCTGCAAGGTCCGGGGTCGTAGTAGTATTCTGTACCGTATCACTTTCGTGGGTTACCCACATGGGACCCTATAAAATCCCAACACATATAGCCGCCAAATCCACGTGAAACCCAGCTGGGTGTCCCACATGGGGACCCGTGGAAATCCATATGGATACCATGTGGGTCCCAAGTAGTCGTGTTACCTGGGATAGTGTCGTCCAGCTATCAAATATACAGCAACGCGTCTGGCGTCGTCAGGGAGGAAAGCGCGCATTGTCAATTCAAATGACGATATAATTGAGCAAGGCAGCAACAAGGATCTAAAGCTGGAACGCTGCAATTTCGTTGACGACTGGGGATCGCCAGATGCTTTCCCTGCCAGCAATGCCGACCTATCAGCATCTGCGCAGGATGACGACTGTCGCCAGCATGATGAAGCTGAGAGAACTAGACATAAAAAACCGCCTTACAGCTGCTCGGCGCTGATCGCAATGTCCATACGAGATTCTAAGGTACAGAAGTTAACAGTATCGGAGATATATCAATATATAATCGGTAAATTTCCGTTCTATGAGAAGAATCACGAAAGCTGGAAGAGCAGCATACGACGCAATCTCAGTTTGACAGAGTGTTTCAATAAAGTTCCTCGAGATGGCGGTGGTGAGAGAAGAGGAAGTTATTGGACTCTGGATCCAAATTGGGAAGACATGTTCGAAAACAGAACCTATCGCAGAAGACGACGCATGAAACGTCCTTACGAACCAGCAGCTGCAAACTCGTTCTTAGATCCCACAAGGTTGGCTGTTCTAAGTTAGGGTTGCCAAACGTCCGGAATTTCCCGGACATGTCCGGAAATTCGCTGTTCAAACTAGCGTCCGGGAGGAATTTCTAAAATATGCCAAATGTCCGCAATTTTAAAGACTTGACGTATACTTATAACTTTTTCGTAAATCATCATGAAAATTATTTTTTGGGGGGAATATTTATGCTGATGCATGGAATTTTTCTTCGCGCTGCGCGCGATTTACCATCACATTCATTGATGTTATACTATGCAGACTACCACCTTCGCAAAATCTGCAATAAAATATAACTAAAAACAACCTTCATTTACTGGGATTGTAATCGCAATTATAGTAGAACGGTATTTCCTAGAGATCGTTAAGGCCGTTCCAATGCTTAATACAAAGATAATAGTGGTTCCGAACGGGGGGGGGGGGTCGTTTGCCTTTATTTTGGGATTTGCGAATATGTTAAACGTAATCAGCTTCCAAAATGACCCGTGAGTAAGTCTGGGCAAGGGTGCTGACTTCTTCTAGTAATCAGCTCGTCAAATTTTGATCTGGCACGAAACATTTTCAAATTGGAGATGGAATCGCCACCATAAAAGGTTGGAAACCACTAGATGTGGGATTTTTATAAAGCTCGGTGGTGCGCGCCGGCAAGTTGCATAGATTACCTTATGGTGTGGGATCAAAATCATTGTATATTTGGGCAGGAGGGGTCTGAAACATGTGTTTTCGATTCCCGGTTACACAACACACAGCCACATACTCCTGAACCGGATCGTGACCACCTCCGGTCTACGAGCAAAGCTTTGCTAGTGTAACGTCATAATTCGTTTTGAAATTTTTCTGTTCATCCCATGAAAGTATTAGGTTGTCTATAAAAACGATGTTCTTCAAATTTGGTTCAATTCCGACCAGTAGAAGCGGAGTTATTGCCGTCAAAAAATTTGGATTTGAATAAAATAGTATTTGGTCACGGAGTCTATTCGCAGCAAGTTAGGCCCCCCGCCACGCAAATTATAATTTATTTCGTGTCAGAGCAAAAACAGCATGACATTACGAACGATAATCAACCTAAATGTAACGGTATTGGGGGGAGAGTAGGTAAAGCTACTGCTGCAGAAGCGGTAATTCAGATCAGCGATGATAGCAGGCGCACCAGCCTTCTGCGTTTCAGGCCTGCCCCACACACAGTCGATAGTCACAGTCGGTAGTAGCTGTAGGAGACGTCAGTACCCTCAGATCGTATGCCGCTATACACAGTATGTTGTCGCTAATTTACATCACTAATAAAAAATACTAAATTGCAAATGTCAAGTCAACGATTTTCGAAGGTGATTTGAGTCAAGTCAAGTCGCGATATGGGGGGTGCTGGGCTCAGGGGGCGGCATGGGGGGCGCTGAAGAAATATGGCTTTGCAGTAGATGGTTTAGTACAGGGGTTCTCAAACGGTGGGCCACGGGGGCATTTTGAGGTGGGCCACAGAGCTATTCGGAAATTGTAGAATTGGTGAAAGTTTAGTTATATTTGTTATGTTATTCACTCAAAAATATATTCATATTAGCAAATTATATGTAGTCTACATCAAGCTTTTCTTCCGAGTCTGATGAGACGTAGTGTAAGGTTGCCATACGTCCGGAATTTCCCGGACATATCCGGAATTTCACTGTTCAAACTCGCGTCCGGGAGGAATTTCTAAGATATGCCTAAATGTCCAGAATTCTGAGTGCTTGACGTAGGCTCATAATTTTGGTCGTAAATCAAGATAATAACATTACTTTTGGGGATACTTACGCTACCTGAATTTTTTCTTCGCGCCGATTGGTCGCGTTGCGGCATACAAAGCCGATGATATATCTGTGAAGTCGTGGTCGAGCCGCGGCAACAGTGTCAATGCATGCGCGATTAAATGGGTACGCTCAAAAATATTACATTACATTAAATTACATTACATTCAATCCGATGCGGAACTGACATTTCATTCGTCGCGGTCACGTTACATGTACAATTTGTACATATTTCAACTTTCCACGCCGTTCTTATTCGTACGGCATCTCAACAATACCCGACACGACTCGAAGCCCAATACACATTGTCGTCTACTTCTGACCCGGCGTTTCCGACAGCCTCTCGATCTTTCGGTTTGGAATCCCCATTTCCGGCGCGGCGCTGGGCCCCAACTCTACCCCGTGGCGGGCGACGGCCGATCAGTCGGTCTTTGTCGCGTCTCTTCGGCGACGTCTGATAAACTGACACGTCCGCACTTACGCGATCGTCAGGTTGCGACTCCAGATTTAACGGACCAGGACGTGAAAGCGCAAATCGGCAAAGCCGGTATTGCACCGAATATGAAGCGACCGCCGATCGCGACCGGTGGTCGTTTTTAGACAGACGCGAGTGCTGATAATTCTCCAGGTACTAGTAGTCTCTCCCTCTACCTATTCTAGCTATTGGAGTAAAATGGCTACGTAGGAAAGGCGTGGTAGAACAGGACCTGATAAACCTCTTCAAATCTTAAAATTCGGCGTCCCACCAACATCCATAGTATCTATAAACATAAATGGAATGCAAGCGCACTGGAACAGCTTGCAAACTTTTATAAAAACAAAAAGAGCCACCATCGTGTGCGTTCAAGAGACGCACAAAGTCAAAAAGCACCAGCTCACAACCTGGGCAGCAAAACAAGGCTACAAGTTGTTTCTTAATGCGCTTGATAAAGACGACAAATGGAAATCACAAGACGAACAAGGCCCCAAGCATTATTATCAGGGAACGGCGATCCTAGTTAAGGAATGCTGGCTCCCTGACAACTCCAAAGTACAGCACGAGATCATCACAACGCACCGCGCTCAGCAATTAACTATTCGGCTAGAGCACGTGGAGTCGATGGCAATTACCAACGTATATGCCCCACCATCAGGTAGGCAAAAAAACTGGACTTTTACAAGGAATTGACGAGCAAGCTAGAAAACCAACACGCACGAACGTACTCAATCATCCTGGGTGATTTTAACATCGTCACAAAAGCGATAGACGTTGAACGCGCAGACGCTTACACCGAAAGTCCAGCATCCACCGTTTGGAAGCAGTACATAAAAGTACACAACGTCATTGATATATACCGATGGAATTTTCCAAGCACAAAGATATACACGTCAAACTCCCCTAAAGGCAAGCGAAGAGTAGATCGAATATACATAGGTAAACTTGATAGGTGATGTAAAGAACATAGCCTACCAAATCAACCCAATCTCGGACCATACGCATTATGTAGAACTGCACCTGAAACAAAAACACTTGGAAAAGTGGGGAAAAGGTAGCTGGAAAAATAACACAGCACACCTAAATCATCAGGAATACAGAGCTCTCATACGAAACGAGATCAAACTGTTCGAACTAGAGAAAGCATTTTATCCAAATATAGGACAATGGTGGGACGCCTTAAAGAACAAAATCAGAATAACGTCAATCCAATACGGCATAGAGAAAAAACAAACAGAAACGCAAGAAACAAACCAAAGAAAGAAACTACTACAGAACCCAAACATAACAAATGAGACGAGAGATAAGCTAACCAGGGAACTAAAAACCCTGGAAAAGGCTAAAATAGACTTCCTGATGAATTCGGAATACAAGAACAACATGGAGGATCAAGAGAAACCAACAAAACAGTTTTACGACAAACTGAAAGTAAAACAAAAAGAAAAGAGTATCACGGAGCTCACCGACAACAACAACGAGCAAATACGTGGAAAAAATAACATCCTCACACACGCACGTAACTACTATCATGGACTTTGAGGCATCGCGCATAGCGCACCCAAAGGAAGCATTGACAACATGGTCAAGGAGCTCGAAAAACAAATCCCTCAGGAACAACAAAAACTACAAGATCAAGTAATAACCGAGGAGGAAATAAAAACAGCACTACGCTCACAAAAGACATCTACGACACCGGGACCAGATGGCCTTTCGCCAGAATTCTAAACCGCTTTCTTTGAAACTCTTTGTGATGAACCAGACCAATGAACGTATGGTAGGCTTTTATTAACAATATCCCGACTAGCGCCGACACCATAAACTAGCAATCCTGACTAGGTAAAGTCAGATGCAGAAATGAATGATTACTGCGTTGACAGCACCATGATCGTTCATGGGGCATGACAGCGCTCACGTGATACGCTATAGCGAATCCGACAAAACACGTCACTCTTAAGAACAGTATTTACAACATGACAACATGCTGTAAAAGCGTGCATGCAGCTATATGTGCATTGTGCAGTGACAAAAGAACAAATTCCTTTCGATAATACTATAAAAAGGTTTTCCCAATTGCATTACAGACTACATCGCAGTTGCAGCATTGGAGAAATAACTGTACAATGGGACTGTTCAAAAACATTTTTTCAAATTTTCCGGCTACTTTAAAACTGTTAGATTGCATAAAAATATCAAATTTGGCTCAATTCTAACCAGTAGAAAGCAATGCTATGAAAGAAAATTTGGGATTAATTACAAATTGAGATTATCGAATTATAACGGCTATCTAATGATATTGTTACATTGTGTAAAAATATGATTCATAGCAAATCTGGCTCAATTACAACTATAGAAGAAGTGAAGAGCATTGGATACTCATTCTTTCGAGTCGCTCAAAATGCAAAGAATCATCGCTTTCAAATCCACACATGAGCTTATCAGTCTCTTCCAAGTACTTGACCATCTGAGTCATTGCATTGGCTCTAATTGAACTTTGCTTCGATTCTTTGCTTGTATAATTGAAAAGTCTTGAGTACTTTGGTTGCGGAGGATCTACCCAGCAAACACAAAACGGTAAAAGGATCATCCGGGATCATCTCTATTAGGCGCCGATTTTCTAAGTGTCAGGGGTATGCCTGAAATACGTGGAAAGGATGGACTTTGGATTACATTCAATCAGAATGAATTCATACTCGGTGCTGTTCCATCTCATGCATTAGGATTCGTTATGTCCGGTTGTTGACCTAATAATGCCAATTTTCGATATCTCGCGGGTATAACTAAAGTACGTAGAAAGGATGACTCTGGCGGTACATTCAATCACGATGAATTCCTATCCGGTTTTGTTCGATCTCATGCGGTAGCTTCGTTATCCATTAGAAAACATCGTTCCCCCTTCGTTTTATTGCGTGATGATGTCACCGGTGTTGTATATTCGTGTTGTTGCTCTAAGGTCGAACAGTTTTGTTTTCTTCTGATATATATGATCTTCATTATATATATATATTCGCTTTTTCGGTAATCTCGTATGTTCAACGAGTATGGATAATATGTTTATTCAGAGAAGAACTAAATAAGTGAGATGTTGTACGTTAAGGAATGTGATTATCGATGCGTGACTTCTAGAATATTTCCGCGATTCAAATTTGACGTCATCGCGGGAGACAAAGATTTGAATCGCAACAGGTCGCAGCCAGGCATAGTTCGCTCTTTCTGTGTGGTAAATGCCGTAAATATATAGGAATTGTGAATGAATGAGGTAGCGGGTTGAAGTTATATATGCAGTAGCATAGCTTATGGGGTATATCGAATTGCCTGTAGTAGGCTATAGGGCACCTAGAGCTGTTTGACTTTCTTCAAACCAGGCGTCTAGACAACCAGAAAAGTTTCAGCTTTTCCATATTAGAATTAAAGCTACACCGTTTTTTCCAAATTATCACTGGCATTTCGCACTAATTTAGTGAAATTAGACCACTAGAATTATCTAGTTGTCCAAGTCGCTTCAAACATCTGAATTAACGGTATCTACCTATATATATCAGAATATTTATGCTTGAAATTTATAGGTAAACGTCACATGTATACCTGTAGAACACTGATTCGTAGGTTACCTGCCTTGCTATTGGCATCCTGGTTTTATCAAAGTTGGTGCAAGAATGGACATTTTCATCTTGAAGGTAATTGCCCTTCTTATAATAGAACAAAATTTGATATTTGTGTACAATTATACCTCGAATCCAGTGTCAAGATGATTAATCGTTGAAACGAAATGCAGCTTGTTTATGTTTGCCCAGAGAATTTGGCCAGCCAGACCATATTGATAGAATATGGTCACAGTAAGATAATATTTCGGGTTATTTTACATGAACTTTCCATTTGATTTGATATGTAAGGTAAAACATTTGCTATTCTGCTTTCGAATAAGACCTAAATTGCTGGTTTCAATGTTTACTGTGGTAGGTAAAGGTAATTTCTTTTACGACAACAGAAATATTTATTTTTCAACCTGCCCATGTTAGATGTTTGTTTGTGGTGTTCATGGTGGTTCAACTACACTGGTCATTTTACAACAGGCCGGTTCTTCTTCTTATGATTCAGTATCTGCCCACTTACAGCACGGCCCACTCCTAGACTTTTTAAGACATGGCTATGCGGATCAGATGGCGAGGAGGAGCCTAGATAAACAGCCAACACATCGGTAGGAATTATGGAGGCGACGTGTCAGGCTCGAACACGCAATTCATTGGTGTTGTAGCTATAATGGGACGTACCACTACGTTATCACGCCATACCTTGTAAAATGGGAGTGTAGCATTTCGTGTGGCAATTGACTTTTATGTGGAAAATTGTGTTCGTTTTAGAACTTATCCGAAACTCTTTTTCTGTCATAGATTGTCTACGATAAAAAGATATCAGAGTTGATCCTAGAAGAATTAATTCCAGAGCCACTCACCACGAAGGAGGATTTAAAAAAGTTTGATGACAAATTGAATGAAAGCAAAAGCTTTTGCAAGAGATGTGGTATGTTGAATCTGTTCTATTATTTTTAATACTTTGTTGTGCCGATAGCAGACGGTATATATCAATGTAAGACATGGAAGCTATCAAGGTCTTACGTTCATTATTCTTAGACATTCAGTCAGTCGAAGTTGACGATCGTATTGCTTCGATTATTTTTAGGCTTATTTTAGCCAGTGTATGGATGACTCGAGTCAGACTCGATCCAACTTTTTCGTATGACTTGACTTGACTCGAGTCACTTTGCCGAAAATGACTTTACTTGACTTGGCGCTTCAAAAATGTCAATTGACTCGTGACTCGAAGCAAAATTTACTAGTCAATTTCAAGTCATCAAGTACACGGTGTCGATTAAATCACCCTATCTTGTGTATGTTTGGATTATTCGCGGTACGCCGTTGTCACTTGTGAGGGCAACCATGTCATTCACTGACTGTAAATTGACCGCACAGCTTACGTTGTCGTAGGTGTAGTAGATTAATCTTATAGCAACGTATCTTTGTTTGTTAGACGGCTCAGTGCTCACATTACGCAGTGCAAACCTTTATCAACCCTCACCCTCGTGTATAATTAAATCAGCATAGTTTATGCGTTTATATGTTCTCGCGAATGTCTAGATAGGTAGTGTATTGTACGATATCAATTTGTTTCGACTTCTCGAGCCTTCGTATTCGATCTTCTATTTTGGTGTAACAGACAGTAGCATGTAGCTATGTGCAGTTAATCGCGTATTTTATTAGCATTTCTAAGTGTGTGAGAGCTATAAAACGTCTTTTTTCATGTATATTTAACTTCATATTCGTTATTTGATTCAAGATAAATGGCCAATTAATCATTCTTTCACTTAGTTAGCAAAATATAATGACTTTGCATCACCACTCATACTTCGAAAATTCAATTTGACTTGAATCGTGACTTGACTCGTGACTTGACTCGACTTGACTCGAGTCACCTTTGAAAATCGATTGACTTGACTTAACTCGAGTCAAAATTTGGAATGACTCGAAATGACTTGTGACTCGAAGGTAGTGACTTGATCCCAACACTGATTTTAGCATCTTTGAGATGCAACTCTGAAAGGGGACGGTCATGAACAGTTACCTAATTCTGTTCCTATATTGACATTTCAGACATTTGCACTCAGTACCGTTGGTGGCGACAATATTGGTCAGTCAGCAAGAAGCATCATGCAGAAAGTTGCCAATGCATGGTGTCTGGTGTAATTACAGCGGAGTCGGAAAGAATGGGAAAGACGCTTTCATCAACCTCCATTTGAACAAGATCACATATAGTAAGAGACATTCCTAAAATACTGATTTTCCTCACTTTTAGCAGTTTCTGGTCGTATTTTCAAATACCAGTATCAATAGGCGAAATCCCAATAGCGGTTTACTTTACTGTTCTTTGAAATCACCATGAAATGTTGGTCTTGTCCGTCTGAGTCTCGAGTCATGCACAATGAGTGGAGTCATTTTCGTACTTTGAGAAAATGACTGGAGTCAAGTCGAGTCAGCAAAAAATCGTGACTCGAGTCGGATGACTCGAGTCATTACAACCCTGCTTCATGCAATGAGCATTTACTTTGAAGATAAATAGTAATTGAATAACTGGTTGGTGGTACAAAATTTGAATACTGCTTTCAAAAGTACCTTCATGATAAACGTTATTAAAGCCCAAAGAACTTTTCGCGTGCCAATTATCAAGAGCTACCGCCACGATAAAGGAGTCAAAATAGAATTGAATTCAAAACCAAATTGAGAATTATGACGCATTAATGTCGAATTTAGAAATAACATCAATGGAGCCAGACCATAGCAACAATGCAGCGTATAACAACGGTTGCGTAAAAAGTATGACAGTGTGACACACAGTTACACTACCGTTGCTATACGCTGCATTGTTGCTATGTTCTGGGATCCATTGATGTTATTTATGAATTCGACATTATTGTGTCATAATTCTCCATTTGGTTTTGAATTCAACTGTGTTTTGTTTCCTTCATCGTGCCGGTAGCTCTTGGATAACTGCCACGCGAAAAGTTCTTAGATTTCAATAAATTTTTATCATTAATGTAATGGAATATTGATTTAATATTCTTGATGTTAACGCTTACAAAAATCGTTTTAGGAGCTTGCAAAAATCTTCATCTTGGGACGGATGAAAAAGACTATTCATGTTATCGGGGAAGCACTGTGGCACTTCTCAAGTCAGAAAGGGGGATGTCGATGGAAGGTAGGATTTTTTCGTATGTACACTGAAACACTTTGTATCATAGGCCAGTGGTTCTCAACCTTTTTGTCTTGGCGGACCCCTTATGCACCGTCACGGACCTCCGCGGACCCATTAAGTTACGGTTCAAATTCAGCTCAATTATCGTACAACCGTCATCTATCTGCCTTGTGGAAATTTTAGCTGGCGGGTAATGATAAACAGCGATAAAATGACTTTTCTTGAAATTAACATCAGACCATTTATCTAGAAATTGTGAAAACCTTTATTATTTTAAAGCTAATTCTGTAGCTCCATTTCTTGCAATATGCGGTCGAGTCTTAACAATCCGCGTCGTTGAATTGATATAAACGAGTACCGAAAATCCATTCCCACAAAGATGGCGTCGAATTTAACAATAACGCGTAACGCTTCCGACGACACCTTCGGGTATGATCGCAAGTCGCGATATATGTGGCACCAAAATTAAATAACAGATTTCTAATGAACATATAATGTCCATCCTAATGTCGAGCAGCTCATCTTGAAGTTATTCCGGAATAGCGGTTATGTGTATTACAGGAAAATGGTATTTTGCAAAAACAAGTTTTTCTAAAACCCCAACGAAACAGCAATATTTTTTTGGGTATTGGCAATCTGGCAATTAAAATGGGTTTGCACAGTAGAATATTTAATCTTAGAGGGCCATTCTGTTTAGATGGGTAAGTGGGTACCGAAGTCTTGGCAGTTATGGAGCGAAACTGCTCGTGATTTCTCTAATTTATAAAAATACAAATTATGTTTATCAACCATTTTGTAAATTTGGAGGCTACTCTATTCTGTGTGTGTGCTTAGGAGATAACATATAAATCTCCGTTGTGGGGTTGTAATATTAACATTTTCTGGCGGAATAAATTCAGATTAGGTTATATTAGCTGTAGCTACTCTGTAAGTGGTAGTTTCTGAAAATATCACACCCCATTACTAGTACGGTAGGATGTTGTATGGTTGTATTGCAACAGCTACGACTTGTGGAACGGATACGTCTAATTAAAATGACATCGTCTAAATCAGGAATTGGCAAATTTTTAGCTCGCGGCCGCATTTAACATCTTAATCCATTCGCGGGTCGCACTATATGAATTTGGGATTATAAACCAAAACGCAATATTGGTAGTTGATTATATAGTGAGGATATGAAAATTATATATATGTTTATTTAGAACCAACCATTGATTTGATGACATCGTACGCTCGTCAGAAACGTTGGCGAGATTTCCTAAGCTGGTCAACCTCAATAACTAATTTTCAAAACTAGGGATGAAAGTCGGTTGTCCTGAGTCTTGAAACAGGGTGGAGATTTGAGTCTGTGAACCGTGATCTGTTTATAGATTGACTGATTCTACTTTGGTTCAACTCGAGGACATACGATGATGACAGTGCCATAACCATGTTAGCTTCAAATACCCTCCCATTATAATGTGTATATTTTATGAATATAAATACTTCTGCACATACGGTGAACGAATCGACCTAGCACATGCGCGAATTGGTTATCCCAACTGCAGCAATAAAAGTAATAAACTTGCTGGAGTGGCCAATATAGAATTACACTCGTGATCCGAAAGTCATTCACGTTTTGACGTTCTGCGATGTTTAGCAGTTGAAACCCTTTGAAATGCGTGGGCATTGAGGTCGGGCTATCGCGTCAGCAATGAAATAACAATATACTATAGTAAGACTATAACATAATTATCGTGGTGAAATATGATAAGAAAAAGGTTAATCGCGTACTGCAGTAATTCGATTTTTAGTACGCTTTCTATCAAAATTTTAATACGTTTCTTGATCCCGCGGGCCGTAGTTTGCCCACCCCTGGTCTAAATTTACCGTTATAAAAATTTAATATGTTTATCACGTCACAATGAAGATTTAAAATGGTAACTTCATCATAAGGAGAGTAGCTTGCCAAACAGTCGATCATTATGTGCAAAGAACTATGATCATTCAAAGAACGTTATCCAAAATCGCCTTTTTTGTGATATAATCCATTTGGCTATTGCACAGTATTGATGTTAATCGAATCAATCAGCTTCTGATGTGTCATTAGCCCTGTAGCAAATGCTTAACAGTCTGTTTATTGGTGTGGCCAGGAGAGGGCCAAAGGGGTCATGCCCTCTCCATTTTTTTGAAATGTTATGTAAATTAATAAAAGGTGAAGTATTTTTCAACAGATATATTTATTTTCACTTTGCACGACATTCAGTTTCGGTATTTTTATTGTTGCGTACCTGCCTCTCGATGAAAAAAATGAATGGGCTATATAATACGCATGATGTACAGAATTGTGTATCTACGTGTGTGCTGTCTGCGGTTGCGGGACTATTAGGCAATTACCAATTACTGACAAAATTGAGTTGTGAGTTGGAAAAATTAGTGGTTAGCGGCTTAGCGCCACTGCATAAGAGATAAACGGTGTGCTTACATAACAATGACTTGGGGTAGTCATGACATGCAAGGTCCACGTACCATTTCGAGGTTTTATGCAGTGCTCGTGTATCACCTACATAAGTTGCGCGCACCGAAAGCGGTCAATAAATTTTGCCACTATGTTGAGCTGCCGACGACATCGAAACAGAAAATAAACTGCCCATTTTAAGGCGCAGTAGACCGTATGATTTCTGTAGTGGATCCATTTTGAATACTTGTGGTCAAATATATTAAAACGGAATCCCAATGTAGGCCGTCATTGGTGGGATTGTCCCTACCCACGATGACGACGGCTTCAAAAAACTCAAAATCAACCCCATCTGAACTAATAACTCCCTTCGGTCGAAAAAAAAAGAATCGACTCGCGTACCACAGGTTGAGAACAACTGGTCTAGGGGATTGAAGCCCCCTGCGATAAGTTTGTTTGATCCACCCTATTGAGTGCCCACGGATCAGTGAAACTGACAATAAATATTCTTGACCAAATTCAACTATTATCTTTAAATATTCATTTGCTCAGGAGCACTGATCTTCCATAACATGTCTGTGGGTAAAAGATCACCGTTAAAGTTGTGTTAATCACCCAGTTACGGGCCCAAGACCATAGTTTTTTTAGTCTATTTTTTAATATCCTCGTATCACCTCATCAAATTTTTGCCTCCCATCCCCCCAAAAAATTGCTATGCCCTGGAGTCTGAATGAATGCCTTTGCTAATCAGTGTTTATGTCTTATCTTTACAGGAGGTTGTTAAAAAAAAAGAAAATAAGAGAGACCATATCTTCAGACGAAAATAAAGGTGAAGAAGATATGTGTTATTAAGCTTGCTGAAATGAAAGTTGTTTTTTTCGTTTTAACTTTTTAATAACAGTTATTCAAAGCTATGATTTGTGTGTTCCCGAAATCAGATTTGCCGGCAGTAGTGACAGTCTTGCGGAGCGTTAGAAGTACGTTTAACCGATGCAATATGCAGAGCGTTAGAAGTACGTAGAAACGAGTCGACAAGGCAGGGAGGGTATTTTTACATTCTCGCCACTCCGTAATAAAGACAATCTGGCAGAGTGTCGAAAGTACGTTGAGAAGGTAGACTATACACCAGGGGTGGGCAATTATTTTTCCCCGCGGGCCAAATCAGAAGTAGAAAATGCGTTGGCGGGCCAAGTGAAATTTTGAGCGATATTCTCCAGCGCATTTCAATTTTATTTCGAAATTACATTGTTAATAAATGATGCTCGGTGAATGTGGGGGTGAAGCGCGCGAAGCGCGAATTTTTTTCGTATTTAACTGCTCTGCGCGCCCACTTCGGATGCTTTCAAGCTCCGCCCAGTTTGAGAACCCCGGCACTAAAATGTATTTGGGATGGTACAAAGCTTATTGTCTATAGTCGCTGCCTTCAGCTTTTGGTGAAATAGCCTTGGCGTTTAGCGAAGCTTGCAGTTCTTCTGAAATTCGCCCTCCCTTGACCGAGTGTCTGTCTTCGTGTTTTTGTCATAAGACCGGCTTTAATTAAATCCTAATCTCGGCGACCTGCTCAGCACAAACTAAAATGATGGGTTTACCCTTGACTCCAGTATATTCAGTGCTCTAAACCAGTGGTTCCCAACCTTTACTGATGTCGGAGCCGCATTACGAACTTCAGAGTATGTATGTGGACTTGTGGAGCCTCATGAAAATGCTCAAGTACTTATAACGACCATTTAACAGCATGTGTACAATATACATATACACTTCTATACTCTTTATCGGTAATTTTAGGATTGATAAACACGGCTTGGGGAGTGCCATTATAATAAAAAAATGCAAATGCGTAAAATAGCCTACCAACCGGGTAAGAAAGAAAACAGTGTATTTCGCCGATTTTCACCCTAGCGTAGGGTGTGAATCAGGTAAAAAGCGCCTTAAGGTATCGAATTATGTTTTGGCGCCCATGTAACGTATGGAAATGAGTCAGACACACAAAATCTGAGGCAGATACATTATTTCATAGGGGGGTGTTGTGGATTCTGTTTTCGTGTAGCACCCCAACAGATGTAAAAAAACATTATAATAGTCGCCTGCTGTGCAAAGGTGCAGCAGTATTGAATTTACTGCTATTTATGCTTGACTATTAGCCGTAATCTCGATGCTAGTAAAATTGTATGGTCATTAGCTCGTCACATAAAAATATCATTTGAAGGCTTTATCACCTATACAGGTAGAAGTAAAGTAGTCAATAAGAGCCATGCACGGGGCCGCATTCTACCCATACTTTGCTACATTGACTTTAATTTGAATGTGGATTACGCATGTCAGGTACGTAGGCAGCTAAATCGTGGCATATTAATGAACAGGCTTCAAAGTAAGCCAATTTCCCGTTCAGTTATACAGCCTTATGTTTTAGTTCGCACAACAACGATAAAAATTAGGTTTTATGTGTTGAATTCCAAATAACCTTTCGCGGGCCGCACAAAATAGCTCCGCGGGCCGCATTTGGCCCGCGGGCCGCACTTTGCCCAGGTCTGCTATACACCATCCCGCAGTCCATTGGAAGTACGCTGAAACGAGTCGACAAGGCAGGGTATTTTTACATTCCCGCCACGCCCTAATACAAACGGATTTTCTGCATTCCTGGTCTGTACCAGTGTTTGCTGGGTAGTATCTCTTCATCACTGGATGATATTGTACTGGTCATTTTGGCTGGTCATATTGTATGAATGAGTGTCAGCCTCAGTCGTTATCAACTCGATTATTTTCTGACGCAGTGCAATTCGGGATTGTTCTGAGCAATTTAGATCCATGAGCCAATGGAAAGCAAATTTCGGATCGAGCACACATGATGTGAGATAGATGGTTTCACCTAACGGTTCGGGATTAACAATAGGCCTATCAAAAGACTCATCAGTTGTGATCATGTTCACATTTTCAAACACTCCTGCCAAACGCTTTAAAAGAGAATTTTTCAATGCTTTAATAAAACACTGTTAAAGCATGTTTTAAACGAAGTGTTTTAAATGCAACCGTACCAATAATACTATTTTCGGACCCGAGTACACGAATCGTTGTGCCCAGCCTTATTTAGCATACATATATATTTATGTTTGCGAGTTGCGAGTAACATAGAGTGTACGAAATTTGAATATCTGAAAAATATCCGATAATTAATTTCTCAACGAGGAATCAGCATACTTTAATGCAGGGCAGCAACATACGGCCCGCGAAGGGAATTTGTCCGGCCCGCGAACAGTTTTCCGTTTTACATGATAATGTGGCCCGCGGCCTCAGTCTGCCGAGATTCCCCACAACTTGCTTACTACGTCAAATTTTAGTGACTGTGTGCGCAGCGTTGCGAGAGTGCAGCTTACGCGTAAGTTCGTCGAAGCGAAAAGACTTGAATTATCGGCATTTACGATGCACTCAACCACTCTGTGGCTATCATGAATTCATGATTTTTGTCGACTACAATGGTCATTGGCACCAGGCTGATATTTCTTCACGGCTCACTTCTAGGCTTTTGTAAGGCACCGCTTATGCCAGGGGTCTTCAACTCAAAACGGATCGCAGGCCACTTTTCAAATTTCGTAGAGGACGCGGGCCGCATGAATTCAATATCGAGATTAAATGGCCACACAGTTGAACAACGACGCTATCCCATCGCCTGGTCAACCTTAATGAATCGATATCTTGGAAAATTAATGTAACCGGGCCTAGCGAACGCCTTGATATCCTAATTAGGGATTGTACTGTGTGTTGATTGATCATGATCAGTGACAAGCAGACATGGCGGCGCCTGTATGACAATGGTATTCTCAAATCCACATTGTTTTCGCGATCATCGGCGAGAAATGGCTTTGAAGTGACATTGCTGTCGTTAAAATACGTTCATTAAATACGATTTATTCCTTGTATATGTGGATAAATGGGCGAATAATGTATCAATGCAGCAATCCGGCCCGCCAAGTACTTAATTTTCCTATATCCGCCCCGCCGACTGAAGAAGTTGCCCGTACCTGCTTAATGTAAGATATTGGGAGGCAAGTAAATTCTTACGATCACATTGATTCACAATCCTATATTCTCATCATGTCCATTGTTGAAATCAACTTTTAACGAGAATACGGAACAATCGTGTCAACAACAACTCGATTATAACCAAGGTATAATTCGCGGTCATACAAATTGTATTAAACCCAACAGCAAAACAAAAGGACTTGGTTGATTAAAATCAAATCATTCGTCTCAGCTTGTGCATTTCTAGATTGCACGCGACAATTCGTTACGAATGAATTGTAACCTAAGTTAAGAAATCTTTGTGCTTATAGATATAGATGATGATTCTACCTAACACAATCACGAATCGCTGTTTCCGAGTATTTCACGGTTGTAATAGACTTTGTTGGTGCATGTCGCCTATCCAGAAGTATGCACGCATTCGATTTCCATACCGACTGGTGCGATGTTTACGATTCGCTTACAATAACCAAGGGTGAGGATTTAAAATCAACTTCGTTACTGTCGGAATTCGCAACAGAAAATGGAAACATGCGCATATTACACAGCGTGAAAATATCTCTTTGATATCGAAGCACTATCTCAAGCGCGCGAATAATATTCAATTACTTTCACATTCTCTTTAGAACGTGCTAAATGTAAACATTGCGAGGTCGACATATTTATACTATAAGACTTTGATCATTACAAAATCTAATTGGAGATGCATGTACCCGTTTTAACTGTGTAAATGGGATATTTTCGGTATGTTGGAAAAGATTGTGATTGAACGGACTGATTTATGCATTCGTTTCACTTAACATCAATCACAATTTCGAAAAATCGATTTTTTTAACAGTTTCGATAATAATATGCGAAAACGGAATCCACTTGAATGATCAGTAAAATTGACATGAAGTGCAATTGTTTTTTGTGACGTGCTTTGTTTACTATTGTCTAAAAATAAAATTTGGCGAATGACGACGCGCCAGGCACTGTTTGTTTCTGTTACAAGTTGATAGACATCTTATTGACGGGTAACTGGGACAGCTCAATTTCCGAACATCAACCGAAAGCACTAAATATTGATACATCAGTTTTAACCAGTTAAGATGGTGTCAGTCATATATATATATATAATATTTGCCGCCTTATTGGTGTCCGGTATACCTCAAGAACAATTAGTTAGAAACAAGTTCATATTAGAGAGCAACCGATTTTATGCTACTGAACGAACTCGCCTGTTCAAACGAAGACGGAGTTGGAGTGGAAGACAGATTCATATCGAAATTTGTGGTGACTTGTGAAGTCGCTAAGTGTTTACGATTACGACGATTACAGCATTTTCAAGTAATCGTAATCGCAATCGATTACATTCGAAAAAATCCCGAAGTAGGCTAATCGTAATCGACTACTTCCCATATTTAATCGATTTCTTTGTGAAAGAACGATTACTTATTATTTGTACAAGGACTGTGACATAAACTGAACATTCGTTAACAAGGAAGAGATATTATACCAGTTATTGAGAGCACAAACGTCTAATTTCCAAATGCCACTGCTCATAAATACGTCAGAGCTAGCCAATTAGCTTTGCTCGTCTTCGCGTAGGATGTGTCCACACATAGTAAATAGATATTCGATGTACATTACTGTGATTGTAAGAAACCCACCGTGCTGTATACAGAGGTGGTCAGTAACGAAGTACTTCTACTTTTTCGAAGTACTCAAGTAGTTTTCCTCTACTTTTGGTACTTACTCAAGTAGATCTGATTTTCGCTACTTCTAATTCTACTTCGTAATATTTTGTGATCTACTTACTTACTTTTCGCTATTTTCAGTTTGTCAAGTAGAAGTAGTTCAATCGTCTAATCAGGAAGATAGCCTGAGGAATTTCAAGTCTGTTTTCACGGAGTATCAATATTTAATTTTCATGAAAGTTGGGTGAAGCCCAGAATTTTCGTCGCGCTTCGCGCGCAGAGGATACGGCGTGATCAGTATGATTTCACCAAAGTATCGATGAATATAATTTAGGTAGCGGGCTGGCGTGGTTCCGTTCACACCACATTGTCGCCCTTCGCCCATTTGAAATAATTCATCACAGTATATATTGCTCATCATAACGTTCGAATCTGATGTTTCGCAATCTAGCATTTACTTGTCATATCGTAATCTATCATGTCCATGGCGCGTCCTAACATGGAAAAGGGGACTCTGATTTTTTTTGTTAGGTTTAGAGCTGTTTTAGCATACCACCTTTGAAACTTTCTGGAATAAAGGCATGAAATACATATTCCACTTTCAGAAGTAGTATTTATGTTTCACTTTCAATTCCCAGTATCATTTAATTTGAGTTCTAATTAATATCAGTTCTTTTGTCAGGATAACATACATGTTGAAGTATAGAAGAAAATGTAGTAATGCCTTTAATTTCCGGAAATAAAGCTACACAATATGGCCTTTTTACGGTCCACCATATTTTTTATTAACGTTTACCAATCGCGCAAAGTGTTTACACCGTATGCTATACATCTTCTCCGTATTGCTCTTCGACTAAACTACGGGCCTTATAATATGGGGAATAGCGCCATACCGTGCTAGTTTCTAATACGTGCTGTTCGAGAAAACAGAGGATTAGTATCGCATTTTCATATCAATACTATCATTTTCATACCATGATGCGGACGAATGCTTATGCTATCGAAAATTGGATACCTACTGGTATGCATCAATATGAATCAAGCTCGTCACCTTGCGCCTAGCTCAATTTGCACATTTTTACAATCCGTGTGAACGAATTAGGATCGTTTTCACAACTACTTACTTACTTGAGTACTTTTAAAGTAATTCAATTCTACTTCTACTTCAAGTAGTTTCAGGTTGCTTATGGATGAAGTACTTCTACTTGTACTTCAGTATATTTATTCGTCGCTACTTCTACTTGAGTAGCTTTCTTGACTACTTTGACCACCTCTGGGCCCTGTATATCGGTTTATCAATACATTTTACATTTCAGACGCCACTGTACCTCGCATCCGAATAATTAATCATAATCACTTCTCTGCCTAGGTTAAAATAGCAACTTTTGTTTTGATGTTTGGTTATGCTTAGTTTAACTATAGAATGTAATGGTTCTAATTCTAGAGTTACATGCAGTTTCACCTTTGCTGCTTGGCGAGCAGTAGACCTATATGGTACAAACGTACAGCAAACAAAGGTTTAAGATTTTGTACTCGTCAAATAAAACATTACGGTTTCCACAACGAAGCATTGATAATGATATCATGCAAATTCTGCACGCGATGTCTCTTGGAAATGGTACGTAAAACGTTGTTGTTGCTCCACCACCAGTATATCTTCTGCTGATGAGATGTCTTATTCGTTTTGATATCTGTCGCGTTTGTTGAAATCTTCAGCAACTATTACTGTTCTGGGGATCATTTTCGTTGAGCATTAAAATATGGTCTCTTGCAGAGCGTGACGATAAAAAAAATGTGTGTCTCAAATATTCAGCGGAAACCGCGGTACATTATTATACGAGACTCCTATATATGACTTGGAATACAGCACCGATGCCTTGTAATTCAGAGGCTGCTGTATCGAGAGCGTCAGTGGCAGCTGATCGAATAACCATGTGAGAAGATGGTCAAATATGATTGTTTACCTCTCTATTATAAATATTCTATTTCGGAGTGACATATGACGGTAGAATCGAATGCCATACATAAAAACTTATTCAAATACCTACTAAGAGTGTACAAAAACATTACAACGTTGAGTCACTTGAAAAGTCGTCGTGGTAGTAGAATATTGTTTGTGAATCGATATGGTTAGTAACAGTTGCATTGTTCGCACATTTAATGCCATTTATCGATATCGGATCGCCTTATGAAATATCAGTGTGAGAACCAAGTGCGTGCCAACTGCCCTTTGTCGATGGAAATAAACACCTGTCTCCATATTGCTGTCAGAAAACAATCTGTTTTCATGCAATACGCATATTTGCACGCCAAGTCCTGCTAATTTTGTTGTCCGTTCGTTTTTATTTTGTATTGACATTATGTGTCTTGTATCGCTCCTTTGGCGATGGTAATTTGCCGGAAAAAGTCAGCACCTAAGATTAAAAATTAACCAGAGAACAAGCTCTTTCTTCGTGACCTTTCAATATTTACCTATGATTTTGAATTCACAGAAAATGACATTATTGTTGGCAATACGTGAATGGTTTCGTCTGTTTTTCGGATGATATATTTCTCAAATAGTTTCCCAAAATGAGAGACTGTTATGGAAAGACACTTCGATCCGGATCCGCCAGTACAGGGATGTGTCGAGCATCCTCTGACCAGAGGACCTTCCTTGCCGCGGGTGTCATTTTCCCAGTTCTCAGCTGGGCACTGAGCTCGAAGGCGTTCGGCCAGGCGATGGATCTCATCCTGATGCTCCACGATCAGATGACCAAGTCCCTGAATCTTTGTGACGGTGGTGCTCACCTCTGTGGCCAGGCGCTCGAGGACGATTAGTTGGATCCAGTACTGCAGTGGAGGTGCAGAGGCCACAGGCCACTTGGAATTCGTAGGTCCAATAAACAATAAAATGTTTCTTGTCATCGTCGATGCGCATTCGAAATATCCTTTCGCTAAAGTAATGAATGTCGGTTAGGGCTCTTCAAGAATGACTTTTTTTCTCAAATCGTACTGGATACTTGATAAAATTGTTAGATTACCTATTTTAATCCTACACGCAAAATTTAATTCAATTCCCGGCAGTAACCGCTTTGCTACAGGAGAAAAAAGTTTCTATTTATTATATAAAAATAAATCATAAAAAATTTGAAAATTTTCTGTTTACTCCATGAAAGTGTTAGGCTGTCTGTAGAAACGATGCTCACCAAATTTGGTTCAATTCCAACTAGTGGAAGCGGAGTTATTGCCGTCAAAAAATTTGGATTTGAATAAAATGGTATTTTACGGTGACCGATTCTTTGTTTATTTATTATAGTTCTGATACGGTTTCAATGGTTCCCACTAGAATCATTCCCGCCAATCGGATCGCATCGCGTTAAAAGTGAAACGTCCTCAGCATGCTCAGTCTCTACTTCTTTGGGGATGGTGTTGCCACACCCGCAGCCCGCAGATGTCTGCCGTGATATCTCCGAGGACGAATACGTATTTGTCGTAGAAAGACTAAGCCCGTCGTCTGTGCTAACTTCCACCTCACTCGGGGAACAACGCGACGCGGTAGACCTTCCCGAATCCGACAGCGAATTTGTTAGGTCGCCCTGCGGTTGAGTTGTGGCCGTTTCTTTTCCATTCAATGAATCGCTGTCGACGCTGAGGGTAGTGCTGGTGGTTTGCGGTGCTAGGTGTCCGACCTGAGACGATTAGAACCTCAGTCTTCATGTCTGCTGTGGCCTTGAGACCAGACATGGGGTGATTACTTCATGAATGTAATCGATTGCGATTACGATTACTTCCGAATGACGCGATTACGATTACGATTACAGCAAAATCCGGAAGTATTCGATTACGATTACGATTACATTGGAAAAGTAATCACGATTACTCACGATTACATTTATTTTGCATCTTAGAAGTTATATTGGAAGACAATATATGGATTGCGCTGAAAAGGTCTAATGAGATAACACACTTCATTTAAAAAGGATGCGTTATTTGCTTGTTGCGTCATAATCCAGCTTACCTATTGCCCATTTTTACATAGGACGATAGTAGTGAGGGGATCCTTTTTTCGTGCAGGCCAATCAAATTTCGCCACGTCGCCCTAATCGCCACGCCTACATTGCCACACCATCCGCCCATTGCCGCACCTATAGCACACCTATTGCCACATCATCCATCCATTGCTATATCATCGCTGCATTGATTGCCGCATCTTGATACTTTTCTCAGATATTGTATTATGTGTATTTAGGACTAATATCATCCGTCCATATTTTTTAAACTTGATTTTATGTGTACAAGTAACGGTTTCTGCAGTTTCCACATTTTACGACTTATGATTGCTGCGTCAAAACTTACCTTGGCTAGAATCGACAGATTTTCTATTATGTGTATTTAGGACTATGTATTTAAATTCCTATTCAGATTATACATAAATACGAAAACTATGATGTCTATGTAAGGTTATATTCTCCGGATAATATTATTAATATCAAAATTCTACACATCATCACTAATTACTTAATATAAAATGCGATTTTGAGCGCTGCGACTTGATAATATGAACCCCTACGCTTCTGATGCATGATTTTTTTGTGATAAGGACCTAGGTAACATTCAGAGTCTGCAACGATTGTTTGGATATACATTATAGCAATACCCCACTAAACTATAGGCGGTTATATTACTCTATTGGTCAGAGATAACTCATCCGTCCATAATTTTAAACTTGATTTTATGTATACAAGTTACTGTCTCTGCAGCCTCCACATTTTACGACTTATTTTCATTAGACGCAGGCAAGCGATTCTCCAGTTCCGACCAAATCACTCGCATGTGCGCGTTCCGAATAGTATTGTAGAATTTTCTAAAGTCGTAACAGCTTAGTAGCATATACGCGAATCCCAAGGTGAAAATAATCGAACGAACTATAGCCGTAGGCGTGCGATTCGCAGGGCTTTATTTATACAAACTCTATCGATGCCTGTACGCGAACCCCAGCGTTAAAACGATTAGGTCTAATTAACACGTTCTGAAGCCGAAAATTTAGTCAACATCATTGAGATAGCCATGATTTGAAGATGGTGATCGAGTGTGACAATAGCACTCGCCAAGGTTAGACAAACATAACTACTCTCTACTTCACAAAATATAAAGTTATAAAAGTAAGCAGATTTCTATGAAAACCCGTGAAATAGAAGTAAAAGTAGCCTAGAAACATAACTACTTAATGAAAAATCGTGATTCTTGAAGTGACCACATTTCATACGATTCAGTCCTTTTCATGTCACTAGAATAAGGTGATTAAACTGACAGTGAAACGCCGCCGTCGTCTTATAACGTAATAATGTAAGCTGCGTCGGGTGCTGCTATAATGTTAGGAGCGAATATAGTAGAAAGTTCACGTCTGGACATCTGTAAGCAGGTGCGCATACTACCGTAGTAAAACGCATAACAGAATTCACGCAAAAGTCGATATTGCTTTGTGATGCTTTTGATGTTGTTCCATACCGATTGGGAAGATAGGACTCCTAATTTCCTAACTAACTATATAATCCCTAGTAACGTAGTCAGATGCATAACGGAATTTACGCAAAATCGGTATTGCTCTGCGATAATTTTGACCACTATGTTTTGATAATAACTTGCTTCCGAGAAATAAATAACATTCATTATACGTTAGATGATACTTTTCCTTGATATTCTATTATGTGTATTTAGGGCTAATGCGACATCAATATATTGGCGACAGGCCTGATTTGAACACACTAATTTTGCGAATTAAACTTATCGCCTAACACGGACACTCAATGAAGAGCACCCCGGAGACCCGCATAAATGCTCCACAATTCTCGACATATAATATACTGAGCATATAGTAAGCTAACAAAACCTATACTTGAGTACTCCGAAATGTACAAGTACTTTAACTTTACACGACGTTTTTGTAAAATGAATACTAATTTTAATGGAAAATAAAAATTATGTACTCAAGTAGGTTTTTGTCTACACGCACCAACTACTCAAGTGTTTATGACACAGCAATGATTCATTAAGTATACCGCAAGCAGGCCAAACCTATACTTGAGTACTCCAAAATGAACAAGTACTTCGCTATGTACTCCCTCCACGTAAAAAGTATCTAGGTTTTAGACTACTTTATCGATTTTCGATGTTGCGCAAATACCACAAACTTTGCTTTCTTTCAGAGCTGGCAACTAAATGCAAGACAGACTTTACGCAAAAGTCTCTATTCTGAAAATTTTATCAAGTTAATACATTAAAAACTTATACTTGAGCACTACGAAATGTACAAGTACTTTATCTTTACACGACGTTTTTGTAAAATGAATACTAATTTTATTGAAAAAATAAAAAATAAAAAGAGAGAAAAATTACATTTTATCCCGGAACGAAAAAAGAAAAATCGTATGAATTTGTAAACTACTTATTCATGACATAGTAATAATTCTACTTGTACACTTTTTCACATTTTATAACACTTTAAGTAGTACTTAACAGTTTCAGTTTTAAATAAAATACGGAATATAAACTAATCGAAAAATTCGGTAACCAATTGCGCGTAGGCTATGCATACAAATGAGGAAAGTTACATCAACGCGCGTTAACTAGTTGTATCGAGTTATCGAATGATTTTTTCCTTACATCAAAACAACTAGAACGTGAAACTACATTAAAAACGTATCTAAATGAGCTCCAGGGCATTGTGATTATGCAGCATACCAAATTTCATCAATCATTTCATGATGGAACAACTTTAAAACTAACGCAGTTCTATAGCAACTTTTGCCTAAATCTGTTTTCGGTAGCGTATACATATACATAGTCAGCTTTAATAACAGAATTACCAAGCTAATATGTGACTCCTCACCTTGCAACTTGGTACGTAGTTGTAGGACATTGTGATTATGTAGCATACCAAATTTCCTCACGCATTTCATAATGGAACAACTTTAAAACTAACGCGGCTCTACATCGACTTTTTGCGTACATCTGTTTTGCGGGAGCGTATAGAACGTACCTATACATAGTTAACTTTTCGTTGTGTTGATTAAAGCGTATATTGTAATACCACGAAGTGAGACTTCGAAACTATATCGTCAGTTCTCCGGGACCAAATATCGTGTTTTACAAGTGTTAAGTTGTTGTATTATGTAGCTATAGTAATTGGTGCACGTAAGCTCAGGATCGAACCAACTTGTGTTAACTTGCGTTATTATGTACCTAGTAATTGATGCGAGTAGTCCCGCAACTGATGCTGTTCAATGCCTTTACTGCGTTCTTACCAAGCACCTAGACAGCCCCAAGCAATATTTTTAGATTCAAATATAGCGTATCGAGTACTTTTTCTCAACTGTAATAAAAACTTTTAGACTCCGGATTTTGTGTAGTAGGCTATATACTAATTTACAATACCGCATTTGTAATTCGCGCAAGTACAGGAATATCATAGTCCTTGTAAGAAAGTTGTCTGCGCACAATATATGTTAATCATAAGTCCTACAAATTCATGATTTCGTCCTAGTTTAAGTTTTAGAAAATATTATACCGACATCGCGACATCTTTCAAAAACAAAACCATGATCAAGGATTGAAAGATAATTTTTGCTATTTTTCATTGACATAAGTCATTCTGGAACGCGAAAACGCATTGTACGATATAGATGAAACTTAAGCAAATCCTAGGATCCTCATTTCCAAAGTAGCTTAGATCTCGAAATAAGCTTTGACTCGCTATTCTCCTCAAGCCATGGAATCATCACGAGTATCAGCACCTTCGATCACTGAAGAAAAGGATGAAATTATATCCGAAACATATTTCTTGACCAGGAATTTTATCATGTACGAACTCGACGGCTCATGCGTTAAGGTAAATACGAAAGCAGAGAGAACTTTACGTCAAGTTGGAGATGAAATGCTCGAGCGACATCGAACAGTCCTAAACGCAGTTTCCAAACGTCTCCGCTATAGTGATGTTGAAGTCAATGAAAAATATAAAGAATATTTACCCGATGAGCGGCTGTTCCTGATGCTAGCTGATGAAATTTTCAAAGATACCAAAGAAAATTGGGGGAGGATTGTCTGCCTTTTTGTGCTCGGTAGCATTCTTGCTCGCAAAAACGAGGATGAACATCACGGGGAGCATATAGAAGCTATCATACAGACAATTGGGAATTACATTGCTAGCAGAAGACTAAAGTGGATAGTGCGAAATGGAGGATGGGTAGGTGATTTACATGCTTCGCTTAGGATTTATAAATTATCTTCTATTTTTGTTACAGGATGGCTTTGTAGGATTTTTTGATAATGCCGCTTTCGACTACAATAAAGTTTGGAAGGGACTCGTGTTTGTTGGAATCGGACTGACATCTATAGCAATGGCATTATCAAGATAATGGATGTTCGCATGTTTTATCTCATGTAATATTTTAAGAATAAAATTCTTCATCGTTAATCGCATCCATTTTACTGTAGGATGTATACAGTTTCAGTATGAATGATGGGTCCTATGGTGCTTGACGAAAGAAGTTGGTCAGCTATTCTATATTCCGAAATAATCAAGTTTGTGATTTTTTACCAGCACCTAGCCTCATATAAACTTTAATAGAATCACTTATAACTCATCAGTTTACTCAAGTAAATCTAATTTGATACTCGAGCACTGAACCTTAATTTTCCAGCAGTATGATAGACGCCCTCCGATGGTACTCAACATCGTGCAATTCTGCTCGAATACAAGTACAAGTAGAGATTTCGAAGTAAGTAAGTAACTGGTTATGTTTGTAGACTATAACTCCACTTCTATCGTTCAGAAAGGAAAGGACGTAGTTTATTTTTGTCCTTGATGTTTGAGATGTTGAGCAGAGAAGTACATGTACTTCTTTAAAGTACTCAAGTAGGCTAAAATGCCAAGCTACCTTGTAACTAAGGCTACTATTTGTCATAATAACTACTATGAGCGCACAATTAGCTTGTTCAAAATCTCCAAATTCCAGGGATTCACTGATTGAATTGATATGTATTGAATTAAAATAATGCTGCCTACGAAATTTGCTAGATGTGAACGCATTTTTATCAAAATGTTCAAATTTCACTGACAACCTCTTGAAATTGTTACAGTGTCTAAAACAGAGATCTCAAACACGCGGCTCGCGAACCGTCAATTTAATAAACCGTCGAACAATCAGGGTTGGAGACAAGATTTTTCCGTTCTATGTCATGACAATACCAACAAACACCGTGCAAAGTTTCAAGGTTGTCATTCGATGATTAAGGAATTAAGAAAACTACTTCTACTAAACTTCTGGACTTTACTAAACTTATACACTGCATCTGATCAAGTATAGATAGAAAAGCAACGCTAATATAAAATTCCACGAAGTACCGATTCTGTAACTACTGTAAGTAGGCAAACCTTAGCTGAGTATACTCCGAAAAAACAGGAGTAATTCGTTACTCACCAAATAAATGGATATCATTCAATATGAGCGGCGTTAGGATATCCGTCAAATACTTTCCGTTATTCTATAGAAGTTGCGTTTCTGGCTACTTAAAAGTTGCTAGAGCTCATGCTATCTTATCGTCGTATCGATGTTCGTTTTGAAAAGTAGCATGCTCAATGGTTCATGTTCACATTATTCAGTTAAATTAGGTTTTGCGCAAAGAAAAAGGACTGTAAGTAGGCAAACCTTAGCTGAGTATACTCCGAAAAAACAGGAGTAATTCGTTACTCACCAAATAAATGGATATCATTCAATATGAGTGGCGTTAGGATATCCGTCAAATACTTTCCGTTATTCTATAGAAGTTGCGTTTCTGACTACTTAAAAGTTGCTAGAGCTCATGCTATTTTATCGTCGTATCGATGTTCGTTTTGAAAAGTAGCATGCTCAATGGTTCATGTTCATATTATTCAGTTAAATTAGGTTTTGCGCAAAAAAAAAAGAAAATTCACGCAAAAGTCGCTATTGCTCCGTGATGATTTTTGATGTTGTTCCATACCGATTTGGGAGGCAGTACACCTAATTTCGTAAAGTACACAGAAAACTACTTCTACTAAATTCCTACACTTCTAAACTTCTACACTGAATCTTGTAAAGTATATAGAAAAGGAAAGCCAACGAATAATTCATGAAGTTCCGATAGGCTATATTTGAGGTAATGATTCCCGTGCGAATGAAAAGTAAGTAGAGAAGCTTAGTATATCAACGATATCGTTGCCAGTCATTGCGTCGATTCGCTGCTTGAAATCCTCAAGATCGATCGATGTTTCGAGGTTTCGCGGTTTCGCTTTGCTGTCATCCGTACGAGCAGAATGTCTGGATTAGGAACAACTACGCCAGGACCATTAATGCTTTCGATACAGTGCAATATGAATAGCGCTACGTTGATCAATTCAAATTCAACAATGGCTCCCGCGCACGATTATGTAGCCGGATTTTCGTTGAATATTGACGACACCCACAAACCGAAAGATCTCTTTCCCCTTCACATCTATGATAGAGTTATCACTCCAATGACTACGAATAACTTGAGATTCCGTCGGATTAATATCCGATTCAAATAATACCAGAGTATCTTTTCCGACTTTTAAAACCCGCACTGTCGCGTTCAGCCTATGTCGCAACACCACAATATGCGGCCATACAAAACGATGAATAGTAGCTTTTTGTAGTACCATATCTGCGAGATATTTTCAGTTGGGTGTAATTTCACGCTGCTCACCAATTTACAGCTCACAGTGCAACTGAATTGGCGTTCATACTAATTCTACATAATTTTTGCATGTCAGGCAATTACATCAGCAGTAAAACGCCGGCGGCTACTCATTTGAAGCTTGTTAGTATCTGAGATAAATGGCGCTCAAGCGTAGCATGGAATCGCTAATACACCATACCAAATTTCGTCAGACATGTCATGATGTAACACCTTTAAAAACCAACGCAGTTCTATACAGACTTTTGATGCAATAGCGATTACACAGTAAGTAACTAACTGAATATGTTTGTAGACTATATCTCCACTTCTACCATTCAGAGATGTTGAGCACATAAGTATATGTACTTCTTCAAAGTACTCAAGTAGGTTTTTGTCTACACGCATCAACTAGTCAAGTGTTTATGACACGGGAATGATTCATTAAGTATAGCGCAAGCAGGCCAAACCTATACTTGAGTACCCCAAAATGTACAAGTACTTCCAAATGAAGATATTCATTGAGCTGAATAAACATAAAAAATACTCTAGACTACTTTATCGATACTTTACAGTTTCAGTTTAGATAAAATTTGTCCCTTTCACCTATAATTACAACTCCTCGATATCTAAACATGTTTAGAATATATTATTTGCGATGATACGAACCCGTGAAGTACTCAAGTAGCTTTTCGTAGGATATAGGTGAAACTGACAACACTCACCAAGACCACTGGTCCACTGAAAAAAGTACATTGTAGCAGTAAAGTCCTACTAAAGTACAAGAAGTAATGATTTCCCAGTTAGTTAAAAAGTAAGTATTGCAGGTATAGTTTGATCGAAAAAGCGAAAAACTCTGAAATAGAAGTAGATGCAGTGTAAATAGGTAAACACTTCATTGAGTATAGCGCAAGCAGGCCAAACCTATACTGGAGTACTCCAAAATGTACAAGTACTTCGCTAATGTAGTAAGCAGGCCGATATGAAGATATTCGTAGAGCTGAATGAACATAAAAATACTCCCGTGCCCCGAAATTTATGTATAATCTGAATTGTATTTTCTGGAGGGAAAGTATTATCTAGCGCAGGGGTTCTCAACCCGCGGCCCGCGGGCCGCATGCGGCCCGCAGACGATTTCTTTGCGGCCCGCGACATCTTTCAACATGAACGCAATTACTACTGGCAAAGTATATATTGTCTCCCGTGTCACATTCGTTTAAGAACAGTTGTTGCAACGATATGTAAAAGCTTAAAATGATAACACCATATAGTTTCTTCTGGATTTATATGCCTACATATCGCCTGATATTAGAGAAAACGTTCCTAGCTAGGTCTCAAGCCCATGAATCCATATTATTTCAAGCCATTGTTAAAATTGCCGACGACGTTACAGCCGCATTGTTCAATATTGCTTGGATTATCGGTAAGCCCAAGAATCTGTTAGAGAAGGCGTAACTTCAATAAAACTTTAACGTATGCCTACTGTGCGAATATTCGCTGTTTTCGGAACTTAGCATCAGGTTCAACATCACCTGACATATTTCGAAGCTACAGTTGTCTGATTCAACTGTGACCAGAAGAGTAACAGCGATGTCACATGTCAGTCGATCTTTTATCGCATGCTCTGAAACACGTTGCTACGTAGACTTTTAGCCTAACATTGGACGAATCCACCTGCACTGCACAGTGCACACACATTACATAGCTAATTATCCAGGTGCGTTTTATCAGGCTGGACATATTTCCAGAGGAAATGCTGACGGAGCAAACGTGGTAGGGGGAAGGGGACCTGTGAGGAACATAAACTTGACAAAGCTGACTTCTGTAACTATTGGTGTAGGGCTCCAGCCATGGAAGGAAAGGAGCAGTGTTGATTGGTTTGCTCAGAAATTACCCCGAACGCCAGACTTCTTCTCATAGAGCTCAAAGTGATAATATCCATTGTAACGAAAAAGTTACCGTAATTTTATACTTACTCGCTCACGCATTGAAACAGAGAGTTCGGTTCTCTGGTGGAAGGGTGTAAAGGTGAATAATATTCACTGAATATGCATGCCGACTTGGCAACGAATGCAATGTAGGCCTATGCTCCGTGAAGAGATTTACTTGCGCCACTGGAAGATAGATATTCTCCAAAAAACAGCAACTGCAAACTTACGAACGCTGTCCATTATTGCTTTAGAATGCGTAAAAATGTACTTGATGCCCCTATAAGACTGGTAAATAAGCTACGTAGTAGCCTAAATTTAATAGTAGTTTACAAATACATGGTGATAGTGTTCTGCGGCCCGCAGCGCCTTTGGCTGCTAAAATGCGGCCCGTTATACGAGGGAAGTTGAGAACCCCTGATCTAGCGTATAATGAATGTTATTTATTTTTTGGAATATTATTCCTAAATACACATAATAGAATATCTAAGGGAAGTATCGAAGTTTCATAATAAACATGAAAATACCTGGTGTCGTTGAGTTGAATAAACATAAAAAATATTCCCGCGCCCACCTAAACCTAACTCTCTAACTCCCCCTAATCCTACAACGAGGGGCGCGGGAATATTTTTTATGTTTATTCAACTCAACGACACCAGGTATTTTCATGTTTATTATGAAACTTCGACACTTCCCTTAGATATTCTATTATGTGTATTTAGGACTAATATTCCAAAAAATAAATAACATTCATTATACGCTAGATAATACTTTCCCTCCAGAAAATACAATTCAGATTATACATAAATTTCGGGGCACGGGAGTATTTTTATGTTCATTCAGCTCTACGAATATCTTCATATCGGCCTGCTTACTACATTAGCGAAGTACTTGTACATTTTGGAGTACTCCAGTATAGGTTTGGCCTGCTTGCGCTATACTCAATGAAGTGTTTACCTATTTACACTGCATCTACTTCTATTTCAGAGTTTTTCGCTTTTTCGATCAAACTATACCTGCAATACTTACTTTTTAACTAACTGGGAAATCATTACTTCTTGTACTTTAGTAGGACTTTACTGCTACAATGTACTTTTTTCAGTGGACCAGTGGTCTTGGTGAGTGTTGTCAGTTTCATCTATATCCTACGAAAAGCTACTTGAGTACTTCACGGGTTCGTATCATCGCAAATAATATATTCTAAACATGTTTAGATATCGAGGAGTTGTAATTATAGGTGAAAGGGACAAATTTTATCTAAACTGAAACTGTAAAGTATCGATAAAGTAGTCTAGAGTATTTTTTATGTTTATTCAGCTCAATGAATATCTTCATTTGGAAGTACTTGTACATTTTGGGGTACTCAAGTATAGGTTTGGCCTGCTTGCGCTATACTTAATGAATCATTCCCGTGTCATAAACACTTGACTAGTTGATGCGTGTAGACAAAAACCTACTTGAGTACTTTGAAGAAGTACATATACTTATGTGCTCAACATCTCTGAATGGTAGAAGTGGAGATATAGTCTACAAACATATTCAGTTAGTTACTTACTGTGTAATCGCTATTGCATCAAAAGTCTGTATAGAACTGCGTTGGTTTTTAAAGGTGTTACATCATGACATGTCTGACGAAATTTGGTATGGTGTATTAGCGATTCCATGCTACGCTTGAGCGCCATTTATCTCAGATACTAACAAGCTTCAAATGAGTAGCCGCCGGCGTTTTACTGCTGATGTAATTGCCTGACATGCAAAAATTATGTAGAATTAGTATGAACGCCAATTCAGTTGCACTGTGAGCTGTAAATTGGTGAGCAGCGTGAAATTACACCCAACTGAAAATATCTCGCAGATATGGTACTACAAAAAGCTACTATTCATCGTTTTGTATGGCCGCATATTGTGGTGTTGCGACATAGGCTGAACGCGACAGTGCGGGTTTTAAAAGTCGGAAAAGATACTCTGGTATTATTTGAATCGGATATTAATCCGACGGAATCTCAAGTTATTCGTAGTCATTGGAGTGATAACTCTATCATAGATGTGAAGGGGAAAGAGATCTTTCGGTTTGTGGGTGTCGTCAATATTCAACGAAAATCCGGCTACATAATCGTGCGCGGGAGCCATTGTTGAATTTGAATTGATCAACGTAGCGCTATTCATATTGCACTGTATCGAAAGCATTAATGGTCCTGGCGTAGTTGTTCCTAATCCAGACATTCTGCTCGTACGGATGACAGCAAAGCGAAACCGCGAAACCTCGAAACATCGATCGATCTTGAGGATTTCAAGCAGCGAATCGACGCAATGACTGGCAACGATATCGTTGATATACTAAGCTTCTCTACTTACTTTTCATTCGCACGGGAATCATTACCTCAAATATAGCCTATCGGAACTTCATGAATTATTCGTTGGCTTTCCTTTTCTATATACTTTACAAGATTCAGTGTAGAAGTTTAGAAGTGTAGGAATTTAGTAGAAGTAGTTTTCTGTGTACTTTACGAAATTAGGTGTACTGCCTCCCAAATCGGTATGGAACAACATCAAAAATCATCACGGAGCAATAGCGACTTTTGCGTGAATTTTCTTTTTCTTTGCGCAAAACCTAATTTAACTGAATAATGTGAACATGAACCATTGAGCATGCTACTTTTCAAAACGAACATCGATACGACGATAAAATAGCATGAGCTCTAGCAACTTTTAAGTAGTCAGAAACGCAACTTCTATAGAATAACGGAAAGTATTTGACGGATATCCTAACGCCACTCATATTGAATGATATCCATTTATTTGGTGAGTAACGAATTACTCCTGTTTTTTCGGAGTATACTCAGCTAAGGTTTGCCTACTTACAGTCCTTTTTCTTTGCGCAAAACCTAATTTAACTGAATAATGTGAACATGAACCATTGAGCATGCTACTTTTCAAAACGAACATCGATACGACGATAAAATAGCATGAGCTCTAGCAACTTTTAAGTAGTCAGAAACGCAACTTCTATAGAATAACGGAAAGTATTTGACGGATATCCTAACGCCGCTCATATTGAATGATATCCATTTATTTGGTGAGTAACGAATTACTCCTGTTTTTTCGGAGTATACTCAGCTAAGGTTTGCCTACTTACAGTAGTTACAGAATCGGTACTTCGTGGAATTTTATATTAGCTTTGCTTTTCTATCTATACTTGATCAGATGCAGTGTATAAGTTTAGTAAAGTCCAGAAGTTTAGTAGAAGTAGTTTTCTTAATTCTTTAATCATCGAATGACAACCTTGAAACTTTGCACGGTGTTTGTTGGTATTGTCATGACATAGAACGGAAAAATCTTGTCTCCAACCCTGATTGTTCGACGGTTTATTAAATTGACGGTTCGCGAGCCGCGTGTTTGAGATCTCTGTTTTAGACACTGTAACAATTTCAAGAGGTTGTCAGTTGTTGTTGTTGTTGTTACTATTGTACATATGGTGTTCGGCTACTATGGCCTTTTACACCAGGTCTCAAGAGTCTGGTAAATCCATTAACGTCACAACAGTCTACCGGTGAGGATAACGAATTCAGCCACTGGTAGTAAAATCCGTGGATCTGATAACAGTTTTGTGAGCTGAAACGGTATGCCCAGATTCGTCGCTGTCGTCTTCAAGTGATCGCGGTGGGTCAAGTAGCGTTCGCAATGAATTAAAAAGTGGTCGACCGTCTCGTCGATGTCGCACGTATCGCATAAACCCGTGTCGTGACACCCGATTCTGTGAAGGTGCCAGTGGAGTCTGCAGTGGCCCGTTTGCAATCTTATCAGAATTGATGAGATTTTTCGTGAGGATATGTTGCAGCTTGGCATGATTGTTTGCGAAGCAAATATTTCGCGATATTGCGAATAATCATCTGATTCCTTGAATTCATCATTCCATCTTTCCTCGCAGTGTTTGGCAATTTGCGATCGTACTTCCTTGATCGACAGCGAGATTCATTCGACCTCACGAGCTGGGATTGGGCACGCTGCACTTCTGGCTAGCTGATCAGCCTGCTCGTTTTGACCCACTCCTCTGTGCCCAGGAATCCATATTATATGCGTAATGATGTTGCTCCGCGACAGATTTCTGCAAGACAGAATAATTTGGGTGATTAAAAAATTATCATACTGACGATTGGCTATGGCCCAAATGGCACTCAGACTGTCTGATAAGATAGCCAATTCACACTGTGGGCGAAGATTGTTTTCAGCCCATAAAAGACCCTTTAATATCCCGATAAGCTCCGCAGTAAATACGGACACTTGTTGCGGGAGAGCAACATTAAAAGAGTACTTAACATTCTCGACAAAGAATCCTGCGCCACATCCGTGGTCGTTTTTAGAGCCGTCACTGTAGATCCTTGTGTGGTTCCTATATTTTTCATTGATGTACTGGTTACAAGTTAGTTCAATGGTAATAGGGTGGTGTAAATTGACAATTTGTGAATACAAACTGTCGTCCACACATATATAAACATCATCCCACGGGGGATTAGGCGGGGATTGTATGCGATGAACATGTAGCTCATCCAGCCACCGAAGTCTACTCAACATGTTGAATGTGATGAATCGCTGAGAGTCTGGAAAGATTTCATGCCATGATTGAATTATCAGGTTACGGCAGGGGTGATTGTCTCTTGCTTTAATGTTACACCGATATTTAAGGCAGGAATACAAGTGTCTAATTTTTACGGGTGGTTCCCTGCAGGAGTGCTGTAGCGCATAGATAGGGGTACTATGCAATATGCATAGCACCGCTGCATATCCTGAGCGCGGCATTCTGGATCGTTTGTATAGATCTCATTACATAATTTGGCGAGAACAAATAAGCTTCCTGTCCGTATTCAATAACTGATCTAATCAAGGACCTGTAAAGAGCCAACAAGCACTGTTTTGAAGCACCCCATGACGTACCTGCTAAAGAACGAAGAAGGTTTAGACGCTTAGTGCATTTTTCAACCACCATTCGGGAATGGCTTCGGTAATTAAGTTTGGAGTCAAAGATGACCCCCAAGTATTTGTATTCCGCTTTAACTTGTACGGCAGAGTCGCATAGCCGTAAATGTATTTCAGGGGTTTTTCTCCGCCTGGTGAAAAGGACTGCCGCTGATTTCCTAATATTAACTTTGAAACCCCACCGTATGCACCATTCCGAAACGCCGTCAAGTGAATTTTGAATTTTACCAGTGAGTCTCGAGATTTGTAAATCCGACTCCCATAAACAGACGTCGTCAGCAAACAAGTTGACACTCGATGCAATAACGTCAGGAAGATCATTTATCATGATTGTGAACAGCAACGGACTAATGACGCTTCCTTGAGCTGTGCCATTTTCTAATTCAAAAGTATCAGACAACGAGGTACCAACGCGAACTTGGAAAGTGCGTCTGCTAAGGAACGAGTGTATCCAATTAATTATGTTACCAGATAGCCCAAGCCTTTGCAATTTGAAAATCACTCCTTCCCTCCAAACCATGTCGTACGCCTTCTCAAAGTCGACAAAGACAGCTAATACTGATCTCTTGTTCCAAATTGACTTGTATACCTCATCGTGAAGAGACATAATACAGTCAGTGATGGACCTTCCTGGTCGGAAACCACTTTGGTTGATGTTGAAAAAATTCCTATCTGTGAGCCACCAATTTAACCTATTTGCTACAAGTCTTTCCATAATTTTGCAAAGGTTGCTGGTAAGGGAGATTGGTCGGTAGGATGACGCAGCGTTGGTTGGTTTACCCTGTTTTGGCAGAGGAATGATTATGGAATGTCTCCAAGAGTCTGGGCACCGTTGAGATGCCCAACATTTGTTTATTGATTCGAGCAGTTTAACTAAGCAATCTGTGTCCAAATTCATTATCATCTTCGAGCATAGTCTGTCTTGGCCTGGAGATGTGTTTTTTCTAGGCTTCAAGATTTTTTGGAACTCTTCCCAAGTGAAGGGAGAATTAATATCCTCACCGTCTATTATGTTTTCGTGCAATGCACACTGAACTTCGCTTTCAACCGCGCACCTTCTGAGAATGTGTGAAGGATCAAGGTTACGGTTGCTACTGGCTGATGCAAAGTGGCGAGCGAGCTCATTTGCTTTGTCGATGTCTTCGGTCAGTATTCCATTGGAGGAATCAAGTGATTGAATGTGACTCCATGTTTTCGAGCTAGACATTGATCGTATGGTCCTCCAGACTTCTGATAATTTCGAATTGTTTGTGAGTCCGTCGCAAAACTTCCGCCAGAAGTCTCGTTTGGCGGAGAGTATCGTCTTCTTTGCCAAGGCCCGTTGCCTGCGGAAATCAATTATTTCTGTCTCGCGGAAAGTTCTTTTCATTTTCAAGTATGCCACCCTTTTGAGACGCGTAGCTTTTGAACATTCCTTATTCCACCAAGGAACGCATGTCCTTTTCGTTGACGGTTTAGTTAGCGGGATAGTTTCAGTGGCCGCTTTAATGATCGCGTTAGTTACTGCTTCAATAGACAATGCATCAGGCCCGTCAGAAGCGGATGAAAAATATTTGTGTGCATTGTCTTTAAATTTGACCCAATTTGTATTTCGGAATGACCAGGACAAGACGTGGGTCTCTTGACACTTCACATGGAAGTTGGATTCACTAGTTATTATATAATGATCGCTTCCCAATAGTTTATCCGTCACAGAGGTTGATATCTTGTGACTGACGTCTTTCGAGCATATGGTAAGATCTAACAGAGACGTGGAACCAGCGTTCGGTCTCGATAGGTTCAATCGCGTTGGCACCGTCGTATTGTTGACAACAAGTTCCATATCATCTATGATATGATATAGATGTCGTCCGTTCCGGTTTGAAGAAGAGGCGCTCCATAGCGTGTGGTGCGCGTTGAAATCGCCAACGATGATACTTTTCGCGCTACGTCCCGAGAAACAGCGTTGCATGACTGGTCGTGATACAACTCGATTCGGAGGAATGTAGACGTTCATAATAGATATATCGCCTACTTGGATAGCTAACGCTTCTACTGGATCAATGTCTCCGATGTTTATCTCGCTGAAATTTATCCCACACTTTATAAAGAAACAAATTCCTCCACCGTGGATATTTCGGTCTTTCCTCAATAAATTGTAATTAGTAATCTTCGGCGTGTATTTGGATACAAGATGAGTCTCTTGTAACGCAATGATATCTGGTTTCGGGTTCGTATTTTCGATGAAATGCTTAAACTCGTTGATTTTGCGGTATATTCCCCTACAATTCCATTGTATTAAAGAGAAGAGGGCGTCCGTTGACTGGTACTCGCATTGTTTTCTGTCATGTTGCTCATACTGAGGTCCATGCATTCACTATTTATTTCCTCTGCGGCTGCAGAGTGCATGGTCGTTGTTCGCGATGACGTGGACTCGTTAGGAACAAATCTCTGTACTTCTCGAGGCTGTCGCATTGCAATTTGCGGGCTAGCAGGTGACGATATGGCAGTATTATTGGTTTGACCTTCATCGACATTGTGGGCTGGCGTGGGCATCGGTATACCGAAATTTTCTCCGGCGGACTGAGCGATAATTGCGTCAATTTGCGGAGCTTTTCCATCCGCCATAGATAGTAGCGTGTTCTTCATAACCTCGGCTATAAAGTTGAAAAATGTTGCCAAGGGAATCGTGATGTTTCCGTCGCTAGTGACCGCGAGAGGTGAAGGGCGATTTCGGAGCGTTCGATATGTTCGAGGTTGAAGGACTCGCGCGATGAAAATTCTTATTAGGTTCATATACTGATCCCGGCAAAGGAAATTCGGAATGCGATTGGATATCAGGAGCCTGTGCTTCTCGCAGATGCAGCTGTCTCGCCTGCCAATAATTGATTTTTTGATCAGTCATTATTGCGTTTATCTTCGCCTCTTGTTTGTACCGTGTACATCCGCCGTAACTCGCCGAATGAGCCGCTCCGCAATTAACGCAATAAGGTTCATTTGAACATTTCTTGTCTACATGCCTCATCCCACATCTGGTACATCGCTGAGCACTACGACAGTGTTTGGACTTATGACCATAACGATTACAATTGAAGCAACGGGTCGGGGGTGGGTTATACGGACGTGTCCTAAATCTAAGAAATCCGATATTGACTATAGGCGGTAGTATGGTTGAACCAAAGCAAAGCAACACTGATCTACTAGGCTTTGATTCTCCGTCGGATCTATACGAAAATCGGCGCACGTACACTACGCGTTGATCACTCAAGATCTGTTTCAAATCGTCGTCTGACATATCCAAGGGTACATTAGCAATAACTCCACGAACCTCTGGCGCTCTCACTTTATGGAGTTCGGCGCGAACTTCCACTTTTTTGTTGTTATATCCAAGATTATTGCAAGCCAGGAGATTAGATAGCTGTTTGGCATTGCTGCACTTAACCCACAAATCACCCGATGGCAAAACTTTGATTTCACTATAAGACCCCTCAAGTACACGATGAAGCCCGTTGTTAATGGTAATCGGGTTATATTGACGTAAAGGCTTCGTTATTCCTTTGACTACTGCAGCCAAATTTACTTCCGCGACTACAGTATCACTAGCCATCCTTTAGACGCAGGACCTTCTAAAACATCGCTAGCGGAACGCTTTTGTCCGCCGCTTACGCTAGGCATCTGATGCCAAATATATCAGTTGACGAACTATTTCTATATTCACTATACTGTTATAACAACAAATATAACGACTACACCTGGTTCAGAGACGTAAATCTCTGGTCGATGTCACAGCAGTCGTACGTTCCGTTGATTAGGATTGGACGTCCTTCATCGACGACGTTCACCACTCGAATGAAGAGGTTGTCAGTGAAATTTGAACATTTTGATAAAAATGCGTTCACATCTAGCAAATTTCGTAGGCAGCATTATTTTAATTCAATACATATCAATTCAATCAGTGAATCCCTGGAATTTGGAGATTTTGAACAAGCTAATTGTGCGCTCATAGTAGTTATTATGACAAATAGTAGCCTTAGTTACAAGGTAGCTTGGCATTTTAGCCTACTTGAGTACTTTAAAGAAGTACATGTACTTCTCTGCTCAACATCTCAAACATCAAGGACAAAAATAAACTACGTCCTTTCCTTTCTGAACGATAGAAGTGGAGTTATAGTCTACAAACATAACCAGTTACTTACTTACTTCGAAATCTCTACTTGTACTTGTATTCGAGCAGAATTGCACGATGTTGAGTACCATCGGAGGGCGTCTATCATACTGCTGGAAAATTAAGGTTCAGTGCTCGAGTATCAAATTAGATTTACTTGAGTAAACTGATGAGTTATAAGTGATTCTATTAAAGTTTATATGAGGCTAGGTGCTGGTAAAAAATCACAAATTGATTATTTCGGAATATAGAATAGCTGACCAACTTCTTTCGTCAAGCACCATAGGACCCATCATTCATACTGAAACTGTATACATCCTACAGTAAAATCAATGCGATTAACGATGAAGAATTTTATTCTTAAAATATTACATGAGATAAAACATGCGAACATCCATTATCTTGATAATGCCATTGCTATAGATGTCAGTCCGATTCCAACAAACACGAGTCCCTTCCAAACTTTATTGTAGTCGAAAGCGGCATTATCAAAAAATCCTACAAAGCCATCCTGTAACAAAAATAGAAGATAATTTATAAATCCTAAGCGAAGCATGTAAATCACCTACCCATCCTCCATTTCGCACTATCCACTTTAGTCTTCTGCTAGCAATGTAATTCCCAATTGTCTGTATGATAGCTTCTATATGCTCCCCGTGATGTTCATCCTCGTTTTTGCGAGCAAGAATGCTACCGAGCTCAAAAAGGCAGACTGCAGACAATCCTCCCCCAATTTTCTTTGGTATCTTTGAAATTTTCATCAGCTAGCATCAGGAACAGCCGCTCACCGGGTAAATATTCTTTATATTTTTCATTGACTTCAACATCACTATAGCGGAGACGTTTGGAAACTGCGTTTAGGACTGTTCGATGTCGCTCGAGCATTTCATCTCCAACTTGACGTAAGGTTCTCTCTGCTTTCGTATTTACCTTAACGCATGAGCCGTCGAGTTCGTACATGATAAAATTCCTGGTCAAGGAATATGTTTCGGATATAATTTCATCCTTTTCTTCAGTGATCGAAGGTGCTGATACTCGTGATGATTCCATGGCTTGAGGAGAATAGCGAGTCAAAGCTTATTTCGAGATCTAAGCTACTTTGGAAATGAGGATCCTAGGATTTGCTTAAGTTTCATCTATATCGTACAATGCGTTTTCGCGTTCCAGAATGACTTATGTCAATGAAAAATAGCAAAAATTATCTTTCAATCCTTGATCATGGTTTTGTTTTTGAAAGATGTCGCGATGTCGGTATAATATTTTCTAAAACTTAAACTAGGACGAAATCATGAATTTGTAGGACTTATGATTAACATATATTGTGCGCAGACAACTTTCTTACAAGAACTATGATATTCCTGTACTTGCGCGAATTACAAATGCGGTATTGTAAATTAGTATATAGCCTACTACACAAAATCCGGAGTCTAAAAGTTTTTATTACAGTTGAGAAAAAGTACTCGATACGCTATATTTGAATCTAAAAATATTGCTTGGGGCTGTCTAGGTGCTTGGTAAGAACGCAGTAAAGGCATTGAACAGCATCAGTTGCGGGACTACTCGCATCAATTACTAGGTACATAATAACGCAAGTTAACACAAGTTGGTTCGATCCTGAGCTTACGTGCACCAATTACTATAGCTACATAATACAACAACTTAACACTTGTAAAACACGATATTTGGTCCCGGAGAACTGACGATATAGTTTCGAAGTCTCACTTCGTGGTGTTACAATATACGCTTTAATCAACACAACGAAAAGTTAACTATGTATAGGTACGTTCTATACGCTCCCGCAAAACAGATGTACGCAAAAAGTCGATGTAGAGCCGCGTTAGTTTTAAAGTTGTTCCATTATGAAATGCGTGAGGAAATTTGGTATGCTACATAATCACAATGTCCTACAACTACGTACCAAGTTGCAAGGTGAGGAGTCACATATTAGCTTGGTAATTCTGTTATTAAAGCTGACTATGTATATGTATACGCTACCGAAAACAGATTTAGGCAAAAGTTGCTATTGAACTGCGTTAGTTTTAAAGTTGTTCCATCATGAAATGATTGATGAAATTTGGTATGCTGCATAATCACAATGCCCTGGAGCTCATTTAGATACGTTTTTAATGTAGTTTCACGTTCTAGTTGTTTTGATGTAAGGAAAAAATCATTCGATAACTCGATACAACTAGTTAACGCGCGTTGATGTAACTTTCCTCATTTGTATGCATAGCCTACGCGCAATTGGTTACCGAATTTTTCGATTAGTTTATATTCCGTATTTTATTTAAAACTGAAACTGTTAAGTACTACTTAAAGTGTTATAAAATGTGAAAAAGTGTACAAGTAGAATTATTACTATGTCATGAATAAGTAGTTTACAAATTCATACGATTTTTCTTTTTTCGTTCCGGGATAAAATGTAATTTTTCTCTCTTTTTTATTTTTTATTTTTTCAATAAAATTAGTATTCATTTTACAAAAACGTCGTGTAAAGATAAAGTACTTGTACATTTCGTAGTGCTCAAGTATAAGTTTTTAATTTATTAACTTGATAAAATTTTCAGAATAGAGACTTTTGCGTAAAGTCTGTCTTGCATTTAGTTGCCAGCTCTGAAAGAAAGCAAAGTTTGTGGTATTTGCGCAACATCGAAAATCGATAAAGTAGTCTAAAACCTAGATACTTTTTACGTGGAGGGAGTACATAGCGAAGTACTTGTACATTTTGGAGTACTCAAGTATAGGTTTGGCCTGCTTGCGGTATACTTAATGAATCATTGCTGTGTCATAAACACTTGAGTAGTTGGTGCGTGTAGACAAAAACCTACTTGAGTACATAATTTTTATTTTCCATTAAAATTAGTATTCATTTTACAAAAACGTCGTGTAAAGTTAAAGTACTTGTACATTTCGGAGTACTCAAGTATAGGTTTTGTTAGCTTATTATATGCTCAGTATATTATATGTCGAGAATTGTGGAGCATTTATGCGGGTCTCCGGGGTGCTCTTCATTGAGTATCCGTGTTGGGCGATAAGTTTAATTCGCAAAATTAGTGTGTTCAAATCAGGCCTGTCGCCAATATAGTGATGTCGCATTAGCCCTAAATACACATAATAGAATATCAAGGAAAAGTATCATCTAACGTATAATGAATGTTATTTATTTCTCGGAAGCAAGTTATTATCAAAACATAGTGGTCAAAATTATCGCAGAGCAATACCGATTTTGCGTAAATTCCGTTATGCATCTGACTACGTTACTAGGGATTATATAGTTAGTTAGGAAATTAGGAGTCCTATCTTCCCAATCGGTATGGAACAACATCAAAAGCATCACAAAGCAATATCGACTTTTGCGTGAATTCTGTTATGCGTTTTACTACGGTAGTATGCGCACCTGCTTACAGATGTCCAGACGTGAACTTTCTACTATATTCGCTCCTAACATTATAGCAGCACCCGACGCAGCTTACATTATTACGTTATAAGACGACGGCGGCGTTTCACTGTCAGTTTAATCACCTTATTCTAGTGACATGAAAAGGACTGAATCGTATGAAATGTGGTCACTTCAAGAATCACGATTTTTCATTAAGTAGTTATGTTTCTAGGCTACTTTTACTTCTATTTCACGGGTTTTCATAGAAATCTGCTTACTTTTATAACTTCATATTTTGTGAAGTAGAGAGTAGTTTAAGGTTATGTTTGTCTAACCTTGGCGAGTGCTATTGTCACACTCGATCACCATCTTCAAATCATGGCTATCTCAATGATGTTGACTAAATTTTCGGCTTCAGAACGTGTCGGGTATACTCAGGTACGTCGTTGCAGTGTTGCCATATATTTAGCGGGCGATGAATCGCATGGGATGTCAGTTTTCCATCGTTTGAAGGGAACGAAATTGATCCCAATCCGCGATAAGCAAAATACACACCGGCCCGGCTGAAGAAAATTATGTCGCGAATAATCCAAACCACATACACAGCCCATAGGCTGCCCACTAAACGAATTCTTATTTTCCAAGTATATGTTAATCATTCGAAAAGAATGTTTCCGGTACCGGTAAAAGTACACAGGAATTCAGATTGCAGCCGTTTAACACTGACATAATGTTCATTGAAGCAAGGCTCACAAAAAATAAAATTAAGCGCGAATCATGAACGCAAATATAAGCCGGTAATACTAACAATGCCATAACCGTAACTATAGCATTCATTTCGTCGCTTGGTCCCATTTGGTAATTAGAGAGAGATGTCATATCGAATAAAGCTGGAAATATACAACATGTGGGCTACAAATTTGAGTTGATTGAAATAATTGTTGATAGTAAATCTAGACAACTTAAGTTGTAATCAAACTATTTCTAGAGGTTCTTGGAGGTGCAGAACTTCAGTATTCAATTGAATAATATATTCAAATTGAAATAAACTCGAATATTTTCTGCTGATAGTCGTCAGGGGTAAACCCAATTTCAGTGTATATGAGTTCAATAGTGAGCCTGTTCATTTTGATATAGGCTCAACCAGAGGAAATTTCTGTATTTGTTCTTGAATATATTTACAGAAATGGGTGGTTTCAAGTTTTCAGTTCCTTGAAATTGCAGCATACAAACAAATCGTTCATTGCTATGCAAACTATTCTACCGAAATATAGTCCATATACGGTAGGCTACGTCTCATTCTGCAACATATGATTGTCGGTCGCTGTGAGCGCGATAAAGCAAAATATCGACGTCAGGTAATCCGTGAAAAGGTTTTTCTTAGGCATTCGGGAATTTGACAGTCGCCAAAGGAATACTGAACACAGGAGCAGGGCTTTGGAGCAGCCGGAAATTTAAACTGCTCCGGCTCCGGCTCCGGAGCTTTCTTCTATCATACATTAGCTCCGGCTCCGGCTCCGGAGTGGCATTATTACCACTGCTCCGGCTCCAGATCCGGCTCCGGCTCTGAAATTATCGAATGGGCCTGTCTAGATCAGGGGTGGCCAACCAGCGGTCAAAATGTGGCCCGCCCGAGAGGGTTTTGCGTGGCCCGCAATGTAATTTCCTTCCTATTATTATCGAAAATGAATTGCTCAGATTTTGAAATTGCAATGCCAAGCAAAAATTGCAATGCCAACCATAAATTACAACTCTGGCTGCGACATTTGGGATGTTGATGACTAAAATATCAGTTCCGACGCATTGGCAGGTCCAGGGTCCAGTCAAATTTTCAGTAAATCGTCATACATTACAATAAACTAAAATAATAGTGAAATTTTTCTTCGCGCTTCGCGTGTTTAATTGTCACACGATTTCTTGCTGCCTACCCCCTACTGAAAATGAAAAAAAAAGCCTAATTTACCCGATTGAGTCTAACTGTATTCGCAATTACGGGAGAAAGTCTTTTCGCGTTTGCGCTCGCATAAGGATCGTCGACGTTGAAATGTAGGCAAAAAATGATTATCGGATATTATCGGAGACCTTCGATATAGATGTGACCAGACGCCGAATAGTCGTGTCCTTGCAAACTGAGCCTAGCAGGCGGTATACGATACAGTAGACCCGCAATATACTCAAGTAATAATATTATTGACCTGGTTTATTTATAAACTTTGTAAATTTTACCCGCATGGCGCGGCTAGTGGACCGCGCGCTCGATCGTCAATTTCATGTGTCCCTTATAAACCAGAAGGTTGCCCGTTCCTGGTCTATATACAGATTACTAATCTACCCATAGGTTAGTTATCCATAGTAATCTAAGAGTCTGTCAGCCGTCAGTAACATCCGATGTAGCAACGAAGACATAGGTGCCGCCTTGCCGGCTTGTGACGTCATAATGAATACTTGTCACTTGTCGATAACATCATAGTTGCACTAGAACAGTGGTTCTCAACCTTTTTGGCTTCGCGGACCCCTTTTGACCGTCACGAACCCTCGCGGACCCCCTCAAGTTTTAGTAGAATTTTAGCTCTATGGTGCAACCTTCATCTGTCTTGTGCAAATATGAACTGTAGGCTGGTGATAATTAGCAAAATAATGATTTTTCTTGATGATAACATCATACTATTCATGTAGAAATTGATGGCCTTTTATTACTTCAAATATAATTTTGCTGCTATATTTCTTGCAGTACGTGGCCGTGTCTTGAAAATCCGCGTCTTCATTTTGATATGAACGAGGAGTGCCGAAAACCATTTCCGCAAAGTTAGATGGAGGCTAATGCAATATTAGCGCATAACGCTTCCGACGATACTTTTGGTGTGATCGCAACATTTATGACACCAAAATGAAGAAACACATATTTTATGAACATATCACGTTCAGTATCTAGCGCAGGGACGGACAACATACGTACCGCTGGCCGGATTCGGCCTGCAACGGCATTTTGATCGGCCCGCAGAGATTTTCCACCGTCAAAGTGAAATCCTAATCTAAAAGTATAGACAAATTTTATGCTCCAAAGAATGGATCCAAGTTTTCCAACCAGAGAAAGACTGTCGTGAAACGATTTGTTCTGTTCGGGTTTACATATATATTTAGGAGCAAACATTTTCGACCATGAACAATTGAACATTAACAAGACACGGCTGTATACCAATAAAACTGGTGATATGAATTTCAGGGTTGGAGCGTAATGCTTTGATAGCAACGAAACACTCCTTGTTCATCAAAAAATCAGACTTGTCAACAGGGCATCCGCAATAAGAATGCTCAAAATCTGATAGCCGAGCTTTAAGAGCAGGTATATCATTGTCCGATTTATGACGAGTGTCAGCCGAAAATATTCGGGTTCATTTCAATATGAATATACTATTCAATTGTATATTAAAGTTCTGTACCTCCATGAAGCTGTTCCTGCATTCGGAAAAATTATGGAAATCCTTCGGACATTTTTATTTCAACGACTGTTCACTAATTTGATGAGACTGCTAACTTCAAGTCGAAAAGGTTTCGCAGACATTACGAAGTCACCCTGATTGTCGTTACTATCTCCATATTTTTATTTTTTCCACAAACCCCAACAAAACATCTCTAAACAGCAATTTGTTTGTATCAGAAGGTTATTGGAAAATTGGCAATGAAAATGAGTTTCCACACTACGATAGTCCATGTCAGACGATTATTATGACGATATGAGTCATGAGGTTTTAGCACTTGTGGTGCGAAACTGCCTCATGCTTTCTCAAATCAAAAAATAAAATAAAAATTAGGTTGTCAACCATTTTAAAAATTTAGAGGTCTCGCGGACCCCCTGAAATTGCTTCGCGGACCCCCAGGGGTCCGCGGACCCCCGGTTGAGAACCGCTGCACTAGAACGCACTTAACTCTATGCCATTGCTGCGCACAGCATTATAAGGCCTGCTGTTCAATTATGATAAATCAGCAGATGTGGTTGTTCAATATATAATAGCATCTAATGACATACGTCGGAGCCGGAGCTACTCCTCAAATAACGGGCTCCAGCTCCGGCTCCGGCTGAATTTAATGTAGAGCTCCGGCTCCGGCTCCAGCTCCGGTGAAAATGCCTGGCTCCGGGGCTCCGGCTCCGGGCTCCGGCTCCGGCTCCAAAGCCCTGCACAAGAGTATACCATATATTCCGGCATCTTTGAATTCAAGCAGCCGAAACATAACAGTCCTATTTTTCAATGACAATAAAGGACGGCAGACTATGCACTAATCCGTTTCACAATTTTGCTGTATCGCAATTTTGCACGGCCGATGTGGTGGGCTACCATCGCTATCGATTGATATAGATTGACTTGAAATACATATCATCTTGTATACGTCGCAGATATTGATGTTTGATGACACGAACCACGCCATGAATGGGTATAATTCAACTGCGCTGAGCTGCAGACTTATTGAGCAGTCGGACCGTACGCCTTACTGCGATGCGGCCCGATATCGCTATACCAACTATTGTGTCCGTGTTTATTTAGCTCGGTTTCAGATAACCCAATAACACAACCAATACCAACAACAGCAACATTTAAGCACAAATCTGCGCACGGTTAACGGTGAACAAAATCACAGCATTGAGGTTACGCGTGTGTTGGGTTGATAATGCTAATAACAATGATACTGAGGTGACAACTCGGGCTGTGCAAGAACGATAACTATTTCGTTGGATTCTGAGGCAATACAGTTGGTTTATCATGGCTTCACAGCTATATCATTTCCATTATAACGCACGTAGCTTTGTACTCAGTGTTTCGTAAGCTGAGATATAACCAATTCACCAGTCGAGGTTTACATAGTATCGAGTGTTAGCTTTCTATATTTACAGTGTTGTACAGTAAAAAATAGTATGGGAACTATGATTCTTGCTAACAGATTAGCTTTTAGTGGAAAGGAGCATATATACTCGAAAAAATAAACTCTCACTAGTCGAATCATAAGAATTATTACTCGAATCATTGTGTCCAAGCCCTAGAAACCACTGGATCTCTATAAGTTACTTCAGCATAAATTTGCGGTAAAGCAGACAAACGGAATTACAAGAGTTGTACAGGCAGCCTGGATTCCAGAATGCAATCAACTCCACATATTACCAAACGAAACGCCTATATATTCAGAATATGTCTAGCAGGAAATGAAAACCTCCAAAGTGCCAAGTAAACTGAAACCAGACTGGGTGATACGCAATCTGCTTCTCACATTGTTATCTATACCAGAAGAAAATCGTAATAATCATATCCCATTTTGAGCATGTCGTGACCTCGAGAACAGGCGGAGCATTTGAACAACGTGACAAGCTGGTAAAAGCCGAATATAAACTGTGGACTTAACGTTAAGTACACAATACAGTGGGCATAACGGTATATTTACATTACACATTGTTACAGTACATATCAAACATTACCAGTGGCGATTTCCCCAAGTTCAACGTCGCACAATAACATGCATCCTACGACAATGTTATCGCATGCCCATTGCACAGTAAAAGATTAAAATTAGCACGCACCAATATCTGGAGAATGGAACACTCGACGAGAAATAGAATTAGCCGTCATTCGAATATAACGCACTTCATGGTGCCAATTAAGACAGATTACCGATTGCTCTAGAATTGTATTACTGCCACACTGTACTCACCTGAATCAATGTGTTTAACATTCAACTCATATCGCAAGTACCTTACAGTGTGACCCTGCTATTTTTATCATGCACCCCCATTATACACCTATTAACCCCCATGTAGTTAGAGTGTCAGATGTATTTCTGTTCGTTGCAATCGGATGAACAACATACACAATACGCACAGTCATATCGAGTCTAAGCTAGGATCAGGCAGCACGTAGAATCTGACAATCATTCTATTTACTGCCGGAAGAGGTACCGGTATCTCAATCCATAATTGGTGTTGCCGACTAAACCCGAAGAGAAATATTATCGTAGCTGTGTCTATATTTCACAGTACAACGATGTTTCTATACAATCAACCTTCAATACTATGCGCCCTAAACGCCAAACCTGATAAAAGCTCGACTATGTGACTGGTGGGTCGCATTTCACACGTGAACGCTTTATAGATTCGGTGTTTGCACAAGGGAATATAAATAACTGAAATATTTCAGCAACATAAATTGTCGTGATGAAGAATTACTTCCGCATTTATTAGAAAATGAAAGCACGATTCTTGGCGTACAATAAGATCTCGGGAAAGCAACGCACGAAAAGACTTCCACTAGCACAAGGTAATCAATTAACACGAAATATTGCTATTAATCAAACATAGTTTATTGGAGAAGCATATATTAGTCGAGTTGTGAGATATGATTTTTTCGTTCTGAAATTATACGCCACTTTATCAGGGCGGACATTTTAAACCGACTCCATATATTAATGGAGAATCATTTGAAAACCACGATCTGACGTACGTATTTTGGTGTGTCGTGACGCGGTATTGACTGGCACCTAAATGCCTGTTACTATATATTATGCTTGCTTTTTTTCTTAATGAGGAGAAGTAGGCTATGTATTTCAAAATCAAGCTATCTAGAGACATTTATAAATCGCGATGATCGCAGACAATTTCCAAGTTCATGAAATCTCTCGAAAACAGTTTATAATTTGTGTTGGTTTACGAAATACTTTTGAGTCTCCTTCGTACTCGCTCCCCACCCTATTAGGAAATTTGAGGTGAGGCATTAGTGGACCTGGCAAAAATGCAAATCGTTGGGTGCGATAAATCGTCCAATATAAAATGGGCAATTGGTAGGCTACTTTATGACGTAACAAGCAAATGTCGCATCTTTTTTACAGGAAGTTGTTATGTCAATAGTCCTTTTCAGCGCAATCCATATATTATCTTCCAATAGAACTTCTAAGATGTAAAATAAATGTAGTCGTGATTACTTTTCCAATGTAATCATAATCGTAATCGACTACTTCCTGATTTTGCTGTAATCGTAATCGAAATCGCGTCATTCAGAAGTAATCGTAATCGCAATCGATTACATTCAGGAAGTAATCACCCATGTCTGGTCATTATAATGTTTTCGTAATGTGTAAAAGTTATCTTTTGATGAGTTTGTTATGTTAATACTCTGGTGATGCACACATCATTTCGTTCACCAGATAAAGGTGAGGTCTTAAGCATCCTGTCTGTACAGCCCTGGTGGGCAATCTAACTAAGTCTATCACGAACTAATTCGTGTAGGGCAGTTGTTCGAAACCATGTGTAACACGGAACACTACGGGTTCTGCGATCCAGTTTCAGATGTTATAACACACTCAACATTCTCACGCAACTCACACTTATGAATTGTTATGATACGCCGGTCTTGGCAACCATGTTTTGCAGACTCGAGTCCCCTTGACTTGAGACTTGACTTAAATCGAGTAACTTAGCAAAGAATGACTTGACTTGACTCGGCGTATCAGAAATGTGGATTGACTCGTGACTTGGACCAAAATTTTTCGAGTCAATTTCAAGTCATCAAGTGATCGGTGTAGAAAAAAATCGCTGTTGAATATGTTCGGATTGTTCGCGAAACGTTGGTGTAGCCCACTGGTTCCCAACCTTTTGGACCTCGCGGCACCCTTCGGATATGAAATATAGTTCGCGGCACACCGTCACAGTGATTCTCAACTTTTTTGACTTACGGCACCTGCAAACCACAAGGATACTTATGTCTTATTAGCACCCAGTAGTAACGCCGACTAATGCGACCACATCTGGAGTGAATCCAAAATGTTTCTACATTCCTTTTTTTAAATATATTTCTCCATTTTAATAATTCTAAAAGTAATATTTTGTACGTAAAGCGTCCGTAACATTGCTTACTAAGCCGCGATGGAAAGTGGTCGTTTTCCTCGGGCCAAAATATCGTTCATTCGTGATTTAGGTGATTACAACAAACAAGGCCTAATCAGACGAAAGTAAAAAGGGTCATTTTGATATACGATTTCACAGAAAATTCGGGATATCCCTATAACTCTTTAATAAGAATTGGATGAACAATAATATGCCCATTGCCCACTGCCGCATTGGGTCGAAGAGGTCAAGCACGATCACCGCTAACGAATATGGAGGCTTACAACGCATTTTCACGCATATCGTGGTAGCATGCGTGAGGAATGAGGATAGGCATACCTCAAAAGTTCTACTATAGCGGCCACCCGCAGTTCAATTATACTTCCAACAAACCAAAATTATAACCCCAGCATCGAAGAGGTTTGTTAACTGACATAATTTGATCAACCTTACTTCTCAATTCTCATATTCGTCGACAGTACAAGCCTACATTTTAACGGAAGTGCCGGTACGATACCTAATAATCACAATGTGGATTGATAGCGATGATTGTAATTCGAATTTGTAAGAACGAACGTCAGTTCCAAATAAATGGAGTTCATTTCTCGCTGGTGATTAGGCACACAATTAGGATTAGAAAACTGCATTGTCATACAGGCGTCGCCATGTCTGCTCTTCTCTGCGATCAATCTACGTATTGTGCAGAGCAAAACTGAATTTAGCCTTAAAGGCACGCGATCTGTAGGGTAAATCGAATTCGAGGGGGATATTAATTGCGGGCATAATATCAATTTTGATTTGCCAAATGTACAATCAAGCTCGATTTAGATTGTTGATTGTTTGCTATGGACTAGAATTATTTTGCGCATTATTTCAAAATTCCGAAGAAATCGCTCGCGGTACACTTGCGAGACGTAAATGACACACTAGTGTACCGCGGCACTCCGGTTGAGAACCACTGGGTAACGTGATACCAATTGCTCAATCAGGAATAAGCTTATAAATATTAGAGATGGAATTATCATTACATTCATGCACCAAAGACATTGGCGAGACTATCGAAGAGGGGTATAAATATGGTCGTGATGGTGCTGTCCCTATTTTAAGTCATGATAGATTCCGGTTCAATGTGTGACCTACTGTAAATATGTTAAAGATCAGTTATCACAGAGACTTCTTGACCAACATAGATATCCTTCATTCTATTATTAATATGTAACGTGTTTATGTACAGTTTACTCCCTTTCCTGGCCGAGCAATTTTGTACTAACCTATAGTTTCAGGGTGTATCAGGTTTCTTCTATCGCGACTTTCAGCAGCTTGTGCAAACCCGTTTATGTTAGGAACACATTATTATTGCTACACCATCATTCGAAGTTATAGCTTGCACAAATGTAACTCGGAAATTCGAGTAGGCTAACTGACATCCGGTACGCTGTAACGCTTACTCGTCGCTAATTTATACCTTTCTTTGAAATGCCGAAACATCCAGCACTGGAGTGCAGTCAACTATTTTTCACTTCGATACGATGCGCAATATCAGAATGGTTAATCCGACAAGCATTCCGCGACCCACTAGTGTTGAGCAAATAGTGTACCAAATATTCCGTAGAACGAACCCGTCTGAGCAGAGCTGCACAAAAGTATCGAACCCCCGACACATTGGCTCACATGTGTAATAGTTGATCGGAGAACGATTCAGCCGTTACTCGACTTTGTTATATTGGTCGCAAGAGACATAAGACACGTGATTTCAGGCAAAAGCCATCAACACATTTCTTGTGTAGCTTACAAAGCCTTAGCGCAGCTACGCACCACTCCTCATAAATACCCACCAGCCACCACTAAGACTTCGCAATTGTACTGTTGACCAAACCGTGAATATATCATTATAACACTCGAAAGCAGGGATATGATATCATTTTATCCGCGGTCTAAATGAGAAATATAAAATACGTTGGCGGGCCGAGTCAAAACAAATTTGCTGTGTACTTCAGCGCATAAATTTTGCTTCTAAATTGAATGAGAGAGCGATGGTTGATTACCAAAAAATAATGTTTATCTGCCGTCATATTTCGAAACAATGTTAAACGCGCTACCTTTTAAACTCTCTTTAAATCCCTAACCGTCCTAACGTGACATTAAATGTTTTGTGATATTACTCAGCTTATTGTCTTGGTCGCTGCCTTCCGATCGCTGTGTAGCTTGGCTTTTGGAGCGAAGCTTGCAGTTATTCTGTGATTCGCCATCCCTTGTCTTCGTGTTTTTGTCAGAAGACCGACTTGAATTATACTCCTCCAACACAGCGACCTGATCGGCATTAACTACTAAAAAATAAACATATATTTATTGCTACAAACCTTCTTTGAATTTCAGGTTTCGGCTTTCTTTTTGTCATTTCCGTTCGCCTTTTATGGGTGATGGTGACTCACAGGCCCGTAACTGCCGCACCCCAAACCCCCTAATCGGGGGGGGGGGGCGAGCTCGGAGGGGGCCTAAAATTATTTCGTGAATTAGCATAAATAATAGAGCATTTTTAAAACTTATGCAACTTTATAAAAAAAATTGCGCGCTTCGCGCGATTTCAGGTTGCCAATTATCTTGATTTGGGGGCTCTCTTCCCCCGAGAAAAAATAAGCAAGATTTATAGAAAGGGCCATATTGGCGTTGGCCATTACCGCGCCACGACGCACCAAGACATATAAAGTAGTCCATGTAACATGCGACTCCAAGAAGGGTGCCAGAAGGATCGCAGCGAGAAAACCTTGGCTGAAAAGGACTGCCCTAATGCTGACCGAAAACTTCGTTATATACAAAATACTGTCCTGGCAATCTGAACGTCACAAGACAAATACCATCCCGCAAGGAAAAATTATATGCCAGTGAAGAAATACCAATTTTAAATCGTATGCGTCTTTTAGTTTCGTAGGCTACGTTATGACGATTTTATATTTTTAGATATAAGGAAAATGTGTTAGGCCTAGCCTACAACTACAAACACGAATTACGCGCGAGTTCATAATTGAAATAAGCGGCGGCCAGCAAATGATTCAATTAATATTGGTACGTGCGCATGCAAATAAAACAGTTGCAATCATAAAAATACAGCGTACCAATGAAATTGATCGAGTTTGTGCGACAAAAATGCGAAAGCTGCCTACGGGCTCACGGTATTCCCAGCCGGTCATCCATACAAGTACTAACCGCGCCCAACGTTGCTTGACTTCCGATATCAGACGAGATCGGGTATGTTCAACGTGGTATGGTCGTAGGCGAACGATGAGACAATTTGTGCCGTTTTATATGACGGCTTCCGTTTCTCGCAGGCGAAAAGTCGCCATGCTGCCAACGAGACGCGAAAAAGCAGATTGTGTGGTTGCGCCGAGCCACTTTCGACCCAACCGGAGAGAAAAGTCTGCTAGCGGTCGAATATCGTTGCCATCCTGCTCTGTTCTTGTACCTGGTCATGAAAAAACACAAGTAAATTATGCTCTCCGTGTCAGAGTTATTTTTTGCAATTTTCGTCATTTCAAAACGGTACGAGATTGCGATATAAGAAAATGTGTTAGGCCTAGCCTACAACTACAAACACGAATTACGCGCGAGTTCATAATTGAAATAAGCGGCGGCCAGCAAATGATTCAATTAATATTGGTACGTGCGCATGCAAATAAAACAGTTGCAATCATAAAAATACAGCGTAGCAATGAAATTGATCGAGTTTGTGCGGCAAAAATGCGAAAGCTGCCTACGGGCTCACGGTATTCCCAGCCGGTCACCCATGCAAGTACTAACCGTTTTTGTGATGTTTATTCAAATATGTACATAAAATTTCAAAAATTTCAGTAGGATTTGTATACGCGGTCGTAGTAGACGCCGTCGTAAGTTGGCGCTCGTAGTCGCTCGTCTCATCTCATCTCATCGTAGCAGTCGATGTCGATTCGTGGTCGCGGTCGTAGAAGGTGCCGCCAGTACTTGGCGCTCGTTTGCGTGTGATTTTCATATAAATTCGGTGGAGTGGTGGTGGTTGGGGTAGGAATAGGGTAGGGGTGGGTGGGGTAGGAGTAGGGCATGGGGGGTGGTGGATAGGGTAGTTTGGGGGAGTAGGTGTTGGTTTAGGGGTGGGGTAGAGTGGGATGGGAGGTTTGGTGGTTTGGATAGGTTGTAGGTGGATTGGTTGCGTTTTGCGGGTCGATAAATGCAACATGATTTATCGCGTGAGCGTTTAAATGGCTCGCTTAAATTATTCGGTATATTTTACTTCTTATATCTTGGATGCGTTGGTCAATATTTTGGGCGTATTCATTTTGTATGTCGAGTGCGGCCAGCAAATGATTCAATTAATATTGGTACGTGCGCATGCAAATAAAACAGTTGCAATCATAAAAATACAGCGTAGCAATGAAATTGATCGAGTTTGTGCGGCAAAAATGCGAAAGCTGCCTACGGGCTCACGGTATTCCCAGCCGGTCACCCAGGTGCGCAAGCACAATCCGTGCAATCGCAGCAGTATCGATGAATGACTGGAATAATACCGAAAATGAAATGGCCCCCGTTGTACCCAAGTTAGGTTTACAGGCATTTGCCATTCTCGTTCTCATGAGAAAGAAATCTGATTTGATACGAACTGAATTTAAAGTTATCAGTAATTCTAAATATAATCTAATTTGGAAAAATCAGTGTAGCTATAATTCTAATTTCAGTATAATTTGAAGAAAATGTGTAGCTATAATTTCAATTCCAATTTAATTTGAAAGCAAACTGTGAAGTCTAGTTATAAAGTCATTTGGAATAGCTTGTAAAAAATACCAGATTCAACATATCGCAATATGCCATTGAAGTTTTAAATCCTAGATCAGCGCTTCTCAACCGGGGGTCCGCGGACCCCTAGGGGTCCGCGAAGCAATTTAAGGGGGTCCGCGAGACCTCTAAATTTTTAGTATCGTTGATATTCTGATTTTTATTTTTTAATTTGAGAAAGCAGCATGAGGCAGTTTCGTACCACAACTGCTAAAACCTCATGACTCATATCATCATAATAATCGTCTGACATGAACTATCGTAGTGCGGAAACTCATTTTCATCGCCAATTTTCCATTAACCTGCTGATACAAACATATTGCTGTTTGGAGACGTTTTGTAGGGGTTTGTGGAAAAAATAAAAATATGGAGATTGTAACGTCAATCAGGGTGACTTCGTAAAGTCTGCAAAACCTTCTCGATTTGAAGTTGTCAGTCTCATCAAATTAGTGTACTGTACAGTCGTTTGAAATAAAAATTTCCGAAGTATTTCCCTAATTTGTCCCAATGCAGGGATTGAAACCTCGCCACGAAATCCATTTTATCCTGTGATATAGGGGAGATGTGGTACCGATGGATCACTGGGACCGAAAATACTTGAAAAATTCTCAATGATAATTCTATGATTACACTCCGTGAATTTGTCTACATTTACATGCTGACAGAATCTTTCCTCACATGCAAAAAAATTCGACCTGTGTGAGTTATGGGGTCTGTGACGACTGATTTACGTTTTAGGGGGTGTAAAGTAAATTTGGATCGACATTTGCATTTTTCTATATCCCCTTGCAGACTAAAAAACCCGCCATAATTTTTGATGTGAAGTATAGGGCTTGTATCAGCGTATATAATGGCACATATTTTTGAATCAATGATATCCTCGAGTGGACTATTTTCAAATCAATTACAATATTTAGGGGAAGGGGGACCTACGGTACCATAGCCAAATCAAGCACAATAGATGGACCAACTAATCACTTAGCAACAGAAACTCGCCTACCTATATATAGGCTGTAAATCATAGTTAGCCTACCTGTGGTGCTTTATCGCTATTACGAGGTATTTGAAAGTCAAAATGTCGATTTGCGGGTAATATGTATGTGACATTAATTTTGTCAGTTTAGGCGTAAATCAAAACATGATTTTATGCCAACATTTGAGTTGATATAATCTATTTTATTCTTGAAGGTCGCGACGAAACATTCTTCATTGGCTTGCTGTAGCTTAGCTTATAGTACACAACAATACAAGTTAACTAATTTGAGATTTTGAGCGTATGTCTCATAGGTACCATGGTCGTGTGCCTTTGGACCCACCGGGTGGGGACCGATGACACGTTCGAGCAACAAACTTTAAACGTTTATAATTAATTTTTGAAAAGGCGGATATTCATGTAAATGTCCGAGGTAGGTAGAGCTTGTATCGAAGTGTTGAGACAGCAAAAGATCTGCTATTCTCGGCTGAAGATTTGAGGGCCAGAGATCATTTTGCAATTTTTGATCCATCGGTACCACATCTCCCCTACATAACAACTATTTGAACAGCTTCTTGGAGGTGCAGAACTTCAATATACAATTGAATATTATATTCATATTGAAATGAACCCGAATATTTTTGACTGACACCCGTCATAAATCGGAAAATGATATACCTGCTCCTAAAGCTCGGCTATCAGATTTGGCGCATTCTTATTGCGGGTAGCCTACCCTATCGACAAGGATGGTTTTTTGATGAACAAGGAGTGTTCAATCAGGTTCAATCAGTTCAATTAGGTTTCGTTGCTATCAAAGCATTACGCTCCAACCCTGAAATTCATATCACCAGTTATATTGGTATGCAGCCTTGTCTTGTTAATGTTCAATTGTTCATGGTCGAAAATGTTTGCTTGTAAATAAATATGTAAACCCGAACAGAACAAGTAGTTTCATGACAGTCTTTCTCAGGTTGGAAAACTTGGATCCATTCTTTGGCGCATAAAATTTGTCTATACTTTTAGATTAGGATTTTACTTTGACGGTAGAAACTCTCTGCGGGCCGATCAAAATGCCGTCGCGGGCCGAATCCGACCCGCGGTCTGTTGTCCGCCCCTGCGCTAGATGCTGGACGTTATATGTTCATAAAATATATGTTGTTTTTTTCATTGTGGTGCCATAAATGTTGCGATCACATCAAAAGTATCGTCGGAAGCGTTATGCGTTAATATTGCATCAGCCCCCATCTATCTTTGCAGAAATGGTTTTCGGCACTCATCGTTCATATCCAAACGAAGACGCGGATTTTCAAGACACGACCACGTACTTCAAGAAATACAGCAGCAAAATTAGCTTTGAAATAATAGAAGTCTGCCAATTTCCACATAAATAGTATGATGTTATTTTCATGAAAAATCATTATTTTGCTATTCATCACAAGCCTACAGTTCATATTTGCACAAGACAGATATGAAGGTTGCACCATAATAGAACTAAAATTGAACTAAAACTTGAGGGGGTCCGCGAGAGTCCGTGACGGTCAAAAGGGGTCCGCGAAGCCAAAAAGGTTGAGAACCACTGTCCTAGATTAATAGCAACCAAGGGAGTCGAAATCTTGAATGCAGAATGATCACAACAACGGCGGTATGGGAATAAAGTCACTCCACCTCTTGCATCAACTAGTAAATAGATAAGTTTTAAACAAATAACATCCCGATGAAATACCTAACTAAAAGCCAATGGTCCGAATCTACAACGGTATACTCTGGTTAGATTAGCGATGTGGTTCGTACGGTCATACGATTTGAACCAGATATTGACACCTAATCCTTTTTAATATACAATTGCATAATATATTCATATTGAAATGAACCCGAATATTTTCGGCTGATACTCGTCAGGAGTAATCGTCAGCAACTAGTAGAGAATTGGAAAGAACACTGTATATCAATATACGATTGAAACCATGCCCAGCTACGAAGCCATACGCTCCAGTAAAGGGCACGTATTTCCAGACATAAATCAGGCGTGCAGCTATTTGTCTCAAGCAGTGGCACCAGCAACATATACAATAGCTGCTTATCACAGTCAATTTATTTTAAAACCATCACTATGTATAGGGGAGATTCATCAAAGGCACAGTTGATTCAAGCATCGCACCCAGTTATGATTATGATAAATTATTCCCGTAATTTGGAATAAAGAATCGCCAACATTATTGATTGAGACAGTGTAATTATTGTCCAAACAAGAGTTATATAACGTAATCTGGAAAATCGGTATCCGCGAACCATAACTTCACTTCACATCAAGGCAACTCGTTAGCGATGTACTCATTTACTTGTCAAACGCACAGTCAATAGACTAGATTTAAGCTTGGTGAGAAAGTCGCATGGTATTCTACATCCATTTCCATCGTTCTGCAATGAAGAGCTCGACAGAATCACAAATAAGCCGACGTGTAGCAAAACGAAAGCAGTGTAAATATTTTCCAATCTAAAATTTAAGTTACATAGCTGGTTCTTGACAGAAACTTGCTATCTCGAATGCATCGCTATTATAACACGCACTGATTTTACAGTCGCTGTTTTACAGTCGCCGTTTCTCGGTACGGAATTTCAAGATTGCTTCCGAAAGATCATCCATTGAAGAAAATACGCATAATTATTTTGATTGTCACGTCATACCCTTGCCACATTGGATTCAGTTTCTAGCCTGTGGATATCTCTTTATAAGAGGAACCGAATTCTTCGAGTTATAACAAACGTGTTTTTGCAATCGATGTTAGGGTGAAAGCAATTTAATAGTTGCTGACGATTAACCATGACGAGTGTCAGCCAAAAATATTCGGATTCGTTTCAAGATCAATATATCATTCAATTGTACACTGCAGTATCACTGTTTGAAATCAAGTTTAAGTTAGGTTCAACTCACTTTTTTGTAACTCTCGGGTGAAATTGCAGGCATCACATTTAAAATATACTCATTTTTCTCACGTGGTTTGTTCAAACAGATAAAACACAGTTTCTGGGTCGGATTTTTAAGTATCGGTTGTGATGAACGAGACTTGCAGCAGGTCACGTAAATGATTACACGACGCGAGGTACACGGCAAATAAACCATCATGGCTGCGTCATTCACTGCGTCAACCGTCCCCGTTTAGAACCTCTACGCGGAAGCAGTAAAAAATTGGAAAGGTCATTGTATACCAATATTTTATTTCAATACGAAAATAATATTCAATTGTATAATTTATAAGTTCTATACCTCCAAGACGCTCTTCAGATGCATTACTACCAAGGAACATCAATTTTCTGTACTCATCCTACAGTTATGACGTGAAAATCCAACAATTGTACTTTCACAGATTGTACATAAGTTTCTGCAGAATCGCAAAAATATTCAAGCCGATTCCCTAGATGCCCGATCCATGACTGGATCCACCGAACGTAATGAAGCAGGTACTAAGTACTACAGAAAAGCACAACTACTTCGCTGCTGATAGTACTTCTACCATTATGGAGCGTGATAAAGATATATTGAGCTTGATAAGGGGACGATAAGTCAAAGAAACTTGTAAACCACTTTCATATACTTACATAACTTTGGAACAAATTTAATACTTCATGTAGCTTATTTACGACATCTGGTGACCAAGCGGACTCCGATTGATTCTGAGAGTTGCTAACACGAGTTTATAAATGATTAGAGGTAGTCAAAGTAGTCAGAGTTCAGACTCGTGTAGAACAAGAAGTAGCGCCGTAAGCTGATGCTGAGATACAAGTAGAAGTAACAATTTCCAAGAAATCACAAATTGACTTGAGGTGGAAGTAGAGAATGTATTTGTGATTTTGTTCACTGTTAACCATGCGCAGAGTTGTGCGGTTCTGGCCGACGATTGCATTGGCTATACCGGTCACCCGAGTGCGGACTCCGATGATATATAGTAGATGATTATGTGTTTCTTCGACCATACCAATTTAATTGTGCATTGTGGCAATGTTGTGGGTTGAACACGACTTCACAGTTACGTCATTTACAACAAGGCGCGTGGCTTTGTAGTACAAGTTTTGTATGCTACGGTACTACCAGTCGGGGTTTATAGCCTCCCACAGTGGAAAATAGTATCCAGACTATGATTCTCGTAAATTAACTCTTCGAGGCGAGAAACGTGCTATTTCAGTACCTGAAATGCCCGTAGTTGGAATACATAGTTGGAATACATGTAAACATCTGATATAGTCAATGTTAAGAGATGATACGTATGCATGCAACATTGCAAAGTCGCCAGTGGGATATTCTGATATTCTGATAATCTGCATTATTTTGTGACGAATTTGAAAGGTTACGTGATGCAATCTTTCCACACCAACCTTGGCACTCCGTCGTCCGCAAGTTACTGTAGCCAGCCAGCAACAAGATCCACGCAATTCCCCGGACCATTGCTCCTTCGTGTATTACACAATTCCTTGGCACCGAACGAGTCTTCTCATTAACATCGATGGCCATCTCTCTATGCGGCGTCACGTAAACAGTTGAGTTAATATGGATTCTATATTTTATACGCTGCCAAAAGGATAAGTATCAATTATACGCTGCACCTGCTGTAGTGAAATATGCTCCCCATCATTGACGACGCAAGTGCATACACCATACCCAAGTAATAATAATATTAACTTTGAAAAGTTCACGCGCCTGGCGCGGCTAGTGGGCAGCGCACTCGTTCGTCAATTTCATGTAGACCTTTGGTTGATAAGGGGGGCCACTCCTGGTCTATATAGATTACTAATTTACCCGTAGTTAGTTATCTATAGTAATCTAGAGTCTGTCAGCCGTCAGTAACATCGGATGCAGCAACGAACACATCGGTGCCGCCGTACCGGCTTGGGACGACATAATGAATACTTGTCAATTGTCGATAACATCATAGTTGCACTAGAAGGCACTTTACTCCGTGCCATTGCAGTGTATAGCATTAAAATTCTGATGAAGCGTTTTACCACTGGCACTGTACTCGTTAACATTAAGCCATACAGCTCAATTCATTTTTAAATGTGCGATTATTATTCAACTGTAACTGTAGTAAGAGTCATATGGGCGGACATTACGACGTGATCAATAGAAATTCGATTTGTACCAAATGGCCAATGGTTTGACGTTCGATATTGGTGCACTCGTTACCAGTCCATCCGGAGCCGATCATGTCTATCTGAATATAATATTTTCCGGTTGAAACAAATCAAATTAAACACTGTGCCATGCCCATAACGAATTAAACTATGCAGTATGTACATTGCACATTTACAAGTCAAAGTGCGCGACAATCCGGGAATACTTGAGTATAAAGCACAGGGTTCTAACCAAGTCACAAGTTACCAAGTCACTTTTATAGTTCTGACTCGAGTCGAGTCGAGTCATTTTCAATTCACCACCGAGTCAAGTCCGAGTCCAAGTCAGCGAAAAGAAGGTCGAGTCCGAGTCACAGTATTATGACTCGAGTCGTGTCCAAGTCATTGTGTTGACTGCTCAGTTTCTTGTAAAAGTCATGTTAAAATCCCACTTTTATGACTCTATTTGGTGGTATCGAATGGTTTGATGTTATAATATAGGAATTTTCCTCACTTTCAGCAGTTTCTGGTCGCATTTTCAAGTACCAGTACCAACCAGTACCAAACATCGCTGCTCGTTTGGTAACTCGGTCAAGGAAGCGTGATCACGTAACGCCGATTCTTAGATCCCTTCATTGGTTACCCGTGAAATTTAGGCCTGAATACAAGCTTCTTCTGTACGTCTTCAAATGCATGGAGGGAAGTGCACAAACGTATCTTCGTGAGCTAGTGACAATGTATAATCCCGGAAGAGCGCTACGTTCTCAGTCCCAAATGCTCTTGTCAGTTCCAAGAGTTAGAACATCGACCTACGGTGTGAGAACCTTTTCTTCCTCGGCCGCCATTCTGTGGAACAATCTTCCAATTTCTATCAGACTATGTGACTCGTTATATGTTTTCAAACGCAAAATCAAGACCGTTTTATTCACACGAGCGTTCGAACTAGAGTAGTGTTCATTCCGCCCTACAACTATGCACTTCGTCTTTTATACATATCGTTTACTTTTATATTTTATTGCATTTTATGTACAGCGCCCTAGTGTAGTAATGACATATTGTTATATTCGGCGCTCTATAAATTATTATATTATTATTATATTCTTTATTCACAGTAAAACTGGTATATACACACATAATCCGGGGAGCAACCTGCCCCCAAAGGAAAATGGCGAGATTGGAGTAAATTTTTAAAATTTCAGTAATACATTCAAATTGTTATTCCTATGCAATACACGGAGAAGTCAGATTACAGAATTGCAGCAGATGAAGAATTGGCAAGGGTTACAGAGCAGAGGTAGAGATGATTGAAGATGAAGAATCGAAATTACAGAAATTATGCTGTGATTCACAAGTGTAATTTTAGTCCAGTGGTGCATTCAAGGCCTTCCGAAGAATGTGCACAGTGCCCAATAATGTGATTTTCTGGATCATGTCGAATCGAACGTTACCCGGAATTTGTTGGATATGCCTCATGAGTTTTTTGCTCACGACCCCTGAAGCACCAATGACTATCGGTACAATGTTTATTTTGCATCGCCACATTTTCTCACATTCCATTTTGAGCTCTGCGTATATTATTATTATTATTATTAACAGACGAAATCCCAAAAGTGTGTTGGCTTTGGAATTACAATGAACTGTAGGTCTTGGTCGTCTGAGTCTCGAGTCAATACACAGATTGACTCGAGTCGAGTCATTTCGATATTTTGGAAAAATGACTCGAGTCAAGTCGAGTCATCAGAAAATCGTGACTCGAGTCATTACAACCCTGATCAAGCAGACATCAAGAATGAATTAACGGTACAGATGATTACAAATTGGAAATCGCGTATCAAATCAGTAATTGAAAATACCATGGGGTTTCGGGCTACTCTTCTGCCATCACATATTTACGCTCGAAAATCCTTACTGGAGTGAATGACGATGATGCGCAGTAATGAATTACGATTAGCATGCATAATTGCATACTCAATAACACTGTCCAATTTAGCGTCCCAATTAAAGAACTATCACGAAAGAGCGAGTATTTGCTCATCCGATTCATATCAACGATAAGATATAATTTCTCGGCTCGTGCTCGTCATGTCGACGTGTGCAATGAAATCATCACTCCGATTTCGCGTATTTCGCATAGTGATCATTATTTTCGAACCGTATGCAATTGGCCGACAAGGTTGTGCTGATGATGAAATTGCGGGTATGCCAAATACCCACAATATTCAACGGCATATTTCACATATTTCACTCATGTATGAAAATTGAACATTGAACATATGACTGCTATGCTGTTAAATCCCCAGGAACATGGTTAGTCGGAAAAGGCAGAGCCAAAGAGGAAACGATTCCTAATTTCGCGAACGCCTGATATTGAATTATGTGAACTCAGCAGATATGGTTGATGCATATATAATAGCATCCCTGGCTTCATCTCCGGCTCCGACTGAATTTTATGTAGAGCTCCGGCTCCGGCTCCGGGCTCCGGCTCCAAAGCCCTGGTTGAGATGCAAAAAAGATTCAGTCAGGGCAATGTAGGGTCGTCCGTCTATTCAATCAGCTGTACCTGAAAGTTCATTGGTACTGGACATCAATGGAATAATTGAGCAGTCTGCAGAATTGCTAAACAAATTGGTTCATTGTGCGCTGTGAGAACCAAGGAGTATTTGAGTCGTTGTTGCTCACTGCAAGATAGTTGTCTTGCGTAATTTTAATCTATATTTCAAACGATCGTGTATTTTCCACATAGCTGAGACCATGGCAGTCGACACGGTGTTTTGTTGCGAGAAACGATATCACTTCTACTTGATATGCATATTTTCCAATGTTTATGAGCACAATATATCTGCTATTGATAATGATGAATCCTGATAAAGCGGAAAACGGCACCGTCTGGATTCAGTGATAAGGCCGAGATATTTCACCGAAATTGCGCGACTCGTGAACAGTTCCAACTCTGAAGCTTGCATGAGCTACCGGTCCAGCTCGAATTTTCGATTTTGAGGAAGAAGCATAGAACAATCATCTCAGAAAAATGCTCGAAAATTTGGTGATTTGATTCCAGGATATGTTTCATTTATAAATTTCTTATCAGATAATCAAGCCCTGCTGTGAAGTTTTCGAGCATGAAATGATTGAGAAACTGATCACATTGTAGTATAGAACAATTGTGCGTTCAACCCAAATATTCGTTCCGGATACACAATCAAATAAAATACAAATATTCTCACTCATTGCCCCCTATAACTTTTCACGATTCTGCGGAAACACGCCAATTCACTACGCAGGCCATGGACAACAGTGAGCAACCAGCCCCCCCATATGGTGATTACCCGAACATCTGGGGGGCTTCGCCCTCTCCCCCTACCCCACGGGCCATACGCATTTTTCAGCAACTTATCTACATTTGGTGCCCGTTTAGGTTGCGTTTAGCCTGGACGGGCGAAGAATTTATACAATTCATAATTGAACTGGTCAATATGATCGGAAATTGCATATATATTGCTATCAATTTTTATTCTCTAACCGCTCACGTAATCAGATTTACCGGTAAAGCCGATCGAGTGAGGTATGTTGGAAAAGGTAGGACCGGGGCCTACGATATTTACGGCCTTATCTGGTACATTTCACTTGCAAGAGCTAACAGGCCGATGCTCACAGAACAGAAATTCGCTATTACTCTTGACGTAATAATGGGCGAAAGTTTTGATAGGACGATTACTCTCAACGTGACAATCGGCGATTGTCTCGATTTCGCTTCTCATACCGGACTCTTCGCATTTTGCAGCGAGTTTTCGAGTTGAAGGTTGACAGCTATGTTTTAAGTTGCCGTTTTTACCGTCTTATACTATTGGGCAGGCTATAGTAATGCGATTGAAATACTCTGTAGCAGACCCCTCAAGTTTGAGTTGAAGTTTTTGAGCTCGTCGCCGCGTTTGAATTGTTACAGGATGATGCCGTGATTAGCTAAATGCTCCAGGAACGATATTCCGTATATAGTGTAGGGGAAAACGTTTAGCTGTCGTTTTGGCCGGATTACAGCGAGACGTAGGATACCGCTATGCAGTGGTTTAATAATTCTTTATGGTGCGTATTATGTATGTGGTGAAGAATTGGTGGCGAGCTTCATGTGGCGTTTCTTCCAGTTACTGTTTGTATATACTTGGTGACTCAGGTTTAGCTTAAGGTAAAATAATTGATAATCGTCAATAAATGCGGTGTTTGTGGTTGTATGGCTGGATATTTGAGAACTAAACAAAAAGTTTCAATTTCCATTTGAGGATTTGGAGGTACAAAAAATGGATATCTTTCGTGAATGGGCGTGATTGGAAGCCAATGAAGAATTCTGTAATTTGTGCGTTGCACTTCGAAGAAGCAAAGTACATTAAAGACCGTGGCTTTCGAAAAAAACTGCTCTTGGATAGAAAACCAGTTCCTACCATCCGATCGGAGCCTGAGCTGCAACGGCCTTCATTGATCCCGACTATGACCCCTTGCAGAAAACCACTGAAGAGAAGGATATTTCAGAATGATCAGTTGAAAGATTTTGAGCTGTCTGATAAAATGAGCAGTTTATAAGATTTGACCGAGTCCCACACTCCAGAAAGCTATATACCATATACAGAAGAGGGTAATCAATATGTAATTTTCGACCGTATGGAATTCAATGATGACTAGGTGTGGCGTGGCGGGTGGCGCATTATTCAACTTCCCGAAATATCTCAAAAATGTATGAGACAAATCCGAGCACAATTTACTGGAAGAACTTTTCGAGCCAACTTGCAGGTGTAAATCATCACCCGGCGGATTTATCGCATGGAGCGATCTTCACAAAATCAGGGAATCTCATGATAATGATTCGAATTTGCGGAAAGCGCCAAAAGTGATATATGCCTCGTTACATCCAAGCAAAATGTCAACTTAGCTCTTGCTCCATTCTATGAGTCGACTATTGCAGCTTGCAAAAGTTACTTGCCTCTCACGGAAGATATGGCTTCATTCTTGAACCCGATTAATGCTTGGTTGACAATTCTCACGGTATAGGCAAATGTGTGGGGGGAGGTTTCTGGTTGGTTCAACAGAAGTTACCAATTCTGAACAGATAATACTGCTCTGTTCCATCCTAAAAATTGACGTCAAGCTCAAGTCCTTTTTACCATTTCAAAAATGTCATTGAAGAAGTGGCTATTGAAATTACCGAATCATTTCTATCTCCTTACAGTGAGACGGTGTCGTGCGTAGTTGCTGGGTAAATTGTAGTAAAGTTCATGCTATTCCGACTTACTCGATCGTGGGGGACTGCTTACTCCCGCAGAACCACTTGCCGTGTTTGTTTCATCCAGTTTTTTGTATCCTAGATTGTTCTGATAAAAATCATCTGCCCTCACCCTAAGTCGCAGTGAATAAGTTTTGCATCGTTTTTTATTTGGGGGGTGGGGGGGGGGGGGGCTTTGCACTTTGCATGTTATGATCATCGAGATCAAGCTTTGAAATTGGCGAAATAAATCATTGCAATAACAAACAGAAGCTAGTTAATGCCTCTGTGAGAAAAATGCTTTAAAAACGGACTTTAAAACAACGAAAGTTGAGCAAGACGTAGCTTGCATTCTTAGGTGATGCATTTCATTCTCATTACCGTTACTTATGGCCGTAGCTTGTATGCTGCAAGTTTGTTTTTGATACAAGTTGGTTATTGCAAGTAGTTTCTAATATGACATGTGTACCAATTATTCTTCACGTGCTTGAATTGATTTTACAATGCAATAAAATGGTTTACATGAGCATGTCGGTGTTTTCTCACTACTTAGCCTACTTCTGCAATCGGTGGATAACTGCATCTACGAGGCTGTCTCTTGTCACTTTCTGACGGTAAGGTACTGATTTGATCTGTTGTACGAATGCATACAGCTTATCTGAGGCGATGCGTTTAGTAGCGAGAAGCGAAATCGCGCAGAATCGCGAATTTCTGTTTTGTGAGCATCGGCCTGTTAGCTCTTGCAAGCATAATGAACCAGATAAGGCCGTGAATATCGTAGGCCCCGGTAGGACCCCTAAATATTAATCAACATCTTCGGGCGTAGCCGTTTGTACAATGACTTCTGTACATGATGCCATTGTGTGATCTCCTATCTGCTGTGTCAAAAGATATTGAAATCGCCCAAACGTATACTAAACAAATATGTACACGATTTCAAATAGTTATTTCTTCTTTGAAAAAGTTGAATAAATTTCCAAAAGAATACCCCATGATTTATGTCTATTAACGAAATAATTTTGTTTCCCCTTTGAGATCGGGTACCCCAATTAGGGAGTTTGGGGTGCGGCAGTTACGGTCCTGGGCGTAATACCAGACGTGCGTGTATCCATTCACGCTACATGATTCATTGATAGAATCAAAGCACAGCATTTACATTTAGTTTTATTGCATGACACCAGACAATCACATTATGAGTGAAGACGGGGAACTACTCTCTAAACATGATGTGGTCTCCACTTGAAGTTAAGCTATTTTAGGCATTTTTCAGAAAGCCCGGCGTTTGGGCTTCAGCTGAAATATTTTCGGGATATGCACCATAACACACGTGCGACTCTGTGATGTCACAAAGGGTTAAGAAGCATTCACGCACAATGGCGATAAACCTCGACATCATGGCCGACTTGGACAACTAGAAAATTTTCAGCTTTTCCAAATTAGATTAGAATTAGATCACCTGCAATTCACTCTAATTTAGTGAAATTAGACAACTAGAATTATCTAGTCGTCCAAGCATATACTTGGACAACTAGAAAATTTTCAGCTTTTCCAAATTAGATTACTGGCATTTCGCTCTATTTTAGAGAAATTAGACAACTAGAATCATCTAGTCGTCCAAGTCTGCATCATCGATATCGCACGTGTGCTGTGGTGCATAGGATGCTTTGGCTTCAGTTCGAGTGCGGTGGCTCTCTGAAGAAAATGAATGCTGTTCTTTTCCATATTTTGCTTTTCGACCTATGTTGCAGAGCAGACCTTTCTCGCTCGAAATGGAAAATGCCCACTTACCAAAACTGCTGCGGTACATTGAGCTAAAGGGTTTTTCGCTTTCAGGCAGCTAAATCTCTGCAAATTTTCCTCGACTGCCATTGAACATGGATAGTTAGTGTGAAGTTGCGTATTGTATATGCGTACATTTTTTAAAATATATTTATTTATGACGGAAGACTCGAATTGAACAATGCTTAATTAGTACTCCACGAATGCAGCTGACTGGGTGATCCGCAGGAATCCCGAACGATCGTATCGTTGCAGCATGTATTATATTTTTATAGCAATTTTGTTCAATAAGACTGTCTGTCTGTCAAATGTCTATCATTCGTATGTGCATCGTTCTAGTGAATATCAAAATCGTGTTCAGTTATATAGCCACCAGTTACATCGGAATTTAGGATATATTATGGTTTATCCAATTGGTACATTATATAAATCACTTTTTCTGTTGATGTTCTTGAATAGTCTACTATATGCGACCATTTTCATCAGGCGCCATCGGCTATTGTGAAGATCGTTCAATCTTTTGATATAATGTTCTATAACATGGCCAGTTAACTCATTCCGCGTATTGGGTACATCCTCTGAAAGTCATTGGTTCCCAAACTTTTTCGTTTCGTGGACCCCTTCGCCGAATATTGAGTCGAACTTCGTCCCTTATATGAAGCAGCTCGGGGACTAGACATCTCCAGTTGACTGAAAAGTACTGGACACCACGTATTTAAATCCCCAGGACAGAGATAATCAAATTATTTCGCTAATCACTTCCGTCTCAAATATTCAATACTAAAGATGTGATTAGGATCAAGTCTCTATACCTTCGAGGCACGGGTCATCTCGAGACATTGCACATTTTGACACGAGTCAAGTCAAATCAAGTCACAATTCAATTCAAATTGAATTTTCGAAGAACACGAGTGATGATTCTTAGTCAGTACATTTTGGTAGCTGTGTGAAAGACAGATTGAATAGCCATTTATCTTCAATTAATAAAGAATATAGAGTTAAATAGTGCGACGAAAAAGACATTTATATTTGTAATCTCGCACACACACACCAGACGTCAATGCTATTTCAGACGACCAATCGCTGCGAGACTATGACCAGACCATGGCATGCCACTCTGCAATACGTCAGGACCTTCTTACTCACCACGAGTTTGCAAAATCGTATAACGATAACAGATTTTCAATTCTTGCTCAGTGACGTTCTCTGTTCCATTTGAAGGTACTCGAGTCGACTATAATGAAACACGAGTCACCGATTCTTTGTCGACAAAATGACCGTGTATTTCATCAGTGTTTCATTTCTGGCTTTATAATATAGCCATTTTATATTGCGCTAATTGCGTTTTTGCTTAACGCTATCGTTTTGTGAATTCTATCATTGCTGTCTTATACCATTCTTACGTAATACTATCTATTTCATCGCTAAATTATCAATCTCCGTATTTACTGACGGCCGCTTCCGATGAGTGTCAGTTAAAAAGCTTAGAGTGAACAAATTGCGAATATGAATGTGTTGTTCGTTGCAATGCTTCAATTTTGTACCACGAGGTACTTATTTTATGTTAAATATACATACAATATTGCATTTCATCGTTCACGCCCAGGTAGAACTGCTAATAAAATACGTGGGCAAAAAATATCCAATACGAAATCTCTAGCAGTTGAAACAAATTGATGTGGGACAGTACCTTACCCATCTCCACATCTCCGATGATATAAACGCATGACCTATATTCCTTCGATTTAAATCCTACAAGAGGGTTGGTACTGAGTCGTCTAAAAACAGAGATACATTGGTACTAGAATAATCTACTGCACATAACGCAAGCTGTGATCATTTGGTTTGCGGTCAATTTATTTTTGATGTGACAATCGAGGATCAATGAAACGGACCATCCATGTATGAATGGTTGCTCTCACAAGTCACACCGGTGTGTCGCTAACAATACAAACAAACCACGAGATACAGTGACATATTCGGCACCGTTTATGTGATGACTTGAAATTGCTTTGTCAATTTTGCTACCAGTTACAAGTCAATCCACATTTCTGAAGCGCCGAATCAAGTCAAGCCATACAAAAAATGACTCGAGTCATCCAAACACTGTTACATATACCGTTGTGTATGAAATAAACACATCAATGGTAAATGGGACGTCATTTTCCAATGTGGCAACATTACGCTAAACATGACATATCAAATCATTAGGTTTGCTTGAGACGATTTCAAGCTTCCAGTGATCGGGGTCACAAACTGCACAAAATCACCTGAGCTCGATTTCTAGACTCCAGGTGGATTTGTACGAAAACTGAAGATTTCTAATAGCATTCAATTTCACTTCTAGCTAGAAATCGGCCGAAACTAATACGCAATAAAGGGGATAATCGAGATTCACCCTAAAAATATTAAAATTCTTCCTAATGGAAAATTCCACCTCTTTGAGAACCGCTGCTCTCGGGGAAGGCCAAAGTCATACATGAAAATATTCCATCATAGTATACGACAGCTCACCTATAACTACACCGCTAAACGGCATGTCAACTGCTCATGCAGGAAAGGATAATGTCAGATTTTAAGTTGTCAACTTTCAAGTAGCTAATGTATTCACAGTGTAGGCTCGCTTTCGTGTTATTTTTTTCAAGTTCGAATTCACACAGACGAAAACCTGTCATCATATGAGGCAACGTTATAAACTCCAACTTAAATATTGTAATGGATTGTGGTGCACGGATCAACACCCGGCGGGATTATTATATTGTCTTATATCTCAATGTGCCAGTAGTGCTAGGCATAAACTTGCTCCTTTAAACTAAAGTTTTCTTTTCATATTCGATGATGCCCGATATTGCTATACAGTAGCAAATATAGCTCAACAAAATTACGACCAGTGTCCATGATGACGTACGTAGGTGGAGCCAAACACGGTCACTATGCAGCAGTATAAATACACACTGTAATGTGTGATATGTCAGTGACGTGGCGTCAGGTGAGGCAAGTGAGGCCGTGCCTCACCTGTGTACTAGATTTTGAACATTTTTACTACCAAACTGTTCGAAAATAAAGCGCGAAAGGAGAGGCAAGGCATATGTGAGGCACGGCAGGATCATGCCTTACCTGTGATAGCGCAATTCGTCGTATGTAATTGTCGCACTGATTCCGATTCGATTCTGAATTCTCAATGTATTAGGCCAGTGCTCTTCAACCGGGGTTGTCGTACACCCTGGGGTGTACCAGAATTTGCAAAGGGTGTACCACTCGGATGGGGTGTACAGGGGTGTACCAGATCCGAATTACAATGAGCCGATGGCTAGCTATCACAAAGGCAGGTTTATGCGTCAGTACAGGTTGACGCACGGGTTAATGAGCAATATGGGACGATGTTAACTCAAGTGTAATACTGTACACCGCTAGATTGTGATGTCATAAGCCAATATTTCTCCTATCCATTTAGCCGTCGGCAATGCACCAATGGTTCCTTTGGGTGTTGGAAAGAATACAGTTAACAAACATGTGTTCAGCTAGCGGCCCGCGGACAGTTTTCCGTTTTACATGATAATGTGGCCCGCGGCTCTAGTCTGCCGAGACTTCCCACTACTTGCTTACAACGTCAAATTTTAGTGACTGCATGTGCATGTTATTATATACGTGTATGCGCAGCGTGCTAGAGTGGAGCTTACGCGTAATTTCGTCGAAGCGAGAAGACTTGCATTATCGGCATTTGCGATGTACTCAACCCTAATGTCGTTTGTGGTAATCATGGTGTTTGTTGACTACAATGGTCAATTACACCAGGCTGATATTTCTTATTTTTCATTCTGTAACCGCCGACTTGTAGCACGGCACACTTCTAGGCTTTTGTAAGACGAAAACACTGCTTATACCAGGGGTCGCCAACTCAAAACGGCTCGCGGGCCACTTTTCAAATTTCGTAGATGTCGCGGACCGCACGAATTCATTATCGAGATTTCTCAGGCCACACAGTTGAACAACGATGCTATCTCGTCACCTACTCAACCCTAACGAATATATGTGTTGGTAAATTAGGGGTACCGGGGTTATCGAACTCCTTGAAATCTTAATTGAGGATTGTACCGTGTGTTGATTGATCAGATAGAAGCAGACATGGCGGCGCCTGTATGACAATGCTATTCTCAAATCCACATTGGCTTCGTCATTATCGGCGAGAAATGGTTTTGAAGTGACATTACTGTCGTTAAAATGTATTCATTAAATGCGATTTATTCCTTGTATATGTGGAATGTGGATAAATGGGCGAATATTGTATCGATTCAGCAATCCGGCCCGCCAAGTACTTAATTTTCCTATATCCGGCCCGCCGACTCGAGAAGTTGCCCGCCCCTGCTGTATAGTATTATTTACCGTGAATATCTACGACTGTGCACACCACCAGGATGACTTTGGTTTCATGATTTAAATATTTCAGGCCCCCCATTCTCTGTTCTATTTTGGGATATTAGTCGACTTGCATAATGACCTGCGACACTACATACTCTGCCGCGGAATAGTTGAAACTGTTATCTTGTTATTGACATTTATTGGGTCACAGCTTAGATGTGTTTTCATCCACTGCCCGATATGTTTGGGTCACATGCCGCATCAAATGAGGCACCTTTTCTTTCAATACATTGATCATTCAAGTCATGAATCTCTGCCATATCATGTCAAATGAGGAGTCGTCAACTCACAATGTACCAGTACCGGTACTTCGTAGCTTGTTTTGTTTTTGTTAGCCTATTTATCTTAGTGTTTATAGGTCATGTCTAGGTTAGCAACTTAGTTTAGTATACCGACTTACGCATGAATTATTTTTAGTGGAACTGCAAGATACTTGTCACACAGAAGGAATGAACACGAGAACAAGAAACAATTGGAAGTTTATCCGGCGATGTAATTTATTCACTTTTTCTTGGGACCACTCGTGCTTTATTTGCATGCCTCCTAAATAAGAATTGGACCTCCAGCAGCAATACTTTTTCATCGTGAATCATGAATGAATAATTCAATATACACTAAACAGTTGTCCCAATGTCGTCTTGAGAGCGTGAAGAAACTTTTGCAGTATTTTGGCATCGCGCTGCTTTGGGATAGGTATGGATGTAGGCTATGTGAATTTACAAGCTGGCATGTAATCTGATTTACAAGGACAGCATGAAGGGTTGTAGGTAGGTAGGTAGGTAGGTAGGTAGGTAAGGCGGTGATATTACAGTCTCGGTCGTCAGAAGAAAATGTAGATTGAATATACCAGAGGTGACTGTAACATTACAGTCTGGCGTGTAAAGTTAGATTAGCGGTGGGGGTGTGAGTTAAATTTACATTGAGTGACGGTAATGTTATATTACTGCCAAGTGGCTGGCCACCCTGCTTCCAGACATTTCGCGGTAAATCGAGGTAATTTTTTTAGTTTACTGTACAATATAAACGGCGGTAGGAAATAAAAATACATGGCAATAATAAGAATATAATGATGTTTCCAATCAAATGACAAATAATGATGGCTTGACTACCGATTACCACAAGCGTAGTAATATTACAGGATTTTCGACCTCGCAGAAGAAATATGCTTCATCTAACGCAGCATCGCTCTTCAGCTCTTCACAGCTCGGTAACGTGTTAAAATAGGTAGTACTACATGTAACCCATGATAGTTGATCAATGATTGCAAGTAGGCTATATAGGACGTGTATAGTCATTGACGTGGAGGCCGAAAGCCTGATCGAATCAGTTTGCCATTCTAGCTACTGGTTAATCATGAAATGATCGCCTCCCACCTGTTAGCATGTATTCCCAGTTTAGAATTGCCACTTCTACCACAAAATCTAATCAACATCTTTACGAAAACTCAGAATTCCAATTTTGTTAAGGAATCGCCATAATGAAGAGAGCAGACAACATGCTGATGCAGAGGTGAAAGAAAACGAGATATACGAAATGAATGGATCTTGAAAACAAGCATCCGGCTTACCGAGTCTAGATGGAAACAGTGTGACTTGCTCAGGAAAGGAATTTGAAACAATAAATGGGAATCAAACAGCGACGGATGCGCTACAGTTTTGTCGATAACAGTGTTCAATCACCTGACGGGATTGTCAAGAAAAACATCCTGTATGGGAACGTTTAACTGGTGCGGAATATCGAATACCACTTTAGGAAGCTCTTTGGCTTTCTCAGTCGGTGCAATGTGTTTGGTGACATGTGAGCATCGTAATTAGTGGGAAGGTCAAATTAGCCGATACGGCATTGCTTTGCGCCACTGATTGCACTGGTCAACAAAGTAAGAGTAAAAGTAGCAGTCTAGTTTAATTACTGCAAAAAATTTCATACTCACATTTTCTGTCTCCAACGACAACACAGAACGTTCCACTACAATGATCGATGATGTTTTTGCCATCTTACAAAGAACAAGAAACAACTCTAGTTTGTAATTTTAGTTGTTGCTGGCCTCCGCAGAAATGTGCCCTTCACCGTCAAGCAGACATTAATTGGCAACATAAAATGATATCGGTCATCATCACACCTCTGTCAATAATCGGCCAATACCCAGGCGAGGTAAGCCAGGCTGTCAAGCGTTGGCCCATACAGCAAGTAATCAAGTGACTATATATGTCCTATACCAAATGTGGATAGAATTTCGTCTCCATTGAGCCACCTCTAAGCAATAATGAACATCAATAAAATTTTACACAGGGTGTTTTGTAAGCAAGTTACGTAACATTTTGGCAGGGTCGGACAGACAAATTTAGAAAATTAGTTTTCAATGACCACCCTAATGCACATACTGGATTCAATGCAATAACCAGGGTAATCACATCGTTATAATTAATACATTTTGTCCCATGTTCAGTGGGGATATCACAGGGGTGCCAGACCAAAGTGGCGTCGCGGGCCGGACCAGTCACATTATTCTAAAATGTTACCTCAAAATCTATGTCCGTGTTCATACTTGAATACTATAACACACAGCCATAGCCCCAATGGATCTTAAGATACTATTTTATCAACATATTTATTCGCAAACAATTGAATCGGCGAAATGACGATGATTATTCGATTGGATCAAGTTATATGAATTGTTAATACAGTGAAGGCGATATACGTTGGCACATTGTCATGATGGCTTGGTTTCAGTCGCAATCTGGCAATTGTCCTGTGTGTGCGTTGTAAGGAATACACGAGATTTAGCTGCAAACGCAGGCCCTGAAATTTGGTTCGTTATTAATATACATTGATTCGGCATTTCTGGAATTCGAGGAGCTTTCAAGTCATTAGTGAAAATGAAGTGCGACCACAGTCATTTCAAACATATTTTTATGTAACAATCATGTCCTCCATGTAGCCTCCAGATATCGGGTTGTCATCGGGGGTTTCACATCTATGAATGACTACGTTTAAGTTCATTTTAAACAAAACTCTGAGCTCAGTGTGCAATTTTTCCATGAGGTGTCATTGGCAGCGACTTGTTGCTGATGGTGATAACAGCGAAACCTTAACACCTCTGTCGGTTGGTTATAATAGGCGTATCAACATATTGGACATTTTCTGCCTTGAGGGATTAATCATTGAAATTAATCACAACATTTGTCAGAAATGTGCTGTTTATTAAAGCCATTTTTCAGAATTGCTTCGCGGGCCGGCTGGATTCGTTTGGCGGCCGTATGTTTGACACCCCTGGTATAGTGTCTTCAAACTTTTAGTGTCCCTAAATATTTATTTTAGACATTGGTCTTACCTTTGTTTTATTTTAAAATCCCAGAATCGAACTACGGATTTTGTTATGGCTAATGTCATCAATCCAAATAAATTCAGAAATCAACAATCGCAAAAGCATTTTCGTGAAGCTTAGTTATATAAATTCAACGGCATTAAAGAAAGTTTCATGCACAAATGCCTCCGACACTTCTTGGGACGACAGCCAGTGCAATTCATGTCGTATTCGTACACATTGGTTTAACAAGTGTTTAAGAATGGTGAGGTATATACGCTACATACATGGATTTCAATGATTAAGCGTCAACTATAGCTATTTCATGGACATATTTTCAATATGATAACAAAGATTGTTGGTACTAGTTTGCAATTCGTATATAGCCTACGTACAAAATGAGCTTATATTTTTTCTCGAAGATTATAAATAGACCTATACATATCATTTATGCATTCTTCAATCCTTGATACGTTCTGATGGCGTACATTGGTGCAGTCGTACCTGTACAGAAGTCAGAAATCTCATCAGATCCATGAAACTATGAAATGTGGTGTTCAATCTTATTTCTGTCTATGGTTCGATATGAACTATGAAGGACATGGAAACGAACGTTTCACTTCATCTGACGGTACGATGTCATTTCAACCATGAACTGCAACTGGCTTCCTTTCTATATGAGCAGTTGAACACTCACCATGTCTGTATAGCATTGTTGTGAAGTAGTGATATGTCTTTGTCATTCGTATGATGTGGTAACTCATGGCAATTTCAAGGGGTCAATGACATAATCGTGCGCCCCTTCGAGTTCCCCAATTGGGGGTGTGGGTGCGGTAGTTACGGCCCTAGTAGATCCAAAGCTAAAACTCCTAAGTAGATTATTTTCGTCCGCTGCTCTATTCGCGTCGCGAAACACAATGATCAGATCCCCGCACTGTGTGATTGGGACTTACGTGATACATTCTGGGCCAGCATCGAACAATTCATTGGTGGATGGGGAACTATACAGAGAAGTGAAGAAAGATTTTTCAATATGCATGATGTATACAGGCTACTTTGTATGTCTTGTACCGAAACAACTGAAGTTGCGATGTCAGAATATTCAATCCAATGATACAATCAACCTGTGACTCTTTCATTATGTACACTGATTTCCAGGCCGGACATTTTAAACCGACTTCAAAGATTAATACGCTCCGATAAATCCTCAATCCATTAAGAGTCGTTGATGTGGTGCAGTATACCTCTGCCAGAAGTTGTTGATTATTTGCAATTATGGCTAGTTTTAGCTTACTAAAATACGGCCTGCCGAAGTTCAGTAAATCTGTACATCAATTTCACTTCATTGCGAGTTCATTGCATACCCCTTTCAACGGCATACGGCATATGACGCTGCCGCGATACTTGGTTACTTCAGCATTATCTTCCAGTTATTATACGCTTGAAATTATTTTAGTTGCTGTTAGCCGTAGGTTGTCATATCCAGTAGAAAAAGCCACTACTGTTTCTCCCTAACGTTTTCGATTTGTACATGCTGACTTCATATGGGCCACTACGTCTAATCAGGGTCGGATGAAAAGCTTTGTAGCTATGTAGCCTACGTATAATTAGATAATACGAATATATTTTTAGCGAATAACATAAGAAATATAACTAAACTTACATTAATTCTGAAATTTTCTAAATAGCTCTGTGGCCCACCTCAAAATGTTCTGTGGCCCACCAGTGGGCCATGGCCCACCCTTCAAGAACCCCTGGCCTAGACTGAAAGTTAGCCGAGCTAGAAGTCGGCAGTAAACACCACGAGCGGGACGCATGAGAATGAGAGAGACTTAGCAATGACTGCCTGGAAGATTGCATGAGAGTCGTCAACAAGAATACGAAAGCAAAGTCACAAGGAATTATCAGATTATCGCACTGGTTTAAAAGGCCATAAGCGGCATTGTCTTGCGTTTTGTCTATTGATTCATCGAAAACTAAATCATGATGGATGCCAGATGCCTTTCCAGTTTCAACAACCCCTCCACTTATATTTCATCGTCAATATCTAGAATAACTAAATCAGATTGATGCCGGTCTGCTTTCAGCGACCAGTGACAATGATTAAATCCAACATTGGTCATCGCCCGCCAATTTCAAAGATAATTCATAGCTCTTGTTGGATCTCGCGAATATTAGCAGGTAGCCTCGAATCACATCTGGCCGTGATAGAAGATAGGAGGACAAGCCTCAATCGGCATGCCGTTTTTGCGATGTTGAGTGAGATTGTGAGAAATCTCATTCAGTTGAGATGATCCGGCGCTTTATATGATGCTCAATCATTATTGTACATCGTCAATTCCAATACACACACACTGTTAAGAATGTTCGTCGATTATTCGATTTTCACCACAGCGTAGGATGAGAAAAAGGTAAACGACACCTTCTGGTTAAAAAAATCTTGAATTATCACTCATTCCCATGTTATAAAATGAGTTAAATTCACCAATCCTTATGGACATATATCCCAGGCAGGGCCGTAATAGCACTTCGCCAGCCCCCCCAAAAAACATTGGTCGTGGACCTCCCATAGGGCTATAGACCGAACGTCTGGGGGGCTACTCCCCCAAGACCCCCCTCCGGCAATACCCTGTTTACCGCTATTTATGATATGCGTTGGGAGTTGGTTTAGTGAGTCAGCTTTTGTCGCCTAAGCGCGCCACGCGCGATAAATTTATAGAATTCATGACTGAATGGGTCAATATGGTCGGGAATTGCATATATATTGTTATCAATTTTTATCCTCTCTCTGCTCACGTAATCAGATTTGCCGGTAGAGCTGAGTGATGTGTGTTTGAAAAGGTAGGACCACTCAATAATAATTAAACATCTTCGGGTAGGAACGAAACAGCACATCGTCAGACCCCCAAAACGTGGGTGTTTGGCTCCCATAGGGTGATGAAACGACCCCTCCATCACGTTGTTCGCGTTTGTCACGAAGCCAGCTGTAATGTATCGTGAGCTAGCGCCAAGCGAGAAAATTTTCGATAATTTATGATAAAAGCGGTCAATCATATCGGCGATTGCATATATATTATGCTATCAATTTATTGTCCTCTCTACTCACGTAATTAGATTTACCGGTAGAGCTGATTGAAGTGTCTTGAAAACGGGAGGGCCCGTAAATAACAATTAAACATCTTCGGGCGGGCGGACCCGTTGATATGACTTCGTTTGATGATGTTATTTCGTGTCTTCCAGTCTGCTATATCAAAAATATAGAATCTCCCAAACGTAGGCTTCTAAACTAATAGTCGCACACGATTTCAAATTGGTATTTCTTCACTGGCATAAAATTTTTCCCAGCGGGATGGTATTTGTCTTGTGAGGTTCAGATTGCAAAGACAGGAACATTCGGCGCCAGTCATTTAGGCGCCTATGGACAATTAAACCTATATGTATTTTGTATATATAACGAAGTCCTTGGTCAGCATAAGGCAGGGGCGGGCAACTTCTCCAGTAGGCGGGCTGGATATAGGAAAATCAAGTACTTGGCGGGCCGGATTGCTGAATCGATACATTATTCGCCCATTTATCCACATATACAAGGAATAAATCGTATTCAACAATAGTATTTTAACGACAGCAATGTCCCTTCAAAGCCATTTCTCGCCAATAACGACGAGGATATAATGTGGATTTGGGAACTCCATTGTCATACAGACGCTGCCATGTCTGCTTCTCTTTGATCATAGTGTCCTATATGGTGTGAACACAATCAAATTTGACGGCTCAGTGAAATTGGTCTACGTCACATTTTCCATTTGGTCAAAGGCAATTTGACGGTAGTTTTTGGCCGACTTGCCGAGCATTAAATTTGATAAAACGGGTATCGATGGAAAGCTACCGCGGCGCTGGCGGCCAAAAAATATAGATTCTATTCTGCTCGAGGTTCTGGACCCCCCTCCCCCCAAAAAAAAATCAGCCTGCAATGTTGCATTGTAACGGAGTTTGGTATTGTGACGCAGCCATGCCATCTGAGCAGCTCAGGAGCAAGCGCGCACGAGAGTAAGAATGTGAATGCTCAATCGGTTGCGAAACAATGGCCAATACGCTTGCGGTTTACTCTGCTCCTCACCCAGACGGCATGGTTGCGTCACAATACCAAACTCCGTTACAATGCAAGATTCGAAGCTGATTTTGAGGGTTCCATGACCACGAGCAGAATACAGTTTATATTATCGCAATCAGTACCGCGGTAGCTTTCGATTGATACCAGTTTTATCAATTTTAATGCTTGGCTAGCCGGTCTAAAATGACCGTCCAATTGCCTTTGACCAAAGGGAAAGTGTGACGTAGACCAATTTCACTGAGCCGTGAGATTTGCTTGTGTACACACCATATAGGACACTATGCTGTGATCAATCAACTTACGGTGCAATGTCTAATTAATATTTCAAGGCGTTCGATAAGTCCGGCACCCCAAATTTACCAAGATATCAATTCATTAGGGCTGAGTAGGTGATGAGATAGCGTCGTTGTTTATCTGTGTGACCTTATTTATCTCGATATTAAATTCATGCGGACCGCGGCAACTAGGAAATTTGAAAAGTGGCCCGCGACCCGTTTTGAGTTGGCGACCCCTGGCATAACATTTGTATTACAAAAGCCTACAAGTTGGCGGTTACGGAATCAAAAATTAGAAATATCGGTCTGGTGTAAATGACCATTGTAGTCTACAAACACCATGATTACCACAAACGATATTAGGTTTGAGTACATCGTAAATGCCGATAATGCAAGTCTTCTCGCTTCGACGAACTTACGCACAAACCATTGTAGTCTACAAACACCATGATTACCACAAACGATATTAGGTTTGAGTACATCGTAAATGCCGATAATGCAAGTCTTCTCGCTTCGACGAACTTACGCGCAAGCTCTACTCGCACGCTGCACTTACAAATAGCATATATTCACTAAAACTTGACGTAGTAAGCAAGTATAGCGGGGTATTTCGGCAGGCTGTAGCCGCGGGCCACATTATCATATAAAACGGAAAACTGCCCGCGGGCCGGACAAAATCCCCCGGGCCGTATGTTGCCCATCCCTGGCATAAGGGTATAGACCCTTTCGGCTAAGGTTTTCTCGCTGTCGATCGTTCTGGCACACTTCTTGGAGTCACATGTTATATGGCCTAAAACTTGAATGTATGTCTTGGTGGGTCGTGGCACGGTGATGGCCCAATGCCCAATAATGAAGATACATGGCTACTTTAATTCGCGCGCAGCGCGAAAAATGTTTGAATAAGTTGCATAAATTTAAAAAAAAATACTTTATGATTTATGCTAATTCACGAAATAATTTTGGGCCCCCTTCGAGCTCGCCCCCCCCCCCAATTGGTGGGTTTGGGGTGCGGCAGTTACGGTGCTGATCCCGGGGGTCGGCTGGGTGCTGCACATACGTGTATCACAACGTGATGAACTAAAAATGGTACAATAGAACTCAGTTCACCCCTGGCATATATCTCCATTAACTCGTCTTCATCCATTGGGTTGAGTATGAGAACGGAACTTGGTACCCGAAATTGCCGACAGTTTGATTTGCATCTCACGATGTGGCAGAAATCTGGTAAATTCACACATCGACCAAAATGACCACCCATCTATCTACAGTGCATTGGTTGCCATCTAATATTTGGACCTTTATTACGATATTAACCTTAACTAGGCATCAGACATCTATAAAAAAGATTCTGAAGATAAATCAGTTACAGCATTAAAAGGTATATAACTGCTTGACAAAGAAATGGGAAATGCTCATTCTGGTAAGTGCTAGTTAAATATTTGTTGATATTTAGTTCTTTGTGGTACACCTTGGGGTATTAAATTCCACATTCTGTTTAACTTGCACTTTCTATTGAATAATTAATTTTTTTGGACAATCTGTCGAAGTTCCACTACATCGCCATGTTTGTTAACACGATTACTGTAAATTAAAATTGAAAATCTAAAATATACAAGCCTTGGCATCGCAATGGAGAAAAATTCGCTCTCATAGTTGTGCCTTACATTGGATGCTGGCCGGATAGGGGCACTGACTCAGCCACAGATCTGTGTTTTATCAATATTAACAACAATTAAAAATGTATAGACACAGACCGATATGAGTAGCGAAATTATGGTGAAACCGCGGTATTTTCTGTAATTTTGCTTGTAAGTCAGAAGCTGGTCATTTTCTTACACCAGTAGCGCTCATAACCAGTTTACTTATATATTCTCCTAAATTCGTTCAAAATAAAGGAACTAATGGTTCTTTATTTATCTTACTTGGCGTAAATAGTGAGAATATCGTGCGACTCGGTATGAACTCCGTAATTCATCTTCAACGGATAAAATCCTTTCTCTGCGATGCCCGATGTACACACCCCGATTACAGGTGACGTTGTACATTGTAGCTCACGACACTAGGATATTTAGTTAAACATACTGGTCAGAAAGCTTCAAATAATATCTACTGTACAAATGGCTCTCACTCGCTAAAGTGGTATAGAACCACACTTCCAGATTTCGAGAAGCAGTGCGCTGCAATATATATTAGCTAGTTCAAAACATTTCGTCGCGAAAACCACTATCTAGATTTTGCTATCTAAAAGTACGCGCATGAAGCGTAAAATACATTTTAGATGAAATATAGTAACCACTGCATTCGTGGAAACACAAAACACATTGTTGAAACTCAGCATATTTCACGCGAAGCGCGACGAATATTTTGGATAATTGATGAATCTTGTTTGGAATGAATGAAAGAATTTTGCAACCAGATCTCAAGGATATATAGAACTGTATAATTGTTTATCCCTGTGACCACTACTACACCATGTGTAGCGTTACGCTATTTTTAATTCTGTGCTCCCACAAAGTTCCAGTCCCCCCTATATCGCCCCTGAGTGTTCCCGCCGCCACAGTGAAGCGCTGGCGACATGGTTAAGACCCACTGTGATAGATGATTCCATAATAAGCTATCGAAGTGCTCGCGAGTAGCTAAAAGGTTTTTTTTTTTTTCGAAATGCGCTTAGCAAGTAATAGTCTTCACTAAGGTGCGCTGATCAATTCAAAAACTACGTTGGCCTCCTTCGAATTTCAGGGATAAGGTCAACAGGTTCATTCTCATCGCACTGGTATCTTGGTATACTGTAATTAGAGAAATTAATTTTTAATTTTTTCAACATTTTGTTATGTTTGTGAAACATGTTATATGTCAATACAGCAGTGTTGGGATCAAGTCACTACCTTCGAGTCACGACGAGTCAATTCGAGTCATTACACATTTTGACTCGAGTCAAGTCAAGTCAATCGATTTTCGAAGATGACTCGAGTCAAGTCAAGTCAGTCGATTTTCGGAGGTGACTCGAGTCAAGTCGAGTCAAGTCAAGTCAAGTCACTAGTCAAGTCACAATTCAAGTCAAATTGCCTTTTCGAGGTATGAGGCGTGATTACGTCATTGTATTTTGCTGGCTCTCTAAATTACAGATTGAGTGGTCATTGATTTTGAACCGATAAACGAATATAGAGTTAAATATACACGCGAGTAGGGTTCTGGTAAATATCAGGCTGATTTAAATCAGTGTGATTTAAATCAGATTTTTTCCTTTGATTTTTGATTTTAATTTTACCGTTTTGATATAAATGATTTTTTGGTTTTTATTTTCTATTTTAAAAAGGATGCGTGAATATATTTTTTGGACAACCATTGTATACTGACACAACCCGGACATCGTTTTTCGTCACCGGTACCGGCACGGTTTAGCGAATCGAGGGCACGGCGGGAACAGAGTGCTCGCAATAGGCGGTGACGGTGATCAGCCAGTTCTTGAGCTTTGCTGTGGATTCGGTGCGTCGGTGGATTCGGTGTGCTGCTGTTTACAAGACCATGGTGGGAGGGCGAAAACGAAACTCAATCTTGAGTATATATCGGGAGATTCCCGAATCTTTAATGCCAAAGCGATGTAAAAGAGCCGTTTGCATTTATTGCGGTGCTGATATGATGGGTCAAGTAATCAGAATGAAAGCTCATCCGCAGGTAAGATACCATGTTACTGTATTATGAGTGAATCCAATTCATGTAATCGCTTGAATACTGCATGTGCATGGTAATACGTTGACAGGGTATGGGCAGATTACAGCACTGCTACCAAATTCTCTTTGCATATCTAAAAACCCTTGCTTATGCTTGATGTGGTAATATCTAATATGCAACCCATCAACCGAAAGATACTTAGCACATAGTCCTAGACTACATCTTTCGAGCCTACTTCCTTATCTACAACTACAAGATTATCAATAGCTAGCGTCAATAATTAGGGTTATGATGTTACGTATCATCATGCAATTATGGCTGCCATTGTAGATAGCATAGGTTTGGGGCTAGGGTAAGGTTTGGTTTTCTTCGGGTATGGGTGATAAATGATCGCACTATACCGTAGCTATGAATCAATATTAAAATCGGCAACCGTGGTTTGTCATGGTCATGCTGTGTATAAGAAATTACACGCTCCCTTGACGGCTTGACCCTTCTTAGTCATTCAAATTATATTGTAAATAATTTGCATTCCTTGATGATAAACTGATATTAAACCTACACCACAATACATGATCAATTTGAACATCTTGATTCTGAATGGAAACAACAAGGATTGTAGTTCTTTTTACTCCCCAACGTTAAACTCAGAGTTAACAGGTGATATGTTTGAATCGTAAATCTTGCATTTTTACAGCCATCTCAGAATTGGACAATACTTCCGCTGGGCTAATCCTATCAGGCTGGATGTGGCTCAAGCTTGAGATAAAAAAAAAGACTACCGCTATGGATGCTGATGAGAAGAGTCTGGTTATATCAAAAATGCAACGAAGAACAGAAAACTATGTCGAAGACCATCATCTAGTGGCCTGGGTTCTAGATCCCCGAGTTAGAGGCTTTGGCTTGAACATGACTGGCAAAAGGCTTGTTCGGGATCTGGCCAAAAAAATATTTTCAAAAAGAGAACCAAGCTTCAATGATGAATCTGCTTCTAACCTCATCAAACACTGGTTCGACTATGATTGTAAAGAGGGTGAGTCTACCAGTGCACACTGCACACCTATCACTGCACGTTTCTGATATTACCCTGATTATTTTTTAGGAGTTTTTGATGCAGAATCCACTATCTGGGTACCGTTTTTAATGGCACGGCCGGCATTATTCTAGAAGGATTTAGCTGTTGTTTCTCCGGACCTTTCAAAACTCGCTAGGACTGTTCTTTCGTGCGTTCCACATGCTGCGTCTTGTGAGAGGCTTTGGTCATCTGCGGCAGCAACTGCAACCAAGAGTCGCAATCGCCTAACACAAACAAATCTTGAAGTTATGCTTCGAGTGAAAGATCACTTCATGGATACTGACTCTGGAACTGGCAAAGTGGAAAAGGCGATGAGAAAAATCAACGCCTTGCTGGCAGAGACCACTCCAGACATCAACAGCTATGCTCATGATGACGATGCTACTGAAGATGCAACCGTTACGGATGCTGCTGATTTGACGCAACATGTCGGCTTGGTACTAGAACAGACATCGAACAATCCTAGCCACCAACATTTCTCTGCTGGGTTGACGCAGATGAAGATTCGGAGCTTCGAATTATTCAGTTGATGAGATTTGCCGCAGCACCTTCATTTAGATGATTTTCAATCGTCTCAAACTCATTGTTGTATAATTTTCAGTTGTTCTAAGTAAAAATAATAATAAAAAGCAAAAAAATCATGGTTTTTATTATGGATGGATTTAATCGCTTCGAATCAGAGGCAAATTGATATTTACTGGAACCCTACACGCGAGTAAGGCGCTGTATCGCTCACATATAAGTAGAACTAATAAACTACGTAAGTAATTGCACAGCCTCAGTTTATATAGTTACCAGCCAAAATAGAGAAGAGAGAAACGAATTGATAAGATGCAATACATTACCCTTTTACAATTCGAGCCTGCGCCAATGGTTGAGGACTATCTGAACTATTTGCGAATTCAATTTCAATAAAACAAGAGGTTTGGTTTAGTTAAGAACACAGAACAGAAATAGACATTTTGCTATTAAATTACTTTACTATGCTATAGTTTACGACAGTGGTTCTCAACCTTTTTGACCTCGCGGCACACTTTGAAAATGAAAAATAGTTCGCGGCACACTAGTTCAGTGGTTCTGAACTGTTTTGGCTTGCGGCAGAGGCAAACCACCAGAATGCGTATAGCAGCAACCATAGTCTTACAGAGGTCACAGGGGTCACTGACGAAGTACTGCTGCCTTTTCGGAACACTCAAGTAGGCTTTTTATACATGAGTTTTCTTTTATCTCTGCGAACATCTCACAAATACGTCTACGAATGGTATCATTTGACATGGGAATCGTTTTCAATTCTTCCCAAACATTTTTTTACAATTTTATGCAGGCCGGAAGAAGAGCTTTGTCCGCTTCCGTGTGAGGTTTTGAATTATCAGCTATTACCTCTGATACCACATAACTTGCCTGCCGAGATCCCATTTAAACTTCAGGTTTAGCCTAATTTTATAAGATCGGCTCGACAATAAAGTCCGTCCAATACCACATTGTCGATGTAATTTACCGTCGCATCGAAGAGTGCAATCACGATCGCCACCAACAAATACAGAAGCGTAGAGGTGTATGCATTATACATGGATGCCAAACGCATTTCCACGCTCATCGTGGCATAGCACATGTGAGGATGGTATATTTCAATAGTGTTAGTGGCAGCCACCCGCAGTTCAATTGAAGTTCAAACAAACCGAAATAATAAACCTCACCGGCGGGGAAATGTGTAACCGATATAATTTGATCAACTTTACTTCTCAATTCTCGAATTAGTCGCCTGCAACATAACGTTGCGCCCTGAGCCCACGCCCTACATTGTACTTGTAGTGCTGGCACGCTATGGGTCAATGGGTCACCTCGACATCCTTATATGTGTTCACTGCATCGGATTGTGCATCGCGTGTCTTGATCGGATAAATTCGGTAGAAAAACCAACAATGACGCACTGAAAATTTGGATGTCTGTTATACTTCGACATAGTTTACCACATTTGCTCGCGGCACACCTGAACAGTCCAATTGGCACACTAGTGTGCCGCGGCACACCGGTTGAGAACCACTGGTTTACGACAACGTATGCTGTCAGCTTCGATCACTTCGTTTGCGATCAATATATTTGTGAGAGAACAATGAAGGTTCAGTAAAATGCATGAATGATTGGTCGCTCGCACGGGTTACACCAGCGTTGCGCGAAAAATCCGTGCATATGTAAGATACAGTGATTTTTATCGACACCGATTACTTGATGACTTGAAATTGACTCGTGAATTTTGCTCCGAGTCACGAGTCAATCCACATTTCTGATACGCCGAGTCAAGTCAAGTCAAGTCATTTTAGAAAAGTGACTCGAGTCAAGTCAAGTCATACGAAAAAGTGACTCGAGTCTGACTCGAGTCAAGTCATGACTCGAGTCATCCCAACACTGCAATACAGCCGTGACATCGTAGGCCAACCACATTAAAATTACAATTTCGACGGCTAAACTTATTTGAGGCGCCTATTTGTTCGTGAAATCTCCAAATTATGAATTTTGTATATTGAATTTCAATTGAATAACATGAGTTTCCTGTCTACCCAAGTAATTCATATGAAAAGATTCATTATCGATAGGAAACAATCTTCATTAGATTTTGCCTTCCCACACAAAACTTAGCCATCGCAGTGATGTCTCACACGTTATTTTTGTGATAGACACCAAGTGGACCAGTACTACTACTATACTGCTCCAACCACCAGCACCACCAGCACCACCACTACAACCGAAACTACGCATATATCCACACCATTGGGCATGATGGCAACGGCGGACCAACTTGAATCTACAGCTACCATGAAAAGTGCGGGAATTGGTATGGAGTTGTTCATCTACTGATCAAATTGTACCCATGAATTGAATTCAGGTAGAAGAGCTATTGGAAGTACAGAAAATGACTATACAAATGAAATATTTATATTGAAATAAGCCCGTTTTAATAAACTCGTTTCAATTATATGCTAGTTGCTGACGATGATCGCTGACGGGTGTTAGTTGAAACATTCGAGTTCCTTTGAATAAGAATATACTATTTTTCGTATAGTTTACCAAAAATAGATCAAGTGAATTCCATAGAATACGTAAACTCTTTGAGAAACCAGCCTCATCGGTGATTCGCGACATTGTGTGTCAGAAATCCATCAGCCAACACTCATGGCAATTTAGGAAGAATCGTGAAGTACTAAAATATGTTGTTTTGAAAACTACATTTGGTTGTTGTGTTTGTTTCTGGTTTTCGTGGTGTTTGTCTACTATACAACTGATCATTTACACCAGACCGATATTCGTTATTTTTGCTTCCGTAACTGCCGACTTGTAGGACGGGTCACTTCTAGACTTTTTGTACGTTGGGGCTGTTCATAATTTTTTTTCTCTAAGCCGCCGCGGATACAATTACTTTTTTAAATTCATTAGAAAATCAAATTTTTCTTTCAACCCCCTGGAATTGTTGAGTTGTCTTCAAAGACGATGCAAAACAAATTTGACTCAAATCCAACAAGTTTAAGCGGAAGTATTTGACTATTTCATTGATAATTCTCGGATTATCTAGCAATAAGGATAATGACTTGAATAGTAACTTGAGTCGTGACTTAACTCGACTTGACTCGAATCATCTCTAAAAACCGAGTGAATCAACTTGACTCGAGTCAAAATGTGCAACGACTCGAAATGACTTGTGACTCGAATGTATAGTGACTTGATCCCAACACTGGCATTAGGACCGTTGCGTGATATTGTTTGAAAAGTTAGAGATTTATCTATGGGCGTTCTCGCCATCCGATACGGGATAGGAAGGTGGTATCTTGAAGAAAATCCTGAGACGAAGGATAAGTAGTCCTAAATTCCGACAGATAAGGATTCAGTATTAGAAATATCGATCAGGTGTAAAATGACAAAAGAATTCGAAACAGCATAACTATAAAAGCATGAACAACACCAGGAACAACAAGGTTTTGTGTGAATGCGAACTTGAACCTATGACGCCACGTGACGTCATATTGCTAATTCCAACCCTACATCTCCAAAAAGTTATATATTAATGTACATGATCACTAGCTGCGACTCGGGCCACAATATGCCACAGTGCTGAAGTACATGCTGACTTTTTAAACGTCACCTATTGTATCAACTGCTATAATATTTTAATATTAATTCCACAAAATTGCTTTGCCAACAATCTCGTCAAGGACTCGGCTTGACCGGACAGATGTATTCTTAAGAGTTAAACACAGTTTTCTATACTGGCGCCGGGGATATTATCTCGAAAACAAGTTATACAGTACAGTAACCAACTTCTCAATCGAACGGATTTGTTTTTATGGTACAATAAGGATATCAAATCAAGATAGATCCCGCACGCCTGATAGATTTTTTATAATCGACATCGATGCATTCTTCCTATAAATTTCGTTGATGTAAATAACTGATTGGTTGACTAAGCGCGATTCACTTACTTCTAACATGGATTGATTTTCGTTCTTGCTATTGTGTGATTGTGGGCAATGCTCAAGGAAGAAAGTCACTTAAGATTCACAGACGGAAAGCTGAATGTTCTAATCTAAGCAAACTTTCGAGCACATAATGTTTGTAATTAGCAAGGTACGTGCTCGTTTAGTGCTGAATTTCTTTTCGTGCTGCCAGCGCGGAGAGCAGCGGAGAGTGATCCGAGGTTGAAATTCATTGCATTTCAACAATGAATTGCAACGAAATGCGTTATAATGACGTTGAAAATTGTAACGCATAGGTAAGGTTCACAGTGCAGAACGTAAAAGGCTCGTTTGTGAACGAGAACTTCCAAATTACAGCGGCCTCTCCTGAGATCTTTCAATTTTGAATTTGACATATTGAACTTCAATTAAATAGCATCCGATCTACGGCTGCCATATGAAAAGGTTCATAATCGATAATCTTCATGGATTTTGCCTTCCGACACGAAACTTTACAATCGCAATTATTTCTTAGACGTTATTCTTGTGATAGGCAACACGGAGACCGCCACCGCCAACACTATCGATACTACGTATGCATCATTGTGCATGGTAACAACGGCGGGCCAACTTGAATCTGCAGGTGATATCGAAAGTACGGAAATTGGTATGGAGTTGTTTATCCACTGATCAAATTGTACCGATGAATTGAAGTCAAGTGGAAGAAGAAGTACTGCAATCGACTACACAAATAAAACTTGTATTGAAATAAGACCGTTTTCATAAAATCGTTTTAATTTTTAGCCATAGTTGCTGGTGATTACCACTGACGAGTGTCAGTTGAAAACATTCGGATATATTTGAATAAGACTATCCTTTTTTTCGTATAGATTAACTGAAATATATGAAGTGAGTTCCATTGAATACGTCAATTACTCGAGAAACCAGCCTCATCGGTAATTCAGGTCGGTGCGTGTAACGTATCCGTCAGTCAACACGCATGTTAATTTAAGAAATATCTTTAAGTACTGAAATAAGTAGTTTAGAGAACTACATTTGGTTATTGTAGTTGTTGTTTGTGGTATTCATGGCGGTTGTCGACTACAATAATCATTTACCCCAGGCCAACATTCGTTATTTTCGATTACGTAAGTGCCGACTGATAGCACTGGCTATTACTCGCCCGCGGATACGCCAAGGTGGTGTCTTGAAGAAAACCTGTGGCGAATGAAGGGTTGTCCTAAAATTCGGTAGATAAGGATTCGTTATAAAAATATCGGTTTGGTGTAAAATGACTAATAAATTCAAAACGGCATCAATACTAAAGCGTGAACAACAACAACATCTGCGCCAGACTGGATTCAACCGCGATGGTTGGTAATTTTAGAGCGAACGAAAAGTGTTTTCACTCATTTCAGAAATGGACTCTGAAAGTGTCGAAACTATTATTGCGATCATTGCATCAGCGGCAAGCTTCCTGCTGCTGACTTTCATAGGAGTATTCATAATCAAATACCTTAGGTGAGTTTCAGTTGAAGTTGTGATGATAATTTTACAATCTGCTGTGACGCATTGATGAAGCCAGCCGCTTATGGCGCCATCTATACAAAAAAACGTTGCAACGCGTTCCAAAATTCACGGAAACTACTCATTTTTGCATATTATATGGATAATCGCAGCATACAATATAATCATAATATCAAATTTGATCCTCTCTAAGAGCATATTTCCACCGATCCTCATCAGTAGAGAATAATTGAAAATGCGTTTTCAACCATATCTGTGATACAGAAATAATTTCCTCGTTTTGAAGAAAATCCAGAGTTGATTCTGAGTAGGGTCCTCGTTTAAATCAGATTGATTTAAATCAGATTTTTTCCGTTGATTTTTTATTTTAATTTCACCATTTGGATTTTATTGATCACTTTGGTTGATTCAAATTTTCTGACGAGATGCGTGAATATGGTTCAATATCGGACAACCATGTGCATTTTGTATAAGCCGGAGATAGTATTTCGTCACCGGTGCCAGTATAGGCCAGCTAATTGACAGACGGACGGGAAAAGAGCAAAGAGCGGTAGTCAATCAATATGCGTTTTTGATGTGGATAGATAGTTGTCTGCGACATGCTGCTTCCATTTCCGAAGCACTGGTATGATGCCGAAAACGAAGCGCATTCCGGAGTCTCTATGGAAAGATTCCCTCATCGTTGATGCCTGCCTAAGCGTTGCAAAACTATTATGGATGGTCCCGATTTGACTGAACATGTTTCCTCGCTAGTAGAACAGATCAGTGATGATTCCAGTGACCCATCATTATCGCATAGGTTAAACGTTTTCAGCTATGTGGATGATGATTCACTGCCCCACATTATTAAAGGTCAAGCGTTTTCCTTCATAACCTTGATTGACATGTTCTTCATTCATTACATTTTCTTTTGTTCGTGTTGTTGTTATTATTGGTGGGAAAAAAATCATGATTGGAATTATTTATTCGATTACAATCGACTTTAATCAGAGACAAAAGTATTTTAATCAGAACCCTAATTCGATTCGAGTGCAGTATCCGAGGACCACTCGTTACGAAGTTATCTTAGTAAACCAGGCCTAAAGTGTTGAAATACGTACCTTTTTTACTGGAACGCGAATAATGACATCCCCACATCATGAGTAAAATATTATTAATATGTATTATTATATTGAAATTAATATGTCATGGCGGATTGTTGCAATACTTGTGGGCCGATCACTATAACAGGGGCATGTCGTTTGCATGAACGTGGGTAGCTTTTGTTTTATATTTTGAACGATATCGTGTTGTTACACCGTTCAACTAATTTTCAAAAGTATTTTTTGCATCTGATAAGAAAACGGTTGAATCTTATCTCCTTTTGGATGCTGAACACAGATATGTCAATTAAATTTGCTGATTAGCGCTAGTTTAAATATACATCCTTTTTATATCCTTGTAAGATATCCACATAGCGCAAGCCGCGGTTCACATTATTTAATAAAAATCCACAATCAACAAACACCGTATCAATTGCATTCGTTTATAGTCCAGCATGGCATATGTATCGTGGCGAATATCGCTTCGGAAAACTACTAAACTCGATCGGATCGAGCTCGAACGGGTATAGGGTACATATATGATTATGTTAAACTATACGACGGAGAGACTCGTCAACAATTGGTGTAGGCTTAAACTCTGTTGTATGGATGGTGGACTGAATATTACGTCATTTTGATTTGTTTCGACTTTCTCAGGCTTCATTTTCTATCATCTATTTGACTGACGCAAGCCGATGTAGTTGAGCAGTTCTACGTATATGCAATCCATACAAAGTATAAGTAACTCGATATTCGTTATTCGATTCAAATTATTAGCGAATCAGTTTGTAGCGTAATCATCTTACAAAATGCAATGAGTTGAATCTTGTCCCGTACTTCGGAAATTTCGAGACTTGACTTTACTAGACTTTACTTGACTCGAGCCACCTCAAAAATCGAGTGACTCGACGTAAATCAAGTCGCAATATGTATTGACTCGATGTGACTTATGACTCGAAGGTAGGGACTTGATTCCAACACAGACCGATTGTGCGAGAGCCATACAATGGTTCAGAATGTAAATTTGAACTGATACATATTGAAGCAGTGGTCGGGGACCTTTTCCGACCAAAGAGTCATATTGGTCCAATATTTTCGATTGTAACTCCGCAAGAGCCATACATGTCAATCAATTGTTATGTCGCAATTGAACATCTGTGGTGTATTGGTAGCATCATGGTGTCTTATATGGTGTGTCATTGCTCAGTCGAATTGGCGTACGTCACACTTTCCGTTTGGCTAAAAGCAATTTGACGGTGATTTTGACCAGCTTGCCGAGCGCGAAATTTGATAAAATGGGTATCAATCGAAAGCTACCGTGGTACTGATTGCGAAAATATAAATTTTGTTCTGCTCGTGGTCTTGGAACCCCGCAAAATCAGCCTCGAATGTTGCATTGTAACGGAGTTTGGTATTGTGAGTAAGGGGAGGAAAGTGAGGCAGTGCGTCACATGTCGTCATGGATGAATGAAGGAAAATTCTGAACTCTTCAATGGATATTGTTATCTTTTATCGATGTTTATGAATGACTAGATCTTGAACATTTTTATTCCCGAAATCACGGAAATTTAATATTTATTGTTCAAAAATAAAGCGCGAAAGCACAGTTAAGGCTCAGATGAGGTACGGACGGGCCAAGCCTCACTTGTGACAGCGCAACTCATCGTAAATAGCTTAGTATACTTTATAATCATTGACATTGTTGAAATGTAATTAACGCGCTGATTCTGAAAATATAGGTATTGATCGACTTTTGAAATATATGGCGCAACGTATCGTTGCGTTACACACTTACATTTTTACGGCGGTGTTACAACAAAGCTACTAACCAATCAAGAAAATGGATAGCGTTGTTTTTAAATTGAATTTGTAATTGTGAATGTCACTTGCAAGGTATTTTATTTCGCGGCGGAAGACAATGTGTATTTGAAAACTACATTGTGCAACAAGTGTCGCCACGTCTGCTATTCTCTTTTGTCAATAAAGGTATCGTGCAATCCACGATTTCTAGGCGCGCGGTGGTGGATAGATCGAATTCGCGAGTGGTGTTAGTCGCCGGCGCGACAGCAACTTACGTTTGGGTATTTTGAAAAGAGGGCGGTACGAGTCGCTTGCCGTGAATACACCACTGCCTTGAACTCTCCGAGACATGTTCATGCTGCCGCGAAAATATTTATTCTCGCCGTCATGAAAATTTACTAACAAGTTACTGTAATATTGATAAATCAGGTGCAAAATTCAAACTTTTCCAAAGAGCCATATCTTATACCCAAAAAGAGCCACAGGTTCCTGACTACTGTATTAAAGTATATCATTTCACTGCTTTTAAGAAATAGACGTAAACAAGACAGCAGCTCAAATGCTCACTCGGAAGTGAACGAATACGAAAAGTACGAATTGGATGGATCACGAGAGCAATCGCCGCACGACAATGAAGGAATATGTTCTGGAGCGGAACACGAAGGCACAAATGCGTATGAATCCGTGATCGATGAGACTTTCAATTCATCAAGCCAGTGGTCACATCTACGAGGTCGCTGAAAGATAATCAGTCGCTTCATGACTCGTTGACGGCTGGCAAGTGTTGATTGAAGGGGCTACATGGCAAGATGATGAACATATTCAGATTTGGTTTTACAACATTTCTATCGCATCGTGTTCAGTGCTTCCCAAACGTTTACAGCTCGCGACATACTTTGATACAATGTTTACATTGTGCGACGCACCATGAGATATGTCCGAACAAATGGGAACGTAATTCGATGCACAATGAGTCGTGTGAGTAACGAGTGTGCATAATGGCTGTTTAAAAATAATCTTTTTGTGGGATTCCAGCCATTCAATGATTAAATTATCAGGTTACCCTAGAAAATGCTGCACACCAAATTTTGTTCAATTCTAACAAGTATAAGCCGTCACAGAGCCCATTAAAAGTTTTAATTTATTAGGGATAATTAAAAAAAAATGCTAATTTTTCTGTCAACCCCATGAAATTGTTGAATTGACTTCAAAGATGATGCAAACCAAATTTGACTCAATTCCAACTAGTAGAAGCGAAGTTATTTGAGTTTTTCGTCTAGGGGGGGGGGGGGGGGGGGTGACCGCAGACTCATGCGCTTCATGGAGATAAAATTCCGAAGATCGTGAAGAGGAAGTGACGTCAACTCTGTTGCGGTAATAACTGCGGACCATGAAAAGAGTGTGGCGTCACACATGTTTATATCGCCCGTGATTGCATCGTTTGGGGTTATTTTTCAAAGTCAGTAAAAGTCAAAGTCAAACTGTGTAAAAGCTTGATTTGTGGATAATCGGAGAATTATCAACGAAAATCTCAAATAACTCCACTTCCACTAATTGGAATTGAGTCAAATTTGTTTTGCATCCTCTTTGAAGACAACTTCACAATTTCATGGGGTTGACGGAAAAATTCGAATTTTTTTTCCATTTTCTCTAATAATTTAAAATTTTTAATTGGCTCTGCGGCGGCTTATACTTGTTAGAATTGAACCAAATTTGGTGTGCAGGAATCCGGGGAAAACATTATTTTTGAACAGCCCTAGTATACATGTGTAATTGCGCGACTATTCGAGAATACGAGTGTAACAAGCAGACAAGAATACGCGTGATAAAGCAGTGATTTGTAACCTTTTTAACGATCGGGCCGCTAGAGCCTTGGTACCTCCAATCCAGATCGGTTGCGGACAACATTTTGTTCGGCCGCCCCCAAACGCTTGTTTTGGGTGCCCGTAGGGATTTCAACATAAATTCTTCATTTCGTCAGATAAAGATTGACGCTACTCAAATGATATTGGCATCGCTCACACGTGTCAACTAACCGTAAAAAACTCTCATTTCCCGAGACGCACGCGATTCCGAATTCCAATTCCTACGCAGTGAGCTTTATTCGTCACCAATGGTCATAATTGTATGGGGGTGGGGCGCAGATTGCAAGGAAGAGCAGATTCAGGGGGCTGCATGTGCGCTGTTTCATGGAGGCCACGGTTGCAACTTCGAGTTCTCTGAAAATGCAGTTAATGGCGTTACAGGTGCGCCGAATGACCGAGGAATTGATGTGTCCTGTGGAGTAATGTACAACCTTTGCCGAAATGCCATTGTCTGATATTCCAGCATCATCAGGTTTCATACCCCTAGAGACTACAGTATCTAAAATTCTATATGGTCTCAAGCGACCATTTTTCACAATTGAGAAAAACGCTACACCCATTTCTACAACTTCTATTTTTTTTTTGATTTTGTTAGCCTACTTGTATTTTGTCGAAGGAAATGACACCCAATTCGATAGCAGCGAATCTCCTGACACGAAATGGCGCCAAGCGCCTAGAAAAGTGAATAAATTCGTGCTGAAGAAATCCGTGCCAAAATAATCAATTTATGTTTATTTTCGAAATAATTTTGGGCCTCAAATTGCGTGTAATTTCACACTGCATCTCGTACACCCTAATTCGGTGCTTCGTACCCCCAAGTGACCATGGAACTCTGGTTAAGAACCGCTGTAAATCTGTAACAGATTATTACAATATCTCCAACCAACGTTCGCATTGGAGATAGGGATGAATTAATTCTAATTTCGAGGCACAATAACACACTGTCTTATTTCGTGCTCCAATCAAGAATGACAGTCACAAAAAGATGGCTCAAGATTTATTGTGAGCACGGGAACGTGACTTGCGGCAGTTGTTGTTGTTGTTAGTATTTTAAATATGGTGTTCGGCTACTATGGCCTTTTACACCAGGTCTCAAGAGTCTGATAATCCATTAGGGTCACAACTGTCTGCCGGTTAGGATAACGAATTCAGCGACTGGCAGTATAATCCGTGGGTCTGATAACAGTTTTTTGAGCTGAAACGGTATGCCTAGATTCGCCGCTGTAGTCTTCAAGTGATCGCGGTGGGTCGAGTAGTGTTCGCAATCAATTAAAAAGTGGTCGACCGTCTCGTTGACATCGCACGCATCGCATAAACCCGTGTCATGACACCCGATTCTGCGAAGGTGCCAGTTGAGTCTGCAGTGGCCCGTTTGCAATCTTATGAGAATTGATGAGATTTTTCGTGAAGATATGCTGCAGCTTGGCATGATTGTTTGCGAAGCAAATATTTCGCGATATTGCGAATATTCATCTGAGTCCTTGAATTCATCATTCCATCTTTGCTCACAGTGTTTGGCGATTTGCAGTCGTACTTCCTTGATTGACAGCGAGATTTTTTCGACGTCATGAGCTGACGTTGGGCACGCTGCGTTTCTGGCTAGCTGATCAGCCTGCTCGTTTTGCCCCACTCCTCTGTGCCCGGGAATCCATATTATATGCGTAATTATGTTGCTCCGCGACAGATTTCTGCAAGACAGAATAATTTGAGTGATTAAAAAATTCTCATACTGACGATTGGCTATGGCCCAAATAGCACTCAGACTGTCTGAAAAAATAGCTAATTCACACTGTGGGCGAAGATTGTTTTCAGCCCACAAAAGACCCTTTAATATCCCGACAAGCTCCGCAGTAAATACGGACACTTGTTGTGGGAGAGCGACATTAAAAGAGTACTTAACACTCTCGACAAAGAATCCTGCGCCACATCCGTGGTCGTTTTTAGAGCCGTCACTGTAGATCCTTGTGTGGTTCCTATATTTTTCATTAATGTACTGGTTGCAAGTTAGTTCAATGGCAATAGGGTGGTGTAAATTGACAATTTGCGAATACAAACTGTCGTCCACACATATATAAATATCATCCCATGGGGGATTAGGCGGGGATTGTATGCGGTGAAGATGTAGCTCATCTAGCCACCGAAGTTTACTCAACATATTGAATGTGATGAATTGCTGAGAGTCCGGAAAAATTTCATGCCATGATTGAATTATCATGTTACGGCAGGGGTGATTGTCTCTTGCTCTAATGTTACAGCGATATTTTAGGCAGGAATACAAGTGTCTAATTTTTACGGGTTGTTCCCTGCAGGAGTGCTGTAGCGCATAGATAGGGGTACTATGCATAGCACCGCTGCATATCCTGAGCGCGGCATTCTGGATTGTTTGTATAGACCTCAATACGTAATTTGGAGAGAATAAATAAGCTTCTTGTCCGTATTCAATAACTGATCTAATCAAGGACCTGTAAAGAGCTAGCAGGCACTGTTTTGAAGCACCCCAGGATGTACCTGCTAAAGAGCGAAGAAGGTTTAGGCGCTTAGTGCATTTTTCAACCACCATTCGGGAATGGCTTCGGTAATTAAGTTTGGAGTCAAAGATTACCCCCAAGTATTTATATTCCGGTTGAACTTGCACGGGAGAGTCGCATAGCCGTAAATTTATTTCAGGGGTTTTTCTCCGCCGGGTGAAAAGGACTGCCGCTGATTTCTTAATGTTGACTTTGAAACCCCACCGTATGCACCATTCCGAAACACCGTCAAGTGAATTTTGAATTTTACTAGCGAGTTCCGAGATTTGTAAATCCGACTCCCATAAACAGACATCGTCGGCAAACAAGTTGACACTCGATGCAATAACATCAGGAAGATCGTTTATCATGATTGTGAACAGCAACGGGCTAATTACGCTTCCTTGGGGTGTGCCATTTTCTAATTCAAACGTATCAGACAACGTGGTACCAACGCGAACTTGGAAAGTGCGTCTGCTAAGGAAAGAGTATATCCAATTAATTATGTGACCAGATAGCCCAAGCCTTTGCAATTTGAAAATCACTCCTTCCCTCCAAACCATATCGTACGCCTTCTCAAAGTCGACAAATACAGCTAATACTGATCTCTTGTTCCAAATTGACTTGTATGCCTCATCGTGAAGAGACATAATACAGTCAGTGGTGGATCTTCCTGGTCGGAAACCACTTTGATTGATGTTGAAAAAATTTCGATCTGTGAGCCACCAATTCAACCTATTTGCTACAAGTCTTTCCATAATTTTGCAAAGGTTGCTGGTAAGGGAGATTGGTCGGTACGACGACGCCGCGTTGGTTGGTTTACCCTGTTTTGGCAGAGGAATGATTATGGAGTGTCTCCAAGAGTCTGGGCACCGTTGAGATGCCCAACATTTGTTTATTGATTCGAGCAGTTTAACTAAGCAATCTGTGTCCAAATTCAATATCATCTTCGAGCATAGTCTGTCTTGGCCTGGAGATGTGTTTTTTCTAGGTTTCAGGATTTTTTGGAACTCTTCCCAAGTGAAGGGAGAATTAATATCTTCACCGTCTATCATGTTTTCGTGCAATGCACACCGAACTTCCCTTTCAACCTCGCACCTTCTGAGAATGTGTGAAGGATCAAGGTTACGGTTGCTACTGGCTGATGCAAAGTGCCGAGCGAGCTCATTTGCTTTGTCGATGTCTTCAGTCAGTATTCCATTGGAGGAGTCAAGTGATTGAATGTGACTCCATGTTTTCGAGCCAGACATTGATCGAATGGTCCTCCAGACTTCTGACAATTTCGAGTTGTTCGTGAGTCCGTCGCAAAACTTCCGCCAGAAGTCTCGTTTGGCTGAGAGTATCGTCTTCCTTGCTAAGGCCCGTTGCCTTCGGAATTCAATTATTTCCGTCTCGTGGAAAGTTCTTTTCATTTTCAAGTACGCCACCCTTTTGAGACGCGTAGCTTTTGAACATTCCTTAGTCCACCAAGGAACGCATGTCCTTTTTGATGACGGTTTAGTTAGCGGGATAGTTTCAGTGGCCGCTTTAATGATCGCGTTAGTTACTGCGTCAATAGACAATGCATCAGGCCCGTCAGAAGCGGATGAAAAATATTTGTGTGCATTGTCTTTAAATTTGGCCCAATTTGCATTTCGGAATGACCAAGACAAGACGTGGGTCTCTTGACACTTCACGTGGAAGTTGGATTCACTAGTTATTATATAATGATCGCTTCCCAATAGTTTATCCGTCACAGAGGTTGATATCTTGTGACTGACGTCTTTCGAGCATATGGTAAGATCTAACAGAGACGTGGAACCAGGGTTCGGTCTCGATAGGTTCAATCGCGTAGGCACCGTCGTATTGTTGACAACAAGTTCCATATCATCTATGATATGATATAGATGTCGTCCGTTCCGGTTTGAAGAAGAGGCGCTCCATAGCGTGTGGTGCGCGTTGAAATCGCCAACGATGATACTTTTCGCGCTACGTCCCGAGAAACAGCGTTGCATGACTGGTCGTGATACAACTCGATTCGGTGGAATGTAGACGTTCATAATAGAAATATCGCCTACTTGGATAGCTAACGCTTCTACTGGGTCAATGTCTCCAATGTTTATCTCGCTGAAATTTATCCCACACTTTATAAAGAGACAAATTCCTCCACCGTGGATATTTCGGTCTTTCCTCAATAAATTGTAATTAGTAATCTTCGGCGTGTATTTGGATACAAGATGAGTCTCTTGTAACGCAATGATATCTGGTTTCGGGTTCGTAGTTTCGATGAAATGCTTAAACTCGTTGATTTTGCGGTATATTCCCCTACAATTCCATTGTATTAAAGAGAAAAGGGCGTCCGTTGACTGGTACTCGCAGTGTTTTCTGTCATGTTGCTCTTACTGAGGTCCATGCATTCACTATTTATTTCCTCTGCGGCTGCAGAGTGCATGGTCGTTGTTCGCGATGACGTGGACTCGTTAGGAACAAATCTCTGTACTTCTTGAGGCTGTCGCATTGCAATTTGCGGGCTAGCAGGTGACGATATGGCAGTTTTATTGGTTTGACCTTCATCGACATTGTGGACTGGCGTGGGCATCGGTATACCGAAATTCTCTCCGGCGGACTGAGCGATAATTGCGTCAATTTGTGGAGCTTTTCCATCCGCCATAGACAGTAGCGTGTTCTTCATAACCTCGGCTATAAAGTTGAAAAATGTTGCCAAGGGAATCGTGATGTTTCCGTCGCTAGTGACCGCGAGAGGTGAAGGTGCGGAGCTTTTATTCATGACAGTATGGGGCGATTTCGCAGCGTTCAATATGTTCGAGGTTGAAGCACTCGCGCGATGAAAATTCTTATTAGGTTCATACACTGATCCCGGCAAAGTAGGAAATTCGGAATGCGATTGGATATCAGGAGCCTGTGCTTCTCGCAGATGCAGCTGTCTCGCCTGCCAATAATTGATTTTTTGATCAGTCATTATTGCGTTTATCTTCGCCTCTTGTTTGTACCGTGTACATCCGCCGTAACTCGCCGAATGAGCCGCTCCGCAATTAACGCAATACGGTTCATTTGAACATTTCTTGTCTACATGCCTCATCCCACATCTGGTACATCGCTGAGCACTACGACAGTGTTTGGACTTATGACCATAACGATTACAATTGAAGCAACGGGTTGGGGGTGGGTTATACGGACGTGTCCTAAATCTAAGAAATCCGATATTGACTATAGGCGGTAGTATGGTTGAACCAAAGCATAGCAACACAGATCTACTAGGCTTTGATTCTCCGTCGGATCTATACGAAAACCGGCGCACGTACACTACGCGTTGATCACTCAAGATCTGTTTCAAATCGTCGTCTGACATATCCAAGGGTACATTAGCAATAACTCCACGAACCTCCGGCGCTCTCACTTTATGGACTTCGGCGCGAACTTCCACTTTTTTGTCGTTATCTCCAAGATTATTGCAAGCCAGGAGATTAGATAGCTGTTTGGCATTGCTGCACTTAACCCACAAATCACCCGATGGCAAAACTTTGATGTCACTATAAGGCCCCCCAAGTACACGATGAAGCCCGTTGTTAATGGTAATCGGGTTATATTGACGTAAAGGTTTCGTTATTCCTTTGACCACTGCAGCCAAATTAACTTCCGCGACCACAGTATCACTAGCCATCCCTTTAGACGCAGGACCTTCTAAAACATCGCTAGCGGAACGCTTTTGTCCGCCGCTTACGCTAGGCATCTGATGCCAAATATGTCAGTTGACGAACTATTTCTATATTCACTATACTGTTATAACAACAAATATAACGACTACACCTGGTTCAGAGACGTAAATCTCTTGTCGATGTCGCAGCAGTCGTACGTTCCGTTGATTAGGATTGGACGTCCTTCCTCGACGACGTTCACCACTCGAATGACTTGCGGCAGTTATGGGCGCTAAAAAAATTAATTTAGAAGAGGAGAACGGGTATTTGCCCGTCGGATCGTGAGAAAGTAAGGTGTTTGGCATATTAGGCAATTGAATAAATAACTGTACCATCTAGAAATTTTCCGTGACTCACTTGGAATTGCTTCGCGCCCCGCCAATGTGATACAAACTGCTTGTGAAGCCATGTCAGGTTTTGAATTCAAAGATATAGTGTATGTTTGTTTGTATATTTTAATTTTAATGTTACATTGGAGTGAGTTAAAAGGTAGAGACGATAGTGGATGCGACACGATAGCATGCGACACTTGAGCCTGTCCAGGTTGGATTGAGTGGAGGTTAAATTTAGGGAGAGCTAAAGTTGTGGTTATGTTGGAAGCTAGAGCAAGGGTTCTCAAACAGTGGGCCATATGGCCAACTGGTGGGCCACAACAACATTCTGAGGTTGCAGGGCTTTGGAGCCGGAGCCGGAGCCCGGATCCGGAGCCCCGGAGCCGTGCATTTTTACCGGAGCTGGAGCCGGAGCCGGAGCTCTATATAAAATTCAGCCGGAGCCGGAGCCGGAGCTGGAGCCAGTTATTTGAGGGGTAGCTCCGGCTCCGACGTATTTCATAAGATGCTATATTATATATGCAACAACCATATCTGCTGAGTTCACCGAATTCAACAGCAGGCCTTCGCGATATTAAGAATCTTTTCCTCTTTGGCGCTACATTTTCCGACTAACCATGTTCCTGGGGGTTCAACAGCAGAGCAGTCGTATGTTCAATGTTCAATTTTCATACATGAGTGCCGAACCTCGGTATGCGACATATGCCTGTGAATATTGGGGTATTCGGCATACGCGCAATTTCATCATCAGCACAACCTTGTTGGCCAATTGTATACGGTTCCAAAATAATGATCACTATGTATCAGACATGGGGTAATCGCGATTAGTAATCGTAATCGATTACGACGATTACAGCATTTTGAAGTAATCGTAATCGCAATCGATTACATTCGAAAAAAATCCGAAGTAATCGTAATCGTAATCGACTACTTCCCATATCTAATCGATTTGTTTGTGAAAGAACGATTACTTTTTGTTTATACAAGGACTATGACATAAACTGAATATTCGTGAACAAGAATGAGATAATATACCACGTTAGCGTTAGCACAAACGTCTGTTTTCAAACGCCACTGACTCATTATTACGAAAGAAGTATTAGCTCCGCTCGTCATTGCGTAACAAGTATCCACACATAGTAAACAGACATGCGATGGACATTGTAGTGTGATTGTAAGAACACCTCCCGTGGTGTATATCAGGTTATCAATACACTACAGATGCCGCTACCTCGCAGCAGGATATTGATCACCACTCTGCCTGTAGTTTCAAATAGTAACTTATGTATTAATGTTTGGTTGTGCTTAGTTAAACGCAGTTTACCATTGCTGCTTGGCGAGCAGGAGGCCTACGTACGCACGTGCACCAGACGAAGATTCGGAATTTTGTACTCGTCGAATAAGACATTGCAGTTTCCACAACGAAGCATTACAAATATACAGCTGCTGATATATATCATACCGAGCCGTGCTTAGCCGTTTCTCGTAACAGCAGCTCGCTGTATATGTATTAAGTTGAAGGCAGACTTTTTATGTTAACTATATATCTTATTCTCATATAACTACTTGAAACGGGCGTCAATCGTTATTTCACACTTCGTTACTTAGCACTTGGACCTGCCGCCATAACCATCCGCTTATATAGCCTGACATGTTAGCGTGGGTTGTAGCTAAAATCAGCAATTCAGCCAAAACAGCAATTCCCCTGTCCAACCGTTCGTCAATAATATTGGTAATTGCATTATATTACTATTCATTTATAACCTCTCTGAGCCCCGAGTGTCAGATTTACCTGTAAAGCTGGGGCACGTAGTTCATCTTCATAGCATCTGGTATGTTGTTATAATTACTGTATGTTGTTAATTCGCGACCTCCAGTCCGTTGTATAATCACAAGATATTGTACTCGCCAAAACGTAGCAGACTAAAAGAATATCTTTTGTGAGACGCACACACAAATTGTCATGGCTTTATTCTTTTGTGGATGCGCCGGGTGACATTTGCATTGCGGGCCCAGATTGGAAGGACAGGAGTTATTAGTCCCGCCCACTCAGCGCGGCTATTGACAATGGACGAATACCCTAAGTTTCGGCCAAGGTATTTCTTTGGTATCACATCCCGTGGAGTTGCGTGTTGGCCGAAACTGCATATGTGTTTTGGTGTGTTGTGGGATCGTGGCGCGGTAATGACCGGCTACGAAATGCCTGTTCCCATAAAATATAGCCTATGTATGTTTTTTCTTGAGGGGAAGGAGGTATGCATTTCAAACCCAGCTATCTACTGGAGCAGGGGTCATCAACTGTTTTGAAACAAAAAACTACTTCTTGTGTAGTGTGTACTGATTATTGCGACGACCGACGGGTTACCTCGTACCCGTACCATCGTTTATCCATGTTCAGTTGGATTTCTTCACTTAGAGCAGGGCCGGCCAACCCGTGGCCCGCGGGCCACATGTGTCCCGCGAGAAGGTTTTGAGTGGCCCGCGAGGTAATTTCCGAAATTTCTAATACCAAAAATGGATTGCACAGATTGTGAACTTGCAAGGCCAACCAAAAATTTGATTAGTTTGGCCGCAACACTGAGATGTGATGACTAAAATATCAGTTCCGACGCATTGACAGATCCATCAGCCAGTGACATATTGGTATATCTTCGTACACTACAATAAAGCAGAATAATTTGCGATAGATTTATCAAAAGTAAAAATTTTCTACAAGCTTAGCGCAACATGTTGTCACTCGATTCCTTGTTTTTAATATTGTTGCCCTTTTCGTGAAAATGGAAGAACGCCTAATGTATTAGATTAAGCCTAACTATATTCGCGATTACGGGACAAAGTGTCGTTCAACATATGCGACCTTGCGTTTGCGCTCGCAGTAAGATCGTTGACTATGAAACCTAGGCACGGAAAGATTTACGCATGTTGGTCGCAGCTTTCTATATCGATATGTCCATGCGCCGAATAGCCCAGTCCTCGCAAACTTAGCCCAGCGATATGCGGCAGGCCCGCAATATAGTCAAGTGACAATATTATTGACATATGAACTTCAAAAAATTTTCGCGCTTCGCGTGGTAAGTGGCCCGCGCAATATTTCGTCAATCGAATGTGGCCCTTTGGCTGAAAAGGTTGGCCAGCCCTGACTTAGAGTAAGAAAATCAGAGCACTGGGCCGGGTTTCCGCTAGGGTTGGATTATCCGGATAACGGTTAACCGGTTAACCGGAGGTATTTTCACTATCTGATATCCGGATATTTTTCTGCCGGTTAACCGTATAAAAAAGAATCGTTGCTAATGCATTTTACACGTTTTAGTAAGCTTCAATAAGTCGTATTCAGTGTTGGCGCGGCCGATTAACGAGAAGCGTGTTGCCAATTAGCGAGATGCGTCTGTACACATTGCACAATGTAATGTGACGCGATCTCCTGCTGAGAAGATCGTTAAATTAGGTCAATGATTACCGCGCGCTCGGCTATCGTCTCTGGCCTGATATATCGCGTCTTTAACAAGCCGATAGTTCCACGGATTGAAGAATCGCATCTGCAATAGGCCATGTGCAGTGTTGTACACACTATTCCATCGTTGGCCTGCACAATCGCATCTTCATTGGCTTGGTGCTCACGATATTATCGTTGACCTACACAATCGCATCTGCAATAGGCCTACGAACGATATAATCGCTGGCCTAACCATCTCGGACCCAGCATGCATTGGCTCCTATCTCTCGATGGCTTGTTGACGATATGCCGTTAAGTGTATTCTAATTAGTGATTCTGAGATTGACACTGCGAAACTGAATGACATCGAATGTTCGCAAAAATGTGCGAGTGTGCAAGCGTAATTGATTTCCGCTGATGATTAATTCGAAAAAAGTCGAAACCCCCTGATTTTATTTCAATCCCCCTACATTTTCGGCTGGCTGCGTGCCTATGATCACGTGAATTAGAGCGAGGTATCATGTCGGCATCAATTCCAGTATCAGCTGGTCGTCCTTCTAGTACTCCAAACCTAAACATAAGGATGGTCAAAAGGATGTAAAGCCGTTGAAGTTTCCGGCGTAGGACCTGCCAACCTTTTGACTCTCTACGAAGCGCTGCTTTCTATTCAGCTCACTTCTGTGGAAGCTGAAAAAGCATTCATTGAACGTGGACTCTTTGTTACAAAATTCCGGTCCCGGCTACAGGATCCCACAATTGATGCATCTGTGCTTTAAAAAGAGGGCATTGCAGAAGCAGGGAACATTAAATTTACGTGGTTTTTCTCGTATTCGCTCATGCTGCGCGCGTAGGTAGGTACTCTACAATAACACTGTGTAATGATTTTGCGATCCGTTTTACATGCAGACCTAATGAAATCGATTGTCTCACTTAGCAGTTATTATCCGGTTAACCGGTTTGATAAATTCCAAAATATCCGGATATATCCGTTATCCGGATAGTGAAAATTATTGATATCCGAACCAACCCTAGTTTCCGCCCCTTACCAAGAAAAAAACGCTCACTCGCAGGGACTCACACCAGTTCCTCCAAGCTCAGTTGCGTTGCTGCAGTGCGCGCAGAAGCGCCGATCTCCGCGTCTAGACTCGGGAATATTAACTATATAGATTCCCGTTGAGCCGCCGCGTGGGCGAAGACAAGCAATGCCCCGAGCGACTGCGTTCGTATGTTCCTTGGCGTCGGCCGACCCATGTTCAACTGCTGCTCATATGAAACGAGCTTCAACTATCAAATCTCTCATTTGGATATTTGCTACAGCGCAGTGGTGGCCATACGAACGGGGTGTGAGACTTACCGGGGGCCCCCTATAAGAATCTCTCCGTAACTTATGGGGGGCTTCGCCCCCCAGACCCCTCTTTCGCATCTGTTATTATTATCTATCTATCAAGGTTTGGCCAGGTGCTGGATTCGGCCATGTCTATTTTTTCATGTGATACACGACATTAAATCTAAGTAATTCTACCGCATGCAGAGACGTGATGATTATCGGGATATGGTACTTTTCTAACAAATGCAAGATTTGATGATGATTGACACATCTATACGGAATCCTATTCTTGCCTTACACGGATTTCCATGTTTATTCGTTATTATCCTTGAAAAAAGCGCATAACTCAAATAGGGGAGCCCTTCGGCCAGCCCCCCTGGCGACCGCCCACCTTGCCCACCCCAAAAGCCACCACTACTACAGCGACCGCGGGCGACTCATTTGGTCCGCGTTGGTGACCCCTGTACTAGAGATATTTGAATCGCAAAGCTCGAAAAACATTTACAAGAATTAATTAAATTCTCGAAAATGCTCTATATGTCTATAATATATGTTGGTTTACGAAATACTTTTGAGTCCCCTTCGAGCACGCACCCACTCTATTAAGGAATTTTGGGCGCGGCATGTAAAGACCTGGCAATAATGCAAATCGTTGGATGCGATAAATCATCCACTATAAAGTTGGGCAATTGATATGTTATGACGTAATAAGCAAATGACGCATGATGAAGAAAGTTGATATCTCATTAAGCCTTTTCATCGCAGTCCTTGTATTGTCTCCCCATATATCATTTAAGATTATAGTCCTAAGCTAAACAAATGTAATCGTGAGTAATCGTGATTACTTTTTCAATGTAATCGTAATCGTAATCGACTACTTCCTGATTTTGCTGTAATCGTAATCGTAATCGCGTGATTCCGAAGTAATCGCAATCGCAATCGATTACATTCATAAAGTAATCACCCCATGTCTGCTATGTATTATGCGAAATGGGAGAGATGTTAAAAACGTGATTTCGTTGCACATGCCGATATATGACGAGCACGAGCCGAGAAACTCCGTCTCATCATTGCTATGAATCGGATAAGCAAATACACGTTTTTTCGTGATAGTTCTTTAGTCGGGCCGCGAAAGTGGACAGTATTATTGCGAGTATGCAATTATGCATGCTAATTGCAATTCATTACTGCGCATCATTGTCATCTCCAGTAAGGATTTTCGAGCTTAAATAGGGGATGGCAGAAGAGTAGGCCAAAACCCCATAGTATTCTATGTTGGAGACAAACTACTGATTTGATACGCGATTTCCAATTTGTAATCATCTGTTTCGTAAACTTGTATAAATGTGCAATGTTAATACTGCATAGTTTAATTCGTTATGGACATGGCGCAATGTGCACGGCACAGTGTTTATTTCGATTATTCGATTCATTTCAACGGGAAAATATTATTCCGACAAACTTGATCGACACCGGATGGACTGGTAACGAGTGCACCAATATCGAACGTCAAACCATTGGCCGTTTGGTACAAATCGAATTTCTATTGATCACGTCGTTATATCCGCCCATTTTGCCCTTACTACAGTTGAATGATAATCGCACATTTAAAGATTGAATCAAGCTGTATGGTAATGGTAATGGCCTAATGGTAATGAGTACAGTGCCAGTGTTAAAACGCCGCATCAGAATTTTAATGCTGTGGCATGGAGTAAAGTGCTTTTTTAATTTATTGTAATACACGACGATTTACTAAAATGTGACTGGACCCTGGATCTGCCAATGCGTCGAAACTGATATTTTAGTCCAGTCATCAATAACATCCCAAGTGCCGCGACTAGACTAATCATATTTTTGGTTGGCCTATAGCGAGTTCACAATCTGAGCAATTCAATTTCGATAATATAACAGTATTTCGATAATATAATGTGAAATTATAGCTCGCGGGCTACTCAAAGCCTTCTCGCGGGCCACATATGGCCCGCAGGCCGCGGGTTGCTCACCCCTGATACAGACACACACCTTCGATAGTTTTCAGAGCCGGAGCCGGAGCTGGAGCCGGAGCAGTGGTAATAATGCTGCTCCGGAGCTGGAGCCGGAGCTGATGTAAGATAGAAGAAAGCTCCGGAGCCGGAGCTGGAGCAATGCAAATTTACGGGTGCTCCGAAGCCCTGTGAGGTTGGCCACAGATGTATTTGAAAGATTGTAGAATTAGTGAAAGTTTAGTTATAATTGCTATGTTATCCGCTCAAAATATATACATATTATCGAGTTATCGAATTATATGTAGACTACATTGATTTCCTTTGAAAGTATATGGCACCATCGCAACGAATCGTAATGGATTGGGGATTTAGTGCGAGTTATTTTATTTAGAGTCGGTTTAAAATGTACGGCCTTGAAATCATTGTACCTAATGTAAGAGTTCACGAATTGATTGTATCATTAGATTTATTGTTCTTACATCGCAGCCTTAGTAGGGGCCAAGACATACTATGTACAAAGTACAGCTTTCATATAACCAAAACATTGTTTGAAGCTGGCCCAGAATGGTTATATTATTTCCCAACATAAGGGAACTAGACCCCCATCACATAGTGGATGCGGGGATCGGATCATTGGGTTTTTCGACAGGACTGAAACAGCGAACGGCGATAATGCACACGAGAGTTCTACGATCTACCAGGGCCGTAACTGCCGCACCTCAACCCCCAATTGACGGGGAGCTCGAGGGAGCGCAATGTTGGTAGAGCTTTACTCAACTGAAAAGTTTTCGTCGCGCTTTGCGCGATTTCATGTCCCTAAAGGTCTACATTTAAATGCAAGAGAACAATGCGCATATTTTGCAGAAATAGGCATATCGGTGACGAGCGTTACCAAGCATTGAATAGGACTATGAACTCTGACTCTAGGACAGCGGTCGGGAACCTATGGCTCTTTTGGGTATAAGATATGGCTTTTTGCCGAATTTTTATTTTTTACTCGATTCAACCATAACGCAGTTACTTGTTCGTAAATTTTCATCACAGCCAAATAATTATTCTCGTGGCAGTACAAACATGTAATCGAGAGGCCAAGACCGACGTATTCTGGGATAGGGGATCCGACCCCATCTTCAAAATCCTCAAATTCAAGTAGGGGAGATGTGGTACCGATGAGACACTGGGACCGAAAATACTTGAAAAATTCTATGTGATAATCCCATGATTACAGTACGCGACTTTGTCTACAATGGCATGCTGGCAGAACCTTTCCTCACATGCAAAAAACCTCGACCTGGGGTCTGTGACAAATGATTTACGTTTTAGGGGGTGCAAAGTAAATATGGATCGACATATACATTTTTCTATATCACCTTCCAGACTAATAAACCCGTTATAATTTTTGATGTGAATTATAGGGCTTGTAGCAGGGTATATAATGGCACATATTTCTTGAATCAATACCATCCTAGAGTGGGCTATTTTCAATTCAGTTACAATATTTATACTTTATAGGGTGGAGGACCTATGGTACCATAGCCAAATCAAGCAAAATAGTTGGACCAACTAATTACTTAAAAACAGAAACACGCCTTCATATATAGAGGCTGTAAATCATAGTTAGCTGTGGTTTTTTATCGCTATTACGATATATTTGAAAGTCAAAATGTCGATTTTCCGGTAATATGTATGTGGCATTAATTTAATAATTTAATAATCAAAACATGGTACAGTGAAAGTCAAAAACATGATTTTTCCCGACATTTGAGTTGATATAATCTATTTTATTCTTGTAGGTGGCGACGAAACATTTTTCATTGGCATGCTGTATAGCTTAGATTATGGTACACAACAAAACAAGTTGAAAATTTTTGGTCGTGTGCCATTTGACTCACCGGGTGGGGACCGATGATACATTCGAGCAACAAATTTTAAACGTTTCTAAATATTTTTTGGAAAAGGAGGATATCCATGTAAATGTCCTGCGGATAGTTAGAGCTTGTATCAAAGTGTTGAGATGAAGATTTGAGGGCCAGAGATCATTTTGCAATTTTTGATCCTGCGGTAGCACATATCCCCTAGCTCTCACACCGGTGAGCAATACCAATCCCTAATTCGATGTACACGCCTCGAAATGTTGGAATACACGATATCTTTTTTTTTTTCTTTTTGTGGTATTCATGGTGTTTGTCGACTACTATGGTCATTTACACCAGGCCGAGATTCTTCATTATTTTCCGTAAATGCCGACTTATAGCACGGCCCACCTCTAGGCTTTTTGCAAGACACCACTTACGCGGATGAAGTGGCGAAAACGATATCTTGATTGATCAAAGAGAAAAACAGACGTGTTGACGCCTGTATGACAATGCAGCCGTGGAAGTGACATTCACAATTGAAAATTCATATTACAAACAACCCCATAGCTATCCACGTTTTAATTGGTAATAAATATGCAAATCGCGTGATTTTGGGAATGAAAATGCTCACAATTCATGAACATCGATGAAAAATATCGATAATATAATCATTGAAGGTTTCACGATTTTCGTTTACTCATCCTGACGACAAGTGAGGCACTCCCTCACTTGCTTCCCCTTCAGTTCGGTTTATTAGCAATTTTCATCAGTTCAATACACCACAAAAATTGAGATACAATGAAAAGATAGGAAGGTGTCGAAACGACTTGGAGTAGTCTTTGGAATCAGTCACCCACCTTGGCCCAAGCGATTTAAAGACGAGGCATGACCCCTGACCCCACGTCATTGACGTATCACACCTTACGGGGGGTACTGGGTATGTAATGCTCAGCACCGTAACTGCCGCACCCCAAACCCCACAATTGGGGGGGGGCCGAGCTCGAAGGGGGCCCAAAATTATTTCGTGAATTAGCATAAATCATAAAGGATTTTTTGAAAATTCATGCCAATTTTTCAAAATTTTTTCGCGCTGTGCGCGAATTCAAGAAGTCATTTATCTTTATTATTGGGTATTAGGCCATTACCGCGCTACGACCCACCAAGACCTACAATCAAGTTTTAGGCCATATAACATGCGACTCCAAGAAGTGTGCCAGAACGATTGGCAGCGAGAAAACCTTGGCCGAAAAGGTCTATGCCCTTATGCTGACCGAAGACGGCGTTCTATTTATAAAATACATATTGGTTTAATTGTACATAGGCGCCTAAATGACTGACGCCGAATGTTCCTGTCTTTGCAATCTGAACCTCACAAGACAAATACCATCCCGATGGGAAAAAATTTATGCCAGTGAAGAAATACCAATTTGAAATCGCGTGCGTCTCTTACTTCAGAAGCCTACGTTTGGGCGATTCTGTATGTTTTGATATAGCAGACTGGAAGTCACGAAATAACATCATGTAACGAAGTCATGCCAACGGGTCCGCCCGCCAGAAGATGTGTAATTATTATTTACGGGCCACCCCGTTTTCAAGACACTTCACTCAGCTCTACCGGTAAATCTAATTACGTGAGTAGAGAGGAAAATAAATTGATAGCATAATATATATGCAATCGCCTATCTGATTGACCTATTTTATCATAAATTATCGAAAATTTTCGCGCTTCGCGCTGGCTCACAATACAGTACAGTTGATTTCGTGACAAACGCGAACAACGTGATGTGGGGGTCGTTTTATCACCCTATGGGAGCCCAAGACCCACGTTTTTGGGGGCCTGACGAGGTGCTGTTTCGTTCCTGCCAACGGGTATACGCCTGAAGATGTTTAATTATTAATGGAGTGGTCCTACCTTTTCAAACACACCTCACTCAGCTCCACCGGCAAATCTGATTACGTGAGCAGAGAGAAGATAAAAATTGATAACAATATATGCAATGCCCGATCATACTGACCGATTCAATCGTGAATTCTATAAATTTTTCCGCGCTTCGCGCGCTTAGGTGACAAAAGTTGATCCACCAAACAAACTCCCAATGATAATGATAAATAGCGGTAAACAGTGTATCGCCGGAGGGGCCCCAGAAGTTAGGTCTATAACCCTATGGGGGGCCCAAGACCAAAGTTTTTTTGGGGGGGCTGACGAAGTGCTGTTACGGCCCTGGTAATACTGTAGTGACCATGTATGGCTTCACCAACGCATGCGATCATGGATACTCGCATTTAAAAAAAGCATCAAGATCAGAGGTGGCAAACCTGCGGCCGCATAACTATAATTGTGCGTTGATTAGCGTGAGTTGGCGGCAGTCAACATGCAATTTAAATTTAGGGATTTTAAGTCGACTTGGAAATTTTCTTCGCGCTGGCGCGATTTTGAGTGGCCTGACTTTTCAGTTAAAGGTACAATAGTGTTCTAGTAATCTGACCGCCGTACTATACAAATGCGAACTCGTGTTCTTCTCGCGAATGAAGGTATTTCTGGGAGATTCCGATATATATATTTTGCTATTTCGACAACCCTCATGGAAAGTCAAGATATAAAAATATGCAGCAAAGTGATTGGCAACAATACGAAGATGCATCATCATTAATTATGTGCCCAACATTTTGAAGATGCACCCTCCATCGGAAAATCTGATCAGGGCGGCTGAGAGAGGATCAATGTTGGATAGAAATATGTGCAGCTACCAATATTGTCGACGAAATTCATTCATAAAGACTAAAAATCTATTTCCGGTAACTTTTCATATCCCTAATATTTGCGATTTCTGTGCGTATATAAAGCCTGCTGGGGCGCTCTGCTTCTACAATATAAATATAACGTATTTCACAAGAACACTATGTTGGCACATAACACCACAAGCCCATCCTGCGATTGGAAGTCCCCAAGTAACCAATTTAATATTGATATTTGGTGATCTATTACGGCTGGATTCTATCTATGTAATCGAAACACGGCCGTGAATAGCAAGATGGACAACCATGAACATGAACAACCATGATTAAGATGAACCTACGATCTCGTATAACTGACGAAAGTCTCAAATTTTGTATGAAGCCTAACCTCATTAAACCAGACTACACCTCACCTCTACACAACCATCAGTAATATCTTGCAACACCAAGAGACGCATTAAATGTAAAAAGTGTGTAACTAGTAGATTAATGTATTTACTGTTGGAAATGTTAGCTGTCTTCAGCTTTGAAAATGGCTCTCATTGTAATACAATTAAAAAGATGTAACTTGCAAACGATATGTAATTCAGGTATCGCATGCTCAAAGAAGGTAACCAACATGATTAGCACGAGATTTTACAGAGAACATATGGCGCACACGACGAATCCCATATCATAGTGAGTTTATACTAGTACCACCATGTTGTCACGAATTTTCAATTGTGACGTAACAATTGATTGTTACGTATGGCTCTTTGGGAGTTGAAATGGAAAATATCGGGCTAATATGGCTCTTTAGACGAAAAAGGTTCCCGACCACTGCTCTAGGATTATTATTATTATTATTGATACAACACAGTGGCGCTTATTGCTTTTTTAAGCTATGTGCTGCCACGACATGAATTGCGATAATGTTCATAGTGTCTTTGCCTTTCGTAATCTTGGGGACGGCTTTCATTCTCTTCTCCCAGTCAATCTTCAGTCACCCTCACTACCAAGCGCCCCCAGCGTTGTCTCAGCTGCCGACTTGTAGCACGGCTCACTTTCGGTCTGGGCTTTTCAACGCACTACCGTAGTAGTGGGATCGGCGATGAGGAGCCCAGAGAAACCTCCGACACGTAGATGCTGGTCAGAACCGGGATTCGAAACCACATCCATTGGTATCGTGACTGCAGTGCGTAACCAACTGCGCCACTCGCTTCCCCACTGCTCTAGGATAAAATGTGGGCCACAGAACATTTTCACACCGGAAAATGGATCACGGCCAAAATGGCTGAGAACCTGTGGGCTAGAGCAGGGGTGGACAACCTTTTTGCCATTCACCCCCGCATTTCGACTACTCATGTAGCCTATACGGGGGCATTCCAGGGCATTGTCGTTATGAGCTAAATGGAGGACAAATGCCCATGCTAGAGCGCCTATACTACATTTCTACTTCATGATATAGGCTTGCATACGTACCGAAATCGCGAGTGGTCACTGGTCAAGTTACGGAACCATTCATAGTCGCGCCATGTTCACTACTGAATTTAGTCATCAAGATTAGAAGTTTTACATAGGCCTATTACTATCAAACATTTGTCTTTTCTCAGCCCATGTGATCAGATTTGCCGTTAGAGGTAATGGAGAGGGTGTTTTTGAAAATTTACGGCAAGTTATAAATTATGATGCATATTCGGGTGTTGTTATTTCTTGACATCCCATCAGGATTGTCGGTATAGTGAGGAGTATACGATTCCGGGTTGGTATTTATAGATAGGGATATCATTTTCCCCCGCTGTTCGAATAATTAGTGTGGATATCTGATTAAAAATGACCCTACTATATTAAAATCGAAAAATGAAGTCACATTAAATCGCTTTATTAAAATCAGGCAAGAAATCGGGAGTCAATTCGTAAATTCAAATTACAAGTCGACGGCCGTCAACACATGATAATTGAATTACGTGTCTACGGTCGCACGAAATTCCTTTTACGGCCGCAGGTTGCCCACTCCTTGGCTAGAGGTAGGGTTAGAGTTCGGACTATTACTCGGGCATAATACGGCATAACTTCTGGATTTGGATTTAAACAGATTTGCACAAGGAAATTCGCGATACGCAAATATAGCTTGTGCAATTTGCCTATATGCCGCAGTTTTATACATGGCCGCGATCTTGTTGAGATATTTTGCTATAGTTTAAGAATATCAGGTATCATTGAATATGACAGCCAAACTTTAGTTTTAAGGAGCAAGTTCTTTTTTAGCAGTACTGAAGCCTTGAGATGGAAGACATTGAAACATATAACTTTGAAATAAAATAACCAAGGCATGGTGGCCGAAACGTTCGATATTGATATGTCCACTATGCCCAGGCGCCGAAATGACCGGCGCGAATATTCCAGAGCGCGCCGCTTAAGCCACACATCTCAAATGAAACCTACAGGGGAGATAATTAGTTCCGTGTCGAAATGCGAATTTGGAATTGTGTTCGTTCCATGAGGGGATATATTGTTGTAGTTTGTCTGTTACGCCTAAGCGACTCCAATATATCTGGAGCAAAGACAGCTTTTGCCGTCATATCGCAATGTTTGGAGCTTTGCACACAAATCTATTGTCAGACTAACCTAATCTTGATATCAAACCGACTTGTATGATACAGGGGTTGGCACATTTTGCCATCATCAGGCCATCTCATCGTAACATTTTTAATGGCCCTGTCACTTATTGCCTATGTTACCAAACACAGTAGACATGTAAACTAGGGATGGTGTGAGCGCGAGGTTCACGTTCGCGTTCTGTGTGTGAACCTCATAAATTGAAAGTTCACGTTCACAAACGAAACTTGGTAGGTTCTGCACTGTGAACCTTTTTCATATATTACCATTTTCACTTTAATATAACATCATTGGTGGAAATTTATTGCATTTCAACTGCCGGTTACTCTTATTAATGGCGCTGGCAGAATAAGAAATTAACACTAAACGAGCATGCACCTTGACAATCTCAAAAATTTTGCTTGGTTTGTTACAAAAGTACGCTCGAAATATCCAGTTTTCCGTTTGTGAATATTTAGTAAGTCTATGCTGTGAGCTTGACCCGTAATCACGCAACATCAAGAGTGAAAAACACTACATGTAGATAGTCTGTTAAGGCGTAAGCTTATATCCCCTTGCAAGCGACGAAAGATATTAGTTTTGCGGGATTATCATATCATTTGATTGTCCCAGTTGATGCATTTGGCGACGTTAAAAACGTCAATAAGTAATCCAGCATTGTGGCATTATGTGGCCGGAGTCGTCACTAGATATCTTGTACAATAATATAGGCTATCACCTCACTGAAATGTAGGGTTGGAATTAGCAATATGACGTCAAGTGACGTGACGAGGTTCACATTCGCGTTCACACAGAACCTTTCAATAAGGTTCGCGTTCACACGAACCTGAACGTTTCAGAGGTTCACACCATCCCTACTGTAAACGACCGAGGCAACCACAGAAGATCGATCATTACGTGACTAAAACTAAGTGATGCACATTAGGCGATAGGTCTCATGCCAAAGCGACCAAAATGTACACCCTTCGAGACCCATACTATAAGAATAACTGACGTAACAGATGCTGTTGCCAGCTGCAGATAGGTGGATGTTGGTATGCCGTAACTTGAAACGCTAAATATGACAAAATAAAAAATGTTTGGCACGCCAGTTGGTAATATTTTGACATTTCTTGATATTTTGGCACACTGCATACGAACCGTTGCCAACCCACGACTTACATAAAGGGGTGTTGTTGCCTTTCCTGAAAGAAGCTGCGTGACGAGGCAATCATGATGCGACATAAGTTGTGGTAGACGTAGTATTATAGCAGGGATCACCAACACACGGCCTGCGACATGATTTGAGATTTCGAAAGAACGCTTATTGAATCATTTTTAAATGCTCAAATTGATTTCAGTTTGAAAATGTTCTTGTTGTTGTTTGAAACAAGCTATTCTTCTGTGTCTAACCTCACTATTCCTCACTGGTTGACACTTCTTCGCCGATAGCATTCCACGGAGGCAGAATTTGCTGATATGAATGTGCAATTGTGCATATATTGCCTTGAGGTTCGGTTGCCCAGACACTGCCAAGACAGAGACGCTTACAAAATTACTTGGGGCTTCTCTGCAAGATCAAAGTCTACGACGAAATACTTTTCCTGCAAGTACAGTGTCTAGCTAACCCCATGTATTGTCAGGTATTATGCGCAGCTCATGGTTTAAAATAGAATTAAAGTGACGATCATTATATTTGCGTTATATCTGTATTTCTTTACCAAAATAAATACTAATCAGCCCTTAACATTCACCGGACCACGATTTGACATATCGATCTCGCCTTCCATAACTTGCCACCTGATTTTATCACTTGCCATTTTAAATTGTCTTCTTTTACTTTCATTCAGTGTACATAAGGGCTGTTCAAAAAACCTTTTTCCCGGATTCCAGGCATTCACTGATTAAATTGTTAGGTTACCCTAAAACACGCTGCACACCAAATTTGGTTCAATTCCAACAAGTATATAAGACTCCGCAGATTTAATTAAAAATTTTAATATATTAGGGAAAACAAAATTGAATTTTTTTGTCAACCTCATAACATTGTTGAGCTGTCTTCAAAGACGATGCAAAACAAATTTGAGTCAATTCCAACGAGTAGAAGTGGAGTTATTTGAGTTTTTCGTTGATAATTCTCGGATTCTCCACCAATCAAGGACTATGCCCGTTTCCCGTGTTAGAATGTTAGAGAGCACAGCATTAAAATGATGATGCAAAGTTTTAAAAACGTGGTTGTTAAACTGTGTGGCCTATTTTATCTCGATATTGAATTCTTGCGGCCGGCGGACTATACGAAATTTGACAAGTGGCCCGCGACCCGTTTTGAGTTGGCGACCCCCGTAGTATAGTGGAAGGTTGATGTACACATTGTAGGCGGCATCATCAATTTATCTTACTTGATACTGGTCGAGTCTATTATACTCGATTGTTTGAGCTTGACACATGTGCATTTAAAGAGAGAAATGAAAGTAAAATGATCGCTTTTCGTTTTTCCCAAAAATTCATCAAGGCAATCACGAACCCCAAATGGGTTCGTTGACCCTCAGATTGGGAACTACCGGTTTCGATATATGTCCAGAGATGTGGGGGGGGGGATCTCGCTACATGTACCACCATTTCGCGTCTTCTTGGGGTAGGCTACTACACGGAAACAACACACTCCAGATCTGAGATAAGTATTTGAAGCAATTGCTCTATTTGACCCGCTTCGTTCACTTGAAAAGGGGTTGAAAGAATAAATGTTTTAGAAAAAAGTACCTTCTACCCAATTTGTACTCAGCGCTGTGGTGATGATAGATGAAACAGAGAAGTGTAGCTTTGACTGTATATCGCATCGCAATTTGTGTACCAACTATTCTAGCTAAGTGTAGGTGGAACCATGCAGTGGCGTAGCAGCCACTTGGCGGATATGACTATGCGCCAGGGGCAGCAGGCTGCAAGGGTGCGGCAAAATTAGGCACTATGCACAGTGTACACAGCTGGCTAAAAGCAGCGTAATTGGTAGTCGTATAGCTGGCGACCCGAGAGCCAAAACTTAATCAACTGCTCTAAATCGACAGCTAGTGTCGCACTGATTGCAAAAACACAAATTAAAATGTGAGCATGGCAATGGAACCACTCCGAAGTAGCCATCAATACCGATTGATCTGAACAATTGGAGCGCCGCAACCCAATGACCAATTGACCATGATAATGGAAATTGTATCGAGCGATTGTTCGGAACTATGCCGATTTTCTGACTTGAACGGCTATTTCGGGGTGGTGACAAGCTTTTAAATTGTATTTCCAGAATCAGGGCGGCTTTCGATTAAGATCAGCATTTTTAAACTGGAGTTAGCTGCGAAAATTAACAGATTTAGGATGCCGGTGATGTTTTACAGTGGTGAGTTAAAGAACATCTACTTGAATCGACACCATATTTATGTTCGAGTTTGAAACTTTGTCTGACCATTGGTGTTTCAATTGCGAACTGTGAGAGGAGCTTCTCAAAGGTAAAACTGATAAAGTCTTATTTACTTTCTACCATGAATAATAAACGGCTCTCAGCTGTATCCATTCTTTCTACGTTCAAAAACGTCAAGTTTTATATTTGTATTCAATGATGATGATGCATCCCTTCTGAAACAAGAAATTCGTTCACCACTTGCATAAGCGCCTTTGCAATATTTCTCCGCAGGTTATGTGCTATCCATCGGTCAAAACAGACATGCAGGCTACGGCGGTTTCCTTCACAGTAAGCCAGTCATGCTTTAAGTTTGTGGGAAGTAGCCGCTGTTTGTTCATCATCATGTATCTAGTCACTGAACATGTCCTGCATCAATCTTAAATCATTATCTGCCAACCAACCTACAATGCGCTTACATAATCACCGCCGTTAGTAGACTCCTTTAACAACTGATCAGCAAGCCACTGCTGTCGTGATCATTGAAGCATAGCCGATTAGCCAATCGAGAGCCGTGATTTCGTGATTACTAGTCTTGATTCCGTTCTATGGTCGCTAGCACGCCCACTCGTCGGTAGCTACTTTCAAACGCTTTGCGACAAATCTTAACGACGTTCCTGTGAGCTTATTCCAGGCTCATTGTTGTTTTTTTTATCAATAATCTATAGAATGAGACATTGATACCCATCATTCTTGAGATTTTCCAAATTTTGGACAACCCTACTGTATATGATCAAGTGTTGAATAGCGGTTTAGAAAATAAGGTAATTCTTCCATATCGTTCATTTGTCGTTGTCTTCGTCATAAATAGATCATCAAAACGTTCGCTATCAGTTCCCCAAACAACCTATTAGGCCCACTTATCCTCGCGGGTGTTCCTTTGCATACTTTCGAGCAAGGGTGCCAAACATACGGCCCGCGGGCCGCATCCGGCCCACCAGACGGGTTCATCCGGCCACGAAGCAATTCCGAGTAAATGAACAAAAATGTTGTATTATCCAGCACATTCATAACAAAAATTGAGATTTTTAGGAATAAAAACGTTGACGTAAATAATCCTCAAGACAACATGTGTCGAACATGTTCATAGGCCAAATTATATCAATCTATTGATAGTGTCGAGTTTTTACTCAAGTAACTATCAGGGACAAGTTGGTGAAATTGACACCATATTCTGAGAAGTCAAAAAAGTGCAAACTCACTTCAGAGTTTTCTGGAACAATGGACCAAATGATAGTTATTCACAGAGACGGAAACGCCAATGCGAAACCGTTGTATGTTAAAATCATGGATAACATGATAGCTACACGAAGAATAAAATTCAAATATCGTTGGTCGAACGGCGGTATACCTCACTCTGACACAAAAGAGCCTAGCCCGGCCGGTGTCAGTAAAATCTCCAGTGGTGAATTGATGATAAAAAAAATAATGAGCAAAATTACAACGTCCTCGTTTACAATCTCTTGTATTACTCACCACGAATAGGTAGAGCGAACGATACACTACGACTAAGACAGCATAGTACGCCATATCCACCGAACCCTTCACCCTAATGCAATGGAATTGTCGAGGAATCTACCGCAAAATTCATGAGTTGAAATATTTTCTGGAGAGCACCTACCCAAACCCTGATGTCATTGCCCTCCAAGAGACCCATCTAGTCGCCAAATATACACCTAAGATACCGAATTATGTACTAGTTAGGAATGATCGTGACATACACGGCGGCGGTGTGTGCCTATTTATTAAAGCGGGGATATCTTTCACACAGACAAAAATTGCTGATATCGAACCGATCGAACTCCAAATAGTCCACCTAGGAGGTATTACAATCGTCAACGCATATGTCCCTCCGAACAAGTCCATACCCGGATCGGTTTTTCGCAAGTCGTTCGCGAAATTCGACTCTCGTGTGATTATCGTTGGCGACCTCAACGCGCATCATCCGATGTGGGGAAGCAATCATCCGAACGCTTATGGTAGGCACATTTTATCTGTGATGGAGGACCTGGAACTAGTGATGATCAACACTGCCATACCAACTCGTATCAGCTTATCCTCAACCAGTCTCGGCGCAACATCGTTACTTGATCTTACAATAGACACTTACGTGACCTTTGACACGGACCAATCAGATTGCAGTGTGATGTAAACAAACCGCGACATAGGGCAAACTTACTATTTGTGAGCTCTTAGTCTTATGTCAAAAAGGTGAACGGATGAAGTCAATAGTTCAATTACATTGTATCAGGCATATCTGATTTTGATGAATGGTAATAATATAGATCTAGTATGTATTTACAGTAATTCTAATCACGACTTTCTTTTCAAAATACCCTACTACACCCAGCAATGAAGATAATTACGCAGCAGTATTTAACAACTTTTCGGGTGAAGCAAGAAGTGGAATTTCTTGCTACCAGTATTCGTATACTGCAGGATAGCGGTACTGAATTGCATATGTTAGTGGTGGCTTGAGTCAGAATAGGTTGTGGTGTTAATTATGCGCGCTCAAAGTGATAAGTGCTCTATTTAAGGAATCCTATAAGTTTCCTACACGCTACACCACTACATCATATATAGGCTACCGTATGTAAGTAGTAAATTCCTGATTTTTTCTAGCTTATTTATTGAATCTATCAATACAAATGCCGCATAAACACTGTTCCTATGGCCGTTGTAACAGTGACAGTCGCTACCCAGACCGTAATCCTGATGTGCAGTTCATACCTTTTCCAAAGCCAAAAACACGCATGGAAGAATGTAAAATATGGATAAAGGCCTGCGGACGTCTTCATAGTCAGCTAAATCCTGATTCGATTAGAAGATTCTCGTATGTATGCTCCAAGGTACATTGTCCAAAAACCAAACCATTACTTGAATTATTAGTCTGGTTCTCCTTTCCTCAGCATTTTCACAATCAGATTGGTCCTACGGAGCAGTATCCCTATCCAATACCACATGATGGTAAGGAAATACGTCCAAGGAAGAGGCGTAAAGCAGGCAACAGGTGATTGAGTAATGAGTATGTCCCCATTCCCAACCTACCATTTTCTTATTGAAGGTATCCAAAATCTTTGCAAGATTACACTATATCTGTTTCCTAAAATGATGTAAAATTATCACTTTTTACCTTCCATTTTCAGCAGTACAAGTCTTCTGAGCAAGAATCAAGATATGCCTGACGAGCCTAATGAAGTGCAAGAGATAGCAGCGGAGATGGTTGAGATCCCTCATTCACAGTATCAGCCTAGTCAGTCAGTTAAATCATTCAACAAGCAATCAGTGTATTAATTTAATATGGAAAACAATGTTGCAGTATAGTTAAAGATTGCGTATGTACGGCTGGCAATATTCATTGTAGAAGTGGCATAGGCGAGATAGCATGTCTTGAATTGTAGGAATATCTGGGTATATTCTGATTACTTCCAAGCTAATTTTAGTATAGACAACAAGGTCGCACCAAGGGGCACCAGTTACCAAAATTTGACCTTGGATTTGGTAATAATATATACTGCCAGGTTTAAGACAGTAGCCAGTCGTGGGGGACTTAGTAAGCCAGCCAATTTTTATTTTGGCGACAGCTTCCTCAATTGACATTTCCCGAGCAGAATATGGACACTTGATTTCCATAATTCCAAATCCGTCGCCGTCACAAACTGTTCCATCAGGAGTGGCACCCAAAAATGGGAATTCTGGGTTGACTACCAAGCCGCAGTCATGAGTGTGGACAGTTTTCAATCTGCTGTACTGTTGCCGAGCTTTTCGTTCATTGGCCTGGCCATACTTGACTGATGCAGCAATAACTTTCGGTGGCTTAAATATGGAATCGAGAAATAATTTAGAAGGCACACTTTTCCGTTTCAAAATAAGTCCAAACTGAGATGCGGTCAGACGGAGCTTTCTTTCATGGTGCCACAACCGGCTTAATGTTTACATCCTAGTATTCCGCTCTAGTGCTGTTGCTTGGTGATGTGTAATGGCTTGAAATTGCTTGAGACCGTTATATTCAGTAGGGAGGCGGATAGTTAATACTATTGGTAGTGGTGAAACATTGCAGGAGTTGGAGTATGCCTTGGCAGGTGCCCGCACAGCGGAATTGCTCTGTAAAATAAAAATATGTTTCTACAGGCTCACTGGACGTCTTATGTGAAGCTGCTCAGATCCAGTGTATGAAAGAGGAAATTGATGGTAAAAACACAAGAATAAAATTCCTAGAAGGGTTAGAAGCAGAGAACAGAAAACTCCGCCAGGAAAATAACAAATTGAGAAACGAACTAATGCTAGCAAAGTTCAGTTTTCAAAGTATCATGATGTCAAAAGATTCGGAGAAACTTATGAAATTCTATACTGGACTACATCCAAATTCTTTTTCGGCATTACATAAACTTCTGACATGTGATGGTAATGTGAATTATCCGGATAATCGCTTAGAGTTATCCCTGCATGGTAGTGCAGATCATCTGCTATTAACATTGGCAAGACTGAGGAGAAATTTCCAATTGTTGGACTTATCCCACAGATTTCGAATTTCTATCAATACTGTAAGCATAATATTCAGCAATTGGGTGAATCACATGTATAGCTGCTTAATCAAAATTTCAATCTGGCCACATAGAGATGTGATTCTAAAAAATGCACCATCTGAATTCATTCGTGAATTTCCACAAACTATAATGATTATTGACTGTACCGAGCTGAAGACTCAAACCCCAAGCTCTTTGCGACTACAATCACAGTTTTATTCGGACTATAAATCACATACGACTTTAAAAGGATTGGTGGGTTGTGACCAGGGCTGTGGAGTCGGTAAATTTTACCACCGACTCCGGCTCCGACTCCGACTCCACACATTTTCAATATACCGACTCCGACTCCGACTCCGACTCCTGAGTCTTTAAACGTACCGACTCCGACTCCGACTCCGACTCCTGGGTCTTTAAACGTACCGACTCCGACTCCCGACTCCGACTCCAGCATTATTACCAATTTACCTCGAAAATTATATGCCACATTGTCGGTTGAATGACTATCATACAACCATTAAACATAATGCAAACATATGATTAACTGTAACATGCTGAATTGTTTCATTGTGGCACAGCTCGGATTATCCACTATGCAATTAACATGAAATAAAGATTTGCTAAATATCCTTCCTTATTCAAGTTTTTATAACATGGACTCTCTAATATCCTGAAATGTATGAATCATTCAAATATGGCAGATATCCAATTCTGTATAATAAAAATGTAGATAAAAATCCAAGTGTAGCTCTTGTGTATGACTTAGCAACTAATAAAGAAATTGAACTTACTAATTTTGTCATTACACACTATCCTGATTACAAGCGCAAACACTCTTACTACTAGTAATATACATTGGTCATAAATGGAATTTAGTTAAGTAGTCAAAGACCATAGCCTATGTCTATTCTACATGTACTTAATCAAGTATTCAAGGATTGGGACTTGCAGTCTTTCTTAATCATTTGTTCGACCCAAACAGCTAAGCTACACTACAAATATTTTTAATTTTGTCAAATGGGAAGCATCGTTTGGTCATATTTACATATTTTTACAATTTTACAAAACCAGCCGATGCATTTTATCTGTCACACTATCATGTTATAATTCCAGAAATTGCATCAATTTTGACTGCATCGCGAAAACGCATCTTGCGATTTTCTTCCCCTCTGCAACTGAGTTGTAATTTGCAAGTAATGTCTTTTATCTATATCAGGGGTGGGCAACTTTTTCGGCGAAAGGGACACCATAGATTTACGAACCATTGCGCGGGCAACGGGAATGTTGATAACCTTTTTTTAGTCGTCGATAGGAGCGAACCGAATTATGAAACATTGCAAACAAGACTCATATTACTACGCTCTAAAATTGATAACATTATGTCATCCAACTGTGCAGTGCGCAATCAGGTCGCGCGAAGCGCAAAATTTTTTTGCAAGATAACGACTGAATTAGGCTATAGCTATATCAATAAATATGTCGCTAACATACATTGGGGGTCGCATCTGTATACCACTGGGCTCATTTAGCAAGGACAGGATTATTCGAAGTTTAGACATAGCAAAATCGACGTTATCAGTGAACATGCCTCTATCATTTTGTGCAAATGTTTTGTCGACGATCTCGCTGCGAGTACACAAGCGAAGCCGTATCTCCTAATTGCGAATATAGTTAGACTCAATTCTGTGAAGAATATGTATTTATAATTTTCAAAAGGGGGCTAAAATACTGAATGCAAGAAATCTAGTGACAATGAATCATGCGAAGTTCCGAGAAAAATTTCAAGTCACATAAATCTGCTATGAAATATTCTACTTCATGGTCATATACGAAGAACTGGGATAAATGTGCCTGACCCCTGGATACGTCAATGCCTCAGAACTGTTGTTTTAGTCATCATCAAATTTCTCGGTCATTCTAACCAAATTTTGGTTGGCCTTGCAATTGTACCTGATGTCATAAATAATTTCGAGAATTACCTCGCAGGCCACACCTAACCTTCTCGTGTGCCAAATTTGGCCTGCGTGCCACGGGCTGGCCGCACCTGATATGTATGGTTAATAATAGCGCTTGCAGGAACGCATAAATCAGCATGTCCCTAGATTCATTAGAACACGCTCGATGAAAAGCTCACCCTTAACTCACCCGCTCAAGATTGATGCGGACCAATCAAAGGCCATAAATTCTGCAATTGGCAAACACTTGTTGGATAATCCCGCCTGTGCGAAAAATTATCGAGACGACAGATTTCGCATACTAGGAAAGGGTCGCTCACACTTTCATTTGTGCGCCTTGGAGTCGACTTTTATCAAAATACACCAGCCAAGGCTGTGTCAACAAAAAGAGTTCGTGTATCATCTAAAAATAGTACATTGAACGCTCTCGTATTCGACATTTCATGCTGATGACGTCATATTTTGTGTTACGATTGTTGATATACGCTGTTCTTTCGAATTCTCTACTAGTTGCTGACGATTACCCCTGACGAGTGTCAGCCGAAAATATTCGGGTTCATTTTAATATGAATATGCTATTCAATTGTATATTGAAGTTCTGTACCTCAAAGAAGCTGTTTAATAATAACAGTGATTGGTGGTACATAAAAATTATATTGAAAATTCTTTGAAAGCAAATGTTTTCATGATAGAGAAGTTGGAGTCGGAGTCGGAGTCGAAATCATAGTCATTCTCACAAACTCCGACTCCGACTCCAGTCAGTATTTTCCCACCGACTCCGACTCCGACTCCGACTCCAGCTATTACAGTTTTCACGACTCCGACTCCGACTCCGACTCCATCAAGCGAAAATTACCCCGACTCCGACTCCGACTCCACCGACTCCGACTCCGACTCCACAGCCCTGGTCATACCATGCAGCATTATCTATCAACTCAACAAAATCTGGACTATCTGTGCTTTGCTCACTCTATTTCAAGATAAGTTGATTAAAAACAAAATTTAATGAAAATTATTATCCTGCAATTGTTCAAGTTCCAATGTATAGATCGTAAAGGTATATCTTGATCACCTGATAACATGCTACTGATCCTAACTGTGCGATGCCGTGGTCAGTGGGTACCAACGGTACATCTTTGTTCACAATATATTCCAGTGGTGTGCCTTGAAGCTCATTCAGGCAGACGGAGTAGATGGGTTGCGATATCGATCAATAGATGGCTTGGCAATCACGATTGAGCTCACTGGTGCCGGCTGAAATTTTTCTCCACGTGGAACATTCCATGATTCCATGCTTGTGCATGACAATTCCCTTGGGATGTCTTTCAGTCCTTGAAGCTTCAGGTACTGAATTGTCTTTATTATTGCATATGCATGAGAGCATATATCAGAACCAAGTCTGAAAGAAATCAACAATATCTATTGCAAGATTCTCTGAAGAAACGATAGTATTGATACTTACCCTGCCTTACAAGTGCAAGATGAATTAATAATGGATTTTCCAAAAACTTTGATTTCCATCGAATGTGGCACCTCACTTTTCCGCATACTGCGATAACATCGCCCGCTCACCAGAATATTGCTTCCACAATAAGAGTGGATTGTCTCCTCAATCTTTATGCCCAAATCGTGTACATAGCACTCCATGAAATACTTCGTAGCTTTTACCGCGGCGTTAGGAGAAAATGTTATACCACTCAAATCAAAAAAATCTGGTAGCATCTCGATAGCTTGTAATCAAATCAATGTAAATCATAATGTAATGTTATCAAAATGCATTCATTTTAGGACACATCATACTGCTGCGTAGTTGCCACCATTGCTGGTTATTTTGGTTTATAATTACTGTAAATACATACTAGATCTATATTATTACCATTCATCCAAATCAGATATGCCTGATACAATGTAATTGAACTATGACTTCATCCGCTCACCTTTTTGACATAAGACAAAGAGCTCACAAAATAGTAAGTTTGCCCTATGTCGCGGTTTGTTTACATCACACTGCAATCTGATTGGTCCGTGTCAAAGGTCACGTAGGCTAAGTGTCTATTGCGTCAAAAGATATTGCGCACAGAGTGCGAACAACAATCACGGACGAACTGTTTGGCAGTGATCACTATGTTATATTGAACAGCCTCGACATGGAAGTCAATATCCAAGATCAATATCACCCATCGTGGTCACTCCGTCGGGCCAAGTGGCCACATTTCAAAAACATTTGCCACCAGCAACTCTCCAATCTAAGTAACGACGCCGGTCAATTGACGATCGAAGATATAACTAACGTCATATTCCAAGCCGCTAAGCATACCATTCCGCTTACAAAGGAAGTTATAAAAAGTAGTGTGCCTTCGTGGAATCATAGCTGTACACGAGCTGTCCGGTTAAAACGGGCCTCTTATCAGAAAATGAAACGATCCTTTAGCGTTGATGATGTTATCAAGTTCAAGCAACAGCGAGCGCGTACGAGAAAAACGCTTCTCGATGCAAAACGATCTTACTGGGAGTCTTTTTGTAACAGCCTAAATCGCAATTCCAAATTGACGAAAGTCTGGCGCGTAATTCATTCGATGTCAGGCTCGCGCTCGTGGAATCAAATAAACCAATTGGTCTCGAACGGCGCGCTAATCACAGACAATGTAAACATGGCAAACACACTGGCTCGGCATTTCGCGTCAACCAGTAGTGATGAAAATATATACGTGTTACACCGCCAACGTCGCTCCGATTTCTGCAGCGACACTATTCCCGCAGTCCTAGCGGAAACTCCGAGCGATGACATTATGAACCTACCTTTCACCCGCTCAGAATTGTCTGATGTTTTGCGACTTGGGAAGAATACTGCGCCGGGCATTGATGATGGAATTTGCTCCGCAATGCTTCTAAACCTCAGTGAATATAGCCTCCAAAAACTTTTGGATTCTATCAATAATTTGTGGGTTTCGGGCCAGTGCCCAGCATCTTGGCGGCATTCAATTATTGTGCCTATTTTAAAAGGTAGCAAACACGCGAATAATCCCTCTTCTTATAGACCAATTTCTCTGACGAGCAACATCTGTAAGACAATGGAAAGGTTAATTAATAACAGACTAACTTGGTGGCTTGAACGGAATAGAATACTGCACCCACGTCAATGCGGCTTTCGACGCAAACGGTCTACTCGAGATTGCATAATGTCACTACACGACGATATCTATAAATCATTATTCAATAAAAGATACGTTTTAGCGGTGTTCTTGGACTTTGAAAAGGCCTACGACATGATTTGGATAGACGGACTCGTACTTAAACTGCGGAAAATAGGCCTCACAGGAAACACACTGCGGTGGGTGCATTCATTCATTAACAACAGAACTTTTCAGGTTCGTCTCGGTAACACCTTATCAGACACATTTGCGCTCGATAATGGTATTCCACAAGAAAGCGTGTCCTCTCCGACTTTGTTTGCAATCATGATCAATGACCTCCCTCATGACCTTTCGACTAACATCAATGTATTTGCAGATGACGTATGCATTTGGGATATCGGACTAAAATCTTGTGATATAGTCTCAAACGTGCAAGCCTCGCTCAACTCCATTCAGGAGTGGTGCCATCATTGGGGATTCAAAATTAACGCTAAAAAGTCGGCCAGTGTGTTGTTCAGAAGAAAGCGCAAGTACCCTAACATCAATTTACTCATCGGACAGGTCACATTGCGCTTAGAACAGTGGTTCTCAACCTTTTTTGACACGCGCCCCCCTTGGACATGGTCAAAAAAATCGCGCCCCTGACCCTCCTTGCATTTACCGTCATGTCAAAAAGAGCACATCATCTGATACAGAGGTGGGCAACGTTTTTGATAATCATGGCCGCATTTCGATTGCTTATGTAGCGTAAGGCCGCATTCCAGCGCATAGCCGCAATGAGGGATCTGGACGCCAAATTCCTATGGTAAACTGTCCATATCCATTCCCGGTGAACTCCGGACTATATTCTACTTTTCACAATGGCCTATTGTGCGCACCGAAATAGCGAGTGCCAAACTGCCAATGTTATGAATAGTTGCCGGGAGGTGCATATTGTCGCGCGGAGCGCGAAAATTTTTCAGGGCCGCGAACGAATTGTTATTTCTTGCCAATTCCCATTCCGGCCGGCTCAGATTAAGAAGGGCGCTGCATTAAAATCGAAAAATGAGTTCTTGTTGAATTGCGCGGAGGGCGAAGAAAATTTCAAGATTAATTAAAATCTCTCGAAAATGCGGTAGTGAATTCGTAATTGCAATTTGCATGTCTACGGCCGCCATCACATACTAATTGAATTAGGCGTCGACGGCCGCTCAAATTCCCTTCTACGACCGCAGGCCGTCCACCCCTGATCTAATAGTATACATAAGGTATATCTTACGCCAATTTTGAATCTGCATTCCAGTTGTTGGGTCTTTTACATTGCTGACAAATTTCTCCAAACTTGTTTGAAAATAACAATAAAACATTGAACACGACATCCATTAATTAATTTCTAGGTAGGTCACCCTGAGACTAATCCTGATGCTGGTAGTGAGTACAGAGAGCAAGGCATCGTTCTGTCCTGCCAGGCTAAATTTGATCAGTTTTGGAAATTAATTAAATTGTGTTGATTTATAGCCTAATTGAGGGCGAAACCCGGCAACCTATGTTGCATCTAAGTCTGTCTTAGGCAGTGCAGTTCGCAAGCTACTAACTACAGCTGCCCAGCGCGACAAGCTTTAGGCTACTGTCAAAGCTATGAAGCAATGAATGACTTACACGTGGGAATTGCTCTCTATATCTCTAAAGAATTTCAAAAATTTGCTCAAATGAAGTTGAAATCAGACGATACTCCGTTGAGCGTGGTTGCTAGAGTAGCAAGCTTTCTTGAATATGGAATAAATTTCATCTTCATTAATCGTCTTCTCATAATGGATGTGAAACACATGTTTAGACACGTACAATTTATACTGACTTTGTCAATTTCTCGCGCCCCCCCCCTATACTGACTTCGTCAATTTCTCGCGCCCCCCTGAGAGCCTCCCGCGCCCCCCAGGTAGAGAACCCCTGGCTTAGAACGAGAGTTTAAATATTTAGGGATGATATTTGATGCAAAACTCAACTATATGGTCCGCACTCGCGTATGGTAGTCGCAAAGTGTTCAAGACGGCTCAATGTATTAAGGGCATTGGCTGGTACTACCTGGGGTGCCTCGAAGTCTTGCCTTATGATCGTATACAAAACTTTGATTAGATCAGTTATGGAGTATGGTATTGAGGCGTATTTATTCTCACCAAAATACGTATTGAAAGCGCTACAGTTGCTTCAGAACAAAGCGCTGAGAACATGCAGTGGTGCAATGTCGAGTACACCATCGTATGCATTACAGCACTCGTGTCATGAACTGCCTATGCACTTGCGACATCTGCAAGCCTGCCTCGACTATCGCTGCCACATCATGGCAATCGAAAACCACCCATGCACATCGCTAACAGAGCCGAGTTGGCATGAAATTTTTCCAGATTCATTTCGATTCGCAACTTTTAATATGCTCACCAGGTTGAATGAGGGCATAAAAGACTTGAAAATAGCAGAATATAATCTTTATCCTGATGCTCCTTGGAATGAACAACCATGTTACACCGTCGATACGCACTTGCAATCGTTCATATCCAACATGCAGCACCCTGATGTAATCAAGTTTGAATCCAACTACTATATTATGTCTACATACGGTTCTTATATACAAATATTTACTGATGGATCGAAAACGAAGTTTAGATGTGGGGCAGGTTTCTATATAAAAGGACTCGGAGTCGATTCCCGCATTGCCTTGGATAGGAATCTATCAGTTTTTTCAACAGAACTTATTGCGATTCTGAATAGCCTAAATTGGGCGCGTAGCGAGTGTCCAGATCAGTCAAACATAGCTATATTATCGGATAGTCTAAGTGCCCTTCTCGCCCTGCAATCTCGACAACGTGATAATCTGATCGTTTCCGATATAATTATGCTTTGCAGGAGCCTTTCTGGGCGTTCAATACGGGTCACCTTTATCTGGATTCCAGGACACAGGGGCGTTGGTCGAAATGAAGACGCAGATCGGCTCGCAAAATCCGCAGCATCCGACGAAAGTCTTGACATCGCTCAGACCCACAGTCTAACTCCAAAAGAATGCAAACCCATCGTTACTGACCATTGCTGGAATAAGTGGAAGTCCGAACTAGTCAACGAAGACTCGCAATACCAAGGTCTCATACGCACTAACGCTGAATTTCGCTGAATTTCTTGTCTCTCGCGTCGTGAGTCGTCGATCTTGATCCGACTCCAAACTGGCCATTGCGGGTTGAACGAACATTTGCACAGGATCGGATGCCATGAAAATGGATTATGTGATCTGTGCGCACAGCCTGAATCAGTGGAACATTTCCTGCTAAAATGTCCGAGATACTCAACTGATAGACAATATATCATCGAAGCTGCAAGGAACCATGGCGTTAACATTGTATTATATGAAATTCTTACCAGCCCTTTCACTGCAACGCCTATTATAGAATTTGCACTCCTTTCGAAACGAATAATTTAGAAGTCTTCTTCTAATCAAACTTTCGGCCGGGTGCACAAGGCCTCGGTAGCCGGGCACCAATAAAAACCTATACCAACCAACCAACCAAATCCACCCTTAAGAAAGAATCACCGATGAAGTCTTAATCGGGATTGCTATCAACAAGCAAAGTGTCGCAATTCGATGAGCTATCAACGTCGCGGACTAATTGTCGCGTCTTTATACCACTTGACTACGTCCTGAAGCGAGTGCTCTTCATATTTCGGTTCGTCGCGTATTTCCGAATTTGGATCGATACAAACCATATCACGTCAGTCTACTCATCATCTTCGAGTTTACAGTGAATTTTCGTCGAGCTCTTCATGTTGCATTCATCACAATGAATTTTGGACTCGTATAATCGTCCATATATAACACAACCTTCCAATTTACGAAATGGTTGGTTTGTTCCACTAATCTAAGGTCATGATTTCCATTGATCCAGGCAACGCTGTAACGTATTTTGAATCACAACAATCACTTTATCAACATTAGCAACCAATGTAAATATTATAATATATGCAGATTTGCAGTTTTGCCAAGACACGCACCCTACGTGTTCTACTGTCAATGCATCTTTTATCGTCAGAAGACCCGCAAAGCCCACAGCAAAGCCCATACCTAACATAGGGTTGCATTAAAAACAAACGGTGTTTTAAAACACTTTGTTTAAAATATGTTTTAAACCGTGTTTTCAACAAAGACCTTTAGAATTTTCAAGTTGTAAAATTATGCCATAATTGCGTAAATACTTTGCAAAAACATGTATGAGTCTACGAACAATTACCACCCGATATACCCGACGTATATCGACGTGGGATGCTTGGAACCGTTAAAATAGTCGGATATTCATTATTAGTACAGATATTTCGTCAAAGGAGCTATATTTACCCTATACTTAAAATTGCCAATGGCCGCCCACTATGCCGTCACAATTGAATATCCGTGACGTCAGGACTTAAAACATGTTTTAAATTAGGGCCTTGTTTTAAACGTGTTTGTTTTAAATTGATTTTTGTGGTAAATGCAACCCTTGCCTCACACTGATCTATTTAATGAATGTAAGATATTTAGGGGAGTGTGGGGAACAATGGGGGGAAATAAAATATTTTTGTCATAAAGTTAGCAAGACGACGTAGGAACACTAAACGCATAGTATATTTTAAATGAAAAATGATTTGAAAATACGAATATAAAACAAAAGCACAGCCTCTTGAATTCATACTTTTTTTGTCCGATTGTGCTCCATAGGAGGAACAATGGACTACCGATGGAGTAATGGCGACAGTGTTATAATATATATTACCGCATCGATAAGCAAATAAACTGAAAACTCTTAACACCCTTCATTTATTACGCGACACTTCAAGGGATGCTATTTGAGGCAGACTGGGACAACTATAGAGAATTTTAAGCTTTTCCAAATTAGATTAGAATTATAATATTAGTGCTACAAACTTTTTTCCAAATTAGATTATAATTATAATTAGTGAATTCGCAATAAACTCGGAAATTGAATAAAATTGTGAATGGGAAATGAATATAGCAAAAATCTCTTCATATCACATCAAGGTGCATTCCCGTACACCGCGACTATTAACTGCTCTAAATGACCGACGCCGAATGTTCCTGTCTTAGCAATCTGAACATCACAAGATAAATACCATCCCACAGGGAAATATTATACGCCAGTGAAGAAATACCAATTTGAAATCGAGTGCGTCTTTTAGTTTAGTACATTTATGCTATTATATATTTTTTGATATTGCAGAGGTCACGAAATAACATCATGTAACGAATTCATACTAACGGGTCCGTCCGCCTGAAGATGTTTAATTAGCCTATTATTTACGCGCCCTACAGTTTCCAGGACACCTCACTCAGCTCTACCGGTAAATCTGATAACGCGAGCAAAGAGGACAAGAAATTGATAGCAATATATATGCAATTTCCGATCTTATTGACCGATTTTAGTATGAATTATTGACAAAGGATAAAAATTGAGAGCAATATATAAGCAATTCTCGATCATATTGACCGATTCAATCATGAATTATAAAAAAATTTCGCGCTCCACGCGGTTAGTCCGGAATAGCTAACTGATTAAACGGACTCCCAATATACATGAAAAATAGGGGTAAACAACGTATAAGCGGAGGGGGGTCAGGGGGGCGAAGCCACCCAGAAGTCCGGTTTATCACCCTATGGAAGGCCCAAGACCGACGTTTTATTTTTTTTGGGGGGGGGGGGCTGACGAAGTGCTGTTACGGCCCTGCTGACTTGTTCAGGGCGCGGGTGATGATACGATATACAATTTATTCAAACATAGAGACATGTGCTTACATTAAACTCACATTACATTATTGTTTCGGTATCTAGGTTAGGGCATTTCTATTCTATGTTAGCCTGGAAATTTTATGGGTATTCCTGCATGTATAGTGGTATATATACGCTCGTGCAGACTTGCATGCGGCAGATGGGCCTGCGTACACGCCTGACTAGGTTCGTAAAGTGTTTCTATTGCACTTGTAGATCGTGATCAAAGTAATGTGCTCCATTATGATTCACGAAACGTTACAGGCTAAGAAAATTGGGAGCCGTACACGTGACTCTGTACTGATTCCAGGGAGGAGCACGAAACTGTTTAACACAGTGGTTCCCAACGTGGGCGATATCGCCCCCCAGGGGGCGATTTGGCGATCTAGAGGGGCGAAAATGACGAAGGGGGCGACAGGGGGGCGAAAATGGACAAAGGGGGCGACGGGGGGCGAAAATAGCGAAGGGGGCGATAGGGGGGCGATGACGCGAAAAAACGGCTGACCTTTTTTTTTTTTTTAGTCATCCACCTAGCAATGCGGAGCGAAAAAACGTTATTTTCAGCTCTGAGCGGTGAAAGATGACCTTTTTTTTTTTTTTTTTAGTCAATCCGCCGGTGATTACAATCTGTATGCCCAATTATCGGTGCACAAAATTTGGGGGGCGATGATCGGTGTTGACCTTGAAAAGGGGGCGATGGGTCGAAAAAGGTTGGGAACCACTGGTTTAACATGTACAGTACATTCGAACTGAATTATTTCTCATTCCAAACATATCTTAGACGCAATATACTTCGTTAGGCAGAATAAAATATTGCAGAATTTTCTTTGCAGACGATACGAACCGAGTTTATATAAAGGGGCAAGGTCCCGACAGCTACATCAACGCAAGTTACATTAAGGTAATATAGATAAAATCTCGAATAGCCGTAACAGTGAGACGGTACATATGCTTGAGCTGCTGGATTAGGTAATGTGGATACTGATATCCATATTATGTCTACGAAATGGACTCAACGTTAGAATTAGCCGCAAGCACATGTGAAGATAACAATTTGCTATATATTACCGAGCATAGAAGTCCGAACTAGTAAAATCTCTGAAATCATTCGTGTACTAATTTGTTTTGTGTTGTTTCAATAAAAAAATTAAGAATATACTATATACGTGGAAGAAAATGATGCATCTTCGTATCGGCCCATTGTTCGTAATCACTTTGTTTCATGTTGTATTTTTCTTGACCTTCCATCATCATTGTCAGTATAGTAAAAATGCATTGGAATTATCCAAACCTATAACGAAAAAGCTTTATTCATGGAACTCACACGTTTCCATATCGATATATATTAACGAGCGCATCATATCCGTATGCAATTCGCATTTGTATGAGGGGCCGTTGATTGCAAAGGCAATACTACATTAAAATCAAAGAATTAAGCAGCTCTGCATAGCGCGGAACATTAGGAAAATTTATCAGTTTTTGGCGCCACTTCGTAAATTCAAATTGGAAAGGAACAATTGAAATACTAGTGAATGGCCGTAGTTTTGTTGGCCTTGCTCTATAATTGTTAAATTCAAGCCGAACATTGCGATCCACGTTTCTCCAGGGTTCTTTCTTGTGTCCGTATGGCATATCGAAACCTTTGTATCGTCAATGCTATGCTTGTAATGATAAAAGTTATGCTGTGATCATCGTGTCTTCAGGGAAGCGACAAAATGTTCATCGCAACTCAAGGACCACTGAGAAACACAATCATTGACTTCTGGCGAATGGTTGTGGAACAGGCATGTACCATGATTGTGATGTTGACGAAATGCGAAGAGAATGGTAGGGTATGTATTTATATACAAAAAAATTCATTCGTTACTACCCATACCTACGATGATAAGGTGTACATGTACAACTTTACTTTAATTGCTGGAAAAAGACTTTGACACAAGCTAAGCTACATGGAATCCTGCAATAGCGATGCAGTTAGAGGGACTTATTCAATGCCGGTGAATTTGCGTGTTCGCCCTCCATCTTGAACAATGCAACTGTGTGTCTGCATTTGTGACAATGAAAAGAAGTCGTTGAGACATCTGTCGTCGATCAAAGTTGTCAACAAGTTCTTTGAATTCTGGCTGCATGTCGGTTGTAGAAACCATTTATAATGACTGCACATGAACGTCAGTTTGATTGGAGTGCAGATTTGTCTTGTTAATGTTCAGTTGATTGTCGAAAATATTCTCTCGAAAATGTATGTAGACCCGCGGGCCACATTATCAGATGGGAATTCGGATTGCGTACATCTGGTTCGAAGCACATATGAACCCTTCCCCGATGGCTGTTATAACAGCCTTGATTGGACTACGAATATGCCACATGCAATTAATATGCGATTGAAGCGCAAAATATTTCCAATAGTAAAATCTCAACCAGAAAACAGCGACCGGACTTTGACCTCGTACCAGGACCGTAACTGCCGCACCCCAAATCCTCCAATTGGGGGTCGCGATCTCGAAGGGGGCTCGAAAGAATGTCGGTGAATGTACATAAATTATTTATACATCACTTATCGAAAATTCATGCAACTCTTTTCAATTTTTTTCGCTCTGGTCGTGATTTCACGTTGCCGAATTTTTGATTATTGAGTATGAGTACCCTTCCCCTAGAAAAAAAACATGATTTATAGAAAATAAAAATAGTCATTTCGGCGTAGACCATTACCACGCCGCGATGCACGAACACATACGAAGTATATTTGCCAATATGGTACTCTGAAAAGTGTGCCAATATATCGCCGACGAGAAAACGTTAGCCGAAAAGGATTGCCCTTATGTTGACCGTGAAATTCGAAACAAATATAAGCCTATCTAATTATCCATAGCTGCCTAAGTGGCTCGTGTCTAATTATTCTATCATGGCAATCTGAACCCCACAGGTCAAGTACCCTTTCTCAGAGAAAAATTATTTGCCGGTGAAGAAATACCAATTTTCGATAAAGCCACCACAAACGTTTCTTGGATCTCGCATGGTTCCTCAATAAATTACGGCATGATGTGTGGATGTACGTAATATGGCCATTTACTTAATTTTTCTGAAAAGTTGCGATCAGCGTTTCACAATTAAATGTCAAAGCTCGACCAATTATAGTGTCCAAAGTAGGGTTGCATTTAAAACAAACGGTGTTTTGAAATACAAAATTGTATTTTTTCGAGTTATAAAATTATGCCATAATTGTGTAAATACTTTCCAAAAACAAATTGTATGAGCACACAGACAATTACTACCAAATTTAGCCAATGTGTATCGTTATGGGATGGTTGGAAGTGGAACCCTCAAAATAGTCGGTTCAACAGTTGTAGTACAGATATTTTGTCAAAGGGGCTACATTTACCCTATATTTACGATGGTCAATTTCAATCCATTATGACGTCACAATTTAAAATTCGTGATGTCATGGCTTAAAAACAAAAAACAGTAAAACACATGTTTTAAATTAGGGCCTTGTTTTAAACAAGTTTGTTTTAAATTAATTTTTGTTTTGAATGCAAGCCTAGTCTAGAGGGTGTGTGGTACTATCACTCAGAAATTAGCTCCCGAATGACACAATGAATCACCAGTCCGATAGCCGTTTCTACACTTATCACAAATTGCTGTTTCTTTTTGACTGAGCACTATCTAAAAAAAAACAAGCAAGGTAAATGAAACAGACCATGGTAAGTAAACAATAACATAATGAAGTTATAACGAAAAACGATAGCTCTACTTGCGTCCTCCCCCCGCCCCCCATCCCCCTGTCTTGCTCACTCTTACTCCCTAAAACAGATACATAATTCTATTTTTATTTTCTTATATTCCTTTTGCATCTATATCCTGCTTTTCTGTTGATAATTCATTAGTTTATAGCCTTCTGTTCATATTTTCATGTTAATATTTTCCCTGATTTGAATTTTTACCCTTTGCCACGTTTTTGGTCATAACTTTTTTTTCTCGAGGTAAAAAAAGTGACAAAACCTATCATTGAAAAGCTGGTAAAATTATCTTTCCAACAATATATAATACGTTTTTATAAGTATTTTTTCTAGGTTGACCCATTTTTAGACCAAATTCTACAGGACTAATAGTAGGCTACCATGACCCGGACTCGACCCTCTGCTCGCTGACTTGGACTCGGACTTGACCCGGTGCACTTTTATATAGACTATTTAAATAGCTTTAATATACGATATACTTACTCTTGCTGGTTGATGACGTCTCTCGAGATAAAATGTCCTCTCGACCCATCCCCTTGCTTCCTGCTCACTCTGTAGGGTGATCGTAATGGTGTTGTATGTTGCAGGCGAGTTGGGCTTTTCTGGCCAGTAGTCACAATATTGACCGTGGTTATCCTAGAAAAATGAAATAAAGAAAATTGCTTGGTCATGGTACGATCAGTCTCTGACACAATGTATGCGTTCAATTATTTTCAAATTAACATTTCATTGTGATGAATGAGAGATTAGTCGGCCTGCAGCCTATACGACTGCAATGACAGATTGTTTTTAGAACGCGTTTTGTGCAAGTTTTCAATGGGGAGAAAGCGTAGTGGTGAGCGACGGCGTCATTCAAGCAGGCGCTGCGGGTTCGACTCTCGCCGTCAGAGTTTATTCTGGATACCCGTCCCCCTCGTCCCCCGGCGACAAAACAGCCCAGGGAGAAATGCCCGATGAATAAAGAAAAGAGCAAGATATAGTTTCTAAAAGGGACCGAAGAAACCAGAATATCATCGCAGAAAAGCGTGACATCGGGCACTATATAGGTCGAGGTGAATGCCAGTTCCAAGAGACTCCAACTTGTTCATCGTTCGGCGGCCCACCCCCCTCCCCCTACCTGTTCATTGCATCGCATTGTGTGTCTTGTATATCGCAGTGTACATTGTGTGTGTGTGTGTCTTGAGCAGATGAAAATATAATATGTCGATTGATTGAATGTCATGTCAGCAACATCATTCCTGATAATCGTGACATTGATATCTATAGACAGCACGAACCGCGCTGGTTCAAAGCGAGTACTCAGTTCCTTGAAAACTTTTCTGGTGCCCATATTCAAGACTTATCGGCACACTAACGGGATACAACCACATTTAGAAGCAACACAAATAGGGTAGAGGGCAGAGTATGACGTAGCAACCAAATACATAATCCAACAATCAATCGACGATTTATCAATAGGGGGATTTTTTCCATGTCGAAATATGTCAAAATTTTGCCATAATTGTAACGTTAGGTCAAATAAATTCACGATTATTTACAAAGCCAATTTGTTTTGTCACCTGCATTTCATTTGTATCGTAAATGTTTGTACTATCGGTGAAATTTTCACTTGATAATTTACAGCGTTTAGGCCTACCGTTGTAGACGGCCCATTATCTGCTCATTGTGAATCATAAACGTCCAAATGAATTGAATAGGGTTCCATTATAGATAACTAACCTACGGATAGATGAGCAGCACGTGATTCACGGTCGAGTGATGCCAGGTGGGGCAGATTGCTGTCGCTTCATAGCATGGAACGGCAAGTAAATTGCTAATCACATAGATCACGATCCGAACGCTCAAATTAAATAAATTTGATCTTATTTGAAAGCTACAGTCGCGATGACTTTGATAATATACATTCAACTTTCATCATGACAATGGAACCATCCCGAACTAGCCTTCAAAATCTGAAAATAGGCATTGTTCTGAACAATCGCAACCACGCGAGGACCGTAGTTTTAGTCATTGTGCTGCGTCGTTGCGATTGTTTAGAGAACAATGGAACAAATCTGCCGAACCTCGCATCACTCGACCGTGAATCACATGTTGCCCATCTATCGGTAGGTTAGTTATCTATAGCTACATGGTGTCGTTCTCAACGTACCGCAATATCCTAACTGAAGCAAGAATGCGTGAATATAAATTTTCATGTAGAAAACGTTGTCCAAACAAAGCATCACGCTGTGTCACCAGCAGGGTACACGCAACTTCAGTGTTGCCAGCCAACAACTGCTGCTGTTGACCGTCCTTTCTCCATTATTGGTAAGCTTAGTAAAGACAAACGCTTTTTACCCAAGAATGTGGGAATGTATCTTTCATTGTACAACAATTGTTTTAATTATTTCTACAATAAATAGTGATGTAACAACTGGAATGCTACTATTATAGAATGTAATCATGCAATGGCAACAACCGAGTTTACAGCTTCGTTCCGCTACGCTGAAGCTTTACTCGGACTTATTTTACGGCAGCTACTGTAGGATTTCTTGCAATCTAAAAGTCGTATTCCAGAGCGCAGAATTTACTGAATCCGGTCTTAATCGAAAGCTGTTGTCGCACTGACTCCGAAAATATCAATCAAAATATGGCCAGGCTCCGTACTTAGATGAAAAATCACCCTCAACATCTAAAATCTGCATTATTCAGAACAATCGGATGACCGCAAACAATGACCGTAACATTGACCCATTGCAGCTCTTTGATTGTTCGGACAATGTCGATACACTGGTCTACACAAAATTTCAGGTTTGGGTTTCGACCATTGATTTTGGCTAATTTTGGGGCGCTGAATGCGAAAATGGCCTCAGATTTTCTCCATCACATCGCGATTTTGAGATATGAAATATCCCTAATTTTTTGAAAAATTCAATTTTTGACCCCCCTCTGTTGTCAAAACAAGGAATTCTGATGCAATAAACACTGTTTTACCTGCAATAATCTAGCTTTAATTAGCAAACAAGCATTCTATGTTAGATTCATACAAATTTGAGTTGTCTTTAATGAAGTTTTATGCCCCGCAATTAAAATTAGGCGTGCAAAATAGCAACCATAATAAAATTAAATGCAACATTATGCTGACGAACATGTGGATAGGACAGTAACAAGGTATTATCTGAATTACAGCCTAGAGTTCACACGATATGCACATAGACATTCCAATTAAGTGTAGAAATTCTGACTTGGGCAAGGCGAGTTCAAAAACAGTAAAAAAATAGCTTTCATAAAATATGAAATCTTCACTTATAAGCTTAAAAATTCTCTTGTTAGGGACTTTCTTTTACGAGCAGCATCTGGAATTTCTCTTTTCCAATTCCATCAATTGTCGGCTATCATATGAAAATCCAGGCACTGGTGGCGACTGTGTCCTTGTCCTTGCTCGTACCGGATTTTTACTGGTGTGGGAAATAAATGAATTCGGGAAATAAATGAATCCATAAATCCCACCGACCTTGATAACGTGCCTCCATAATTTTAATATCTTGGCTGAACCGTTCACCCTGTTCTTCACTAACTTTCCCAACTTTCTCAAGGTTTTGTCTAAACTCATCCGCATGACTCTTCAAATCGTTAACTTTGATGCTCATCCTGCATCCCAAATCTTCATAACTAAGCAGTAGCTCCCTTGAGAGATCTTTATAATTTTCTGCTTTTTTTGTTTCCCAAAAAACAGCACCGAAAGCATTCCAAGCTCTAGCCTTTAACAATTGCCTAATTTGAGGTCCATTGAAAATATCAGTTCTTTTGTCTCTTCACTGAGACCAGAAAAAAGCATAACATATATCCTTTAAAACACCCCCTTCACAATCCAAAGCTTTTACATATTGTTTCATGAGACCAAATTTGATGTGAAGAGGAGGCAAGAGGATCTTTTTTATATGAACAAACTGATCACGTATGATATTTTTGTCTCCAGGCGTCATGGTGAGCCTTGGAGGCCACTCATCTTTGTTCAAGTGGTGATCCTTGACCCTGCTGTCCCGGTAGCATAGGAAACATGGGTATTCGATGTAGTCACGTTGTTGCCCCAGCAAAAGTTCACAATTCTCAAATCTAGACAGATGAGCTAGCCATGGTCATGTCACTACAACTTTTCGAGAACGGTTTTGATGTTCTGATGATCTTCTTATTCATATTCATTGCGATAAAATGTCACGCTTGTACCAGCTTTGTTAGTTGCTCTTTTGCCTGCTTATTTTTTATTCCAAGGCATGAAATTTTAATAAATACAACGCAAATTTGTTTGAATATAATATAGAATGCTTGTTTGCTAATTAAAGCTGGATTATTGCAGATAAAACAGTGTTTATTACATCAGATTTCCTTGTTTTGAAAACAGAGGGGGGTCAAAAATTGATTTTTTTTTTCAAATTAGGGATATTTCATATCTCAAAAACGTGATGTGATGGAGAAAATCTGAGGCCATTTTCGGATTCAGCACCCCAAAATTAGGCAAAACCAGTTGTCAAAACCCAAACCTGAAAAAAAAGTTGAAATTTGTAGACCAGTGTAATTCAGACTTGGATGGCGAATTCTAAGTGGTTCCGTGCCTGATCATATTTTCATTTACATTTTCGGCGTCAGTGTGACAGTAGCTTTCGATCAAGACCAGATTCAGTAAATTCTGCGCTCTGGAAGACGACTTCTAGATTGCAAGAAATCCTACAGTAGCTGCCGTAAAATAATTATGAGTAAATCTTCAGCGAAGCGGAACGAAGCTGCAAAATCGGTCGTTGCCATTCCATGTTTACATTCTATAGCTACTATAGTACCGCATATTTCAAAGTTTATTGTATTCACTGTTACAATGCGGATTTCATTGCGTGTAATTTGATTGTAACGTGATACTATACCTTATTGGTTTGGAAGTCTTCGAGTTTTAATAATGTTCTATCTATTGAAATGGATATCGTATTGAAAGATAAAACAGTTACGTTCTACCTCGCGGTAAATATAGATTCAGAAGTCTGTGAAATGTCAATCAAAATCGCAATGAATAGCTATAAAATTGATAATTAAATCCTGTATTTACCAAAAATCCGTTCATTGAATAATCAACCGATTAAAAAGTTGATCATCGTCATGAGAAATACTGATATTTACGATCGTAATCACCAGTTTCTGGACTCCCTGAATAAGCGCTCTATTTCCTGGATTTGTCCGAACGATTTTGCAGTTTGCTGTTGTCACAGACAGGATTCTGTGAGATTCGGCCCCTTTCGTCGAAGGTAGATTGCCGAGTGGTATTTGTTTCATGATATCTTGAAAATTGAAACCCAAGTGGTTTGACAGGGACGGTTGTGGGCTATGAGTGAGAACAGTCCTTTGAATTCGTATTTTGATGTGTGTATGCTGGTAATCAGGCCTGTAACAGCCCGACCACAAACTCTTCATTTTGGACGCTCCGCGACACACATATACGAAGTGACAGTCCAAGAAGACCGACCGCGATAAAACCTTACTCGCAAATTAGCGCCGCATATTGACTAAAAATATGTCCAGGCGCCGAATTAGTCGGCGCAAAATAGCCGCGTGTCTTTAATATTGGTCCGCGTGTATATGTAGTTTGTTACTAATAATAGGTCGGAGTACCCGCCAGAAACAAGTGAAGAAAGGTGTAGAGTTAGACATACGTGGCCAATATGTTCAATTTCGGACCTCCACCAGCTGTAACGGTAAATCCGATCACGCGGTATGAGAGACAATAAAATTGGTAGCAAAGTATGGATTTTTTTTAGAATCATCAATTTTCTTCCATTAATTTTGAAAATTTTTCGCGCCTGGCACGACTGCTTTTGTGTAGGCCTACTCATTGATGTACCAGTACGTACATGTTAAATGCTGTGCTATACCGGCGCTGGAATAATGAATTTTCTTGAATAATGGTTTATTTGTTATCGACGGTGGAAGCAATAGTACTAGATATGCAATAGCTCATATTAGTACAGACGAATTTTCCACTGGCGAGTTAGTGATGATACCAAAGTAACCAGAGGTCTGGGCAGAAAAAGAATTTCGAATGCAATGGTTTCAGGTCGTTTGCGGTACAGTACGCAGTCGTGTTTGGGTTGAAATCGTAACCACGCCCTTTCGAAATGTCGCTTCTATGTCCAATATTTATGCGATGCTTCCTAAGCAGTGTCTAATTGAACACTGCGGGCTCCCTAAACCATTCTAAGGGCTTCTCTGAAGCTCAATATACACTATCAACGTATACGTATGATTTTTGATGATACGCTCGTCTTAACCATCATTGACAGCAGGCATATATGCCCCATACGTAGTTGAATTGTGACTGCTGTGATGGTATGTCGTGTACAGTGGCGTACGTAGAGGAGATTTTGGCCCGAAAGCGAAACCCAGTATTTCTGAAATGCCTATTCCATTTCAAATATTTATAAGATCATTTGCAATTAGTATCACCCCTTTACTTTGTACCGACCATTACAGTACCACTTTACATGATGAAGCCTCGTATTTCTTAACTGATATCTGAAAAGGTACAGCAGATTTCCAATGAACATTCAATATCATGTTTTCGTTTTACGTGGAATAATGATTTGTTTCTCTATTAATTTTGAGCACGGGCAATCTCAAGTAATGTATTAAATGTCAAGATAGATGTGTATTGTGGTAGGTTTTTGTCCGCGAAAGCTTGCGCATCACCGCAAGTGTTCCGCGAGTTACTAAAGGTTAAGAACCACTGATATAAATGTATTTGAATATTGCCAACCAGTGCTTCTTCGAATGGCTTATTCAGCATAATGACATCGTCAACGAAGTTATCCCACAATGCACGCAGAAAATATTCCACCGTAGAATTTGAGGGTCCTTCAGATGCGATGAAATACACTTTGTCGTGGTAAGCCTGTATTGTATCAAATATAAGTAATTAAATATAGATCACACATCATTAGAAAGTTTGTATGTTTATTGACAAATCACGACACGAGACAAGATATAATGGTACTCGTTGAGCTACTTGATGATGTTAGTTATTTTTATAAGATAAAATCAGTATGAATACCATGTATAACTGGATTCATAATCATGAATGAAAGTTCGGTATAATCTGGAATCTATCCATAGTTGGCATCAATCGCCGTTGGTCGCGTACTCCCATTCACAGAAACATCATCAACACCAATATGATAAGCAAGCTGGACAGTGGACATGCTCAATGAGGTGAGCATTGCTCATGTATGTCATTACGATTATGAACTCCCCACCTCCACAAATGTAGCATCGATTCTGACCCATTCGGTATCTTCCGGTTGTCTGACAATGACAACGTTTGAATGGTTCGCTGCAATGAGATCAACATATTAAGATTTATTTTAGAAATCTTATCGTTGATTTGATCATAATGACTTGAAGTTTGCTTTTACACATTTATGGTTACTCGTGTATTATAAATTTAAAGCAATATTTAAATTCAATACACCTAAATTGGGAAATTTCTGATTCCGATTCCAATGCCTCTAAATTGATAGCCATGGCATAAACATCGAGGCTGGTTCTTACTACACGTTCCCAGGAAAGGTTTGCGTCAGATGTATGTACTTTTGGGATCAATATATTATGCAATAGATGAACCCGCCCCAGAATCACTCAACACTGCATTAAAACAAATACCGGATATATACCGAATTCTATAGGATACTGCCCAATTGAAAGTTCATCTGATATAACTCACGTGTTGAATTCTGACGCCATTTTGAATGTTTAGCGTCGAACATATTGAGCAGTGTAAATTCCTGACTCTCACTCCAACAAATAATATTCAGCAATTAGAAGGAATGAATACGAGTTAACCTTCTTCTAGTAAATCTAGTTAATCACAAGCGACTTCCGCAAGTTTCGGTGGGCGGCTCTCATTTTCACATTTGAAATACGATGTATTTGTCCGCCAGTGGGCGCTAGTGGTTCCTATTAAACTAACCTCACGGTCGTGGTTACCAGCATTGATAGATAAAATCACAGACGGAGACGTGTCTGGTTATTTAGCACGTACAATACCAGACATTTTTTTCC